>NC_134535.1:164348659-164948659 GCF_050624435.1 Tenrec ecaudatus | reverse complement strand
GTTTCTTCCAATTGAGGCTGGGTTACAGGAGCCGTGCTTCCACACCGAGCAGTTGCTTCCCATTGAAGATGGGTTACAGTAGCCCTGCTTACACAGCCCACTGTTTCTTCCCATTGAGGCTGGGTTTCAGAGCCCTTCTTACACATCCACTGTTTCTTCCCATTGAGGCTAGGTTACAGGAGTCCTGCTTACACACCCACTGTTTCGTCCTTTTGAGGCATGGTTACAGGAGCCCTGCTTACACACCCCACTGTTTCTTCCCATTGAGGCTGGGTTACAAGAATCCTGCTAACACACCCCAATGTTTTTTCCCATATTTGCTGGGTTCCAGAAGCCCTGCTTACACACACTATTTCTTCCCATTGAGGCTGGTTTACAGGAGCCCTGCTTACACACCCACTGTTTCGTCCCTTTGAGGTATGGTTGCAGGAGCCCTGCTTACACACCCACTCTTTCTTACCTTTGAGGCTGTTTTACAGGAGCCCTGCTTACACACCCCACTGTTCTTTCCCATTGAGGCTGGGTTACAGGAGCCCTTCTTACACACCCACTGTTTCTTTCCATTGAGGGTGGGTTACAGAAGTCGTGCTTACACACCGTACTGTTCTTCTCATTGAGGCTGGGTTACAGGAGCCCTGCTTACACACCCCACTGGTTCTTCCCATTGAGTCTAGTTATAGGAGTCCTGCTTACACACCAACTGTTTTTTCCCATTGAGTCTGGGTTACAGGAGCCCTGCTTACACACCCCACTGTTCTTTCCCATTGAGGCTGGGTTACAGGAGCCCGGTTTACACACACACTGTTTCTTCCCATTGAGGCTGGGTTACAGGACCCCTGCTTACACACCCCACTGTTTCTTCCCATTGGGGCTGGATTACAGGAACCCTGCTTACACACCCCACTGTTTCTTCCCATTGAGGCTGGGTTTCAGAGCCCTTCTTACACACCCACTGTTTCTACCCATTGAGGCTGGGTTACAGTAGCCCTTTTCACACAACCCACTGTTTCTTTTCAAAGGCTGGGTTAAGGAGCCCTGCTTACACACCCCACTGTTTCTTCCCATTAAGGCTGAGATACAGGAGCCATGTTTACGCACCCCAGTGTTTCTTACAACAGAGGCTGGGTTACATGAGCCCTGCTTACACATCCCACTGGTTCTAATTATTGAGGCTGGGTTACAGGAGCCCTGATTACACACCCACTGTGTCGTACTTTTGAGGCATGGTTACAGGAGCCCTGCGTACACATCCCACTGTTTCTTCCCATTGAGGCTGGGTTACAGGAGCCCTGCTCACATCGCACTGTTTCTCCCATTGAGGCTGGGTTACAGGAGCCTTGCTTACACACCCACTGTTTCTTTCCATTGAGGCTGGGTTAAGGAGCCCTGCTTACACACCCCACTGTTTCCTCCCATTAAGGCTGAGATACAGGAGCCATGTTTACGCACCCCAGTGTTTCTTACAACTGAGGCAGGGTTACAGGAGCCCTGCTTACACACCTCACTGGTTCTTCCCATTGAGGTTGTTTTACAGGAGCCCTGCTTAAACACCAATCCGTTTCTTCCCATTGAGGCTGGGTTACAGGAGCCGTGCTTACACACCCACTGTCTCTTCCCATTGAGGCTGGGTTTTAGAGCCCTTCTTACACATCCACTGTTTCTTCCCATTGAGGCCGGATTGCAGGAGCCCTGCTTACACACCCCACAGTTTCTTCCCATTGTGGTTGGGATACAGGTGCCCTGCTCACATCGCACAGTTTCTCCCATTGAGGCCGTGTTACAGGAGCCCTGCTTACACACACCACTGTTTCTTCCCATTAAGGCTGAGATACAGGAGCCATGCTTATGCACCCCAGGGTTTCTTCCTACTAAGGCTGGGTTACAGGAGCCCTGCTTACACACCCACTGTTCCTTCCATTGAGGCTGGGTTAAAGGAGCCCTTTACACACTCCACTGTTTCTTCCCATGGAGATTGGGTTAGAGGAGCCCTGCTTACACACCCCACACACACTATTTCTTCCCATTCACACTATTTCTTCCCATTGAGGCTGTGTTACAGGAGCCCTGCTTACACCCCCTTCCCCTCTGTTTCTTCTCATTGAGGTTGGGTTACAGGTGCCCTGCTTACACACCCCACCGTTTCTTCACATTGAGGCTGGGTTAAAGGAGCCCTTTACACACTCCACTGTTTCTTCCCATGGATATTGGGTTACAGGAGCCCTGCTTACATCCCCCACTCACACTATTTCTTCCCATTGAGGCTGTGTTACAGGAGCCCTGCTTACACACCCCACTGTTTCTTCCCATTGAGGCTGGGTTACAAGAATCCTCCTAAAACACCCCACTGTTTTTTCCCATTATTGCTGGGTTACAGAATCCCTGCTTACACACACTATTTCTTCCCATTGAGGCTGGGTTACAGGAGCCCTGCTCACAACACACAGTTTCTCTCATTGAGGCTGTGTTACAGGAGCCTTGCTTACACACCCACTGTTTCTTTCCATTGAGGATGGGTTAAGGAGCCCTGCTTACACACCCCACTGTTTCTTCCAATTAAGGCTGAGATACAGGAGCCATGTTTACGGACCCCAGTGTTTCTTCCAACTGAGGCAGGGTTCCAGGAGCCCTTCTTACACACCCCACTGGTTCTTCCCATTGACGCTGTGTTATAGGAGCCCTGCTTACACACCCACTGTTTATTCCCTTTGAGGCTGGGTTACAGGAGCCCTGCTTACAAACCCCTCTCTTTCAATTGAGGCTGGGTTACAGGAGCCCTGCTTACACACCCCACTGTTTCTTCCCACTGAGGCTGTTTTACATGAGCCCTGCTTACACACCACATTGTTTCTAATTATTGAGGCTGGGTTAAAGGAGCCCTGATTACACACCCACTGTTTCGACCTTTTGAGGCATGGTTAGAGGAGCCCTGTTTACACATCCCACTGTTTCTTCCCATTGAGGCTGGGTTACAGGAACCCTGCTCACATCGCACTGTTTCTCCCATTGAGGCTGTGTTACAGGAGCCTTGCTTACACACCCCACTGTTTCTTTCGATTGAGGCTTGGTTAAGGAGCCCTGCTTAGACACCCCAATGTTTCTTCCCATTAAGGCTGAGATATAGGAGCCATGTTTACGCACCCCAGTGTTTCTTACAACTGAGGAAGGGTTAAAGGAGCCCTGCTTACACACCCCACTGGTTCTTCCCATTGAGGTTGTGTTACAGGGCCTTGCTTACACAGCCATCCGTTTCTTCCAATTGAGGCTGGGTTACAGGAGCCGTGCTTCCACACCGAGCAGTTGCTTCCCATTGAGGATGGGTTACAGTAGCCCTGCTTACACACCCCACTGTTTCTTCCCATTGAGGCTGGGTTTCAGAGCCCTTCTTACACATCCACTGTTTCTTCCCATTGAGGCTAGGTTACAGGAGCCCTGCTTATACACCCACTTTTCTTTCCATTGAGGCTGGGTTACAGGAGCCCTGCTTACACATCCACTGTTTCTTCCCATTGAGGCTAGTTACAGGAATCCTGCTTACACACCAACTGTTTCTTCCCATTGGGGCTGGATTACAGGAACCCAGCTTCCACACCCACTGTTTCTACCCATTGAGGCTGGGTTACAGTAGCCCTGTTCACACACCCCACTGTTTTTTCCCATTATTGCTGGGTTACATGAGCCCTGCTTACACACCGCATTGTTTCTAATTATTGAGGCTGCGTTACAGGAGTCCTGCTTACACACCCACTGTTTCGTCCTTTTGAGGCATGGTTACAGGAGCCCTGCTTACACACCCCACTGTTTCTTCCCATTGAGGCTGGGTTACAAGAATCCTGCTAACACACCCCAATGTTTTTTTCCCATATTTGCTGGGTTACAGAAGCCCTGCTTACACACACTATTTCTTCCCATTGAGGCTGGTTTACAGGAGCCCTGCTTACACACCCACTGTTTCGTCCCTTTGAGGTATGGTTACAGGAGCCCTGCTTACACACCCCGCTGGTTCTTCCCATTGAGGCTAGTTATAGGAGTCCTGCTTACACACCAACTGTTTTTTCCCATTGAGTCTGGGTTACAGGAGCCCTGCTTACACACCCCACTGTTTTTTCCCATTGAGTTTAGGTTACAGGAGCCCGGTTTACACACACACTGTTTCTTCCCATTGAGGCTGGGTTACAGGAGCCCTGCATACACACCCCACTGTTTCTTCCCATTGGGGCTGGATTACAGGAACCCTGCTTACACACCCACTGTTTCAACCCATTGAGGCTGGGTTACAGTAGCCCTTTTCACACAACCCACTGTTTCTTCTCAAAGGCTGGGTTAAGGAGCCCTGCTTACACACCCCACTGTTTCTTCCCATTAAGGCTGAGATACAGGAGCCATGTTTACTCACCCCAGTGTTTCTTACAACAGAGGCTGGGTTACATGAGCCCTGCTTACACACCCCACTGGTTCTAATTATTGAGGCTGGGTTACAGGAGCCCTGATTACACACCCACTGTGTCGTCCTTTGAGGCATGGTTACAGGAGCCCTGCTTACAATCCCACTGTTTCTTCCCATTGAGGCTGGGTTACAGGAGCCCTGCTCACATCGCACTGTTTCTCCCATTGAGGCTGGGTTACAGGAGCCTTGCTTACACACCCACTGTTTCTTTCCATTGAGGCTGGGTTAAGGAGCCCTGCTTACACACCCCACTGTTTCCTCCCATTAAGGCTGAGATACAGGAGCCATGTTTACGCACCCCAGTGTTTCTTACAACTGAGGCAGGGTTACAGGAGCCCTGCTTACACACCTCACTGGTTCTTCCCATTGAGGTTGTTTTACAGGAGCCCTGCTTAAACACCCATCCGTTTCTTCCCATTGAGGCTGGGTTACAGGAGCCGTGCTTCCAAACCACACAGTTGCTTCCCATTGAGGATGGGTTACAGTAGCCATGCTTACACACCCACTGTCTCTTCCCATTGAGGCTGGGTTTTAGAGCCCTTCTTACACATCCACTGTTTCTTCCCATTGAGGCTAGGTTACAGGAGCCCTGCTTACACACCCACTGTTTCTTCCCATTGAGGCCGGATTGCAGGAGCCCTGCTTACACACCCCACAGTTTCTTCCCATTGTGGTTGGGATACAGGTGCCCTGCTCACATCGCACAGTTTCTCCCATGGAGGCCGTGTTACAGGAGCCCTGCTTACACACACCACTGTTTCTTCCCATTAAGGCTGAGATACAGGAGTCATGCTTATGCACCCCAGAGTTTCTTCCAACTAAGGCTGGGTTACAGGAGCCCTGCTTACACACCCACTGTTCCTTCCATTGAGGCTGGGTTAAAGGAGCCCTTTACACACTCCACTGTTTCTTCCCATGGAGATTGGGTTAGAGGAGCCCTGCTTACACCCCCCACACACACTATTTCTTCCCATTCACACTATTTCTTCCCATTGAGGCTGTGTTACAGGAGCCCTGCTTACACCCCCTTCCCCTCTGTTTCTTCTCATTGAGGTTGGGTTACAGGTGCCCTGCTTACACACCCCACCGTTTCTTCCCATTGAGGCTGGGTTAAAGGAGCCCTTTACACACTCCACTGTTTCTTCCCATGGATATTGGGTTACAGGAGCCCTGCTTACATCCCCCACTCACACTATTTCTTCCCATTGAGGCTGGGTTACAGGTCCCCTGATTACACACCTACTGTTTCTTCCCATTGAGGCTGGGTTACAGGAGCCCTGCTTACACACCCACTGTTTCGTCCCTTTGAGGTATGGTTACAGGAGCGCAGCTTACACACCCCCTCTTTCTTCCCTTTGAGGCTGTTTCATAGGAGCCCTGCTTACACACCCCACTGTTCTTTCCCATTGAGGCTGGGTTACAGGAACCCTGCTTACACACCCACTCTTTTTCACGTTGAGGCTGGATTACAGGAGCCCTGCTGAGATACACACAGTTTCTTCCCATTGAGTCTGGGTTACAGGATCCCTGCTTACACACCCCACTGGTTCTTCCCATTGAGGCTAGTTACAGGAGTCCTGCTTACACACCAACAGTTTTTTCCCATTGAGTCTGGGTTACAGGAGCCCTGCTTACACACCCCACTGTTCTTCCCATTGGGACTGGATTACAGGAACCCTGCTTACACACACACTGTTTCTACCCATTGAGGCTGGGTTACAGTAGCCCTGTTCACACACCCCACTGTTTCTTCTCAAAGGCTGGGTTAAGGAGCCCTGCTTACACACCCCACTGTTTCTTCCCATTAAGACTGAGATACAGGAGCTATGTTTACGCACCCCAGTGTTTCTTACAACTGAGGCTGGGTTACATGAGCCCTGCTTACACACCCCACTGGTTCTAATTATTGAGGCTGGGTTACAGGAGCCCTGATTACACACTCACTGTGTCGTCCTTTTGAGGCATGGTTACAGGAGCCCTGCTTACAATCCCACTGTTTCTTCCCATTGAGGCTGGGTTACAGGAGCCCTGCTCACATCGCACTGTTTCTCCCATTGAGGCTGGGTTACAGGAGCCTTGCTTACACACCCACTGTTTCTTTCCATTGAGGCTGGGTTAAGGAGCCCTGCTTACACACCCCACTGTTTCCTCCCATTAAGGCTAAGATAGAGGAGCCATGTTTACGCACCCCAGTGTTTCTTACAACTGAGGCAGGGTTACAGGAGCCCTGCTTTCACACCCCACTGGTTCTTCCCATTGAGGTTGTGTTACAGGAGCCCTGCTTACACACCCATCCGTTTCTTCCCATTGAGGCTGGGTTACAGGAGCCGTGCTTCCACACCACACAGTTGCTTCCCATTGAGGATGGGTTACAGTATCCATGCTTACAATCCCACTGTTTCTTCCCATTGAGGCTGTGTTTCAGAGCCCTTCTTACACATCCACTGTTTCTTCCCATTGAGGCTAGGTTACAGGAGCCCTGCTTACACACCCACTGTTTCTTCCCATTGAGGCCGGATTACAGGAGCCCTGCTTACACACCCCACGGGTTCTTCCCATTGAGGTTGTGTTACAGGAGCCCTGCTTACAAACCCATCCGTTTCTTCCCATTGAGGCTGGGTTACTGGAGCCGTGCTTCCACACCACACAGTTGCTTCCCATTGAGGATGGGTTACAGTAGCGATGCTTACACACCCACTGTTTCTTCCCATTGAGGCTGGGTTTCAGAGCCCTTCTTACACATCCACTGTTTCTTCCCATTGAGGCTAGGTTACAGGAGCCCTCCTTACACACCCACTGTTTCTTCCCATTGAGGCCGGATTACAGGATCCCTGCTTACACACCCCACAGTTTCTTCCCATTGTGGCTGGGATACAGGTGCCCTGCTCACATCGCACAGTTTCTTCCATTGAGGCCGTGTTACAGGAGCCCTGCTTACACACACCACTGTTTCTTCCCATTAAGGCTGAGATACAGGAGCTATGCTTACGCACCCCAATGTTTCTTCCAACTGAGGCTGTGTTACAGGAGCCCTGCTTACACCCCCATCCCCTCTGTTTCTTCTCATTGAGGTTGGGTTACAGGTGCCCTGCTTACACACCCCACCGTTTCTTCCCATTGAGGCTGTTTTAAAGGAGCCCTTTACACACTCCACTGTTTCTTCCCATGGATATTAGGTTACAGGAGCCCTGCTTACACCCCCCCCCTCACACTATTTCTTCCCATTGAGGCTGGGTTACAGGTCCCCTGATTACACACTCACTGTTTCTTCCCATTTAGGTTGTATTACTGGAGCCCTGCTTATACCCCCATCCCCTGTTTCTTCCCATTGAGGTTGGGTTACCAGTGCCCTGCTTACACACCCCACTGTTTCTTCCCAATGTGGCTTGGATACAGGAGCCCTGCTCACATCGCACAGTTTCTCCCATTGAGGCTTTGTTACAGGAGCCCTGCTTACACACCCCACTGTTTCTTCCCATTAAGGCTGAGATACAGGAGCCATGCTTACACACCCCAGTGTTTCTTCCAACTGAGGCAGGGTTACCGGTGCCCTGCTTACACACCCCACTGTTTCTTCCCAATGTGGCTTGGATACAGGAGCCCTGCTCACATCGCACAGTTTCTCCCATTGAGGCTTTGTTACAGGAGCCCTGCTTACACACCCCACTGTTTCTTCCCATTAAGGCTGAGATACAGGAGCCATGCTTACACACCCCAGTGTTTCTTCCAACTGAGGCAGGGTTACAGGAGCCCTGCTTACACACCCCACTGTTTCTTCCCATTGAGGCTGGGTTACAAGAATCCTGCTAACACATCGCACTGTTTTATCCGATTGTTGCTGGGTTACAGAATCCCTGCTTACACACACTATTTCTTCCCATTGAGGCTGGGTTACAGGAGCCCTGCTTACACACCCACTGTTTCGCCCTTTTGATACATGGTTACAGGAGCCCTGCTTACACACCCCACTGTTTCTTCCCATTTAGGCTGGGTTAAAGGAGCCCTGCTTACACACCCACTCGTTATTCCCTTGAGGCTGTTTTACAGGAGCCCTGCTTACACACGCCACTGTTCTTTCCCATTGAGGCTGGGTTACAGGAGCCCTTCTTACACACCCACTCTTTCTTTCCATTGAGGCTGGGTTACAGGTGTCGTGCTTACACACCGTACTGTTTCTTCTCATTGAGGCTGGGTTACAGGAGCCCTGCTTACACACCCCACTGGTTCTTCCCATTGAGGCTAGTTACAGGAGCCCTGCTTAAACACCAACTGTTTTTTCCCATTGAGTCTGGGTTACAGGAGCCCTGCTTACTCACCCCACACTTCCTTCCCATTGAGGCTGGGTTACATGAGCCCTGCTTGCACACCCCCTGTTTCTTCCCATTGAGGTTCATTTACAGAGCCCTGCTTACACAATCACTGTTTCTTCCATTGAGGCTAGGTTATAGGAGCCCTGCTTACACACCCACTGTTTCTTCCCCCTGGGCTGAGTACAGGAGACCTGCTTACACGCCCACTGTTTCTTCCATCAGACTGGGTTACAGGAGCCCTGCTTACACATCCCACTGTTTCTCCCCATTGAGGCTGGGTTACAGGAGCCGTGCTTCCACACCACAGTTGCTTCCCATTTAGGATGGGTTACAGTAGCCCTGCTTACACACCCACTGTTTCTTCCCATTGAGGCTAGTTTACAGGAGGCCTGCTTACACACCCACTGTTTCTTCCCATTGAGGCTGGGTTACAGGAGCCCTGCTTACACACCCACTGTTTCTTCCCATTGTGGCTGGGTTACAGGAGCCCTGCTTCCACACCCCACTGTTTCTTCCCATTTAGGCTGGGTTACAGGAACCCTGCTTACACACCCACTCTTTTTCACGTTGAGGCTGGATTACAGGAGCCCTGCTGAGATACACACCGTTTCTTCCCATTGAGTCTGGGTTACAGGATCCCTGCTTACACACCACACTGTTTCTTCCAATTGAGGCTGGGTGACAGGAGCCCTGCATACACACCCACTGTTTCTTCACTTTGATGGTGGGTTACAGGAGCCCTGATTACACACCCCACTGTTTCTTCCCATTTAGGCTGGGTTACAGGAACCCTGCTTACACACCCACTCTTTTTCCCATTGAGGCTGGATTACAGAAGCCTTGTTGAGATACTCACCATTTCTTCCCATTGAGGCTGGGTTACAGGAGCCCTGCTTACACACCACACTGTTTCTTCCCATTGAGGCTGGGTTACTGGAGGCCTGCTTACACACCCACTGTTTCTTCCCATTGTGGCTGGGTTACAGGAGCCCTGCTTACACACCCACTGTTTCTTCCCATTGTGGCTGGGTTACAGGAGCCCTGCTTCCACACCCCACTGTTTCCTCCCATTTAGGCTGGGTTACAGGAACCCTGCTTACACACCCACTCTTTTTCACGTTGAGGCTGGATTACAGGAGCCCTGCTGAGATACACACCGTTTCTTCCCATTGAGTCTGGGTTACAGGATCCCTGCTTACACACCACACTGTTTCTTCCCATTGAGGCTGGGTGACAGGAGCCCTGCTTACACACCCACTGTTTCTTCACTTTGATGGTGGGTTACAGGAGCCCTGATTACACACCCCACTGTTTCTTCCAATTAGGGCTGGGATACAGGAGCCATGCTTACACACCCCAGTGATTCTTCCCACTGAGGATGGATTACAGGAGCCCTGCTTACACACTCCGCTGTTTCTTCCCATTGAGGCTGGGTTACAGGAGCCCTGCTTCCACACCCCACTGTTTCTTCCCATTTAGGCTGGGTTACAGGAACCCTGCTTACACACCCACTCTTTTTCCCATTGAGGCTGGATTACAGAAGCCTTGTTGAGATACTCACCGTTTCTTCCCATTGAGGCTGGGCTACAGGATCCCTGCTTACACACCACACTGTTTCTTCCCATTGAGGCTGGGTTACAGGAGCCCTGCTTACACACTCCACTGTTTCTTCCCACGGAGGTTGGGTTACAGGAGCCATGCTAACACCCCCAACCCCCACTGTTTCTTCCCATTGAGGCTGTGTTACTGGTGCCCTGCTCACACACTCCACTGTTTCTTCCCATTGAGTTTAGGTTACAGGAGCTCGGTTTACACACACACTGTTTCTTCCCATTGAGGCTGGGTTACAGGAGCCCTGCTTACACACCCCACTGTTTCTTCCCATTGGGGCTGGATTACAGGAACCCTGCTTACACACCCACTGTTTCTACCCATTGAGGATGGGTTACAGTAGCCGTGTTCACACACCCCACTGTTTCTTCCCATTAAGGCTGGGTTACATGAGCCCTGCTTACACACCGCATTCTTTCTAATTATTGAGGCTGGGTTACAGGAGCCCTGATTACACACCCACTGTTCCGTCCTTTTGAGGCATGGTTACATAAGCCCTGTTTGCACATCCCACTGTTTCTTCCCATTGAGGCTAGTTACAGGAGTCCTGCTTACACACCAACTGTTTTTTCCCTTTGAGTCTGGGTTACAGGAGCCCTGCTTACACACCCCACAGTTCCTTCCCATTGAGGCTGGGTTACATGAGCCCTGCTTGCACACCCCCTGTTTCTTCCCATTGAGGTTCATTTACAGAGCCCTGCTTACACAATCAGTTTCTTCCATTGAGGCTGGGTTATAGGAGCCCTGCTTACACACCCACTGTTTCTTCCCCCTGGGCTGAGTACAGGAGACCTGCTTCCACACCCACTGTTTCTTCCCATTGTGGCTGGGTTACAGGAGCCCTGCTTCCACACCCCACTGTTTCTTGCCATTGAGGCTGGGTTACAGGAGCCATGTTTACACCCCACCACACCCTCCACTGTTTTTTCCATTCAGACTGGGTTACAGGAGCCCTGCTTACACATCCCACTGTTTCTCCCCATTGAGGCTGGGTTACAGGAGCCGTGCTTCCACACCACACAGTTGCTTCCCATTGAAGATGGGTTACAGTAGCCCTGCTTACACACCCACTGTTTCTTCCCATTGAGGCTAGTTTACAGGAGGCCTGCTTACACACCCACACTTTCGTCCCATTGAGGCTGGGTTACAGGAGCCCTGCTTACACACCCACTGTTTCTTCCCATTGTGGCTGGGTTACAGGAGCCCTGCTTACACACCCACTGTTTCTTCCCATTGTGGCTGGGTTACAGGAGCCCTGCTTCCACACCCCACTGTTTCTTCCCATTTAGGCTGGGTTACAGGAACCCTGCTTACACACCCACTCTTTTTCACATTGAGGCTGAATTACAGGAGCCCTGCTGAGATACACACCGTTTCTTCCCATTGAGTCTGGGTTACAGGATCCCTGCTTACACACCACACTGTTTCTTCCCATTGAGGCTGGGTGACAGGAGCCCTGCTTACACACCCACTGTTTCTTCACTTTGATGGTGGGTTACTGGAGCCCTGATTACACACCCCACTGTTTCTTCCAATTAGGGCTGGGATACAGGAGCCATGCTTACACATCCCAGTGATTCTTCCCACTGAGGATGGGTTACAGGAGCCCTGTTTACACACTCCGCTGTTTCTTCCCATTGAGGCTGGGTAACAGGAGCCCTGCTTCCACACCCCACTGTTTCTTCCCATTTAGGCTGGGTTACAGGAACCCTGCTTACACACCCACTCTTTTTCCCATTGAGGCTGGATTACAGAAGCCTTGTTGAGATACTCACCGTTTCTTCCCATTGAGGCTGGGTTACAGGATCCCTGCTTACACACCACACTGTTTCTTCCCATTGAGGCGGGGTTACAGGAGCCCTGCTTACACACCCACTGTTTCTTCACTTTGATGGTGGGTTACAGGAGCCCTGCTTACACACTCCACTGTTTCTTCCCACGGAGGTTGGGTTACAGGAGCCATGCTAACACCCCCGCACCCCCACTATTTCTTCCCATTGAGGCTGGGTTACTGGTGCCCTGCTCACACACTCCACTGTTTCTTCCCATTGAGTTTAGGTTACAGGAGCTCGGTTTACACACACACTGTTTCTTCCCATTGAGGCTGGGTTACAGGAGCCCTGCTTACACACCCCACTGTTTCTTCCCATTGGGGCTGGATTACAGGAACCCTGCTTACACACCCACTGTTTGTGCCCATTGAGGATGGGTTACAGTAGCCGTGTTCACACACCCCACTGTTTCTTCCCATTAAGGCTGGGTTACCTGAGCCCTGCTTACACACCGCATTGTTTCTAATTATTGAGGCTGGGTTACAGGAGCCCTGATTACACACCCACTGTTTCGTCCTTTTGAGGCATGGTTACAGAAGCCCTGTTTGCACATCCCACTGTTTCTTCCCATTGAGGCTGGGTTACAGGAGCCCTGCTCACATCGCACAGTTTCTCCCATTGAGGCTGTGTTACAGGAGCCTTGCTTACACACCCACTGTTTCTTTCCATTGAGGCTGGGTTAAGGAGCCCTGCTTACACACCCCACTGTTTCTTCCAATTAAGGCTGAGATACAGGAGCCATGTTTACGCACCCCAGTGTTTCTTACAACTGAGGCAGGATTACAGGAGCCATGCTTACACTCCCCACTGGTTCTTCCCATTGAGGTTGTGTTACAGGAGCCTTGCTTACACACCCATCCGTTTCTTCCCATTGAGGCTGGGTTACAGGAGCCGTGCTTCCACACCACACAGTTGCTTCCCATTGAGGATGGGTTACAGTAGCCCTGCTTACACACCCACTGTTTCTTCCCATTAAGGCTGGGTTTCAGAGCCCTTCTTACACATCCACTGTTTCTTCCCATTGAGGCTGGGTTACAGGAGCCCGGTTTCCACACACACTGTTTCTTCCCATCGTGGCTGGGTTACAGGAACCCTGCTTACACACCCACTGTTTCATTCTTTTTGAGGCATGGTTACAGGAGCCCTGCTTACACACCCACTGGTTCTTCCCATTGAGGCTGGGTTAAAGGAGCCCTTTACACACTCCACTGTTTCTTCCCCTGGTTATTGGGTTACAGGAGCCCTGCTTTCCGCCCCCACCTCACACTATTTCTTCCCATTGAGGCTGGGTTACAGGTCCCCTGATTACACACCCACTGTTTCTTCCCATTGAGGTTGTATTACAGGAGCCCTCCTTACTCCCCCATCTCCTCTGTTTCTTCCCATTGAGGCTGGGTTAAGGAGCCCTGCTTACACACCCACTGTTTCTTTCCATTGAGGCTGGGATACAGGAGTCGTTCTTACACACCGTACTGTTTCTTCTCATTGAGGCTGGGTTACAGGAGCCCTGGTTATACACCCCACTGTTTCTTCCCATTGAGGCTAGTTACAGGAGTCCTCCTTACACACCAACTGTTTTTTCCCATTGAGTCTGGGTTACAGGAGCCGTGCTTACACACCCCACAGTTCCTTCCCATTGAGGCTGGGTTACATGAGCCCTGCTTACACACCCCTTGTTTCTTCCCATTGAGGTTCAGTTACAGAGCCCTGCTTACACATCCACTGTTTCTTCCCATTGAGCTAGGTTACAGGAGCCCTGCTTACACACCCACTGTTTCATGCCATTGAGGCTGGGGTATAGGAGCCCTGCTTACAAACCCACTGTTACTTCCCACTGAGGCTGGGTTACAGGAGCCATGCTTACACCCCACCACAAGCCCCACTGTTTCTTCCATTCAGACTGGGTTACAGGACCCCTGCTTACACATGCCACTGTTTCTTCCCATTGAGGCTGGGTTAAGGAGCCCTTCTTACACACCCCACTGTTTCTTCCCATTAAGGTGAGATACAGGAGCCATGTTTACGCACCCCAGTGTTTCTTACAACTGAGGCAGGGTTACAGGAGCCCTGCTTACACACCCCACTGGTTCTTCCCATTGAGGTTGTGTTACCGGAGCCTTGCTTACACACCCATCCGTTTCTTCCCATTGAGACTGGGTTATAGGAGCCGTGCTTCCACACCACACAGTTGCTTCCCATTGAGGATGGGTTACAGTAGCCCTGCTTACACACCCACTGTTTCTTCCCATTGAGACTGGGTTACAGGAGCCGTGCTTCCACACCACACAGTTGCTTCCCATTGAGGCTAGTTTACAGGAGCCCTGCTTACACACCCCACTGTTTCTTCCCATTGAGGCTGAGATACAGGAGCCATGCTTATGCACCCCAGTGTTTCTTCCAACTGAGGCTGGGAATACAGGAGCCCTGCTTACACACCCCACTGTTTCTTCCCATTGAGGGTGGGTTACAAGAACCCTGCTACCACACCCCACTGTTTTTTCCCATTATTGCTGGGTTACAGGAGCCCTGCTTACACACCCCACTGTTCTTTCCCACTGAGGCTGCGTTACAGGAGCCCTTCTTACACACCCACTGTTTCTTTCCATTGAAGCTGGGATACAGGAGTTGTGCTTACACACCGTACTGTTTCTTCTCATTGAGGCTGGGTTACAGGAGCCCTGCTTACACACCCCACTGGTTCTTCCCATTGAGGCTAGTTACAGGAGTCCTGCTTACACACCAACTGTTTTTTCCCATTGAGTCTGGGTTACAGGAGCCCTGCTTACACACCCCACAGTTCCTTCCCATTAAGCTGGGTTACATGAGCCCTGCTTACACACCCCTTGTTTCTTCCCATTGAGGTTCAGTTACAGAGCCCTGCTTACACATCCACTGTTTCTTCCCATTGAGGCTAGGTTACAGGAGCCCTGCTTATACACCCACTGTTTTTTCCCACTGAGGCTGGGTTACAGGAGCCATGCTTACACCCCACCACACCCCCCACTGTTTCTTCCATTCAGACTGGGTTACAGGAGCCCTCCTTACACATCCCACTGTTTCTTCCCATTGAGGCTGGGTTACAGGAGCCATGCTTCCACACCACACAGTTGCTTCCCATTGAGGATGGGTTACAGTAGCCCTGCTTACACACCCACTGTTTCTTCCCATTGAGGCTCGTTTAAAGGAGCCCTGCTTACACACCCACTGTTTCTTCCCATTGAGGCTGGGTTACAGGAGGCTTGCTTACACACCCCACTGTTTCTTCCCATTTAAGCTGCATTAAGGAGCCCTGCTTACACACCCTACAGTTTCTTCCCATTAACGCTGGGATACAGGAGCCCTGTTTACACGCCCCACTGTTTCTTCCAATTGAGGTTGGGTTACAGGAGCCCTGCTTACCCTCCACCCCCTCTCACAGTTTTTCTTCCCATTGAGGCTGGGTTACAGGTCCCCTGATTACACACCCACTCTTTTTCACGTTGAGGCTGGATTACAGGAGCCCTGCTGAGATACACACCGTTTCTTCCCATTGAGTCTGTGTTACAGGATCCCTGCTTACACACCACACTGTTTCTTCCCATTGAGGCTGGGTTACAGGAGCCCTGCTTACACATCCAGTGTTTCTTCACTTTGATGGTGGGTTACAGGAGCCCTGATTACACACCCCACTGTTTCTTCCAATTAGGGCTGGGATACAGGAGCCATGCTTACACACCCCAGTGATTCTTCCCACTGAGGATGGGTTACAGGAGCCCTGCTTCCACACCCCACTGTTTCTTCCCATTTAGGCTGGGTTACAGGAACCCTGCTTACACACCCACTCTTTTTCCCATTGAGGCTGGATTACAGAAGCCTTGCTGAGATACTCACTGTTTCTTCCCTTTGAGGCTGGGTTACAGGATCCCTGCTTACACACCACACTGTTTCTTCCCATTGAGGCTAGGTTACAGGAGCCCTGCTTACACACCCACTGTTTCTTCACTTTGATGGTGGGTTTCAGGAGCCCTGCTTACACACTCCACTGTTTCTGCCCACGGAGGTTGGGTTACAGGAGCCCTGCTTACACACCCACTCTTTCTTCCCTTTGAGGCTGTTTTACAGGAGCCCTGCTTACACACCCCACTGTTCTTTCCCACTGAGGCTGCGTTACAGGAGCCCTTCTTACACACCCACTGTTTCTTTCCATTGAGGCTGGGATACAGGAGTCGTGCTTACACACCGTACTGTTTCTTCTCATTTAGGCTGGGTTACAGGAGCCCTGCTTACACACCCCATTGTTTCTTCCCATTGAGGCTGGTTATAGGAGCCCCGCTTACACACCCACTGTTTCTTCCAATTGAGGCTGAATTACGGCTGTCCTGCTTACACACCGCACTGCGTTTTACCATTAATGCTGGGTTACAGGAGGCCTGCTTACACACCCCACTGTTTCTGCCCATTGAGGCTGGGTTACAAGAGTCCTGCTAACACACCCCACTGTTTTTTCCCATTATTGCTGTGTTACAGAAGCCCTGCTTACACACCCACTCTTTCTTCCCATTGAGGCTGGGTTACAGGAGCCCTGCTTACACACCCCACTGTTCTTTCCCATTGAGGCTGGATTACAGGAGCCCTGCTTACACACCCAACTGTTTCTTCCCATTGAGGCTGGGTTACAGGAGCCCTCCTTACACACCCACTGTTTCTTTCCATTGAGGCTGGGTTACAGGAGTCGTGCTTACACACCCTACTGTTTCTTCTCATTGAGTCTGGGTTACAGGCGCCATGCTTACACCCCATTCCACCCCCACTGTTTCTTCTATTGAGGCTGGGTTACAGGAGCCCTGCTTACACACCCCACTGTTTCTTCCCATTGAGGCTGGGTTACAGGAGTCCTGCTTACACACCAACCTTTTTTTCCCATTGAGTCTGGGTTATAGGTGCCATGCTTACACACCCCACAGTTCCTTCCCATTGAGGCTGGGTTACATGAGCCCTGCTTACACATCCACTGTTTCTTCCCATTGAGGCTAGGTTGCAGGAGCCCTGCTTACACACCCACTGTTTCTTCCCATTGTGGCTGGGTTACAGGAGCCCTGCTTACACACCCCACTGTT
Organism: Tenrec ecaudatus; assembly: GCF_050624435.1. Taxonomy (NCBI): domain Eukaryota; kingdom Metazoa; phylum Chordata; class Mammalia; order Afrosoricida; family Tenrecidae; genus Tenrec; species Tenrec ecaudatus. The sequence continues at coordinate 164,931,366 of NC_134535.1, read as the reverse complement.
TCTTCCCCTTGAGTCTGGGTTATAGGAGCCCTGCTTACACATCCACTGTTTCTTCCCATTGAGGCTGGGTTACAGGAGCCCTGCTTACACCCCACCACACCCCCCACTGTTTCTTCCATTGAGGCTGGGTTACAGGAGCCCTGCTTTCACACCACACTGTAGCTTCCCATTGAGGCTGGGTTACAGTATCCCTGCTTACACACCTACCGTTTCTTCCCATTGAGGCTTGGTTAAAGCAGCCCTAATTACACACCCCACAGTTTCTTCCCATTTAGGCTTGGTTACAGGAGACCTCATTAAACACCCAATGGGTTCGGCGTGGTTTCATTTATGAGTCAAATTGAATCGGCGGCACAGAGTAACCCAGTATTTTATCCGAGATGTGACTTCCCTGCTGAGGTAGCAAACCCTCTGGGGAATGCCTGCAGCTCTCTCTGTACAGCAGTGAGCACATTAACTGCAGTGATCGTGGCAGTGCCTCCCCTCAGGCTTCAGAGAAGAAGTTAGTTTAGACTTCTCTGAAAGAGCTAACAAGAGTAATTACTGTCTTCAGGGATACATCTATTCCCCAACCCTGAATAAGGGAAAAAAAGAAACGATCCCAAACCATCACTCTAAGATCCACAAGCCTCTGCAGTCCATGATTTAAAGGACAGTCGTGGGGTTTTATCCTTGTCACTGAGCAGCTCTTTGCACAGTACATGGGGCTCAATCAGAACAGCTGTGTGTCCTCCCCCTCCCTCCACTATCATGATCCCAATTCTACCTTACAAATCTGGCTAGACCAGAGGATGTACACTGCTGCAGATAGCAACTGGAAACACAGGGAATCCAGGACAGATGATCCCTTCATGATCACTGGTGAGAGTGGCCATGTCTGGAGGGTGGAGGGAATGTGGGGTGGAAAGGGGAACCAATTACAAGAATCTACATATAGCCTTCTCCCTGGGGGATGGACAACAGAGAAGAGGGTGGGGGGAGACGACGAACAGTGTAAGATATGACAAAATAATAATTTATGAATGATGAAGGGTTCATGAGGGAGGGGGTGTGGGGAGGGAGGGGAAAATGAGCAGCTGATATTAAGGGTTCAAGCAGAAGGCAAATGTGTTGAGGATGATGATGGCAACAAATGTACATACGTGCTTGACACAATGGATAGATGGATGGATGGATGGATTGTGATAAGAATTGTACGAGCCCCCAATAAAATGATTTTTTTTAAAAACCTTGTGTGTGTTCTTTTTAATGAGAAGAAGGCCCCCAATGGTAACTGAGGTTTGCTCACTAACCTTGCTCAGACGTCTTCTCTCCAAAGGCACATCTAGCATCTTCTCACCTTTACTACTCCCTGACCTCAGAACGTGTTACTTGCTTTGAGGTTTTCAAACCTTCTTTACCAGACAACCTCAGAGCAATCGAGAAATCAACCCATGCTTTTAATCCTCAGCAGATGAATTAACAGCTAAGTATTCACTACTGCCAGGTCTTACCATACGCATGCATTCCTTTGTTTTATCACCAATGAAGAAATGGTGCCTGTTTAAAAGTCCATCGATTCTCTTAGAACATTAAAAGAAAGAGAGCAAATCAAAGACGCACTCTACGTTCATCATTCCCAATCTAAAGCACACCACAAAAGGAAATGAAGCAAACACACCAGTCCCATCAGATTATATAGCAATGGTAAATGACGCATTGTTTCATCCCATCTTACAGATGAGAATGCTGAGGCTTTGCAGCATGAGACAGGATCTCCAGCACCATTCCGTTGACAGGTGGTAGAGCTGAGATTCTACACTGTAGCCTTGGATTAGTGACATGTCAATAAAAGCAGTTCTGGAAAATGGATAAACCAACTCTTACTGGACAGTGGTCATTATCCTAATGATACGGGGCTTTCTTTCCTTTAAGGAGCCCGGTGGCATCCTCGTGGGGCTGGTCACTGGTTGGGCTGCTAACCACAAGATCAGCAGTTCAAAACCCCCAGTATCTCCTCGGAAGAAAGGGGAGGAGGCCTGCTGCTGTGAGAGGGGTACAGTCTCAGAAACTCACGGGGCAGCTCAAGGCTTTCCTCTAGGATCACTCTGAGTCAGGGTTGACTTGGTGGCAGTGAATTGGAACCACTTCCTTCCAAATAAATAAGGCTAAAACTCACCGTAAATGTTTAAAATGGCACAAACATCTCCAAATCTCCTGAAAAGGCAAATAGGTTCAAAGAAAGTCTATGAAGCTTTTTTGTAAAAAAAAAAAATTTTTTTTAAAGATGAGGGGGAATAAAAGAGGACCTGATGCCAAGGGCTTAAGTGGAGAGCAAATGCTTTGAAAATGATGAGGGCAATGGATGTACAGATAGATGTGCTTTACACAATTGATGTATGTATGGATTGTGGTAAGAGTTGTAAGAACCCCTACTAAAACATTTTAAAAAAAAGAAAAACCAATTGCATACTGAAAATTTTAAAAAAAAGAAAAATACAAACATAATACCTTTGTGGGTAATATTGCCTAAAATGCGCACCTCAGAACACTAGTCTTAAACGTTAAACGGTGCTGTCGGAGAGCTAGAATAGGATTGCAGTGCTCAGGGTTACATAGGACATATAACATTAAGTAAAGAAAAATGTTGATTTACCATCAGGCTTCTTTGAAGCTGTAGCATGCTGGTATGGTTTCTGACAAAAAGAGAAAAGTATTCTGTACCATGTGTTTTCAACCTTTCTGTGGCTACAGAACCTTTTCCAGGGGAAGTTTTCATCTGTACCACTATACCACTGAACACCCCAGGAAACATTTTCTTGGAGGAGGTTGACAGAGTGGCACATAATCAAAAACGTATGCACCAACTACTAGTGATCAAGATCAAGGAATTGAAGATTTTGACCAACTTCTGTTAGAAATTGATCAGCCATGTGACCTTACTGGTTACTGGAATGCAAAAATTGAAAAAACAGGAAAGGTTAGTAGTTAGAAACAACGATATCAGTTACAGAAATGACATCAGAGATCACACAACAGGATTTCGCAAGATCAACCACATTTTCATTGCAAATACCTCTTATCAATAGCATAAACAGTGACGAGGCCTGTGGCCCTAACGGGATAGAATATGCAGCAATCAAGTCAACTGCCTCTCTGGAAAAGACAATAGAGAAATACCAGTTATCATCGGTCTGGGGCCAGGAGCAACTGCAGAACAGACCATGAATGCCTTCTATACGAGTTAATTAGAGATGGAAGAAGATTAAAACTGGTCAGCAAAAGCCAAGCTATGAGGCACGTGTGACATCTCTCACAAAAGAATTGGTCTTTGACTGACACTGATGGCGATTCTGCTCTATCTCACTCTTGAAGTACAGAAGGTCAGATGAGGCCCCCACACTGATTTTACAGGGTCACAAATTATTAATGACATTTTAAAAATGGGGCATATTGTAGAACACTTTAGCATGATGCTGATCCTGTCCATAAACAAGAAGGAAATATGGGGATACTGTATACTATAAATCAGGAAAGGTTGAATACTCTCACCATACTTATTCAATCTATATGCTCAACAAAGAATTTGAGACGCTCTGTTACGTGATAAAGAACACAGTGTCAGGATTAGAGGAACATCCATTAAGAACTTGCAATTGGCAGATGATAAAAACTTGCTAGCTAAGAGGGAAGACTAGGAACATGTACTGATGAAGACCAAAGGCCTTCAGTATGTGTTATACAGAAACATGAAATAATAAAATATTTACAACTGTACCAATAAGCAACTTCATGAGAAATAAAAAATATTTACTGTTTGCTTTACTTGGATCCACTATTAACACCCAACAGTAACTCAAATGGATATATTGCATTTGGAGAATCTGCTTCAAAAGACCTTTTTAAAGGTGTTATCCAAGAGCAAAGATGCCACTTTGGGGACTGCAGTGCCCTTGACTCAAGTCATGGTACTCTCGGTGATCTTCCATGCATGTGATAGCTGGATGATGAACAAGAAAGACCGTGCACCTGAATTACGGTGTTGACAAAGAACATGCAATATACACGGACAGCCCAAAGGTGACCAAATCTGTCTTGGGAAAAGTGAAGCCAGAATGCTCTGTAGACTCAAGAAGCTTCCAGACGTTTTCTCACCTACTTGACTCATGCTCTCAGGAAGGATCTTTCCAGAAGGATATCATATCATACCTGATAAAGTCAAGATTCCGTGAAAAGGAGGAAACACTGTGAGATCTTCCCATACCCACAATCCTCCTACGAGAAGACCTTAGAACTTACTGTTCTTGATCTTCATCCCGCAAACCTGCACAACTTGGTCTTGTTCCCCTTCAAGCCTTGACTCAAATAGCTCAAACGTAGGAAGATCTACGACCACCATACAAAAAGCGGATCCACTGCCAATATTTTATGTTTGTATTCAACATACCCGTACCTAAAATGTATATTTGCTTACTTGGGTAAGATCTCTCTCTCTCCACTGAAATGTAATTAAAAGTCCTTCCATGGACGTAGGGCCTTTTTGTTCACCATTCTGCCTCCTAGTGTCTACATGGTGGGTGGCTAACCACAAGGACAGTACTGAAAACTCACCAGTTGCTCCCCAGGAGGAAGACTGGGCTTTCAACTCCTGTAAAGACTTACAGTCCCAGCATTCACAGAGAGGCAGGTCTACCCTGTCCTATAGGATCACTATGAATCAGAATCAACTTGATGGCAGTGAGTTTGGTTTGTTGGGGTTTTGTGGTTTGTTTGGCAGTTTTGTTTTTGTTTTGTTGGGGTTTTTTTTGTTTTTAATTTTTGTATCATTTAGAACAGTGCCTGACACATATAAAGAATTCAAATATTTTGGTACATTTATTAATGAAATAGCATAAGTACTGCTATACTTATGCACATAATTTACAATTCATGTCATTGACAAGTTACGTCATTGCTCCAATTCAATCCTTAAAGTTCAGTATTGCCATTTTGATTATACAGGACCATTACTTCACTTAGTGAGCAAAAATTAGTTCTAAAATTATAACTCTGTCCACTCATGAAAAAATTCTCATTGTCCAATCATGAAAAAATTCTCATTGATCTGTTTTACTGCCTTCCAATATAGATGAAGTTTTCTTACAATGATGTTTTGGTCATTTGGACTGTGAAAGAGTCCAAAAATAATAGGTGACTTGTCAAAATCCTTACATTCATCTCTATTTTCTTTTGATTTAATGACCAACAACAAGACTGGCAAAGGCTGCTCACACATTCTAAATTCAGAAATCTGTTTACCACACTCATGCCCAGTTTTGATTAAAAAAATTTTCCAAGAAAATATATTATTTTTCCACCCAAACTTGAGGCACACTGTGATCCAGTTACATCTCTTCAAAATTCCTCTCACCTAAGGACATAAAAACAAAACAAAAAATCCACCTAGCAGTTGTTATTTTGTATCTATATATCCCTTATACTGCTTCACAAAGTCAAACTTTATGTAAATAGTAGATTTGTATTTCTCAGTAACATAAGAGGCTTTATACTGTAAATCACATGCCCCTCTGGCATTTGGAGGCATTCCTTCCTTCTCACCTAATTCCTGACTGATGTGTCAGGCTAGCCCACCAGATCTAACCTGCCAGGCTGACACTAGGTTCCACCACATTCCGCCTGTCTTATCTGTTCAAACTGCATTTCTTATTTTTTGGCCAGAAAGCCTATGCTAAGTAATTCAGTCTCAGGTATACTGATGAATAATAAATCTTCATGGAAGTCGTGAAATAGGAAATATTTTCCAGTACTATTCCCAACATAGCGCACAGAGAGCTATTTATAACTAAATACCAGCACCCTTCCAGGAAACAAACAGAATGTGACTACGTTCAACAATAGAAAAGTAGTTAGGCAAATTATAGCAAGCCACTGCATAGAATATGACGTGACCACTAAAAGCGATATTTATAAGAATTTGTAACAAGATATGAAAATATATGACTTTATGTAAAAATAATGGATATAAATTCTTACACATCTAATGATTATATCTGTTAACATGATGAAAGTATGCATGGGTTTAGATAAGAAATTGAAAAATAGAAAAATAGCATAAAGGATACATCAGAATGTTTAGATTTCTTTCTTTTTAAATTAATTTCATATTTATTTCAAATATAAAATAATATAATTTTATATAACAGCTATTACAATGTTAGAGTAGTATGTCATCTACAAGGCTTCCCTTTGGGTCTGGTTTGTTTGTTTTTAAAATATTTTTCAAAATTAAAAGTCTGATGTATTGTTTATTCTAGCATAAGGTATTTTATTATATATGATAAGAAGTCTAACAAATACCTTTCTTATTAAATATATAATATTTTGCTAATGTTTGAAAACATTGTGAATACATCCTGGCCCACCTATCCCTGAGGATGATATTCCTGCTCAGAGTAGCCAATGCACAGAGAGCACCATAGGGCCAGCCCCACCATGAGACACGATGTCCGTCACTGACCTATAGTACTACAGAGGACAACGCTGAATAACTAGTGTGGGAATGGCACCCAATGTGATCCCACCACACCGAGACAAAACACTAAGGGTGGACAAGAGAACAGCAAGGGGAACAGAGCAACAAAGTCCGGAGGGAATACCAAAAATAAACTTTGGGGTCAGGGCATGGCACCCCATCAGACTTGACTGGAAAACACTCCTAAAGGTAAACAGACCCTGAATTATTTGTAGGCTTTTTTTCCCCATTGGTTTTTGTTGTTGTTAGTTTTGTTTTCTTTTGTTGCTATGTTTTTCTCAGTCTTTTTTGTGCATATTATTATCTCTGAAGGTCTAGCTAGATAAGATAGGCTGAATAAACAATCTGGAAGAGAAAACAATGGGACCAACAGTTCCGGGGGAGGGGGGGACATGGGAGAGGTGGAAGTGGAGAAACAAGTGGGTGATAACAAACCCAGGGACAAGGGAACAATAAGTGTTCTAAAATCAATGGTGAAGAGGGTGTAGGAGGTCTGGTAGGGCTTGATCAAGGGCAATGTAACCTAGAGGAATTACTGAAATCCAAATGAAAGGTTGAACATCATAGTAGGACAAGAAAGAAGTAAACAGAAATAGAGGAAAGAACTATAAGGCAAAGACGCATTTATAGAGGTCTAAAAACAGGCATTTATATGTCAATATAGTTATATATGATGATGGGGAAATAGATCTATGTACATCTAGGTTTAGGATTAAGGTCACAGATAGACATTGGACCTTGACTCAAGTACTCCCTCAATGCAAGAACACTTTGTTCTATTAAACTGGCATTCCATGATGCTCACCTGCCTGACATGATCTCTGAAGACAAAGCGGGTGCATAAGCAAATGTGGTGAAGAAAGCTGATGGTGTCCAGCTATCAAAAGATGTAGCATCTGGGGTCTTAAAGGCTTGAAGATAAACAAGTGGCCATCTAGCTGAGAAGCAACAAAGTCCATCTGGAAGGAGCACACAACCGGTGTGATCAGGAGGTGTTGACGGGATCAGGTATCAGGCATCAAAGACCCAGAACAAAAAATCATGTCATTGTGAATGAGGGGGAAGTGTGGAATGGGGACCCAAAGCCCATCTGCAGGCAACTGGACATTCACTTACAGAAGGGTCACAGGGAGGAGATGAGCCAGTCAGGGTGCAGTGGAGCAACGATGAAGCATACAACTTTCCTCTAGTTCTTTAATGCTTCCTCCCCTGCCACCACCACCCCACAATCATGATCCCAATTCTACCTTACAAACCTGGCTAGACCAGAGGATGCACACTGGTACCGATAAGAGCTGGAAACACAGGAATAAATCCCTCAGGGCTAATAATGAGAGTAGTGATACCAGGAAGGTAAGGGAAAGGTGAGGGGATAAAGGAGGAACCAATCACAATGGCGTACATAAAATGCCTTCCCTGGGAATGGACAACAGAAAAGTTGGCAAAGGGAAACATTGGACAGTGTAATGTGTGAAAAAATAATAATAATTTATAAATTATCAAGGGTTCGTGAGGGAGGCAAAGGAAAGTAGGGGAAAAATGAAGTGCTGATACCATGGGATCACATAGAATGAAAATATTTTGAGAATGATGATGGCAACAAATGTACAAATGCGCTTGACACGATGGATTGATGGATGGATTGTAATAAGAGTTGGATGAGCCCCCAATAAAATGATGTCTTTAAAAGAACAAAATATTGTCAATAAATCAAATAACATTAATTTTATGACTCATGAAGCTTGTTTGAGGAATTTAGTCTTCTTCCTGTTGTAGTATTTATTTCATTCTGAATTTATGGTCATTAGCTATAATAATGTCTGTTACTGAAAGCAAGTAGCTTATTCCCATCTTTACAATTATTTGATATTTACTTTGTGGTACTAACTTCTAGAAATGGATTATCTATAAACCTCCAACCTGAGAAATCTTTTGAAATGACAGATTTAATTTAATTTCTGTCAAACTAACTTGAAGAGATATATATCACAAAAATCCCACAACTTCTTGAACTTTTAGTAATAGAATATATGCCTCTGATTGACATTTTAGTTTGCCGGCAAACTATTTTGATAAGCACAAAATATCCAGTAAAATAACTGACTCCAAAGGCAAATTTGGACAATTTCTCCACTGAAGAAATTTAATATAGGCTTGTTTTAGAGAAAATTAACACACCATCCTCCAACATCCCACTAAAACCAACAAATTAATTATATTACAAAGCTGTTAGTTGCCACTGAGTTGATTTCAACCAATAGCAACGCTATGTACGAGAGTTATCCAAGTACTATCCAGGCATACACCATCCTCCCAAATTTTGTTGTGTCTGAGCCCATTGTTGAAGCAGTTGTGTCCATCTGGTTTAGCATCTTAATTTTCTTTTTTGACCCTCAACTTAACCTAGCACGATGTTCTTACCCAGGTACACTACTAAATTGGAATCCAGAACATTAATTGGTTGGCACTGAAAATAAATCCTGCTCTGTGCAAAGAGTATTGCTCTTGAACAACCCCTGATGCATCATTGTCGGAGAAAGAGAGCTGTTCAGTGGTGCTGCAGAAGTTTACACCAACCATATTTCTCAGCAGTGATGGAGCGGCTTTTAGGTAGAGCTTTAACTAAGAAGAGATTCTTCTAGTACAAAATACCTAGAAAAGCATCCCCAGTATCCCTACATGTAGTCTGCGGGCTTTGCAGTGAGAACAGCTTAGCAAAACACACACACACACAGAGAATGATCCATGTAAATTTGTTCTAGCTTTTAATATTTTTTTGCTTTGTTTTTGATGGAGGTGTTTATCTGTCTTCCTTTGCTATTTTTGCTCATTTTTGTTTATTTGTTGTTTAATGTTTTCTGTACATGAAACCCAGGAGAACAAATCTATAGAGACAGTGAATAGATTAATGGTCCCTTAGGTGTATGGCTGGGGAGACTGGGGGAAAATGAGGCACTAATAATGCTAAGTACAAGAATGAAGAAAATGTTCCAAAACTGATTGTAGTGATGATTGTGAAACTCATCCTGATGTGATGCAACTATTCAATTGTACACTATGCCACTGGAACTGTTGGGGAAAATAAATAAAAAATAAAATCATCTTATTCTTATGAGTGTCACTGGTTTTCATTTCTTTAGACAAACCAGACCAACACAACACACTTGAAATTCATTTCCAATTTCTTTCATTCCTTCGCTGACAACTTATTTTTTTAGCACTTACCTAGGCTAGGTGTTCTTCCAGTGCTGAAGCTATAACTATCAACACAAAGGCAAGGGCCCTGGTATTAGGATGTGTCTATCCTACTGAAAAAGGCACTGGTAGTATAGTGGGTGACTTGTTGGACTGCCTACCAAACGGTCAGCGGTTGAAACCCACCAGACAGTCCAAGAACTAAAGATGAGGTATTCTTTACCCATGAAGATTTGTAGCCTTCAAAATCTTAGATGAGTTGTAATTATTCACTCAAAGGCAGTGGGTTGTTAGGGGCCTTTTTGTTTTGTTTTCTTAGTTGTTTGGGGTTTGATTTTTCATTTTGATACTAGAGAAAGTCACTCATCTATCAATAGGTAATTAGTTTCAATAAATACTAGAAAGGAAAGAGATGTAAGAAGATTGACAGTCACTGAAGGGTTCTCAGCCCTCACTTTTTGGCATTTGCCTTTTTCCCCTAAACTTTCTTTATTGTTTTTGTTTAGAATATACACAGCAAAACACAGACCATTTCAACAATTTCCATTATGGATAATTTAGCGATAGTGATTACATTCTTCCAGTTGTGCATTCTTACTCCCTCTGCTAAATTTTCTTCCCCCATTATCATAAACTCACAACCTCATTTGGTTTCTATGTAATTTTTCACGTTGCTGTTGTCACTTGATATCACATGTAATTGTTGCTAGGTGCCATCAAGTTGGCTCGGACTCACAGCAACCTGATGCACAACAGGACAAAACCCTGCCCAGTCCTGAGCCATCCTCACAATTGTTCCTATGCCTGAGCCCCTGTTGTAGCCACTGTGTCAATCCATCTCATTGAGACCCTTCCTCTCTTTCACTGCTCCTCTATTTGGCCAATGATGATGTCCTTCTCCAGGGACTGGTTCTCCTGACATGCCCAAAATACAGGGAGAGGAAGTGTCACCATCTTGGTTTCTAAGGAGCACTTTGGACAGACTCTTTCCAAGGCAGATTTGTCGGTACTTTGGGCAATCCATAACTCATGGCCATTGAGTCAATGCCGACTCATAGCAACCCTTTAGAGTGGGGTGGAACTGCCCCTGTGAGTTCCCAAGAGTGTAATTCTCTATGGAAGTAGAAAGCCCATCTTTCTCCCCAGGAGTGGGCAGTGGCTGCCAGCTGCTGACCTGGTCATTAGTAGCCCAATGTGTAGCCAGTGAGCCACCAACCTAATCCATGACACTTAACATATTCTTCCCCAGCATCACAATTCAAGAGCATCGGTGACCAACTCTTACATGTATATGAGATCACAGAAAATACCATGGGTCAGGTGTACATGTGTCCTCAAAGTAATATCCTTTGGTTCTTATTAATTTTCTACCTCCTGAAATGATGGGATATCTACTAGTACCATGAATGTGCATTCTATCTTCTTTTAATGCTTCTTGCATCATTCCATATGTTGCCCACAGAATCTTTCAATACCCCAACTCGAGGTTTGAGTTATTTTTCTTGAGGTCTTTCAGTTTAAGATATGCTGGGTGTGTTCTTCCTGTGAGGTTTTCTAACTCTGCTGTTGTGTGCATTTCATTATATTATTTTATTTTGTTTTCCCAAGCTGCCCTTTGAATCTTTCCGTCCTGTGGACTTCATCATTTCTTCCATTTGCCTTAGCTACTCTGTGATTAGGAGCAAGTTTTCACGTCTCTTCTGACATCCAGGTTGATCTTCTGTTTCGTTCTTTTTTTTTTTTTCAGGGAGCTTTGCTTTCTTCATGTACAATGTTCTTAACATCATCCCACAGCTCATCAAATATGTCTGTGATTAGGGATCAATCGGTCAACCCTGTTCTTGAGATATTCTCAAAATTCAGTTAGAATAAGAATTAATTTTTCTTATATTTCAGCTTATGATTAAGTGTGAGCTCAAAATCAGTTTGCATAATCAATATCAATATTATTTGCATAATCATATCAATATTATACTATATATTATATCTGTATCCCTGATCCATTTTAGAGGCAGCATTATCAGGTTGTTGAGAAATAATTTAAATAACCTCCATGAGAAAGTAATTCTAATAATACAAGGGGGGTACCCCCCCAAATAGATTTCTTTTCAAAGCTATGTATTTAAATTTTTTTATAAAACAGTGTTATCACCTTCAAAGTACTCTGCATTACACTTAATTCATTTGTTAAATCTGCAATTCAATTCTTGGAAACATTTTTCAAACTCATCTGTTTGGATGGCTGACAGCACCTCCCTCATTTTTTTCTTCACCTCTTCTATGTTGTCAAATCACTGTCTTTTCATGTCCCTCTTCATTCGTGGAAACAAAAAGAAGAGATGTTCTAGAAATTCAGGTAGGATATCTTCAAGGTATATTTTGGTTCTTGTGGACTTGTTTTCATGTTCTTAGGCTTTAACCTGAACTTCTTATCTATGACTGTTCTACAGTCAGCCTATGGCCTGGTTTTAGCTGCTGACATTGAACTTATTCATCATCTGTGGGAAGCCACAGATGTAGTCAATTTGATTTCTGCATATTACATCTAGAGAAACCCGCATGTGTAGTTGCCATTTATGTTGTTGAAAAATGGTATTTTCTGTGAACAAGTCGTTGGTCTTACAAAATTATATCACACAAACTCCAGCTTCATTTCTATTACCAAGACCATTTTTTCCAACTACTGTCCTTCTTTGCTTCCAACTTTTTCATTATCAATGCATCTTTATATTGTATGTCTGATCAATTTCTGATTGAAGATATTGGTAGTTTTTCAATTTCTTCATCACTAGCTTTTGTGTCATTCCTGGCATAATAAACTAAGATTTTCTGATTAAAATGGCCAATAGCTCATGCTTTATACATTCCAAGTTTTGATGATTAGAAATCACTAATGCATAAAATATTGATCTTCATGTATTCCTTTTCATATCTGATGGCTTTGACAGTTTCTAGATTCATACTTTGCATATTCTGAGTTCCAATCATTTTTTCAGCTATGACTTCTAACCTTGAACAGTGCCCATCGGCAAGTGAAGATCCTGAAGCTGTACTCCTACAGGCTATACTTCATTCATGTCACCATGGTTGACTCTACAGTGTTCAAGTGCCTTCTGACTCGAAGGACCCATCTATCCGCCGGCACTCTCTCTGACAATGCTCTACTGCCATTCATTCATTGGGCCCTCAGTAGCTGACAATGGTTCTAAGCTATTTGTCCATCACAGTTCATATCCCTTCCGCCTTGCAAACACTAATAAACTTTCTCTGAGCATTTATCTTCCCTGTTGCTGTATGTAAAGTCATAAAGTATTTGTCCTTTGGGGATTGACCTGTTTCACTGAGCACGATGACTTCAACCTGCACCCACCCTGTAGCATGCATCAAAATGTCATTTCTCCTATTGCATTTATGTACCATGGTTTGTTTGTTTGGACTTTCAACCTCCAGAACTGTGAGAAAATTACTCTCTGTCCATTAAAGCCACCGATTGGATATCTTGTTAGAGTAACAACAAGAAACTCCAGCAATAGAGGTTTCATTCTGAGTAAAATTATAAACCATTGTTGGAACAAAAGATAATAGAGGAAGCTGGGAAATGCATTATAAACCTGCTTCAATAGGCCAAGTAAAAATAACAGTGGCCTAAAATAGCAATAATATTTCATGGCTAGCCCCAAATCAGAATCTATTTTGAAAATGGGGGAGATTAGATTTGCTGATACTTCTAGGTATGGAGTTAAAGGGAAATGTAGATAAAATTTGAGACCCAAACCCTTAGTCAAAATAAGACAACCAAGTAAATGCTTACTAACTGATAAAAAAACTATTTAAAGGCTGGGCTCTAAGATATGTCCAACAATATTTAAAGTTAGAAAATGGATTAGGATTCAGAAGGAAAACAAACAGAGAAACTGAAGCTCAGTGAGGTATTTCCGAAGCAAAAGCAGAATTATAATTTGGAGACCAAGTGAGGAAAGAATATCAAAAATGAAGGCACAACCAATGATATCAAATGATGTTGCTCAGTCAAGTAAGATGGGCTATTTGGCTGGCTATATCAGTGGTTCCCAACCTTCCTAATGCTGTGACCCTTTCATACAGTTCCTCGTGTTTTGGTGACCCTCTAACCATAAAATTATTTTTGTTGCTATTTCATCACTGAAATTTTGCTACTCTTATGACTCAGCCGATCCTGTGAAAGGGGCATTTGACCCCCAAAGGGGTCACTACCCACAGGTTGAGAACCGCTGAGCTACACAGAGGTTAAGGCTATGAAATGTTGCAGAACCATATGAAAGCAGAAGGTACTGGTGTGAGTTTGGTAACGAATGAGAAGATAGTCCTGTGAAGACTGAGAAAATGCTATCAAGATGCTTGCTCTACAGTGGGCGGAGAAATTACACTGGTGTTGGTTGAATATGAGAAGTGAAAGGAAGGTGTTTGAGAAGACAGAAAATATTTCATATCGCTTTTATTTTATTTTCACAGACGTGAAAAGATTCACCTGTCCTAACTTTGGCAAATACCAGTTATGAAGCTCCATTATGAAGTCATACCAAATCAACATGTAACTTCATTATAAACTTCATAAAGTAAGACAGGGCAAAAGAGGGCGTACAAAATTGCAACAAGCTTAAATCACATTCTTCAAACCATACAAATGCATGGCAATCTTGAAAGTGTACAATTCTAAAAGACTTTTAAAGTATGCGTTATAAAAATGCTGTCTCTTTTTGAAGCAAGTCCGCAGGAGCTGTTCTACTCTGTCACATGGGGTGACAATGAGTTTAAATAGACTCGGTGGCTCCATAAGAACAAGGAGCCCTGGTGTCATAGTGCTTATATGTTGGGCTGTGATCTGCGTGGTTGGCAGTTTGAAACCAGCAGTAGCTCTGTGGGAGAAAGACTGGGCTCTCTCTATTCCTGTCAACAGTTACCGTCTTGGAAACCCACAGGGGGTCACTCTGAGTCAGCATATGATGGCAGTGAGTTAAGTTGGGTTTTGCTTGTTTGTTTTTCATAACAATTGCCAAAATGGCTTACTTAAAAGATAAGCCAAGTATTGCTGAAAACTCTTTATCGACTTCCATTAACTGCGTGATATCCCAAGCGCTTTAGAATAGTTTGCCCTCTCCTGTGTGTTTAAGGAGTGCTGGTGGTACAGTGGGTCAAGCGCTGGGCTGGGAACTGGAAGGTCCACAGTTTGATACCAGCAATCACTTGGTGGGAGAAAGACAAAGTTTTTTATTCCCAGAAAGAGTTATCTCAGAAACCCAGGGGCAGATCTCCCCTGTATTATAAGGTCAATGTGAGGTAGAATCAACTCAACGGCAGTGAGGGGAGGGTAGGCAGGTGAAATGTGTTTACAGAGCGTCACGGACTGTCATAAATAGTAAGCACTTGACTGCTAAAAGACTGGCCATGCCTGTACACTGGTAAAGATAGGAACTGTAAACACAGGGAATCCCAGACAGATAATCCTTTCAGCACCAGTAGTGAGAGTAGCAATACAGGGAGGGTGGAGGAAGAGTGAGGAGGAAAGGGGGAACTGATTACAAGGATCTACATATAACCTCCTCCCTGGAGGATGAACAACAGAAAAGTGGGTGAAGGGAGATGTCAGACAGTGCAAAATATGACAAAATAATAATAATTTATAAATTATCAAGGGTTCATGAGGGAAGGGGGTTGGAGAGGGAGGGGGCAAAATGAGGAGCTGATACCAAGGGCTCAAGCAGAAAGCAAATGTTTTAAGAAAGATGATGGCAACAAATGTACAAATGTGCTTGACACAATGCCGGGCTGACTGGCTTGTGATGAGTTGTACAAGCCCCCAATAAAATGATTTTTAAAAAAAGATTGGCCATGTAAGTCCACCCAGAGCCACTCAGAATAAAGGCCTGGAAACTGGACATCTCCTTCGAGAAGGTCCTAGCTTTTGAAGCCCCCGTGAAGCATAGTTCTGCTTGGACACACATGGGCTCGCCGTGAGACAGAATTGAGTCAAGAGCAAAAGGTTTTGATTATTTGTACACATTTACCTCTCGCCATGCCCTACATTTATGCTCTAACTAGACACGCATATTGGTCTCCAAAAACACCATGTTGCCTTACTTTGAATATTCTGCTTCTGTCCCAAAGGAGAAACCAGGTGCGGGATGGAGCCCTGGGGAGAGACTGATTGTGGCGCAGGAAGATGCTGAGAAAAAGGAAGGTGGCTGGTCCAGCACAAGGAGAAACCTCCAGGCCAGAAAAGGCAAAGACAGAGGTGGATTCAGAGTCACAGGTAAGAATAGGCAATGAACTCATGGGCTGGCCAAAAACTCCTCGCATCTGAGTCAAGGGGAGAGGTCAGACATGGTTTATATGCTTTCCAGTGTATGAAATACAGAATAGGTACATCTACGGAGACAGAACAGGATGAATGGTTTATTGGGAGTCTGACAGGGGAGGTTGGAGGGAAATGAGAACCGGATAATGAGTAAGAGGAGGAAAATATTCTAGAAATGACTGTAGTGATGTATTACACAACTCTTTGTACTATAAATGAACCGTAGACGTGTATGATATATGTCAATAAAACTATTCTTATGGACTATGAATAAACTATGTTATTGACTATGACTATGAATTTTATGTCAATAAAACTATTTTTGAAAGTGAGAGGAACTGCCAGTGCTAGGGTGGCAGATAATTAATCCCTGGGACCAATACACAGAACTCGTTTTATAAGGTTATTGTGAGGCTTAATGTAATTGATTATGTATAAACTTTCAAAAAGCAAACAATGGATGGCTAAAAGGGAATGGCAAAGTACAGATACATGTATACATGGGAAAGGTAACTAAGTGTTTGTCACACGTAAAATGGGTAGCTCAAAAGTAACCTTACCCTAGACTCCTATTGGGTGCCTACATCCCACTTCTCAAGCTTCATTTTTAGACAGAATAAGGCCTTGATGCCCAGCTTAAAACATTCCATGAATTTGAAAGAAAGATGAAGATCTGCTCTCATTGTTCACTGGAAACTAAACTAGAGACTTTTGGTTGTTTACATCAACCTACTTCTGAAATGGATTTCAATTCTCTACAATAAGAGGGAACAATTGAATCAATAATAAGTAAAACGTTCATAAAAAGTGAAAAGTTAAGACAATAAATTGTTGCTGTTGGTGTCCCTGGAATTTACACCATTCACGGTGGCTCGGGGTTGCAAGCGGTTTCAAGACCTCTCCGAAGGAGATAAGCAGAGCTGACATCCAAGGCATCTCTGGGTGAGTTTGAGATGCCAGCTGTTTAGACTGAGTCTTCTCGAGAAGCAAAACCAGCAAAGCTTCTATATGAATGGATGGATGCAGAGAGGTCTCTAGCCAGTACACGTCTCACGTAGTTATAGAGTCAGGCAAGTTCCAAGTCTGCGGGTCAAACATCAGGCTCGCAGCTTCTCTTGACTGGCATAACTGATGAACCCAAGATCCGTAGGTCGGATGACAGGCTGCTGGCTGCTGATGTGAAGGAATTCAAGCTTGCCTGATAAGACGGCATGTTGCTGACAGCAACTCTTAGGAGCATCAGGAAATACAACATGACACTTCTTCAAATCCAAATAATAATAATAATACGTAGGTCAGAGGATGAGCCAGATGCAACAGAAAGTAAGCACGCTTTGCCATCTCTCCTAGAAACTTCCTTTCAGCTAACTGCTCATAGCAGATCTCATCACGGAGATTGATGCATTACGCTTGATCTCATCCTGGAGAATGACTACATCTTCACTATCGAACCACTGAGCATCCTGCCCTGCGGACATACAGCCTAACCTATCACACCAAATTCGGACTTGCCTCGCTCAGTAACCCCTAAAGATAAGGCAGAAAAGGATGAGACTGGAAAGAAACTGCGGTTTATGTCCCTTGAGACTTAAAACTACATCTCTGACTTTCTTGCAACCAAGGTCAAACTGCAGGCTCAGTAGCGCTCACTTTCAGACAACAGAGATTTCCTTTTCAGGAACCGCACACACAGAGGCACCTCCTTAGTGAGCATCTGCTTTCCCTGCTGCACAAGTAATTGCTGCTTCCATGTTACATCTTTCCTGAGCATATCAAAACCCTTTCAAAACAGAGATACCAAACTATAGTGTTCTCCTAAATCCGTTTCCCAACGTGAGTGTTACTGCCCCCTGGTGGCGCTGGCATAGTCCAGGCAAGCTGCAAAATCAAATACGTGCACGGTAGCCTGGACTGTGGGCTATAGTACAAAAGGGTTAATTGTTAGGGCAGGTGCTACGTTTGGGGGTGGGTTTTTTTTTCTGTATAAAGGGAATGTAGGCCTAATAAATTTGGACACCTATGTCCTAAATGAACAACTATTAAGCCATCCTTTTAGGGAGAACATTTTTCATTTGTGTCCAGTCTACCTTAAAATGATACGTGTAGGCCTCCGACACTTGGAAGACGTCTAACAATGGAAACAGGCTTTGCATCTGCTGGGAAAGAGGTGTGAGAATCATCTTGATTTCATTCTAGAGTCAAAATCCAAAGCACGCATCCAATAAGAAGCAAAATCAGTTCCTTCTGGATCTAGATGGACTCGGGTGTGTCAGAGAACTGTGACCCGTGATCTTTCTTTTTTTTTAAATAATTTTATTGGGGGTTTGTATAACTCTGATCACAATCCATGCATACATCCATTGTGTCAAGCACATTTGTACATTTGTAGCCATCATCATCCTCAAAACATTTGCTTTCTGCTTGAGCCCTTGGTATCATCAGCTCCTCATCCCCCCCGCTCCTCACTCCCCTCCCCCCAAACCCTTGATAATTTATAAATCATTATTATTTTGTCATATCTTACACTGTCCGATGTCTCCCTTCACCCACTTTTGTGTTGTCCATCCCCCAGGGAGGAGGTTATATGTAGATCCTTGTCATCGGTTTTTCAATACCTGGTTTTTCAGAAGGAAATCTCCCGAGGTGATTCTAGATGGACTTGAACCCCAACCCTTTTCGTCAGCATATAAAGGAGTGAACCATTCATTCACACACATACCCAGGATCTCTAACTTAATAATTATACAAAGATAAATCAAAAGAAAGTCTCTCATGACCATGCATTGTGTGATGATGAGGCTGGCTAAGGTCAGGATTCAGAAAGAAATCCCTTATTTCAGAGAGCCCAGTGCTGGTGAAGAAAGCAGAGAAGAAAGAAAAGTGTGTATAGAATGAAAAGCTGGTACCACGGGCCAAAAAGTATGCCGTTATGAAAATATAAGGCAAGGAAAGGATATAAAAAGACTGTTATTTACACTCCTAGACGACACTGTGGGAGCCATTTCCAAGACCAGGGGACCTGAAAGACCCACAAAAATGAAATACCATCCATGCCCAGAATAGAGTCAGTATATGTTTATCAGGTTCTACTGCTCGTTGTAAAATGAATTCACACCGAGATGGCCATTCAGGTTTATACTCTTTAGAAGGTTTATTTCCCCAGTTCTAGGAAAGAGCACATCATTCATAATGCTTTGAGTTGGAGGATTTTTTATTTCCTGCAGAACTGTACCTTTACTATCGCCATCTGTTTCCAATTCTTTTTCTATATGGACCCCTTGATGTCATCACCCCTTCACTCTACCACGACCTTTGTGCTCCCCTCCCCCCAAATCTTTATTCCTTTTGGTGATTCTATAGGTTCATCAGCCCTGGTTTTATATCAGAAAATGAAAAAAAAAAACTGCTGCAACTTTAAGAGGTTGACCCCCAAAGACATGACTCTCCCGAGATCCCTCCTAATATGTACAATCAAAAAAACAAACAAAACAATACAACTCAAAATGCATTCGATTGTAGATTCCAGATCAGATCCAGCATGCCTCCTAGTGGGGGGATATGCTGACAAGTTTCAACTCAAGTTAGGCTTATGCCTTTGACCTTCCATACTCAACTCACCGATACCTTCTGTTGAATGGTTCCTATCCTTCTGTCCCTCAATTGTGGACAGAGGGAGTTCACCGGAGGTTTGCTTCCTGTGTGAATCTTGGACTCTCACTGCCATCCATAGCCTTCTGCACACCAGATTATCAGACTTTAGGCTCTGATATTAATCCCTCCTTCGACTACAGATTAGGTGCTTCACCATCCTTTGGTGACTGATGATGGTGTGCTTTTTCCATGTGGGCTTAGTTGACATCTCTCTTAAATGTATGCTTTTTTTGGAAACAAGCATTTAAGACCCCTAGATGCTATGTTATCTGATAGCCGGGCACCATCTAATTTCTTCACATTTTGCTAGAGCACCTGTTGGAGGATTTTTTTTAATGTGGAGTTTGTTAATAAATGTGGACTTTTCAATCCCTTCACTATTGATATACACATGTATTGAACAGAGAAAATCATTAGTAGCTAACAGCTTCTATCATTAAAAAAGCACAAACAAGAATGTTTCTGGATATTGTATTCTCTGAAAGAACATGTCAGTCAGTAAGAAACTGATAGTCAGTTATAGTTTCTTTGTATTTTTGGTCACAGGCCAGTTACTCATCAGCCTTATTTATACCTTACTCTGGCATAAACACACACATATCTGAAATCATACAACTGTTAAGCATAAAAATGCAAAGCATTCAAGGACAACAAAACTAAGACATCATCTTTTGGAAATGAGTCAATTCAGATTTAGAAGGTTAATAACATGAATAAAAATGGTGAACAGACAGAGAAGTAAGCCTACTACCAGTATGTTGTACAAGGCCCACCAGTTTTTATTATTGCTTTTATTATGGAGATGTCTGTAATATGCCAAGACAGTGGTCAATAGGCGTTTTACCTCCAATGTTTTCCTCTGTGCTTTAATTATACAGTAGTCCTCTGTATCCCTAGAGAATTGGTTCTAGGACCCTTGTGAATTTCAAATTCTATTGATGCTCATGTCTCTTACATAAGAGAGCATGGTGTTTGGATCTAACCTAAGGACACCCTCCCACGGCTCTTAAGTCATCACTAAATCACTTATAATAATTAATACAATGTAAATGCTTTGTGCTCTCTCTCTCGGTTCTTAGGGGGTTGCTTTCAGCTTTAATGGTGGGTTTGGAAGTTGTTTTCTGAATACTTCAGATCTGTGGTTTGCTGCATCTGGGGATGCAGGAGAACCTGTAGATGCAGAGGACCAGCCATAGTCGTATGTCTGGCTACAGCTCTCAATGTGAATACAGTGGGTATTCAACAAATGTATTTTGAGTTCTATGGGTAAAGTCAATATTGCCATCAACAGTTTAAAAATCATGGTGTTTATTTGAGAAAGGACAGATAGGCCCTGATCAATCAAGTATCAAATTCAAAAGCAAACGTTTTGTCAGCTTTTTAGTAATGCAAATGACCACGGCCCTTTCTGCTTAGACAATAAGACCTTCACAAGGAGATGTTTGAGGGTCTGATTGGGAGGAGTTGGTTGCAATGGCCATGAAAACTACCAGAGTTTTTCACAAGGACAGCGATCGGGAGCACTTAGCTTAAACCAAGACCTTAATATTCTCTATGATCCAGAAGGTTATCCATATTTGGGCAGAGTCCTCATCCCACTTGAAGATAGGCAAATAAATAACTGTGGTGATATCTTTTGTAACTGACTAGGTTCATCCATAAATGAGCCTGTTATGGACTGAATTACGTTCACCAAAAAGAGTGCTGAGGTTCTAAACTCTGTACCTGTGAATGTGATCTTGCTTTGTTTTTGTTAACAGTTAATGAGTTCATACACTGATCATAATCTTTTCTGAGTGATGTCTTATAAAAGGATAGAAGAGGCATACAAAGGGATTGCACACACAGGAGAAAGATATCATGTGATGGCAGAGTTGGCAAAAAAACACCAACGGTCATTGGCAGACTCTAAGAAAGAAACCGGATCCACTCCTTCCTCAAAGCCCTCAGAAGGAAATTGACACTGTCAACACACTACTACTGTGTACTTCTGGTCTTCATAACTGTGAGAAAATGAATTTCTTTTTATTATTAACTATGTTATTCGGGGCTCTTACATCTCTTATCACAATCCATACATTCATTCATTGTGTCAAACACATTTGTACATATATTGCCATCATCATTTTCAAAGCATTTTCTTTCTACTTGAACCCTTGGTATTAGGTCCTCATTTTCTCCCTCCCTCCCTACCTCCCTCACGCTTTTTCCCCTATGAACCCTTGATAAATAGTAGATTAGTATTTTTGTATATTATATTGTCCTCTGTCACCCTTCACCCACTTTTCTGTTATTCGTCCCCCTGAGAGGGGGTTATATGTAGATTCTTGTGACCAATTCTGAATTTTTATTCTTTAAACCCATTCATTTTGTGGTATTTTGTTATGTTCAGCCTAAGCGATGAACATAGAACTTTTTTTGAGTCAGGAATTTATCTTGTCTGCCCTAAAGTAATACAAAACCCTCTCAACTTAGTTTCCTGCTAGCTGTCCTCCAGTCATCCAGGCTTCACCATATCTGTCTTTCATATATACACTGAACTCACCACACTTGCTTATTGGCGCCAAAGTGTCTCCATTTCCAACAGAGCTGACTTGTTAACATGCTAGACACTTGTTAACTAATCTAAGCTATTAGCATCAATCTCTGTTGTAACCCATACACACTTACAAAATGAAAAGCAGTTGCCATCAAGTTGACTCTGACGCATGGCGAGCCACTGATGCCAGAGTAAACGTGTGCTGCACAGGGTTTTCCAAGTCTGCTTTCTTACATGTAGAACTCCCTGCCTTTCTTCAACATGCATCTCGGTAGACTCCAAGCTCTAGTCCTGCAGGTAGCAGACGAGCTCATTGACCATTTGCCTCACCCGCGGCCTCCATGCCCTCTCCAGATCAGCAGATCAGCTGTACTCTTCATTTGTTTGCCAAGTGTCATAACTATTTTTGAATTCAAGTCTTCATGCTGTGCCATTTTTCCCTAGAAGAACTTGTCCCTGAAGAAAATGTCTACTCATTCTTCAACAGCAGAGACAAATCTTGTACTAATTGAATCAAGGCCCGAGTTCACCAGACAGAACGAATCACACTTTTCTTTGTTTCCATAACTCTTGATATGCATCTCCCGTATAGTGAGATACAGTTGCCTGTTGGTCTTCCTGGAGTAATTGTAAAACACTTTTGAATAGACAATTTTTTCATCTTTTCAACAGATATTTAGTCAGTAGTTACTAGTTGCCTGGCAGTATTCCTAGTTCTGAGGATAGAACTGGGAACATATCAAACACAATGTCTACCCTGTAAGAGTTTAGATTTTAATCTGGGGAAAGAAACAATAAACAAAATAAATCGTATACTAGGTGATAAGGGATATGGGAGGAGGGAAGAATTAAGTAGAGAGATAAGAAAAGACTAGGTTAATTTAGATCTGGATGACCAGGAAAGGATTCAGCTGAGAAAGTGAAACCTGAGATAAGATGTGTAGAAGAGGGAAAAGAACACCATACAGATATTCCGGGAAATTACATTACCAGCAGAAAGAACATCAAGTACAATGATCCTGAGATGGTAGCATGCCTGACATCTTTAAGAAACATCAAAGAAGCCAGTATGACAGCAGAGAAGTCCACAAGGACAAGAGTGGCAGAAATAAAATCAAAGAGGCGACGGCAGCCAGTTCGTGTTGGGCCCTAGCACACATTGTACAAGTTTAATTTTTTTTTCCTGAGTGAAAGCAGTGATGTACTTTGAAAACTACCTGCTAACAGCTTCACCATGCTGTTATGTGCTTATGGAATAACTTTCTTTCCCCCAAATAGATATTTTCTATTCAGAGATTTGCTTGTAGTTTGGTAGGTCCAGACAACCAGTATCTGGCGAATGAAAAGTTGTTTTTCTTATGACGTACTCTGCTGTCAACCCAAGCTTGTAAGAAAACTTGCACCCTCTTCACACTCGACAAGACGTAGTCAACCAGTAGGTAACTTCAAGCCATAGAGAATGGTGGCTCCACCCGAGGTCCATGGATGACGATGTAGAACAAAGCACCGCCACCCCGTCATATGGTCTGTGACGTAAATATATAATAAATATCTATTACACTAAACGAATGAGATTTTGAAAACTTTTTCGTGATTGTGTAGTTTACTGGGTAAATAACCTTTACAATTCAACAATGTTAGTCAACTGGAGACTACTGTATGAAAGGACTTCAAAATTTTCATGGAAAAAAAGTATTTAAAAGATTATTGAATTTCTCCATGAACTACGTGAAGCTGTCCCATAACGTATAATATAAGAATGTCTTAGATCAGGCTGATGACAGAGGTAGAAGCAGCCAAAAGCTGGATATCACTTGAAATGAACCAAGGGAAGTAGGGTAACAGGTTACATTATGGAGACTGCCATCAGTAACGTGTCACAAAGTGTGTAAAAAGTGCTGAATGGAAAACTAATTTACCCTGTAAATAGTCACCCAATTCACAATAAACAATTTTAGAAGAACGATCCAATATGATTTGCTGATAGTGTGTGTATGGGATGGGAGAGGAAGAAAGGAGACAGAGATGACTGAAAGGTTTTCAGCTTGAGCGACTGGAAGAAAGGAATGACATTTAACTGAGATAAGGAAGATTCTCAGATAGGGAGCAAGCTTCAGGACAAAACAGCTCAGTTGTGCAAAGGCAACATGGAAGATGCCTATTAAGAGATCAAAGTGCAAATGTAATTTAAGCAGTTAGATACACACAAGAATAATTCAAGGGAGAACTCTGGCAAGAAAACTAAACTTTGAACTTGTCAGCATATTATTTAAACCAAAAGATTGCATGAGATCTCCAAGGAAGCTGATGTAGACGGTAGGGAGGGGGAGGGGAGAGGCCAAGTACTGAGCTCTGAGGATTCAATTTTTGAAGGTCAGGCAGAGAAGAAGAAACCAGGCAGGTAAATTGGAAAGGAATAGCAAGGTCAGAGGAAATCAAAACAGAAGACAGACCAAGTGGGGGGAAAAGGAGCTTCAAAAAGGATAATAAAATGCATCAGTAGCCACTGACATGCCATGTTTTACTCTTTAGCTTAGGACCTGCCACACAATGAAACCAGCAGATGTGTATGTTTTAGGGTGACTTAAACAATAACTATAAATCTGTTTCCATCGGTGAGATCACTGAGAAAACAACACACGAGGGACACAATAGGCAAAGATAACGCTTAATTCAGATTACAATGAAAAAGCTTAAAAGCTTTCTAAGCTTTTTCACTTAAAAAGCTTTCCCCTAGGTAGCATGTCATCACTCAATCACCAGCAGCAAGATGATTTTGATTATGTAGGAGGCACATTTGTGAAAAGTTTAATGATTCATGAAATTTCTCAATTTTAAACACTGCCATTTGCAATCTCAGACTTTTTTAGTTATGTATGATATTTTAATTTTTTTAAATATAGCTGTTGTTTCTTAAGGGGTAAAGGTTGTTTCTTAAAGGGAAATCCATTTGAAGTAAGTAATTACTTCACTTATATCCCATTCTTCCCTGACAAGGAAATTAAGTTACCTTTACACTGCCATTTTCCACTTCTTCAAGGGGCTCTTTAAAATTTGAAAATAGGATGATGAATTTTACAGTTAAAGAGCAATATAATTATAGAAACTTTTTGACTCCCCAGGGCTAAGAAAAGTTATTAAAATTTTTGAATTCTTGATAATTGATTTGTGTGTGGAAATAAAGAGGAACAATAGTAGTTGGAAAACAGGGACTTAATGAAGCTAGAGATTGCATGAAAGAACTTTGCAAGACCAAAGACTTGTTAAAAAATACGTTTTTTGCAGTAATACAAAAGATGACTTACTATCCACCTGGGCTTCTCCAGATGGAAGACACAGAAATCTAATTGACTGCATCTGTGGGAAGAGAAAATGGAGCATCTCAATATCAGCAGCTAAAGGCAACCCAGGGCCGACTGTGGAATAGACCATCAATTGCTCATTTGTAAGTTCAGGATAAATCTAAAGAGAATTAAAATCAGTCCACAAGAGCAAAAAATATGACCTTGAATATAAACCACCTGAATTTGAAAAACTGATTTGACCCACTCACCACTTGTGGTAGTTATAGAATCATTTGTTAATTTGAGGATTAAAAGTGTAGGGGTGGCATCTATGCTGTTAATCAGGATATGGCCCATGAGATCTGTGTGTGTGGACATGGCCTTCCCCTAAGGATTCTGGGAACTGCTGAAATTTCCTCCTTGGAGGTGAGAGACTCTCTGCTCACACCCTGGAAGACATAGCAGCTCACAAGACACATAGATCCACCCTGCTGCAGCCCTGGGTGCTGGAAAAGCCATGCAGAGACCCTTGGCAGTGTTGAAATATTTCCAATGCCACTGGATCCAAGGGCTTTCTATCCACTGTGAGCTTCTGCATTCAGTCATTGCATGCGTTTTGTGAGGACTTTATAGATTGGTATTGGACATATGGGCTAATATTGGACTTATGGACTTTATCTGGACTGGGCTGGGATGTTTTCTCAATGTTCAATTGCTCTTGTATATAAATCTATTTCTTATACACATATGTGTGTCCATGGATTTGTTTCTCTAGTCTACCCAGATTAACACACCACTAATGACAGAACACCCGAGGAAGTGTGGGAGGACATCGAGAACATCACTCACAAAGAAAGTAAAAGGTCATTTAAAAGATAGGAAAGAAAGAATCACAGTGTATGTCAGAAGTGTACATCTGAAACTTGCTCAATCATAGAATAGCTGCGGCAAATGGAAGCAAATGCAAGAAAGGATGAAGTCAAAGACCCGAAGAGAAAATTTCAAAGGTCAGCCTGAAAAGACAAAGCCAAATATTACCATTAAACTTGTAAAACTCTAGTATTAAAAAACCAAAGGGGAAGGATTCACTCAGCATATCTTAAACTAAAAGAGCTGAAGAAATAAATTCAAGCCTTGAGTGGCGATATTGAAAGATTCTATGGGCAAAATATTGAAATACGCTTACTTGCTGCCATTGACTCAATGGTGACTCAGCAGACACCCTGGGGTTTCAGAGACTGTAACTGTATAATGGGAGTAGAAAGTCCCATCTTTCTCCTGAGGTGCTGCTGATGGTTTCCAACTGATGAAGGGAGCACTAAAAGATAGAAAGAATACAGAGTCACCAAAAAGAAGTGGTTGACATTCCACCATTTCAGGAGGTAGCATATGAGTAAGAACCAATCATGATGAAGGAAACAATTCAAGTTTCCCTGAAGGCATTGGCCAAGAACGAAGCTCTGACAATTGATGTAATACCAAATGAAACATTTCAACCAGCTCATGAAGCACTGGAAGCACTTACCCATCTATGCTAGGACATTTGGAATACAGCTACTTGGCCAAGTGACTGGAAGAGATCCATTCATAAAAGGAGACCCAACAGAGTGTTCGATACCATTATTATAATGTTCAAGCAAAATTTTGATTAAGATCATTTGCAGCCCTACATTGATAGAGAGTTGTCAGATTCACGCTGAATTCAGAAGAGGACATGGAATAAGATATCTCACTGCTCCTGTCAGATGGATCTTGACTAAAAGAAGAGATGTTTACTTGTATTTCCTTGACTATGCAAAGGTGTTGGCATGTGTGCATCATAAACTATGGGTAGCCTTGAGAAGAATGGGAATTCCAGAACACTTCATTGTGTTCATGAAGAACTAGTACATGGTTCAAGAAGCAATGGTGCAAACAAAACAAGGGAATGTTGTAGGATTTAAAATCAGGAAAGGTGTATGCCGGGGTTATATCCTCTCACCATGCTTGTTCCATCTGTGCGCTGAGCAAGTCATCAGAGAAGGTGGATTATATGAGGAAGAATGTGGCATTAGGATAAGAGGAAGGCTTATTAACAACCTTTGATGGGCAGATAACACAACTTTGCTTGCTGAAAGTAAGGAGGACTTGAAGCTCTTGCAGATGAAGATCAAGGATTGCAGCCTCCAAGGTGGATTACAACTCAATGTGAAGATCAATACCCTCACAATTGGACCAGTAGGCAACAGGTCAAAATTGTCAAAGATGTGTCTTGCTTGGGTCCACAATCATTGATCACAGAGGCTGTAGTCAAGAGATCAAAAGACAAGTTGCGTTGGGTAAATTTGCTGCACAAGACCTCTTCAGGGTCTTGAAAAGCAAGGCTATTACTTTGAGGATTAAAGTGTGCCTGACGCAAGCCATAGTATTTTCAACTGCCTCATATGAATGTGAAAAGTGGACAATGAATAAAGAAGACAGAGGAGAATTGATTAATTTGAACTGTGGTGCTGGAAAAGAAGATTGAAAAGATATGGACTGCTGAAAGGACAAACCAATCTGTCTTGGAAGAAATGTGGCCAGATGCTTCTTAAAGGCAAGCATGGTGAAACTTTGTCTTACACACGTTGACATGCTATTAGGAGGGAGCAGTCCCTGGAGAAGGACGTCCTTTTAGGTAGGGTAGAGGGACAGTGAAGGAAAGGAAGACCCTAAAGGGGATGGATGGTCACCGGGGCTGTAATAATGGGCTCAGTTGTGCGCACGGTACAGGACCAGGCAGTGCTTCCTTCTGTTGTGCATAAGGTTGCTTTGGGTCCGAACTGACTAGCTAGCATGTAACAACAGGGTCTTCATTGGCTGAATTTTGGAAGTAGAACACTAGGTGTTTCTTCCTTATCTTAGACTGGATTCTCCACTGAAACCTGATTAGAATTTAATAAGCCCCAAGCCTCCAGGGACAAATAAATAGTGGATGCTCAGGAGCTACATTGTTCAAGAATCAGACCCAACCCTTTCATGTGGACAAAATGCTACCCAGAACCACCAATGTCTCTGCTCCTGCTAGGTAACTGTTTTCCTTATTGCTTATAGCTGCCTGGATCTCATGATGCTCTTGCACCACAACGGCGGAAGAGATATGCTAAATTAGCATTTCCCCTTGTGGTGTTTTAGAAACCTATCGCTAAAGATCATTAGGTCATTGGAATGTTGTTGTAATTATTTTTTAATTTTATGCTCCTTTAGTCCTTGTCGCACAAGTTTACTATTTGACTTGATGAGCAAAGCTGACACCAAAGTAGAAAAACCAAGTTTTTATAACCTGCCATGTGACAATTGTCACCCAATTTGATGTACATTGTAATCCCATTTGATAATATGAACTCATCTGAAAGTTGAGCTTTTTAAAATGTATAATTAAAAAGTACTTTTCTTTTTCTAAATCATTTTATTGGGGGCTCATACAACTCTTATCACAATCTATATATATATCCATGTGTCAAGCAATTTGATAAAGTACATTTTTATAACTGCTACAACTCTGGGAAGAGTACAAAGTTACACTGCAAAATATCTGCTTATTCATGATCTTCTGTATTGTTCTCAATTTTCCAGCATCATTTCTGTTCAGTAATTTAATAATTGCTTACTTAAGCCTTGTGTATTATTTTAAAACTAAAGCCAAACATATACCCATGCTCATTCCACAACGCAAACTTGCTCTCTGGTCTCTGGTTTATTTTCTGTCCAGAAATTTTAAGTAATGTTTATTAAAATAACATGTTTTGTCGGAACTTTAGCCTGATAAATCACCATGCCTGAAAAATGAATGCAGAAGAAACCAACTTTTAAGAGCATTACAAAATGATGCAAGGTGGGCTATTTAATTCAAAAAGAATATTAATTTCTTCCAGAATGATACATGAGACATAAATTAAAATTGCCCCTATTTATGAACAAACATCGGACAGCAAATATATGTAGTCTTAATAAATTAGTAGTAAAAGTGATGTAAAAATACAAGTAAAATGAGTTTCCTAGAAATACGTCAAGTTAGACAGACTTAAAATAAATAATGCCTATTTCACTGGCATATGTATTTTATTTTACTACTTAGAGAAGTCTTAAGCCAGGCCTTTAGAGAGTTAGGGAACAATTAAAACTAGCACTGTTGGCCATTGGAGATTAGGAACTCTAGTACTCATCCTTAATTGGCAATATCACATGATCTGAAACTTAGAGATGTGAACTATGAATTCAAAGTAGGCATTCAATTCCAAAGCATTGACAGTAACTGATTTGTTGAATGCCCAGTTTAAAGTTGGAAGAACTTGAATAATCATACATTCAAAACTCTCTATCTGCAAGATGTCATTTTCAGAATACTATTTCATCCACCCAGAGAAAGGAAAGATGTACTGCCATTGAGTAACTCTACTCTTAGCTACTCTAGAGTACAGAGCTGAAGCACCCCTTGGGGGTTTAAAAAACTTTACATCTTTATGAGAGTAGACCCTCAGCTTTCTCCTCTGGAGAAGCTGGTGTGTTGGAACCAGTCCTCTGGTTAGCAGTTCAATACATAACTCACGAGAGGATTACTATGAGTCGGATTCAATTCGCTTGCAGTTAGTTTCAAGTTTATAGGAAATAAATGACTTGTTCTTTTTTCTTCTGATGTCACAAGAGGCTCAGCTTATTCTCTTCACCGCCACTAAATTCTGCTTTGAAAGTCTGGCATCATTTTGAGATGGAGATGCAATTTGTAATGTGAACTGTTAAAACATACTCTGCACAGTATAATTTCCTGTTCAACATTACACACTTTCAGTTTCATTGCAATCTCATTGGCCTTCAGATTGGATGCAGATGTCAGAGATACAGTCATGAATCACCGAAACAAAGCTCTCCAGGACTTTCTGGTATGTTTTGTGTTTATAGATTTTCTTTTTACATCTTTCACAGTTTAAAGCAGCTTTATATCTTAGCTATGTAATGACCAAGAGATAGTTGTCAAAAGAAGAATTTAAACATTCGTGGACATAGCATCATTTATTTTTAATGTACCCATCCATCCCATGCCACTCCATTTTCTGACAGTACAGCAGACTTTGCCTCATAATCATCTTCTCTTTAGAAACAAATTAAAATATTAAGTAAAAGGTATATTTAAATTTCACATACCAAGAGCTAATAAGTAAGAAATATGTCAAAATTGGAATGAAAGCAGGAACCCAGAAAGGCAAGCATAACACTTGTGGAAAAAATTTACTTTAATCAAGGCAATTTCCAAACTTAGGATGCTTAAGTATTTGTCGTCTTGGCTTTACCAAGTGCAAGCCATAGAAAATAATGTCCAAACATACCCACAGTGAAGAGTTTAATCAAAGAAAAGAAGGGGGCAAATGCACAAGCAATATTTTTTAAAGTATCTGAAATTTTCTAGAACTTATAGAAGACAACTTTTAATATTGTCAGAAGTTTTAGTAAAACTCATGTAGACTAAAGAAAAAATAAATGTACATTACAGTATACTTCCCAAAAATAAGAAACTAAAGATAGAGTTTTATTAACCAAATCAAAACAAATCTACTGCGATAAAGTCAATTCCAATTCATAAACATTCTACAGGTGAATAGAATTGCCCATAGGATTTCCACGGCTGTAAATCTTTACAAAGCACACTGCCACAGCTTTCTCCGGTAGAGTGGCAGGTGGATTTGTAGCAATGGTCTTTTGGGCTGCAGCCAAGCACGTAACCACTAAGACACTAAGGCTCTTAAAGTCCTAAATAGCGTCAGGTGAGAAACGATCATCATATTGACAGCTGACAATCGTAGCAATGGAAACATGAAAGCAATGGAGTAATATAAAGGGGAAATAAATTCATTGTCAGGATTGTATACACAAAGAAAAAATATTTTCATTAATGTTACACCGGTATGATCGCATTAAAAAAACTGCCTCCATTTAACGTGCAAAATTAAACAAGCTTTGCAATGTAATTACTACAACAGTGAAAGTACTTCCATGAGCAAAATATTTTTCTATCACTCTAAAGTTCCTTCAAATCCATTTGCAATATATCAAACAACCACTGATATCTTTTGCTGGCATGTATTAGTTTGAATTTCTATATTTTTACATGAATATGATCATATGATATCTACTTTATTAGATCTAGCTATCTTCACCGAGCAAATACTCACTCATCATGTATCAACTTGGTTAAGGTTCACAGACCAGGTCTTTTTGCTACAGAGAGCGTTATGTGAACATGTAGGAATGGCCACATCAGACCACAAACCAGAGGGTGACTACATCATTAAGTAACTGTGAAACCTGGCCCAGCCAAGTTAACAGGTAACTTTAACCATCAGAGCCAGCACTGCTCTTGCCTGACCCTTCAGTTTTCATTACTGCCAGCTATCTGTCATTAATGCACGAAATATTCTGATAGTGTTTCACTGTTGTTGTAAGTGCAAAATATAGAATGACAAGAAAGCAAGTTAGGACTAGGTGTAATAATTTTGAGGTTCATCAATTTTTTACCTTGTATATAGAGTATGCATAACATCATTCTTAATTTCTGGGTAATATTAAATTGTATATATATACACCATGTATTATTTATTGACCGAAATTAAGTTGTTCTTATTTGGGACTACTGCTAATAAAACTATTCTAAACATTCACCATGGCTTATCCAACTGTTTTTCCTTTCATGTCTACAGGGAAATGTGCAGGATATATGGTAGGTGAATCCTTATTGTTTTATTTACATAGTTCTTTTGTAACAGAAATTCCACAAGTGGATGACTTTGACAATCAGGAACTTATAGTTTAAGAGGCCAGAGCTCTAAATTAAAGGCATCAGGTCTAGGGGAAAGTTTTTGTCTCCTCCAATGTCTGTGAGCCGAGCATTTTCTTGAAAATTTTTATCAGTCTTTCCCTCTAGGAGGTTCTCATGAACCCTGGGTCTAAAGAAGGTGCTCAGCTCCCAGCTCTCTCTCCTGGAGACAGTGAAGTCCCTGTATTCTCTGCTTACCTCTCCCTCTTGTGAGATGAAAGGTGTAATTCAAGCAAGGACAGAATTAAGAAAGGATGGTGACATAAGCCAGGGCTGAACTTCCTGTGCACGCTCTTGTAAGGGGGTAACCAAGATAAACCCATAGTGATCCTGTTTCATCAACATATAGAGTTTGGGATTCACAACACATCATAAAATAGAGGATAATTACTGCAGATCACAAAATAGAAGAAGCCAGTACTTGGGATCACGGCCTAGCCAAAGTTGACACACATTTTAGGGGTATGATTAAATTTAAGGTACTTATTAATTAAGTGATCATTTCCCAAAGTGCTTGTATAATATTATATTCTAAGAATGAGCATATTAGAACTGTAGTTACTTCACAGCCTAGCCACTATTATATTCTCAATAATATTGGTACCTATATCCAAATGATATATAGCATTATTGTGGTTTTGATTTCCTTTTTACTCTAACTAATAATGTTGATATTATTTTTATTGACCATTCTTTTGTAAAATTCCTGGTTTAATTATTTTCCTGTTTTAAAATTAGGTCATTTGTTTTAATGTTTAATTAAAAGGGCATATATATTCTAGACACAAGTCTTGTCATCTCTATATATGTACATATATGTATTACAAATATTTTATTCCATTTTATAGCTTGTCCTTTCATTTTCTTAGTACTGTCTACTGATGTGAAAAACATTTTATTTTTGATAAGGTCTAAATTTTCAACATTTCCTTTTATGGTTTATGCTCCTTGGGTCAGTATCTAAGAAAAATGTTCTATTCAGAGGAGCAATGATTTTTTCCTGTTTTCTTCTATAAATTTAATATTTTTTAATTTTTACACTTTGGTTTATAAGCTACTTCAAGCTAATTTTTATGTATGTTGAGGTTAGGAATGATGTTCACATTTTTCAAATGAAAATTATTTATTTATTTATTCCAACACCACTTTTCAAGATTTTTCTTTCACCACTAAATTACTTTAGCAATTTTGATGAAGATATATTTATCACCTAATAGATGACAAATCCTTCACCTAAAATATTATCTTTATTCATTTTGTTTTATTAGTCTTCCAAAATTAGTCCTCCAAAATTTTCTTTTTAAAAGACCATTCTGAGTATTTTCATCCCAATACAAACTTTAAAATCAGCTTATATTAAAAAGGCTGATGGAATTTATATTGGGATACCACTAAATCTAAACATCAACATGGAAAGTACTAATATTTTATTTTTAGTCAAACTTCCAACCTGTGAAAGAACACACTTCTCAGGTAGTGAGTTGTGGCTTTCTCTAAGCACTCCCAGATGTCTGCAAGCAAATTTGCATGGGTGTCTAAAATACATTCCAAAATATTTCTTACTTTAGAATTCCAAATGAAAATTTTATTAAAGAATGATAAGATCATTTTAAACAATAATTACAGGTTTCCATTTGAGATTTTCCAAAGAACCATCTACAGAATGTATTTCTTGGGGTAACACCAAGGTCAGTTGGCATACTATAGTTCATAAAGACAAGATTCTACACCCTCATTTAGTGACTAATAACTAGAATCTTAAAAGCATGTGAGCTGTCATCTAAGGTACAACTATTGGTTTCTTACTGTTCAGAGGAAAGAACAAGGGCAAAAAACTCAAATCAACAACATGATAACAATAGTCCAGTGGTCTAACGAACCATACAAACAACTGTCTTCACAACCCAGAGACCAGAAGAACTAGGTGGTGCCTGGCTACAACTACTAACTTCTCTGAAAAGGATCTCATCAGAAGTTATGGACAGAGTAGGAGAAAGATATTGAACAAAAGTTAATAAAGGAGTTTGAACATTGACAGACCCATGTGGGGTTTCAGAACGTTTGAATCTCTATTAATTTCCCCAAATTCACTAAGAGTCCGTAATTTTCCACACATAGCAACCCTATAAGACAGAGTGGGAGTTCTGTAGGTTTCTGTGGCTGTAAATCTTTATAGGAACAGAAAGACACGACTTTCTCTTGCAGCGTGGCTGGTGGGCTCAAAGAACTGACCTAAAGCTTAGCAGTGAAACACATAACCCAATATGTCATCAGGGCTCCTTATTTACTGTACAGCAAGCAACTCTTATTTCTGCACCCTATTTAAGATAACAAATTGGAACAGCTTGCTATTCAGTTCATCATAAAGATGAAGTGATACTTGGGGAAAATTCCAAGTTCATGTAATTGGCACTGTTCCAATCTCTATAGATCAAAGGACGCCATGCGATGTCTAACGTGGCTTAAACAGTTAATACAAACAAACTACTTTAAATAAAGCCAGTGTGAACTTCCTCTAGCTCAGCTAACACTACATTAAAATATCCTGAATTTTTATGTGCTGCAGATTGAAGAAAGGTATATGGAATATGTTTTGTATCTCAAAACCTAGAGTTTAGAGGGAAAACTGATGCCATGGTTCTTTTTTTTTTTTTTTCAATCAACTAGTCAAATAGGCCCAGAAATAAGTCTAAAATGTAAGGTACAGAACTGTGTGTTGGCCGGTGTAATCAAGTCAAGGACAAAGTTCAGAGAGGGAAGAATGCAAACAGAAAACACAAGCAGAAAGTGGGAAAAGGGATGGTACATTGAGGGGATTCCAAGCGATGTGTTGAATCAGAATGTGCATGGATTTTGAATGGAGAACCATATTTACTCTGTAAACTGTCACCTGATTGACAATAAAAAGATATCAATTTTTAAACATAAAACGATGAATGTATAAAGTTCTCCTGGAAGGGTTATCTGAGGGGAAGGATAAATGATTACATGAAAGGATGAGAAGATATGGACAATGATTGCACACCTGTAACTATAAGGATCTCTTAGGGAATCTTGAAAAAGGTAAAATCACAGAATACAACAGACAGAAGAAGTGACATGTATGAGAAGACATCAAAATGTTTGTAGAAAATAGAATAAAAGGTCATGGAATTTTTCTACAAAATTTGTGAAGTCCTGTCGAATGTCTCCCCATATTCCTTTGGTATCTGTCACATGGTCATAGATGAATATAAGGAAAATTTGGGAAATACATAGCCTACAATACATCCAGAAGCAAGAGAAACTGACATCTGAGGAATAGATAGCCATCTCAGTCACTGCATTTAATCCAGGAACAAGATTACTTGTGTCCATATTTCTCTATTATACCAAGGGATAGTAAAGATGATTCTTAATATTAGTCATTGAAAAGTCAACTATGCAGTTTACAATTCTAAGGGGAAAACAAAAGCACAAAAATAGAGAATATAATTTATGAAGTAAAAATGAGATGAGATAGAGCATTTAAATTAAATGCAATGAAGAAAAAAAAAGAGAGAAGTGTAATGGGGGAATAGGGCACCGACCCACCCAAGGGAAGGGTATTGTTTGTGTCTCCACAGGGAAAGAGGGACCACACTTAAATCCAGTGTTCTGGGATGTGAATGCAGCTTGCCGGCATGGAGTGGGGAGCCAGTGGAAGTGCCTGAGGGCATGGCGCCTATACCAGCTATGTGAACAACTGCACGTCCCCCTGGAAGAACTTCCTTTAGAGGACAGCACTGAAACTGCAGCTAGGGGAGAGGGACATGTCTGAGCAGAGCACACGGGAGCAAAGGAATGGGGAGGAAGAGAGAGTGGAGCACATTCTTGTCCACCAGGTCAGAAGGACTATATCCTCGCTCTGAACAGCCAATGCACAGAATGGACCATATGACTGATCCCATTATGACACCTGCCATCCCTCACTTGCCCAGGACCCTATGGGGGACAACATTGGAGACTCAGTGTCTGAACTGGTCTGGACTGACCCCGTGACACCACTGGTCCAGACTGACCCCATGACACCACAAAGGCAAAGCACAAAAGGCATGGGACAGAACAATGGGGGAGAGGGGGAGCAGAGCAGGGAGCTCCTGAAGGAGTACAAAGGACAGACTCTGGAGCCAGAGCCGGGTACCCCATCAGACTTGACTGGAGGACATGCTTAGAAGTCAGATATCACACCTTGATCTATTCACAGGTTTTTCTTTCTTTTAAAAATTTTTTCTCCTAATTAATTTATTCTTTTATGGGTCATTAGTTTTTTTTGTTGCCATTGCTGTGTTCTCATTCATCACCTGTCTTGATTTGTCTTGTCTTTTGGTGCATATTATTATCTCTACAGATCTATCTATATAAGATAGGCTGGATGAACACTCTGGAGGAGAAAACAAGACCAGTGATTCCTGGGGGACAGGGGAGAAGGAGAGGTGGGGGTAAGGACATGGTGTTGACCAACCCAGGGACAGGGGCGCAACAAGTGATCTAAAATCAGTGGCAAGGAGGGTGTGGGAGGCCTGGTAGGGATTCCGCAAAGGCAATGTAACTGAGAGAAATTACTGAAACCCAAATGAAGGCTGAGCATGATAGTGGGACAAGAGGAAAGTAAAAGGAAATAGAGGAAAGAACTAGGTGACAAAGCATATGTTTAGAGGTCTAAATACAGGCATGTACATATATAAATATATTTATATAGGATGGTGGGGAAATAGAACTGTGTACATATAGTTATAGGTTTAGTATTAAGGCAGTGAATGTACATTGGACCTCCACTCAAGTACTTACTCAATGCAAGAACACGTTGTTCTATTAAATTGGCATTCCATGATGCACACCTTCCCGATATGATAGCTGAGGACAAATATGTGCATAAGTAAATGTGGTGAAGAAAGCTGATGGTGCCCGGCTATCAAAAGATATAGTGTCTGGGGTCTTAATGGCTTGCAGATAAACAAGTGGCCATCTAGCTCAGAGGCATCAAAGCCCACATGGGAGAAGCACACCAGCCTGTGTGACCACAAGGTGTAGAAGGGACCAGGTATCAGATGTCAAAGAACAAAAATTCTTATCAGTGGGTGTCAGGGGAAGCCAGCCCCTAACACATCATTACGGGTGCGGTAGGCACAATTGTACAGCGATAATAAGTAAGGATCACAGTAAAGTTAGAGAGAGCATGAGAGATAGAAGTGAAATATTGAAATAAATGGAGTCAGACACGATTCATAGTAGCATGCTCACCTCAGCCCCGCTTGATGGTCCACGTGGAGGGAGAGAGAGAGATCTTTAATGCTAGCCTAGGCTTTTTATATTCTCTGGGGACGTGCAATCCCCCTAATTACAGGTGAGGACATACGTCCCAGGAAGGGGCTGTGGTATAATAGGAAGAGGAGGGATTGGGGATATACATGTGACAAGATGGGCGGATCCTAGGTTTAGGATGAAGGCTAACTTTGACCTATTCCCTAGATCTCCATAGGAACCATTATCAGTCGGGTGTAAACCCCACCTACTGGAACCAAATAGATGACTGCAGGCGTCTATTGTCTTTAACAGCAGGGAGTGGGGCCTACTGCAGTCTGGCAACTGATGGGAGGATGCCTGTGAGCATCTGACCTCCCCCCACAAGTGGGTGCCCACCTTTCTGATATGATCACTGAAGACAAATATGTACATAAGCAAATGTGATAAAGAAAGCTGATGGTGCCCGGCTATCTAAAGATAAAGCATCTGGGGTCTTAAAGGCTTGAAGGTAAATGAGCGGCCATCTAGCTCAGAAGCAACAAAGCCCACATGGAAGAAACACACCAGCCTGTGTGACCACCAGGTGTCAAAGGGATCAGGTGTCAGGCATCAAAGAACGAAAAATCATATCATTGTAAATGAGGGTAAGTGCAGAGTGGAGACTCAAAGTCCATTGGCAGTCAACTGTACAACCCCTTACTGGAGGGCTGTTGGGAGATGAACCAGCCAGGGTGCAGGATAGCAAAATGAAACGCCTAACTTTTCTCTAGTTCTTAAATGCTTCCTCTCCCCCCACCCCCACTATCATGATCCCAATTCTACCTTACAAATCTGGCTAGACCAGAGCATGTACACTGGTACAGATAGCAACTGGCAACAGAGGGAATCCAGGACAGATAACCCCTTCAGGACCAGTGGGGAGAATGGCAATGCCTGGAGTGTGGAGGGAATGTGGGGTAGAAAGGGGGAAACAATTACAAGAATCTATATATAAGCTCCTCCCTAGGAAATGGTCAACAGAGAAGGGGGTGAGGGGAGATGTCGGACAGTGTAAGATATGACATAATAATAATAATTTATGAATTATGAAGGATTCATGAGGGAGGGGGCAAGGAAAGGGAGAGGGAAAAATGAGGCACTGATATTAAGGGTTCAAGTAGAACGCAAATATTTTAGAATGATGATGGCAACAAATTTACAAATGTGTTTGACACAATGTATGTATGTATGGATTGTGGTAAGAATTGTATGAGCCCCCAATAAAATGATTTTTTTAAAAGAAAGAAAAAACATTAAAAAATGAGGAGGCACATAAAATCATAAGAGCATGCAAATGTATTAAATATTACTAAAATTATATAGATAAAATAAATCTACAGCCATCAAGTTGATCCTGATATTGGGTCCAGAGACTGTCACTCTTTATGGGGGAAGACAGCCTCATCTTTCTCCCATGGAGTGGCTGGTGGGTTTGAACCACTGATCTTGTGGTTAGCAATCTAATGTCTAACTCCTACTATCACCAGAGCTCCTTAATTTGGACTATTTCCATCTTAAAAACATAGAGCTATAAACTGTGTATTTTTATAAACTATACCTTAGCTATCGGCAGTATATCTAAAATGTAAAATACAGGAAATATACATTTATATGCTAAGCAAATACTAACCAAAGGAAAGGTTTTAAAATTTCATTAACACAAAACAAATAGCTTAACTCATAAATTGAAAGATTCAACACACATGGAAGAAATAACAATTCTAAAGTTATTTATGTAATCAATAGCATAAATTCGATGATAATAAAGCAGAAACTTATGGAAACACAAAGAAAAATGGGAAAATCTATAACACAAGTTTCTTGGAACTCAATAAATAAAACAGGTAACTTGTATAGTCTCAGAAACCCACAGAGGCAGTTCTGCCCTGTACTGTGGTCTCTCTGAGTTTGAATCAACTTGAAGGCAGCGAGTTTTTGTGTGTGTTGGGGGAGGATGGGAAGTGGTAAACTAGCCCAGATGATAAATAGTGTTTCTAGGAAACACAAACAGTATCTGCCACAATGCGTCAGCATCATCCCACTTCATCCTTGAGTCTATAATTCCATCCTGCTGTCTGAACATATTTCCCAACACCACTTGTCAGGATCTCTGCTAAACTTGTGATGATAATGATGTGTATGTGCGTGTGTTTATACAAGATTAGCAGGATAAGCAATCTTATGGAGACAGCAACTGGACCGATGGTTCCTGGGAAGCATGGGAGTGGAGGAGTCAAGCAGGAATCCAACAATGATGGGTACAGGGAAAATATAAGTTCTCTAAAATTGATGGCGAGGAGGGTGTAGCTTTTCTGGTTGTATTTGATTAAGCAAAGTGTATAAGGGCAAACAGAATAGTGGTGTAGGAGGTAAAAATTACATTAATATATGTGTATTTGTTTATATATGCATATATATGCATATGTAACAAGGAAGCAGGTGGACTTTGGGCCTCTACTTAAATCTTAAATTACCACAAGAACAGTTTGTTCTAATAATGTGGTATTGTATGATACTCACCTTCCTGACACAATCACTAGAGACAAAATGAGTAAGTAAGTAAATGTGATGAAGAAAGCCAATGGTGTCTGGCTATTAGAAGATATAGCATCTGGGAACTTAAAGTCATGTAGTTAAGCATACGGCCATCAAGCAGGGAAGCAACAAAGCCCACATGGAAGAAGCACAATAGCCTGTGTGATCATGAGGTGTCAATGCGAATAGGTATCAGAAGGTTAAAAACAAGCAACCAAGTCAGTGTGAAGGGGTGTGGATGTAGCAGAGACCCAAAACCCACCTGTAAGATAATGGGATAGTCCCTCCCAGAAGGGCCACATGGAAGGGATTATAAATCCAGGGTACAGTTTAGCATTGATGAACCACATAGCTATCCTCTAGTTCTTTAATATTTTCTGCCCTTACTATTACTGTTTTTATTTGTTTTACCTCATTAATCATGTTAGATTTATATATGTTATTTTGTATATTTAAGATTGTTCGGTACATGAAAGTCAAGATAGATATCCCATCAGAAAAAGTAACAGAAGCAATGGGTCCCTGAGGGTACAAGAAGAGATGTGGAAGAGACATGTGTGTTAAAGAGAGGAATGGGGAGCTGTTTGCATTGATGACTGTATAACCCCACTCAATGATATCAAATAGCAGAATTGTATGTGAATGGATAAATTGGCTTATGTAAGATATGGCCAAAATAACTATTATAGAAAAAAGGGGGGATAAGAGTTCCCCTGGGGGGAGGGGATAGAGAGGAGCTGATAGCAAGGAGATCAAGAAGAAAGAAAATGTTTTGAAACTGATTGTGGTAGCAAGTGTACAACACTGCTTGATGCGATTGAACAATGCAATGCTATGATATCTGGGAGAATTCCCAATAAAATGATTTTAAAAAGATGACTCACCAATGAAAGCAGCTGGCTTCACCGCTCAGGTGATCCTCCTGAACCATCCAGGCCACATCAGTGCTAGAGATGCCCCTGTGTTGGATTATCATCCTGCCTACATTGCCTGCAAGATTGCTGAGCTCAGAGAGAAGATGGATTGCCCTTCCGGAAGGGCTGAAAGATGGCCCCAAATTCTGGAAGCCTGGTGATGCTGCTATTGTTGACATGGTACCTGGCAAGCCCATGTGTGTGGAAAGATTCTCTATCTTCCTCTGGCTAATTTTGTGGTCCTAGACATGAGACAAACACTTACTGTGGGTTTCATCAAGGTGGTAAATTAAAAGGCTGCTGGAGCTGACCAAGTCA
Source organism: Tenrec ecaudatus (assembly GCF_050624435.1). Taxonomy (NCBI): domain Eukaryota; kingdom Metazoa; phylum Chordata; class Mammalia; order Afrosoricida; family Tenrecidae; genus Tenrec; species Tenrec ecaudatus. Next base: position 164,889,955 of record NC_134535.1, on the reverse strand, counting down.
CCACATCTGCAGCTTCTTGGGCACAGGGGCTGAGACATGACAGTCCCCCTGGGAGCAGGGATGAGATGCACCAGCACAGTGGCCGGTTACCTTGCAGGGGACCATGGGGCTTGCCGATCTTGTTCCCTCAGTAGCTTCGCCGAATGGGAACAATGGACAGCTTGGCCAGGATGATGGCCCCATGGATGGTGGTGGCGACTTCCTTGAAGCACTGGACAACAAGGCCAACGTGGCCGTTGTAGTCCCTGATGGTGACAAAGGCCTTGAACTTGGTCCGCTGGCTGACTCGGGTCTGCTTCTGCATAGACAGGATCTTTAGCATCTCGTCCTTGAGGGCCCATCCCCAGGAAGAAGTCAATGATCTCAGACTCCCTGTGATGGGCAGGGAGAACAAATCGATCTCCTCCAGGGACTTGATCTTCATGTCCTTAACCAGATCACCCAGCTTGGTGACAGGGAGCCACTCCTTGTGTTCGGTTTTGCCCCCTACCCCCACCCCGCGAGCTCCGCGGCCTCATTCACATCCTCGACCACAGCTGCGACCACGTCCTCGCAAGACGCTGTTGAAGCCTCCATGAAAGCCACCATGAGCTCCCACTCCCGGGCCCCGGGGCCTCCAGGCCCTCCCACTGCACCGGTGCACTGGCGTCATCTGCCATTTGGTGTTTTCTCAGAGAATAAGCCATTAAAACACATTTTAATGAGGAAAAATAAATAAAAGAAACATTCAAAGGAAAGTTCATGAAGACAAAGCCAATAGTATAATGAAATATTCAAGGACCTAGAGTTAGAAAACCAAAAAGGAAAAGTATCCTCTGCATATCTTACACCGAAAAAAATAGAGAGAAAATTCAAGCTTTGAGTTGCAGTACTGAAAGATTCTATGGACAAAATATTGAATGAAGTGTGAAACATCAAAAGATTGAAAGAATACACAGAGTCAAAAAAAATCTAGTAAACATTCCACCATTTCAGAAGGTAGCATATGAGCAAGAATCAATGGTGGTGAAGAAAGAAGTTCAAAGGTCACTGAAAACAGCAAAATTAAAGCTCCAGAAATCGATGAAATAACAAATGAAATTTTCAGCAAACTGATGAAGCACTGGAAGCACTCACGGAAGTTTGGAAGACAGCTGCTTGACCAATCGACTGGAAGCGATCCATTCATAAAAAGGAGACCCAACAAAATGTTCAATACCATTAAAATCACAACGAGACTCCCCTTCTTTTCTATTAGAAATACGATGTTTTCCAAATGGCAATACCAAGAGCTCAAAAATATTCAATCAAGACTCAACTCCATTGTTGGCAGAAATGTAAAATAGTACCTCAACTTCGGAAAGAATTTGGCAGTTCCGGTAATATTTATCTATATTTACCACAGAAGGTTCCCTGGTGGCACAGCGGATGGTGCAAGGTCCTCAGCTTGAAACAACCAGTGGCTTTGTGAGAGAAAGATGAGGCTTTCTACTCTCGTCAAGAGTTTCAGTCTCATTTATAAATTATCGGGGGTTCATGAGGGAGGGGGGAGGGGGGAGGGAGGGGAAAATGAGGACCTGATTCCAGGGGCTTGGGTGGAGCGCAAAAGTTTTGAGACTGCTGAGGGCAATGAATGTACAAATGTGCTTTACACAATTGATGTGGATCGAGATGGGTGGTGTATGAGTCCCTAATAAAATGACTTAAAAAAAAAAGAAGTGGGGGGGAAAGTGGGAAGATGCCATTTTATTTTAATTCATTTTTTTCCTACACTTAAAAAATTCCCCTCATATTATACTTAACCTTAAATAATACATTGTTTAATGGTATTTTTAAATATTATATGCCATCTATGTAAAAAATGTTTTGAAACCGACTATGGTAGCAATTGTACAATACTATTTTATGTGATTGATGGAATGTTATGATATATGTAAGAGCTCCCAATAAAATATTTTTTAAAAAAAGAGTTTCTGTCTCGAAGTCCACAGAGGCAATTCTACTCTGGGTGCCATAGGGTGGCTGTGAGTCAGAATGGACTTGATGGCAGTGAGTGAGTGAGTGAGTGAGTGAGTGAGTGAGTGAGTGAGTGAGTTATGAAATATGAAACTGGAGCCTCTGGGTGGCACAAATGGTTAAGCACTTGATCACTGAAAGGTTATTGGTTCAAGGCATCTTGGAAGATAGTCCTGGGCATCAGCTTCTGAAGGTTATGACCCCACACGAGACCAACGTGAATTGGGATTAATTTGCTGACAACTAGGAGAACAACCATATAACCTCCAAGTTCTACTGTTATTTGCCCAAGCGAAGTGACAATCTCTGTTTGCTTAAAACACCTCTCCATGAATATTTTATAGCAGATTTATTCATAATCACACAAAGTGAAAAGTCAAGTGCCTCTCTACTGAGTAATGGACCCTCAAAAGTACTCTTGCTTTTCAATGCCACACAACTTATGGGCATATACAAAGGGTTCCACAGGTGGGCATGCAGACAAGTCTATTTTATCATATATTGAGCTGTAACCTTGATATTCACTATTGTTCTTAAAAGTAAAGTTTATTTTCATTTTCTTTTCCCAGGGAACAATCAGGTTTCTACAAGTAAACAGTAGAAATAGAAGCGAGAAGATGTTGGGTGAATCGGTGAGTCTGAGACATCTATTAGGCCACAAAAGACTGTGAGAAAGTTAACTCCAAATGAGATAGTCAATCATTGGTGCTAAGCAATTTCAGCAGTGTCCTAGATTCCAAAAGCAGTCGATACGGAGCATAGTGCTTGCTGACTACTAAAAGTACAACACTTGAAATGCATATCTATTTCCCAAACACAGGGCAAAAGCACATCCCTCGTAAAATAGTCCAATGACAATTTCTAAAACAAAGTTCTCAGTGGACAACTAAGATTTTCAACAGACCTGGGCATAGACTTAAAATACGTGGTTTTACAGAATTGCTTGTTAAGTGTTGTGCTTGTCACACTAAAATGTTTGTGTTAATTTTGTTGCTGTTATTAGGTTTCTTTTTAAAGTTATTTTAGAGTATTCTCAATTTTCTTCTCCACATTATACTTGTAACATTCTATACCCTCTATTAGTAAGGAAATCATTTGTCACTTACCATTTTAATCATCTATGTAGTAGAATTTTCAATAAGCCCTAAGAAGTGCTGGTGGTCCTGTGGTTCAGGCACTGGGGTGTGATTTAGTTAAAATATATTGTGCCAACCTGGCCGATAAACACATATGGGGTTAATTGAAGGGCCGAGAGATAAATGGCTCAGTGACCCTCGGCTTTCTAATTCTCGGGTCTCTTGCTTTGTGATGGTCGGACTAGGGTGTAGCCACATTAGCCAGTTCCCTGCTTCAGCTGACAAGGCTCTCACTTCCTGCAAGACATCTCTGAGAAAAAGCCCCATGGATGCAACCCTGGGTGCTGGAGAAGCCGTGTAGAGACCCCTGCCAGCACTGAGATGTTTACACATTCACTGATTCAGCTTTCCTCCTGAAGTCCACATCGTAGCATGTGTTTTGTGATATGGGGGAGGACTTTGGGGGTTGATGTGGGACATATTGGTTAATGTTGGACTTGTGGGCATGAGCAGCACTGGGTTGAGATGTTTTCTTGATGTGCACTTAACTTTTATATAAAACTCTCTCTTACACATATAAGTTTCTGTGGATTTGTTTCTCTAAAGTACCCAGACGAACACAGAGTGCTAACTACAAGGTCTACTACTCAAATTCACCAACCACTAAGCAGAAAAAGAAGAGGTTGTCTGTATCCGTGACAATGTATAGCCTTGGAAACCCTATATAGAGTTGCAATGAGTCTGAATCAACTTCTGGTACTGATTTTATGGTGTGTTTTGAGTCTCATCTAATCACCCTTGTGGTTTAATGGTTAAGCTGTGGGTTGCTAATTAAGAAAGGTTGGTAGGTTGAACCCGCCAGCTTCTTCAGCAGAATAAAATAACTGGCATCTACTACCTTAAAGATTCCCAAATGCAAACCCATTGTCAACTAATTGATTTATAGCTACCTGTAGGACAGATGGAACTATAAAGTTTTTGACTCTGGAATCTTTACAGAAGCAGATACTACTCTTTTGTCCCACTCAGCAGGTACTGAGTTCAAGTTTCTAGTGCTCAGTTGGCACCTGAGTTCTTAACTATTGCATCACCAAGCTATGGGGCAATGCTGCTTTATTACATAGCTTGTTACTGACTTGGATTTGACTTCACAGCACACAACAAATAAGATCCTTCTCAAGTGACTCTATGCATAATAGAACAAGCATTGCCCAGCCCTGCACAATCCTCACAATGGTTGTTACATGGAAGCCCATTGCTGCAACCACTGTGACAATGTATCTCCGTGAGAGTTTACTCTCCCTTTCCTTTAACAAGTAAGATGATATCCTTCTCCAAGGAGTGGTCCCTCTTAATGACACACCCAAACTACACAAGATGACGTCTCACCATCCTCGATTCTAAGGCGCACTCTGGTGTACTTCTTCCAAGACAGATCTGTTTGTTCTTCTGGCAGCCTGTAGTACCTGTGATGCTCATTGCCATCACTAGAATTCAAAGGAATCAATCTTTCTGAGGGTGTTTTTATTCACTGTCCAACTTTCAGATGCATTTGAAGTAACTGAAAATACCAGTGCTTGGGTCAGATGTACTTCACTCCTCAAAGTAACATCATTACTCATTAACATTTTAAATAGGTCTTTTGCAACAGATTTCCCCAATGCAATATATCATTTGGTTTCTTGAGTACTGATTCCATGAGTGTTATGGATCTACTAAACTGAAATCCTTGACAATGTCAATCTTTTCTTGATTTATCATGATGTTAGCTATTGGTCCCATTGTGAGGAAATTTATTTTCTCTAGATTGAGTTGCAACCCATACTTAATCTTATATGTCTTCATCAATAAGTGTTTCAAGGCCTCTTGACCTTCAGCAAACAAGATCGTGTAATTTGCATGTGGATGCCTGTTAATGAGCCTTTTTGCGATCTTAATGCTGAGTTCTTCATATAGGCCAGTGTCTCAGAATATTTGCTCAGGATATAGATTGAATAAATATGATGAAATTATATGACCCTAAAGCACTCCTTTCCTATATTTAATGATGCCCTTGTTTTGTTTAAATGACAGTCTTTTGGTCCATGTAAAGGATATTGATTTGTGGGAAAATAAAGTTCATATCTTACAGTGCATACAAAACTAAGTCAAGATTGAACATACATATAAACAAAAAACCTATAGCTACAAAAATCATGAAAGAAAAAACAGAAGCAAGCTTAGGATCTCTTATTTATGGTAAAAATCTATCAACCATAAAATACACAAACAGCAGAAAATAAACTAGATGACTGGGATTTCTTAAAAATTGTACATACACCAAATGTGCATGACACAATGGATGTATGTATGGATTGTGATAAGCATTGCACGAGCCCCCAATAAAAGAGTTTTAAAAATCATACATACACACACATATAAAGAATATCTCAAAATTTCTCAAAAGAAAATCTACAGATGAAGACAAGCTTGTGGCATCTACATATCTAACAAAGGACTGATTGCTAAAATGTACAGAGAATTCATCTTTAAAAAAATACTTTTATTGGGGGCTCTTACATCTCTTATCACAATCCATACATTCATCCAGTGCGTCAAGCACATTTGCACATATGCTGCCATCATTTTCAAAGCATTCTCTTCCCACTTGAGCCCTTGATATCAGCTCCCTATTTCATCACCCTCCCTCATGAACCCTTGATACGATATAGATTATTATTTTCATATCTTACATTGTCCTCCATCACCCACTTTTCTGTTGTTTGTCCCCCTGAGAGGGGGTTATAGGTTGATCCTTCTGATTGATTCCTGAGACTTCATCTTAACAACACAAACGATCCAATTTAAAATTGGGAAAAGAATATTAATGGACATTTCATCAGTCAACACAAACATGGAGAGATGCTTATAATCAGATGCCAATTCATCTCAGCAACAAATGGCAATGATAAAAACCCATGAACCAGTCAGCAACAATAGAGTGTTAGTGCAATTTTTAAAAGTGCAAAATGATACCGTGATTCCGTCGAAAATTATAAACAGAAATACCATAAAATCCAGCAATCCTGCTATACATATCCTAGATAATCCTAGGTAAATAAGAGCCGTGGCATAAGTAGGCATAAGCACATTCATGTTCACTACACCGTTATTCACAATAGCAAAAAGAGGAAAACAACCGCAGTGTTCATTGACGGATGGATGGATAAACAAACTGTGAAGCACAAACAGAAAGACTACAAAATGATAAAAATATAAGGAAGAATTCATGAAGTTCCTTCCAACTGAGGGAAATATGAGAATAATTTAAATTTATTGCTGTAAAATTGACAGACAGACAAAAAATCAATGTGAAGCTCCTGTTTCTCAGCATCTCCTCCAAGTCAATGTACTTCTGAAGGCTCTAGCCCCACCCCAACGAATGCTGTGCTTCTCTGTTTGCACTTGCGGCATCCTACAGGGACTCGTGTTTCTTTAAATTTTCCTCTGAGTTTGGAGAACACAAGGAAGTCTGAAAGTGCAAGCCAATGGCTGTAGATCGGATGAGGTAAGGTTTCCCAAGGAACGTCTCTTGGGACAGCCCTTGCTACTCTTGAAGACTAAGCAAGTCCATTGTGATTGGGCGTGGCGGGGTGGGGTGGGGTGGATCCTCCCAATAACTTTCCTGGCCTTTTTCTCACAACATTATTTTCTTAAAATATCTTCCCAATCAGCCTCGATGATCTTCCTGTGTCCTCCCCCACAAAAAATCTATCAATATTTTCAGAACCTTTGCAAAAAAAAATTGTCAAAACATTCTGAACTCTCTTCTCTGCCTCGAGTTGAACCGCCCAACAGATGCCACCAGAAGGCATGGTTTTGAACTGAGCTGTTCTCCGTTCATGTTAAAGCCAATTCTAGTCCCCTGTGATGATTCAATCCACAAACTTACCTTTGTTTTGATCTCGTTCAAAAGACTGGCAGAAACATCAGCCCTTTGAGTTAACCAGTTGTTGCCCAATACTTTTTTATGTGGTTTCTTTTATTTCTTTTTTAAAGGAATCTTAATAAGACTAAGACAAACATATTACTGAAAGACCTTCCTGTGGTCACCAACTGGTCACAGAGACGTTTTGTTTGGGAAAAGCCTGTGCTTGTATGAACTGAACCCTTGTAGACTGAGTGAAATAAGCCATAAAAAACTCAGTTCCAGAATGTAGGGTTTCTATTCAGGAGGTTGACAGGAATGGAGTCACTGCCCAAAGTGGAGGGAAAGAGACTGTCTGTCACACACAAGGAATAGAGGAAGGTGAACTCCAGGATCTAAATGAACGGGGTTGCTGCTCAGATGGACGAGGTCAATGGGGTCACTCAAAGCCAAGGGAGTAGAGTTGGTGACTCAATGGGCACAGAAGGCAGAGCCCAAATCCAAGGGTCCTCCACCCAGAATCTAGAGTTTGGTCAGTACCCAGAGTCTGAAGCATACGCCTATTGCCCAGTTTGTCTCAGAGAAAAAAGGAAAGTTGGAAGTCTTGTGAGTTACTGTAATGAGTTCTACTGATTGAGATTGTCCTCGGTTCCCATTGCCACTTATTTCTTCGATTTGTAATGGAAATGTCTTTCTTGTGCCAGTCTGGTCATTGTACTTTGGAAACAGATCATTTGTAATGTAGATTTCACAAATTCACCAATGAAGAATTTTGCCCCAGGATGGAATATGCCTACAGTTTCATCCATATTTGATTGAAATGATTCTGAAGATTTTGGGCTTGGAGTTGATTTATGAATCTTGGGTGGATGTAATGGAATGGAGGTTTTGTGCACGTGGCTAGGCACGAATTTGGGGATTAGAGGATAAAATGTTATCAATTTTGTCCCCAAAATACATTATAAATTCTAACTTCTATGCCTGTGTTTATAATCCCATTTAAGAATGGTTGTGTTTGTTATGGTAATGTGATAGTATTAGCATAGTGTATCTTAAATCACTCTCCTTTGAAAACAAAAAAGAAATTGAACCAGCCCAGCAAGAGCAGCAGAGACTGTGAAAACATACCCAACAACATAAAAATCGCCCAGGAATATAAACTCAGATGGACAAGGGACTTTCTCCAGAACCAAAAGACAAAAACTTCCCCTAGAGCTAGCACCCTGAATTTGGACTTCTAGCCGCTATTAGAGAAAATTAACTTCTTTTCGTTAAAGTCACGTCACCGGTGCGCGCGCACGTGTGTGTCACAATTAAGAAAAGAGGTGAGTAAGGAATTAACCTGAATTCAAATTCTGACTCCACTAGCTGTATGAGACCTTGGAAAAATGACTTTGCCTCTCTAAATATTTCTTTTCATTTTTTTCACTCATCTGTAAAATGAGTTCAGTAAGAATACTAGCTTCACTGGGTATGCTGTGAAGATGAAATTAAATATTTCAGGGACACCACTCAGCACAGTTCCTGATATGCAGGATGTATGCAGTTAACGTCGACTCTCATTTTTGTAGGCCTCCACATTTTAGCCTTCTAGAAGGACCGAATGGTACTTCAGAAAAAGAGCAACAACTTGGATTGTTATGGAAATAGAATATCTGTGTTGGCTGAAGTAGAATTAAATAGAAAATCTTTTTGTTTAAGAACAAAAATCTCAACTGTTGACAGAATGTTAGGAAGATGGCTGGCCAGAAATCAAATGCTCGAGTTTCACAGAAGTAGGGCGGATGCAAGCTGCAAAGTTCTCAACCCTATTTGAGAACCATCTGAATGATTCAAGGACACAGCTTAGAAGTCATTTCCTCAGCAGGGTAGGAAACGAAAAGGAAAGATCAAGGCCATCACTCTGTTCTGGTGACTGAAGCTAAGCCATCTCTGTAGCTGGTCTCTCGTATCCAAGCAAAGGCACCGTGTCTAGGTAACGCCAGCAGTCGGGTTGTGGGAAAGTGGCTGAGAATGTAGAACTGGCAGTCTGGTTCTATAAATATTTACAGCTTCTGAGCCCCAGGGGTAGTTCTACTTTGTCTTACTGGTTTGGGGTTGGTTGGTTGGTTGGTAAGAGCAGCATTAGTGGGACCCATGCTTTATTTCCAAGCTTCAGATTCTGAAGGGGATCTCTTCAGAAGTACTTGCTAAGTCAGACAGGCCCAGAATGAATTGTAGAAGGAAGAAATAGCAGTTGGTACAGAACACCACCAACGTCTCGCTGTCCTACAATTTGTGATAGAGAATGTTGCCCACAGTCTCAGTGCCAATGACCGCATTGGGAGGACTGACTGCCCTGCAGAGGGACAAGGTCATCCAGACCTGATATTTATGGTCTCAAAATCCTATGGCCAGGAGAAATAGCTGTTAACAATGATAACATTTTATTGTTATTTAGTAGTCTGCAAAAAGCAGACAGACAAGTATTTACTTTGATTATATTCATGATCAATAGCTCTCAAAAACATCTTGCAAAGCAATGGGAGACTTTTCCTCACAACTAAAACTCCAGGGTTAAAGAGAGGTAGCAGCCACTGTTCATTTTCACCTGTCATTTGCTATAATTTTGTATTTTAACATTCATATTGTAATTGAAAGTAATTGCATTTTAAACAGTAACAGTTTGAGGTTATAGGTAATCAATTATAGTTTTTCAGAGTGAAAACATATTTGTTGAGGGCATAGGTGAACAGAAAAATTTAACATCTATTTCACCTCTTTTAAATATCTGCAAAATAGACTTAGGTTCACCCACCCACACGCCCCATATTAAGCCAGATGTTTTTCTTACATGATCAGCATCCTCATATAATTTTTGTGGTTGAGATAAAATAAGTCAACATAGACAAGATGCTCTGGATGAGCCAATAATAATGGAGAATCTCAGACTATAGGAAGAAAATGAAATTAATTCTAATTAGTATCTCATTTCTAAAAAAATCTAGAAATATTAATAAGTTAAAGGAATCTTATTTTATTAGATAAAGCCAGCAGGAAAACTACTCTATTCCATTTTGGAGAGTATATTAATGCCCTGGTATCAATACTTGCATTAATTGCCAAAAGCTGCTCTAACAAATTACCACAAATGTGGTTGATTAACATTAGAGAAATTCATTCCCTAAGAGTTAGGGAATCTAGAATTCTGAAATTAGTATTGGCGTGGTATTGGCAGAACTCTGCTCATATTACAGGTTTCTTCCAAGCTTCCGGTGGTTCTCAGGGAACTTGGTGTAATCCTTATAGATGTGATCACTCCCACCTCTGCTTTCATCAACACGCAGCCTTCTCTATGTCTCTCCAGGTCTTCACATGACCTTCTCTATAAAGACACCAGTAATTGTATTTTGAGCTAACATTCACCCGCTATAACTTCATCTTAGCTAGTTATATGTGCAAAGAACTCATTTCAAAATAAGGTCCCATTTTTGAGGGTCTAGGTAGAGTTGAACTTTTGAAAGATGCTATTCAATTCAGTACAGTAAGGTAATACATAATTTCAGTTTATGGTTCTGAAGTCTGTCAATCTGTTCTGAAATCCCACTGCCTTAACACCCCAAATTAGGTACTTATTCTTCAGCAATTTACTTCTTTTTCCTAAGCTTCACATTCCCACCAGTAAGATAATAATATCTACTCCCCTTGTTAATAAGTCAACTAGTCTCTGGAAAATGTAGTTCCTTCAACTTTAAAAGTGGGCCATAGATATTGATTTCAGAGTTATGGTAATAACACAATGAAACTTGCTGCTATGCTTTGAGTATAAATAACTATCTAAATATCATAATTAAGTGGTTTCATAACATTTATGTAGTGTAATCAAATGCCTATGATTGTTCAATAATTAGTCAGTAGAACTATATACCTGGAGGCACTCACAATGCTGCTTGGGACCATCAGCATGTTGTTTGCCTTATTACAGGAGAGACTGTGCAAGGCTTGGGAAATGCAAAGCTGAATCAGATAACCTCCTACCTCTCAGAATCTCCCAGCACCTCAGAAATTTCTCTTTATTATTGTGGGAAATACCACAAAGCGTTCCAAAAGCCGAAAGCCATTCATTTAGAAGCAAGATAAGCCATAGCTGAGGAATGTTAACAATGTCTAGAGACCTCCCGATGGTCAATGAATTAAAAACCAAAAGGCCAAACACTAATTGATGCCCTTGAGTTATGATGCCTGGAAAGAATACTGGCTGTCCCATGGACTGCCAGAAGGGCGCACAGATCTGGGCTGGAAGAGGTAGAGTGAGAACACGCTTTAGAAGTGAGGGCGGGGCTGGAGAAGAAGACCATTCCTGGTAAAGTAGTTGGTCAGTTAAATGAAAGGAAAAGGAAAGAAGACACTCCATCAAGTCGGAGTGGCGCAGTGACTACAATGGGGTCAAGTACAGCAGTGGCTGTGAGGATAGTGCAGGACTGGGCAGCACTTCATTCTGTTGCGCCCAGGGTCATTGTAAGTGGGAAACAATTTATCAACAGCCTCAAGGAATTCCTGAGTGGTGCACAAAGTTAAGCATTCGCAGTTGGCTGCTTACTAACAAGCTGGTGATTTGAGTCCAGCCAAAGGCTTTCTTTGAAAGAAAGCACTGATCTGTACCCCCAAAATCACCCATTGAAAAGCCAATGGAGGAAAACCCACTCTGGCACACGTGGACTCAATGGCAACTGGTCAATGGGGTAGGAACAGTGTTTTGTCTTGGCCTCACAATGACTGATCAGCATGCACTGATTTCAAGATGATTTTCCCATTGTTTCTTCTACTTGCAGGATTGCAAAAAAGGCATCCTACCGATTTTCCTAATAGTTGCCAACGAAGGTGCTAGTCTGCCCTGTTGGTATGAACCTGATAGCTGACATGCCAAGACAGAAGTAGAGAGGTAGCCTGAGACTCTTGTCATTCAATATGCAGATTGTCAATTAACCCCACCTTAAATATATATATATTTAAGGTAAAAATATATATATTTAAGGTAAAAGACATTAGGGTATATATATATATATATATATATATATATATATATATATATACCCTAATGTCTTTTACCTTCTGCAGCTGTATGTGGTTCCCTATCAATTGTGGAAGGAGCCCTGGTGATACCCAGGTTAAGGTCTCAGTTGCTAACAAAAGTTCATGGGTTCTCATCTTCCAGCAGAGCATGCTTCTTCTGGAAAGAAGAAGAGTCTTAAAAACCCTATGGGAGAAGTTTACTCTTTCCTGTGGGGTCACAACGAGCCAGAATCAACTAGAGGGCAATGGGCCTCGTATATGGAGTAGGAAGAGTAATTTTCACCAAGCTTTGGAGTCAAATGCAGACACAATCACTTCCCTAGTTTCCAACGCCATGCCTCCACCCCATCATGCTTGGAACCTGGTTGCCGTCTATCGGGTAAGACCCTGAATGACTACCTGCAGCCGGGCGGTTTTCCCCCAACCCCTGATGAGAATGTGGCTGCTACCTGGAGAGCCAGAGGTGGCCAGAGGTGGCCAGAGACCCACAGACAGGCTGGACATCTGGAGCAGAATGCTGGTGTCCCGTGGGCTGTGGACACCAAGCTAAGTCAGTTTCCAAGAAGCTCCTTGGCCGATGGCAGCAGAGTCGTCACCATGTCCACCCTGGCATCCCCTTCCAACCCCAAACATAGGAAATACAGCCAGGGTGACCATGTACAAAAAATAGAAAAAGGTGCAAAACTAGGAAGACAAAAATGTAAAAGAAAACACGAAAGGTCATTTTTTTAAAATAACAAAAGTTTGGGGAAAAAAGAGAAGGGAAAAGAAAGATCTTCCAAAAACTTCTAAAGATCTAGAGGGAAATTCTTATAAATGGGACATGCACACCCAGGCATGTGTCCTCGGCTCTCCGTTCCCCACCAGGTGTGTACATCTGTCTGTCTGTCTCTCTCATGGGGAGGAAGAGCAGACTTACTAAATAATAGGTTTGATAACTGTTCAGCTTTCCGATAGGTAAGAAAGTAAAAGTCAGAGATGCTTCCAAGCCAAAAAAGGAAAACAGGACCAAATGTGACTTAGGGGGGTCGGGTGATAAAAAAAGGGTGACAGAGCAGAATTTCTCAGAGAAATGACAATAGGAAAGTTAAGTCCTTGCAAGCAATAGTATTCAGCTCTCTGAAGCCGTTTCTCTACCTCTGACACCCTGGATGCTGCGCTCGGGGTTCTAAGGAGTAAGTAGGGAAGGCCTGGTGCTCTGGGCCCTTGAGACTAAGGTGACCAAAATCGTGATGTCTAAAGAGCCTCCAATGCTAAGTGGCAATTGAGCGGCCCAGCTCAGGAGCGCCTGGTGGTGGCTCCATTTATCCCTGTAGCAGCGACTCCTGTTTCCGGGCATGGCACGCGGGCAGCAGGGGCAGACTTGTGTTGTAGAAGATCCTCAAAGGTGGCTGGGACCTGGGAGTTTGAATGACAGCCAGCTGCTCGATGTAAGTCCTTTCTGCTGAGATAAATCACTTTGGAGGAACCAGCCCATGAGATCTCCACTGAGAGAATCTGCGTGTGCATTTGAAGAGGCCTCCAGGGGATAGTGTTTGCCCCAGTGCAGTGAGGCATATCGCCTGAGAGCCAGCACAGGGGGGCTGAAAAGCACAGAAGTCCCAGACTCAGACAGTAGAGAAAAGAAACAAAGGATTTTCGGCTTCTGCGGACTCCATGAATGGGCTTGGTGCTTGCTTGCCCAAGGTCTTGTTCTCTCTGTCTCTCTTTCTCATTTCTCCCCCCTCTTTTAAGTAGGTCATCTCATTTGATAGAAACTCATTGATGTATGTGCATACCTGCCTGCAAAGTACAAAAAGAAAACTTTTCTAAACCAAATTAATCATAAATTACATAGCTCTCAGAGAAGAAAAAGTATGCTTCTCTGATCTATTATTGAATTGGACACACTGTTCTCCCATCTTGTTTTCAGGGTAGGGAAAGGATACTATCAAGTTATATTTATGGACTCGGAGTCTCCCAGAGTCTGGAAGCTCCTTGGAAGAACAGACTCTTGGCAGCCTGGGGAGCAACACCAGTTTATAAGACTCCCTGATGATATTAAAACTTAACATAGAACCGGCAAACACCAAAGCACCCAGCTAATTTAAGGAACCACAAAGGTATCTCCATATGTTTGATATTAGGCGAGAATAATTCATTCTAGCCAATAAGTAAAACAAGTGTGGAGACCAATGCTTAGCAAGTACTTGATATTTTCTAGAGAAATTGCAATAAACACTTCTGAGTCTTAAACCAACAAGCCAAATTAGGTGAAAGCATTCTAAATCCCGACACTAATTACAGTTACAAGACCCTCTGGAGCGTCCTTATTTCCTACCATGCCGTGGCTAGTCCCCCCGTGAAATGAAACGCATACTCTCTTTGTGTTTTATTGTGAATGTTGAATCTGCAGACTTTTTGGAAAAGCAAGGGTAAGCGTCAAAGACTGTGCCTGGGCTTCGAGTGTCATTCAAGAACCTTAAGGAATTTCACATTTTCAAAAGGACCTTCATCCTAGCTTCAGCGTCCAATAGGATCATCTGCCCGCCAAGATGACATGTTGTGTTTGTCCCTCCATATAAATTGCTTGTCATCACAATGTCATTCAAAAGAAAACATACATCCTGCAGACACAAAGCATAGTCTTTTCCATAGTGTTCTGCAGCACAACAGGTCATTTGTCTATCAGCCACCGTCTTATTCACACTTATTCACAGTCACTCTTTTCAGAAGTCCTGAGAGCCACCGTCACTTCCATTATGACCCCTACATTGCCATCCAGAAACGCACCAAGCTGTGGAAAGGCTGCTCATGCCAATTTTGTCCCCTAGGCATGGATTTTTCTTGATCGTCACTATCTGAGAGGCAAATCAACCCCCGCTGCCATTGTCCAGTCTATTCGGACTCGTAGTGACCCTATGGGGAGAGTAGACGTGCTCTTCAGGGTCTCAGAGACCCATGTCTTTCGGGATGTGGACTGTTGCATCTTCATCCTGAGGAGCAGCTGGTGAAGGTCAACTACCGGCCTTGAGTTAGTCGAGTCTCTAACCACTGCACTACAAGAGCGCCTTCCAAGAGGAGAGTGGGATATTGGTCTCGTAAATACTGCTACCTTAGCCAGAATCATCAAGCACAGGCTCTTAATCTGAGAAACATTGTGAATAATTTCCTCAGAAATAAATTCACATCAGGGAAGCACACAAACACCACATATGGTATCAGGAGTGTGCGTGTTCCTGACGTACACTTATGGGGCCTAACTTCAAATTCTTCCCTTTGACTTTTTGAAAAAGGCTCGCTTACCAAGGGAGGTGATTATCCATCAATCTTAGGTTTCCGCATTATTCACAAAGGCTCAAGAAAGCGACGAGTGGGCAGAAAATATTTGGCTCTATGAACTCCTACTTAAAATACCTGGAGATTTATTCCCTTAAAGTCAGCCCTCAACACCATATTCCAGCTCTCCCCCTTAATTACCATTAAAGGTAGAATGAAAGAGCTCCTTCCTCCTTCCACACACAACCCTCAACTTCATTTTCAGAAACTTAGCTCTCATTACTGACGGGCCTCATCCTCTAGTTCAGCCATGTTTTACCTCCTAAGGTGCACATACACTGAGAGGACAACTAACACTCTGAGCATTGCTGTATCACTCCAAATCTAATGTTTGATTGTGTGAATTTTTCCCTCCCTTGGTAGTTATGTTTTGTTATCTACCATGGAGTCAATGCACAATGTGAAGTGAGGCACAATGTGACAGCCCTGCTGGGGGGCCTAGGTTTTTCTTGGACTGATTTTAGGAACTAGATTACCAATTCTTTCTTCCTGTCTGTCTTTATGGTGTTCAGCAGCACAGCAATATACATGCTTCCATTTGCATGTGGATGTGGGCTGTGCTTTTAGTCCATTGACCAGGAATTGAACCCAGGACTCTTGAATGGAATGCCAGAATTCTTCCACTGAACCAAGTTCCTGCCTTACTCAGTATTCATTACTGGTTAAGCACCTGTATTAGGAGAAGTGGTGGCAAATTTAGGGTTAGGTGTTGGGCTACTAATGGAAGGTCAGCATTTCAAACCCACTGGCTACTCTATGAGAGCTAGAGGAAGCTTTCTGCTCTCATGAAGGTTTACATGCTCAGAACCCCTAAGGGGCAGCTCTGTTCTGTCCTTTAGTGTTGCTCTCCCACCACATGTGTCACACCACTCACACCACTGTAAGAGTCCTCTATAAAATGATTAAAAATAAAAATTTTAAAAGCATCATAGTCACTGCCAGAACTTATGTCAATGCTCCTTTCAGAACAAAGGTATTATCTCTAGCTCTTGACAATGAGAAGGAAAGCTGATGGTGCCTGGCTATCAAAAGATGCAGCCTCTGGGGTCTTAAAGGCTTTAAGATAAACAAGCAGCCATGTAGCTCAGAAGCAACAAAGTCCATATTGAAGAAGCACACCAGCCTGAAGTGTCGACGCAATCAGGTATCAGGCATCAAAGACCCAGAACAAAAAAAACCCAAACATATCAATGTGAATGAAGGGGAGTACAGAATGGAGACCCAAATCCCAGGACATCCCCTTACAGAAGGGTCACAAGGAAGCCAGTCAAGGTACAATATAGCACCAATGAAACACACAACTTTCCTCTAGTTATTTAACGCTTCCTCTCCTCCCCCAACCCTCATCCATCCAATCATGACCTTAATTCTACCTTACAAATCCGGCTAGTCTAGAGCATGTGCACTGGTACAGATAAGAGCTAGAAACACAGGGAATCCAGGACCAATGATGAGAATAGATACCAGGAGGGTAAGGGAAAGGTGGGGGGAGAATGGAGGCAGTGATCATAATAATCTGCATATAACCCCTGCCTGGGGGCAGGGGTGAACAACAGAAAAATATGTAAAGGGAGACAGTGGTCAGTGTAAGACATGAAGGGAACAAATGATAAATTATCACGAGGGAGGAGGGGAGGGGGTAAAAGGAAGAGCTGATATCCAGGGCTTAAGTAGAAAGAAAATGGTTTGCAAATGATGATAGCAACGTATGTACAAAGGTTTCAAGACACAATGGATGTATATATGAATTGTGATAGGAGCGCTAAAAGCCCCCAATAAAGTGATTTCAGAAGAATGACCAGAAAATTATGGGAACAGAAAGATCACCTGTGCTATTAAAGCAAAAGGAGCAAAGGAGAAAGTGTCATGAAACAAGGCTGGAGAGGAACAGCTTGTTATGGATCAAATTGTGTCCCCCAAATACATGCTGAAATCCTAAGTCTTGTATGAGTAAATATAACCCTATCAGGAAATAAGGATGTTTTTTTTTTCTTGTGTCATTGTGGTACTAGCAGTGTGAGATGGGTTCTAAATACAATCACTTCTGGATTTTTAAAAGATTAGGATACAGCATAAAACAAAAAGACAAACAATTCAACATAATACTGGCAAAATATTTTAACAGACACTTCATCAAAGAGGACAATTGCACGAATGTCAAACTTGTGAAAAGAGCTTCGTGCCATTAACCAAAAAGACATGCAAATCAAAACCACAGGGAGCTACTATTTCACTACGACCAAGGTGACTGAACACAAACAGAAAATAACAACATTAGTGAGGAGAACCCTAAGTCACTGCTAGTGGGAATGAAAAATGGGACAGCTGATGTGGATAACAATATAGTAGTTCTACCAAAAGCTGAAAATAAAATTACCATCTGGTCCAGCAATTCCAATCCTAGCAATTCCAATCCTAGGAATATATACCCAAGAGACATGAAAGTAGAAACTCAAAATCAGACATGTACAACACTGTTCATTGCAGGAGCATTATTTATAATAGACAGAAGTAGAAACAACCTAAATGCTCACTAACTCCACAGAGGGATCACAGGGAAGGGATGAGTCACAGTAAAGCACTAATGAAACGCAGTAAAGCACTAATGAAACACAGTAAAGCACTAATGAAACACACAGTATTCCTCTGGTTTGTTGAGGTTCCCTCACCACCACCACCACCACCATCACCACCACCACCACCACCATCACCACCACCACCACCACCACCAAGAACCCAGTGCTGCTTCTAACTTCTGACTAGACTGGAGCATGTACACAGGTATAGATAAGACATAAGACCTCACAACACATGAAATACAGGAACAGGAATGGGAATAGTGATATCAGAAGGGTAGGGAAAGTGGGGGAGGGAAGGGGCAACTGATCTTAATGATCGACACATAACCACACCCCCCCCCAGGGGGAAGAACAGAAACCATGGGGGAGGGGAGACAGCAGTTGATATGAGATAAGAAAATAATATCAATAATTTATAATCTACCAAGGGGGCGGTCACAGAGTGGGCAGGGGAGGAAGGAAAAAAAGAGGAGCTGATACCAAGGGCTTAAATGAAAGTAAATGTCTACAAAAGAATGATGGCCACATATATACAAATATGCTTGGTACCATTGATGTATTGTAAGCACTACAAATCCAGCTAGACCAGAGGATGTACACTGGTACAGATAAGAACTGGAAACACAGGGAATCCAGGATAGATAAATCCCTCCGGACCAATAATGAGAGCAGAGGTACCAGGAGGGTGAGGAGAAGGTGGGGTAGAATGAGCAAACCAACCATGAGGATCGACGTGTAGCTCCCTCCATGGGGGATGGGCAATAGAAACGTGGTGAAGGGAGACATCAGACAGTGGATCAAGGGTTTGTGAGGGGTGGTGGGGAGGGAGGGGGAAATGAGAAGCTGTTATCAAGGGCTCAAGTAGAAAGAAAATGTTTTGAGAAGGATGATAGCAACAAATATACAAATGTGCTCAACACAATGGATGTATGTATAGATTGTGTTAAGAGTTGTATGAGCCCCCAAAATGATTTTTAAAAGAAAATAAATAATTTTAAGAGCTCCCAATAAAATGATCTTTTAATAAAAAGTAAAATAAAATGAATGCTCACCAAATGTAGAATATATAGACTGTGGTACAAATACATGATAGAATACTACTCAGCCCATAGTGTGGGGAAAAGGATGTTTGTTCCTTAGGCAAATGGGACAGGACCACCATCTTTCATGGCTCAAGGTCATGGAAGCATGCTGGCAGCTCATCACAGGGAGCTGACTGACGTGGCCACTGGCCTGTCTCCTTGCCTGAGATACAATGGACACTTTGCCTCCTGCTCTCTCTGGCAAAAGCTGCAGAAAGCAGCCACCTGCAAACTTATCAGTTTTTTCATGTCCACCGCCTCATCCTCCCCTCCAGTCTATGAACAACTTGGTTGAAGTATACATTAAAAATTTTTTTAATTGTCCTTCTGTGTAATCCTGGCATGACAGGAAGAGTATTTAATAAAGTTCGGGGCTCTAAAGTGTCTACGCTTCAGGGACCCTCACACCTTAACTCCACCTATCCTGTCATCTGCTGTATGTAAGTTTTCTGATTGCCCATCGTACCCCTCTCAAACCAGCTGTAATATAAAATAAGAGCTGGTCTCTATAATTATCTTAGGGGAAATGAAATCTTGATACCTGCTACAGTATATGTAGAGCTTGAAGACTTTATGTTGAGTAAAATAAGTCAAAAACAAAAAGGGAAATATTGTATGAGGGTAAGTCAAAAAGTGTTGCTGAAAAGGTTTCCAGTTCATACATGCATGGATTATTCTAAAGAAACGTGTTTAAACAAATCTATGAAATAAGTGGACAGCTGTAAACCAATTCCCTCAGTAATGCAGTTAGTTTCATTAGGCTACCTGAAAAAATCATATACGCAAGTAGATTATAATAGGGCAAGAGTAGAAAAGGAAATGAGGGAAAACTATAAAACTAAGTGCTTTGAATTAAGCAGATTATAAACTCATCTGATTTTTAGAAAGAGGTTTTTCTTAGCTTCTTAGAAATGTAATAATATTGTTACTTCACCAATCCATAGCATTATAAAGTTAACTCAATTCAGGCCTACTATCTAATAAAAATGTTTTAAATATCAAATTAAAGTCAAGGATCCCTTCTATTAAACTGGAATTCCATGATGTTCACCTTCCTGACACAGTCGTTGAAGACAAAGCAGGTGCATAGCAAATGTAGTGAAGAAAGCTGATGGTGTCCAGCTATCAAAAGATATAGCACAGCCTCTGGGGTCTTAAAGGCTTGAAGATAAACAGGCGGCCATCTACCTAAGAAGCAACAAAGTCCACACGGAAGAAGCACATCAGCCTGTGTGATCACAAGGTGTCAAAGGGATCAAGTTTCAGGCATCAAGAAAGGAAAAATCATATCTTCCTGATATGATTGCTGTGGACAAATGAGTGCATAAGCAAGTGTAGTGAAGAAAGCTGATGTTGCCCGGCTATCAAAAGATATAGTAGCCTTTGGGGTCTTAAAGGCTTGCGGGTAAGCAAGTAGCTATTTAGCACAGAAACATCAAAGCCCACATGGAAGAAGCACACCAGCCTGTGTGATCATGAAGTGTCCAAGGAATCAGGCATTGTGTTAGTCTGGATACTTTAGAGAAACAAATCCACAGAAACTCATGTAAAAGAGAGAGTTTTATATAAAGGTTAACTGTGCATCAAGAAAACATCCCAACCCAGTTCTGCCCAAGCCCAACATTCACCCATTAACCCATATGTCCAACACCAGTTCACACCGTCCTCTTCCATCTCACAAAGCAGAGACAATGATGCCGACTGCAGGGAGGAAAGCCGAGTCAGTGAATGTGTAAACATCTCAATGCTGGCAGGCATCTCCACACGGCTGCTCCAGCACGCAGGGATGAATCGGGGTAGGTTCATGTGGCTTCTCCTTGGAGATGTCTTACAGGAAGTCAGCCTTGCAAGCTGAAGCAGGGAACTGCTAAGGCAGCTGCACCCTGGTCCGACCATCACAAAGCAAGAGATCTGAGAACTCGAAAGGCGAGGCTCACCAAGCCATTTATCCCTCCGCCCTTCAATTAATCCCACATGTTTATTGGCCAGGTTGGCATACTAAACTAACTAACTCAGGTATCAAACAACAAGGAACAAAAATCACATCATTATGAATGAGGGGGAGTGCAGAGTGTGGACCCAAAGGCCATTTGTGGGCAACTGGACTTCCCTTTACAGAAGGGTCTCAGGGAGGAGATGAGCCAGTCAGTGGGCAGTGTAGCAATGATGAAACATACAACTTTCCTCTTGTTCTTAAATGCTTCCTCCCCCCAACTATCATGATCTCCATTCTATCTTACAAATCCAGCTGTACTGGAGGATGTACACTGGTATAGGTAGGAACTGGAAACACAGAGAATGCAGGACAAATGAACCCTTCAGGTCCATTGGTGAGAGTGGTGATACCGGGAGGGTAGAGGGAAAGTGGGGTAGAAAGGGGGAACCGATTACAAGAATCTACATATAACCTCCTCTCTGGAGGTCAGTCAACAGAAAAGTGGGTGAAGAAAGACGCTGGACAGTGTAAGATATGATAAAATAATAATGACTTGTAAATTATCAAGGGTTCATGAGGGACGAGGGAATGGCGAGGGAGAAGTGAAAATGAGGAGCTGATGCGAGGGGTTCAAGTGGAAAGCAGATTTTTTGAGAATGATGATGGCAACAAATATGAAAATGTGCTTGATGGATGGATGGATTGGATGGATGGATGGCTGGATGGATGGATTGTGATAAGCATTGTACGAGCCCCCCAATAAAATTATAAATAAAGTCAACGATCCCTTTGCACAACCTTGTCAAGGAATGTTCTTTGTAATTACATGATATATTTAATTTTCAGGTGCAGTCAATTAACACACACAATTAATGGCTGCTTCAAATGTTTTATTTTTTTAGAATAAAATATACATAATGTAATTTTTTGTTGTGCTGTAACTATAGCTTTGAAGTTTTTAATAACAACACATTGCTTAAAGGATAATTGAATAGGCATTTCTCAGGAGTCACTTGATAATTATGCAGAACAGGGGCCTACGTTTTTAACAAAATGGATTTTCTTGATGGAAATATGCTTCAGCCATATTAATTGCTGTTTAAATGGAAGAGAAGCTGTGACCTTAAAAATAAGCTCAACTAAAATATAGGTAGTTCAAGTAATTTGACAGTATAAGAGCCAATGATTTTTTTTCTCCACAAGATTCTTTTTTTATCTAGTGACTTGGGTGCTGACATTCAGATGATCAAGTCCGCATTCTATAGGTCAGTCACCCTGTATTCTCTTCCATCCGCTCTCCCTTGAGTTCTCATTTCCCTCTATGGGCCTCTTACCCTCCTTTACGCCCAAGTCTGTACCTGTCAACCTTTTAGTCTGTCAGCTCATCTTATCACCGTTACCCTCCCTCCCTTGGGAACCTGCAAACTCTGTTCCCTTCGGTATACCAATCTTTGTGTCTTGGTATTGATCATCACAGTGGTGGTCTCATAGAATATTTTTACTGTTGTGAGCCACTAGCTCCACTCAGTATAATGTTCCCCAGGCTTATCCGTGTCCTGAGGTGTTTCATGGTTTCATCAGTTTTTATACCATGAACGCTATTCCATATAATGCATAGTATTCCATAATGTGTGTGTACCAATATTTCTTTATCCATTCTCCTACTAATTGGTTTTGAGAATGTCTCCAAATTCTTGCTATTGTCAGATGCTGAGGTGAACATGCAAATACATACATCTATTCATCTTATGTCTACTACTTCTTTAGAGTACATACCCTGCAAAGGTATTGCTAGATTGTGTGGGATTTCTATCCCCAGTTGTTTTAGGTAGCACCATTTCAATGTCCACATGGATGTGCATACTCATAGGCTCACTAGTCATGTTTCTGGATTCCAATCTCTCTACACCCATCCGGCATTTGTTGTTTTGTTTCTTAATTGGGCTGTTATTGTCAGTGTAAACTAATATCTCGTTGTTATTGTGATTTATATCTCCCAGGTGAGCTAGTGATTGTGAGCATTTATTCACATGTTTGCTAGCCATTTGGGTGTCATTTTGAGTGTACTCTCAGTTCATGTCCTTTACCTACTTTTTAATTGCATTATTTTATTTTGTTATTGAGCTATTGTAGTTTTCTATAGATTTTAGGGATTGCTCCCTTGTCTCTTATTTCATTGTTAACGATTCCCTACCCTGCCCCAGTCTGTGGTTTCTCTTTTACTCTTTTGTTGGATTAACAATATATATTATTTGGTGGCTATTTGTTACTTTTCTTAAAAACCTATACATTAACCATAAAGATCCACTCTTAAAAAAAAAGAATGGAGCATAGTGCTAATAAGACAGGAAAGAACTATGGAATTCAAGTTGTTTCTATTCATTTATATAAAAGTAGATGGTCTTCCAAGAAAAACACCCTTATAAGATATCCTACAATTCACAACCAGCAAAATTTTTTCATTTTTCTTTTTCTCTATTTTGCTGTGAACATAAATATTGACTGAAGTTAATTGAAAGCAATAGAATTTCTTTTTAAACCTCCTCTGGACATTTAAAATTTGAGAGTGCATAGTTTTGTACTCAATATAGGAGAATGGATACCTTTTCCCTGTCTATCACTCCTCAAAAATATACTGTAAAATAAGAAAAATGAGAAACACAAGCACAAAATCTACCTTCAGTGAAACCAGGAGCACCGATAACCTTTACCCACAGAAATCACCTTTACCCACAGAAATCACCTTTACCCACAGAAACCTACCCACAGTCACCTTTCTCACAGAATTCACCCAACATAGAAATCCCTGAGAAATAAGAAAAACCACTTAGCAGAGTAGAGGAACCTCAAACCTGAACTCCTGGCTACAACCATGCCAGTTCTCCCCATAGGATCCCAGAAAAGACCGGCAGTCTGATGTTCACATTGAATGGAGGATGTGGTAAAGTCTGCAGGGAAATCATCACCTCCACTTACTGCTGATGGTCACCGGTATCCCTCTTGCCCTGTCATGGAATATATACTATCCTCAGAAACGGAGATATTCCAGACCCAGAGATCCCTGCCACAACGTCAGAAAAACTCAAAATGAAAAGGGAAAATTCAGTGAAAGCCTTTTTAACTAACACGTGAGACTCACTCCTCCACTGCTCCATCCCTTGCCGAACAGGCAGTCAGGCTTCCTCCCCACAGGAGACAGGATCAGCCTACTCTGCACAAGGTAAAATCCTCCAGAGGAAACATCAGCAGAAAATGATACTTCATTACAGTTATGTCTACCTTCACACACCGAGCTTTCAATTAGCTTTCATCCCTCATTCCCGAAAATAAATAAATAGACAAGGATCACTAATCAGTGTAGGAAAGTCTAACTCAAAGTATCTGTGTGTCTACCTTTACACATAGAGCTTTCAATTAGCTTTCATTTCTCATTCCCGAAAATAAATAAATAGACAAGGATTGCTAACCAGCCCAGGAAAGTCTCCCAATGAAAAGGAGAGAGAGAATCAATCAATCTGAGAAGCAAAACATCAAAGAAATGGAAGATAACATCCTTAAAAAAGATAAAAGGGACTTCCAGGAAGATGGCGACAGAGTAACACATACCAGAGGGACTCCGCAGAATCCAGCCCAGGAGAGTTGCTCAGAGGGAAATTCAACGCCACTGGATCGCAGGAGGTGCATCATAAAGATAAGTAGGCTCAGATCCACGGGGTTTTGAGGGGCTGGGGGCTTTTGGCTTACCTCAGTGGAAGCCGGCTGGGGCTCGACCCTAGCCTAGCCGCTGTGTCTGCCCAAGCCGGGACCATTTGGAGACTGTAGCAGGGCTTGGCCTCAGCGCATCCACAGTTTTCCCCTGCCTGCCTCAGGGCAGGGACGGGGCCCTTGAGGCTCCACCCGCAGGGATTGGTGTTCAGCTGCATTGTTGCTTCTGTTTGCATCTCTGCTCTATATTCCCACGCAGCCTTAGAGGGCTTTTTCGGGGCACAGCCACAGCTTGCCACGCCACGTGGACTGAGCAGGGACTGAACCCAAACTCCCACAGCTCCATAGGCTGGGATCAAGCTTCAGCTACATTGCGGTGCCGGTTAACATCTCTGCTCTCTGTACCTCCACTTCTCTGGGAGCTGCTCAGCAGCTTTCTTGTGACTCTTCTTGGGGCTCAGCTGCGGATTGCTGCTGGGGCTTGGGGCAGGGAGTGGGCCTTTGCAGGTCCACAGGCAGGGAGTGGGACTCAGCTGCATAGTTGCTTTCCTTCCCTCGCTACCCTGTACCCCTGCACAGTCGGGTCTCACTGTTTAATTTTGCTCCCCCACTTGCTCCTGAACTGCTCTCTCACACTCCATTGCAGACTTATGGGACACTCCCATTGCCCTAGGGCATTTGCGCCTGGGCCACACCCAGCTAGGTGAGCTCCACCCTGCATAGATAGCCCAAGGCTAGGGAAAGGCCTGCTTGCTCTCCAGGGGATACTCCTCTGACTCCTCACCAGGGAGTTCCTGCCTGTGTACCTTGGGACATAAGGCAGCTCAGCCAACACTTATCAATATTCAAACCAATAGCAGGAACTTCAGCCCAGCCCCTGCAACACTGGGGCAGGCAGCCGACCTGCCATCTGGGGCACTCCCCTGATAGGGAAGCCACAGGAAGATAAAGTGGTAGGTTAATAACCTAGCAAAATCAGCTGTAGGCAGTTCGAAGAAGCATTCCTATAAGTCTTCCAGAGAGAGACTAGAAAATGGCACCTGGTCCCTCAAAAACAATTCAACACAAACAGCCATCAGCCCCAACGACCTCAACGAAAAAACAGGAGAAACAAAAGACAAAGGCAGAAGATGTGCTGAACATAGCAACATACATAGAAGAAGCAGACATTGAGAAGCCATACAAAGAAACTCTCAGAATGCTGCTTGGAGTCATGCAGGATATGAAGGAAACAATACAGAAAAAGGATGAAATGATAGAGGAGATAAAAGCCATACAACAAAGGGAAATACAGGAGCATAGGGAGGAAATAACGAAAAACAATAGCAAAATCATGTTCCTTGAGAATCGACTGGAGGAATCAGAGAATCGCATCAGTGTCTTGGAGGACAACCAAGCAGACTTTAATAAACGTGAACAAAAATCTAATAAGAGCATCAGAGAAGCTGAAGAAAACATAAGAGCTATGTCTGATGCTATGAAGAGGAATAACATTAGAATTATTGGCCTACTGGAGGAAGACACAACAAAGAAGTCATCTGCAACAGTAGCGAGAGAATTCTTGGAGGAAAACTTCCTCAGTCTAATGAATGAAAACCAAGCAACCATCCAGGAGGCTGAAAGAACACCAGCACGACGGGACCCCAAGAAGAAATCACCAAGGCACATAATAGTTAAACTATCCAACTTTGAGAAAAAGGAGAAAATACTGAGAGCAGCTAGGGCAAAAAAAGCAATCACATATAAAGGTCACCACATAAGGATATATTCAGACCTATCAGCAGAAACTATGAAAAAAAGGAGAGTGGAGTAACATATTCCAAAAGTTGAAGGAAAACTACGCAAATCCAAGAATACTCTACCCAGCCAAATTATCGATCAAGATCGATGGAGAAGTAAAAGTCTTCCCAGACAAGGAAAAACTCAGAAAATACGTTACAACAAACCCAGCCTTACAAAAGATCCTCGCCGACTCAGTATGGGCAGAAGAACACTCACCAAGCACGAATAAGAGACCAACACATAGAACAACTTCACCCAGACCAAAACAAAGAGAAAACAGGCCCCAAGATAGCAATGGCTTAAGGATGGAAAGAAGTCAAGAATGAAACACACACAAAACACATACTAATGATAAAAGAAAGTAGGAAAACCCCCAACAGAAAAGGTATAAAATGGCATCACAGAGTCCGAACATTGAGATAATAACCCTGAACATCAATGGCCTGAACTCAGACATTAAAAGACTGAGACTAGCAGAATGGCTTAGAAAACACAACCCATCAATTTGCTGCCTACAGGAGACACATCTCAAGGCTACAGACAAAAATAGGCTGAGAATCAAAGGCTGGAGAAGGACCTACCAAGCAAACAGCAATACAAAGAAAGCAGGGGTTGCAATCCTTATCTCGGATAAAATTGACCTCAAAGTGCAAACCATAAAAAGAGATAAGGAGGGACACTATATAATGCTCAAGGGAATCATAGACAATGAACCACTAAGCATTGTAAACATATATTCCCCGAATGAGAGACCAGCTCAATACGTCAACCAAACACTCCAAAAGATTAAGAAAGAAATCACAGACTCGACAATTATAGTGGGCGACTTCAACACACCACTCACTGAGAAAGATAGATCACAGGGAAAGAAACTCAACAAGGAGACTAGGGAGCTAATCTCCACAATTAGACAATTTGACCTAATAGATATTTACAGAGCTTTTCATCCAAATAAAAAATTTTCACATTCTTTTCAAGTCCCCATGGCACATATTCGAAGATAGACCACATGCTGGGGCATAAGGCAAATCTACATAAATTTAAGCACATTGAAATAATACAGACCTCTCTCTCTGACCACTGTGCCATAAGACTGGAAATCAACAAAAAGAAGACAAAGAAAATAAGAGCAAATAATTGGAGAATGAATAACTCTCTACTGCAAAAGGAGTGCATACTGGTGCAGATCAGAGATGAAATGAGGAAATTTTTAGAAACCAACGAAAATGAGCACACGACGTACCAAAACTTATGGGACACAGCAAAGGCAGTCATCAGAGGAAGGTTCATAGCAATACAAGCACACCTAAGAAAGGAAGAGAGAATCATGATGGATACGCTGACACAAAATTTACAAAAACTAGAGCTGAGTCAGCAGGACAACCCTACTAATAGCAAAAGAAAAGAAATTATAAAAATCAGGGCTGAGATTCAGGAGAGGGAAAATAAAAAAACTATGGAAAAAATTAATATCGCTAAAAGTTGGTTCTTTGAAAGGATAAACAGGATCGATAGATCATTGGCAAACCTAACCAAAGAAAGGAGGGAACAAATCTCAATAGCAAGAATAAGGAATGAAAGAGGGGTCATTACAAAAGAACCTAATGAAATCAAAAGGATAGTTACACAGTACTATGAAGGATTGTACTCCAATGAATTCAACAATTTGGAAGACATGGACAAATTCCTGGAAAAACAATCCCTCCCTAGACTATCCTCGGCGGACATCAAGAATCTCAACAGACCCGTAGCAATAGAAGAAATAGAAAAGGTTATCAAGGGATTACCAACAAAAAAATCCCCTGGACCAGATGGCTACACTGCAGAATTCTATCAAGCATTCAGGGAAGAACTAATACCAATCCTACACAAACTTTTCCAGAACATAGAAAAAGATGGCAAACTCCCAAACTCCTTCTATGAAGCTAGTATAACTCTGATACCCAAACCGGGCAAGGATCCCACAAGAATCGAGAACTACAGACCAATATCCCTAATGAACATTGATGCAAAAATCCTTAACAAAGTACTAGCCAACAGAATACAACAGTATATAAAACAAATAATTCACCATGATCAAGTGGGATTCATACCAGGGATGCAGGGATGGTTCAACATACAAAAGACCATTAGTAATATTCGTCACATTGACATGAAAAAATATAAGAATCACATGATTATATCAATAGACGCAGAAAAAGCATTCGACAACATCCAACACCAATTCCTGTTTAAGACACTAGCGAAGATAGGAATGGAAGGAAAGTTCCTCAAGACAATACAAGCTATATATGAAAAACCAACAGCCAAAGTCATAGTCAATGGAGAAAAGACTAACACAATCCCACTGAAAAAGGGGACCAGACAAGGATGCCCCTTGTCCCCACTCCTATTTAATATCGTGCTGGAGGTTTTAGCTAACAGCATAAGGCAAAGAAGTGACATCAAAGGTATATGTCTGGGGAAGGAAGAGGTGAAACTATCGTTATTTGCAGATGATATGATTCTTTATATGGAAAATCCCAAAAGTTCCACAAGGGGAGTACTGGAAGCAATAGAGGAGTTTGGCAGAGTGGCAGGATACAAGATCAACAAACAGAAGTCAATCGGACTGTTATACACATCAGATAAGACCACAGAAGAAGAGATCAAAAAGGTGGTACCCTTCACAATAGCCAAACACAAATTGAAATACTAGGGATACACCTGACTGAAAAAACAAAAACTCTATATAGGGAAAACTATAGAACACTATTACAAGAAACCAAGAGTGACCTTAACAAATGGAAGAATATTCCATGCTCTTGGATTGGGAGACTTAATATAGTTAAGATGTCAGTTCTGCCAAAAGCACTATATAAGTTTAATGCCATCCCGATACAATTACCATCATCTTTCTTCAAAGAAATGGGAAAACTGATTACCAACTTCATATGGAGAGGGAAGAAACCCAGAATTAGCAGAGAACTCCTCAAGAAGAAGGACACCGTGGGAGGGCTTGCTTTACCTGACTTTGGCACATACTATGCAGCCACAGTTCTCAAAACTGCATGGTATTTGTACAATGACAGATACTCAGACCAATGGAAAAGAACTGAAAACCCAGAAATAAAAGCTTCAGCATACACACAGCTGATCTTTGATAAGGGCCCCAAATATATCAAATGGGAAGCCAATGCCCTCTTTAACAAGTAGTGCTGGAAAAAATGGATATCCACATGCAGAAAAATGAAGCAAGACCTTTATCTCACTCCATGCACAAGAATGACCTCAAGTTGGATCACAGACCTTGAAGTTAAACCCCAAACTATTAGGGCCATCAATGAGGGAATTGGGACCAACTTGAGAACTTTGGCGCAGGGAATACACAGGCTATCAGAAATAGGGAAGGACACAAACACAGAGGAGGCACAAATCGACAAATGGGATATACTGAAGATAAAACACATGTGTACATCTAAAGAATTCACCAAGAGAGTAATAAGAGATTCCACAGACTGGGAAAACATCTTTAGCAATGACACATCAGACAAAGGCCTTATTACTAAAATCTACAATACTCTGATAGCTTCCAAAATGAAAAAAAACAATAGCCCACTTGAAAGGTGGGCAAAGGTCTTGAACAGAAATTTTACAGGGACAGAAATCCGAATGGCCAACAAACATATGAGAAAATGTTCCCGATCTTTAGCCATAAGAGAAATGCAAATTAAAACAACAATGAGGTACCACCTGACACCCTCAAAGGTAGCCCAATTCAAAAAATCAGAAAGCAACAAGTGTTGGAGGGGCTGTGGGGAGACAGGAACGCTCATCCACTGCTGGTGGGCCAGTAAGTATGTACAGCCACTATGGAAATCAATCTGGCGATACCTAAAACAGATGGAAATAGAGTTACCATATGACCCAGCAATTCCCCTACTGGGCATATACCCAGAAGAGGCAAGGAACAAACCAAGACCAGACATCTGTGCTCCAATGTTCATTGCGGCACAGTTCACAATTGCAAGGAGTTGGAAGCAACCCAAATTTCCATCAACTGACGATTGGATTAAAAAACTGTGGTATATACATACAATGGAGTACTACACATCACTAAAAAGCAGTGATGAACGTATGAGGCACATAGCGGCATGGGAAGAACTGGAGGAAATCATGCTAAGCGAAGTAAGTCAGGCACAAAAGGACAAGTACAACATGAGCCCGCTGAGGTATTAAAAAAAAATTTTTTTAATTTAAAAATAAATTGAAAAAAAATTTTTTTTAATGCAAACGTGGCATAGGGGAAAAAGCTACTGTATACAAACATTTCTGGGGTGAAGACTGTGTAGTATGGCAGAGACCAGATCAAAACCAGGGATGCACATGGTAGACAACAGTGGAGGAGGTGGGGAAAGGAAAATAAAAGGATGAATATAAGGAAGAAAAGGGAAGTGGGGGCATGGGGCACTAATCCACCCAAGGGGAGGGTATTGTTTATATCTCCACAGGGAAAGTGGGACCAGACTTCAACCCAGTGCCGCAAGGTGTGAATGCAATATCCCGGTGTGGAGTAGGGCCCAGCACCAAAAATTAAGTGGATTCCTGCCCCTCCCCCGAAAAGAATTTGTTTCAAAGATGACATTGATTCAGCAGCTCTGGGAGATGGACATATCTGATCAGAGCACACGGGAGCAGATGAAGGGGCAGGAGGAGACAGTGGAACACAGCCTGGCCCACGAGGCCGTGAGAATGATGTTCCTGAGCAGAGCAGCCAGTCCACAGAGAGAACATGGCTGGCCCTACTTTGGGACAGGATGCCCCTCAGTGACTAAGGGCGATACAGGGGACAGCACCAGAGACACAGTGTGGGAATTGCACCTGACCGGATCCCACCACACCGAGGCAAAACCCTGGGGGAGTCCAGTGGAACAGCAAGGGAATGGAGTGACAAGGTCCCCAGGGAATGCTGAAAGTGGACTTTGGGGCCAGGGCGTGGTGCCCCAACAGACTGGACTGGAAAACGCTCCTAAGGCCCAGCAAATGATCCTTGAACGAACTATAAGCCTTTCTTTTGTGAAGTGTTTTTGTTTTGTTCTTTGTCAGTGGTTTGTTTTTATTGTTTTATTGTCTGGTTGTATACTGTTGCTTTGTTTTCCTCTGTCTTGTTTTCGTGCATGTTAGTGTCTCCACAGGTCTGTCTGAATAGGACAGGCTGGATGAACTATCTGGAGGAAAAACAATAGGACAGACAGTTCCGGGGGGACAGACAGATCCGGGTGGGGGAGGGGGAGGAGGGTAAGGAAGTGGTGTTAATAAACACAGGGACAAGGGAACATGGGACCCAAAATGGTAGTGAGGGGGGAGTGACAGGCCTGATGGGGAACGATCAAGGGTAAGGTTGCGTAGAGAAGAGGTATAGCTGTAGCCCAGGTGGTAATGGAGCATGGTGGTGGGGCAGGAGGAAAGTCAAGGGAGAGGGAGGAAGGAGCTGGGAGTCAAGGGGCATATATGGAGGTCTAGACAAAGACGTGTACATGCAAACATATATATGAGGATGGGGAAATAGATCTAATTGTCTACATTTATAGGTCAAACTTAAGGTGGCAGAAGGACCTTGGGCCTCTACTCAAGCACTCCCTGAATGCATGAATACTTTTGTTTATTAAATTGATACTCTATGATGCTCACTCTCCCGACACAACTGCTGAAGCCAAAGTGGGTGAACAAGTAAATGTGGTGAAGAAAGCTGATGGTGCCCGGCTATCAAAAGAGATAGTGACTGGGGTCTTAAAGGCTTGAAGATAAACAAGCGGCCATCTAGCTCAGAAGCAACAAAGCCCACATGGAAGAACACATCAGCCTGAGTGAGCGAGTGATCCCAAAGGGATCAGTTATCAGGCATCAAAGAACAAAAAATCATCATATCATTGGCTGCACACCTCCATGATACGATCGCTGAAGACAAATGGGTACATAAGCAAATGTGGTGAAGAAAGCTGATTGTGCCCGGCTATCAAAAGAGATAGTGTCTGGGGTCTTAAAGGCTTGGAGATAAACAAGCGGCCATCTAGCTCGGAAGCAAAAAAAGCCCACATGGAAGAAGCACACCAGCCAGTGCGATCATGAGGTGCCAAAGGGACCAGATATAAGGCATCATGCAAAAAAAAAAAAAGAATATGTGTGTGTGTGTGTGTGTGTATACCACATTAAATGAAGGGGGAAGTGCAGAGTGGAGACCCAAGGCCCAAGTATCGGCCACTGGAGATCCCCGCATAGAGGGGTTTAGGAGAGGAGATGGGTCAGTCAGAGTGCAAGGTAGTACCGACGAAGAGCACAGCTTTCCCCCAGATCCTGGATGCTTCCTCCCCCCAACTACCATGACCCAAATTCTACCTTGCAGGGCTGGATAAGGCAGAGGTAGTACACTGGTACATATGAGGGCTGGAGGCACAGGGAATCCAGGGTGGATGATACCTTCAGAACCAAGGGTGTGAGGGGCGATGCTGTGAGAGTGTAGGGTGAGTGGGTTGGAAAGGGGGAACTGATTACAGGGATCCACATGTGACCTCCTCCCTGGGAGAGGGACGGCAGAGAAGGGGGGTAAGGGAGACTCCGGATAGAGCAAGATATGACAAAATAACGATGTATAAATTACAAAGGGCACATGAGGGAGGGGGGAGAGGCGAGGGAGGGGAAAAAAAAGAGGACCTGATGCAAAGGGCTTAAGTGGAGAGCAAATGCTTTGAGAATGATTGGGGCGGGGAATGTATTGATGTGCTTTATATAATTGATGTATGTATATGTATGGACTGTGATAAGAGTTGTATGAGTCCCTAATAAAATGTAAAAAAAGAAAAGGGAAAAGAAAGAAAGAAAAGAAAATGATTAGGGCAAAGAATGTACAGATGTGCTTTATACAATTGATATATGTATGTGTATGGACTGTGATAAGAGTTGTATGAGCCCCTAATAAAACGTTTAAAAAAAAAAGATAAAAGGTGTGCAGCAATGGGGCACCTTGTGGCATAGATGGGCCTGGAGAGTATGGTGCTGAGCGACACTAGCCAATCATAAAAGGGCAAATACTATATGGTGCCAGGTATCAGAAGGAATGGCATCTGTGGTCTTAAAGGCTTGTCCGCAAACAAGCAGCCATCTAAGAGACATCAACTAAGTCCACATGGAAGAAGCACACGAGCTGCTGTGATCCAAAGGTTATGAATGCTATCATCCAACTACAAAGGAGCAAATGGTATCAGGGCTTAAATTGTGAACATCTAGTTTTCAGAAAACTATACGAATGACAGTGGAAGCCCAAAATCCATTTGCAGGGTCCAGACATGGATTAACCCTCCAGCAAACCCCTCTGAGGAATGTGAATAGCCTTGTTACCAGACAGAGACCACTGTAAAGTTATTGATGGCCGATGGAGCTAGGTTAAAATGTAATTTGTTATCATTTGATCTTGCTTTTGACTCGTTTTAAAGTTGCTTTAGTTAAAAATAAAAAGTGAAGAGTAAATACATGTGGATTAAGTCTTTGGTGAATTCCCTTTGCCCATAAACCAGAAATGTGAATAGTTTTGCTCTCTGAAGCATGCACTGAAGTGTTGTGTTAGTCTGGGTGGAGTCGAGAAACAAATCCATGGACACACATGTGTGCACAAGAAAGAATTTAACATTGAGAAAGCATCCCAACCCAGTCCTGTCCAAGGCCATAAGTCCCATACTAGCCCATATGTCCAATACCAATCTATAAAGTCCTCTTCAGACTCACGAAACACACGCAATGATGCTGAATTCAGGATGATCGCAGGCCAGTGGGTAGAAAGTCTTTGGATCCGGTGGCATTGTAAGCATTTCAGTGTTGCCAGGGGTCACCACCTGGCTTCTCCATTCGAGGTCTGGTTGCATCAGGGTAGGTCCATGTGGCTTCTTCAACTTAGGACACTAGCGCAGCTCCATGTGTCTTGTCAGTTGCAATGTCTCCCAGGGAGTGGCAGAGAGAGAAGTGTCTCCTGCTTCCACGGAGGAAGTACTGGATTTCCCAGAATTCTCAGGAGAAAGCCATGCCCACACAGAGGCCTCATTGGCTATGATTGGCATGACAAGCTAGACTCCATTCCTACACTCTTAATTTCAAATATACAAACAATTTATATATCTACCACAAGTGTATTATTGCAGATACAGTTAGGCTTATATTTCACAGTTTATCATTTGACCCACCTTTTTTTTAAATACCTTTTAAAAATCATATTAGGGGCTCAGACAACTCTTTTTACAATCCGTACAAACATCATTTGTGTCCAGCACATTTGTACGTATGTTGCCACCATCACTCTCAAAACACCCACTCTCCACCCGAGTCCCTGGCATCAGCTCCTCATTTTGATCCACCTTTTGGCCCATTTTAAATTTGTTCTAGTTTTTAACTATTTTCTGCTTTTTTTCAATTGCGTTGTTTCTCCATTTTACTTGGTTATTGCTGATAGTTTTCCTGTTGTTTTCTTTTTAAAATGTCTTTCTGTATGTGAAATCCAGGAGAAGTAAGTCTACAGATATTGGTTTAATGGTTCCCTGGGGGTATGGAATCTGAGGGAAATTGGGGGTGGTGGTTAATAATGATTACTAGACTGAAGAAAATGTTACAAAATTGATTGTGGTGATTATTATGCAATTCTTGCTAATACACATATGATTGAACTATTGAAGTGTATAGTTTGTGAATTACATGCCAATACTTTTTAATAATAAGGATAAATACTGTACGAGACCACTGTTAGAGGGGAAAATCAAGTTAAAAGCTTTCTATCAAAGGAAACAGACTCTAGAGTTCTCTAAGTGTGGAGGACCAGGGAGGGGTGATAAGGCAGTGAGTTAGATGGTTGACAGGGTCAACTTTGGTAAAAGAGAAGCTTGTAGGCCACAGGAGGGAGAAGAGAAATCAGGAGTGAGTGAATGATAAGCTATTCGAGGTTTTGATGAGTGGTGTGAACAATTGAATGCCAAGTTGATGACCTGAAATGTAACCCCAGCCCACGTGCAATTTAAAAGAAGAAGCGATGCAAGCAAGTCCAGCAGAGGACCAGGAAAGGGGGGGAGGAGGAAAATGTAAGTTTCCAAGGGATATCTCCAAGACAGGACAGGAAGAAAGGGAGAGAGGGAAGGAAGAAAACGAGCTGAAACAATTGAGGAAAATAATCAGGAAAATATTGTCACCCCAAAAAGCCCACCTAAAACAGACAAACAGATGTTCTCTACATGGATGGTCATAAAAGCTGAATGCAGATGTAAACAGAAATAAATACCATAGAATATATAAGTAATATAACTACCTTGGCAGTGTAGTGTACATAAGTACATACCACTTAGAAATGGTGAGATAGATAAAAGATACAGGTAAAGGACAATGGCTTGAAAAGAAATTTGGGGGAATTAGGTAAGGCAGCAGTGATATTAGGGAAATGGGTTTTTTGTTTGTTTTACTAGAAACTCTTTAGTTCAATGTACTTTCAATCTAGTTTATTTTAGTGATAATCATTTTTTAATTAAGAGTGCAAAGGCATAGGCTTGTGTTATTGTTGCTGTTTTAATGTGTTGTGCCATTGAGTCAGTTCTGACTCACAATAACCCCTTGTACAGCAGAATGAAATGCTGGCAGGTCCTGAAGCATCTTCACAGTCGTCATGTTTGAGCCCCCTGTTGCAGCCACTGTATCAATCCATCTTGTCAAGGGCCCCATCTTTTTTCACTTCCCCTCCACTTTACCAAGCATGATGTCCATCACCAGGGACTTGTCTCTCCTGACAAACATGTCCAAAGTACATAAGAAGTCTAGTTATCCTTGCCTCTCAGGAGCATTCTGGCTGTATTTCTTCCAAGACACATTTGTTTATTCTTTTGGTAGTCCATGGTTCTTTCAATATTCTTTACCAGCAACATAATTCAGACACATCTGTTGGTCTTTGGTCTTTATTCAATACTCAACTTCATATGCATATGAGACAATTGAAAATACCATGGCTTTATGTCAGGCACACCTTAACCTTCAAATTAGTATCCTTGCTTTTCAACACTTTAAAGAGATCTTGTGGAGAAGATTTGCCCAGTGTAATTTGCCATTTGACCTCTTGATTACTGGTCCCATCAGCATTGATTGTGGATCCACACAAGACAGAATCCTCGACAACTGCAGTCTTGTATGCACCTATTATGATGTTACCTGTTGGTCCGGTTATGAGGATTTTGGTCTTCTCTCCGTTGAGCTGTACTCCATATTGAACGGTGCAATCCTTCATGTGCACATGCTTTAAGTCTTCCTCACGTTCAGCAAGCAAAACTGTGTCATCTGCATACAGCAAGTAGTTAAGCCTTCCTAACCCTGCTGCCCAATTCTTCTTCACATAATCCAGCTTCTCTTACTATTTACTTGGCATACAGATTAACTAATATGGTGAGAAGACACAACCCTGACATGCACCTTTCCTGATTTTAAACCATGCAATAGTCCCTTATTCTGTTCACACAACTGCCTCTTGATCCAAGTACAGGTTCCACAATGTGCAATGTAATGTTCTAGAATCCCCGATCTTCTCTCGGCTATCCATAGTTTGTTAGCATCCACACAGTCAAATGCATTGGCATAATAAATAAAACACAAGTAAACCTCTTTCTGGAATTCTCTGCTTTCAGCCAAGATCCATCAGTTATCAGCTACAATATTCCTTGTTCTACACTCTCTTCTGAAAATCTTGCCTGAACCTCTGGCAGCTCCTTGTCAATATGCTGCTGCAACTGTTGTTGGATAATCTTCAGCAAAAATTTACTAGATAATCCTTGTTCCATGTTTGCTTCTGAATCTGGACTGAACCTCAGACAGCTAGAGAAGACAAAGTACAGTGTTTTAATGAAATCTGGAGAAAAAAAAACAAACAACCTAGGGTTAGAAACACAGAACGGAAGAACACAATATATCTTGAGTTGAAAGACCTCAAGAAAATTTCAAGCCTTGTGTTGCAACATTAAAGATTTTATTTGCAATATATTTAATGATAGCAGGAGGCATCAAAAGAAGATGGAAAGAATACAGAATCAGTGTAGCCAAAGGGTCAACAACCCACCATTTCAAAAGGTAGCATTTCAGAAGGTGAGCATGAACCAATAGTGCTGAAGGAAGAAGTCTGAGCTGCACTGAAAGTATTAGTCCAAAACGAGGCTCAGCATACAGACTGAATGAGTATGGTGAATGCCAATTTAAATGTTTCAACAAGTTGATGAAAACCTGGAAGCACACACTCATTTATGCCAGGAAATTTGGGAGACAGCTGCTTGGCCAACTGGAAGAGATTCCTATTTGTACCCATTCAAAGAAAGGTGACCCGCCAAAAATGGTCAAATTATAGAACAAGATCATTAACATCACAGACAAGTCAAATGTTACTGAGGATCCAGTTACCATAGTTTGCCATGTATTTGAAACTGCAGCCAGTAAAGTCTTTAACTACTTAACCTATATTAGTAGCCTGCTTGCTAAATTATAATTTGGCTAGTTCTCCACAATTAAGACTATTAAATCATAAAATTGCTGTTGCATGTTAACTTGCTAGTTTTAGTTGGACAAAATATTCCTAAAGCTATGACAAGTATTATTGAGGTGCACCCAACCATACTACCCATTTCTAGTGGGCTGGAAGTTATTTGTATGACTGAGCAAAATATTAAATTTGATCGATTTCTACCTCATTTTGTCCCATTATTAAAGAGTTATTATTTTAAGATTTTAAAATAAGCATATTTTTGTTTGGTTGCGTTTTATTTACTTTTTTGCTGGTTAGTTTAAAAACATAGATCAAGATTGTCTGAAACCAGACAGAGTTCCATGGGAAAAAGGTAGATGGCATTAATGCCAGGCAAATTATTCTGGTTTCAAAATATAACCTCCCAAGAATTCAGTAGGTATCAGGGAATCATTAGAAATGTTTTAGAATTTCATTTTTAAGTAGGAAGATTTAAATTTTCCAGGGGAAACAATACGTGTTAACGTACCCTCACACAAACTGTAATTAATAAGGTTCGGTGTGTATCATATCTTCTATGTGCAGCTACATCTAGAGGGTAATTCTTGCAACTATAGGATAATTCCTAAAAGTAAAATTCCTGAATCAAGTGATTTCTCTTAATACTTTACAGTAATCAGTCACTAACTAAATTAATAACTAAATGGGGAAATGTATATATACATATGCACAGACACTTACATACATGTCAATTAATCTTTATTGAATGGCATGGTGATAATGGCACAATATTTATGATTTCGTATTGACTGATTCTAATGATTGATTAAAGGAGTGAGAGCATTTATTACAACCGGAAATAGTGATAAGAGGGAAACATTGTTATCTTAATGTACTTTTTGATTTGTTTTAATATG
Organism: Tenrec ecaudatus; assembly: GCF_050624435.1. Classification (NCBI taxonomy): domain Eukaryota; kingdom Metazoa; phylum Chordata; class Mammalia; order Afrosoricida; family Tenrecidae; genus Tenrec; species Tenrec ecaudatus. The sequence continues at coordinate 164,851,106 of NC_134535.1, read as the reverse complement.
ACTAGCTATGGTGCAGTGAGTTACTTGATAGTGCAGGAAACCGCATAGAAGTGGTCATAGCTGACTTCCTCTGGTTTCCCGATTGCCAAGAGGTAGGGTCACACATGCCCCAATCCTCCATCCTTCTTTATCCTGTTCTAGCACCAACTGTTCCTCGCACGGCACTCTGCTCCTCTGCTGGGTTTGACCATTCTTTGCAATGGCCATGTAGATCCCACAGACAAGATTCACAGTTAAAAGGGCTTATTAGGGAAGTCAATAGGGTACCCTAAGTCAGGATGATGGGGGGACTTGAAGAGTCAACTCACTCTCATTTTATGATGGAAATTTAGCATAGGTTAGAACACAGCAGATTATATCATTTGTCAAGACATGGCTTAACTAGAAGTCCCTCATAGCTGTGACCCTTCTAGCCTGTCTCACAGAGAATCCTGCAATTATGTCCAGACACAATTCTCAAGAACACTAGCTAAGTCAAAGACCCGATGCTTAGCTGAGTGTTATGAATCTTCCCCAGGCTTTCTTTGCCACCCATTAAGAACCTGTCTCTGCATACCCAGCCTTTCTCCTCCAGATTCAATCTCTAGAAATGAAAACCCTATAATAGACAATCTTTCTCAAAACAAAACTTTGTTTTCCCGGTTTGTGTCTGTCATTCCAAGATTTGTGTCTGTCTGACAAAACTCTTTAGAAAAGGGAAGGATGATCATTAGAGAAAAGATCTCTAAATAGAAAATTGATTAACAGTCTGACCTGGTGGAACAAGCACCAAATGCACTGAGTCGACATTTTCATCTGTTCAGAAAGTTGACTGACATCCACAAGGTTTGTTATCAGTCAACATTTCTCCTCTTTTGAAATGAGAAAACCACTCATACATTTGAGTTTTTCCCAAAGCACTGTCCTTGTAAGCTGTGTTCAACATCACAACAGTCCTGTGGCATTTTCCCCAAGAAGGAAACAAAATTTCACAGCCACATGCTGTTCTCTTAAATCAGCCATCACAGAAAAGAAGGTTTGAGCAAAACTGCTTTTATGAAAAAAATCACTGTGACCAGAGAGAACCTTCCTAGGCACTGCCACTGGGTGCACTAATCAGAGGGAGTTGCTTGATGCTCCCCTAGAGGGAAAAATGGATACTATGAAAACACTGCTCTGCCCAGGGCAATTCCAGGTGTTGGTTTTTTGTTGTTGTTGTTGTTGTTTTTGGTATCTCCTCAGATACGCATATCATACATTTAAACAATTCAATCACATTTATAAGAGTTGTGTAACCATCACTACAATCAATCCCAGGGCATTTCTTCTTCCTTGCACTAGTTGTCATCTTCCCATTTCCTGCCAACCTCCCCTGTTATGTTCCTTTGAATCTATTGATCCAATTGTTGTCTCTTTAGGTTTCCCTAATCCAGGTGTCATATACAGAAAATCTTATTACCATCAAGACAAAATAGAATCTAAATGGCCCAATACCAATTAGACAATGAAACAAAGAAAAACTTCAATCAATAACAAAGTAGGAAATCTTAAAAACTAGAGCAATTATAGCTTTAATGACAAGGTGTCACATTTTGACATAACTACAATTGCAGAGATCCATCCTTCAATGAATTCTTTCGGGTAGCAAGGCCATCTCTCTGGTCGATAGAGTTGATTCACCAGTGGCTGAATCCAAATGCGGAACTGTGCAAATGTGTTTTGGGTTTTCATCCACCGCCTTCCGCAAACCAGGTGCTCAGAATTTAAACTCTAAAGCCATCCTCTCCTCTAGGTTTGGATTTTACTGTTTACAGCTCTTGGATAACACATGCCAATATGCATCTTCCATGTGGCGCCATAGGGCATCCAATGACTGATTTGGGGGAAGGAGCCTGCCATGCCTTTCCTGTGAGGTGACCCTGGAGAGTCAGTCAGGTTTGTTAATTATGTGCACACCCAAGGATTCTCCTATACTCAAAGGGTTGGCCATTTTCCCTTCTTCTTAAGCTGTTATATTCCGGGAACAGACTGAGCCTGCAAGTCCTCTCAGCACTCCCGAATCCCTGTATCTTCAAATCCACAGCTTGAGCTCATGCTCCAGAAGTTGACTATGTTTATTTTTGTCCCTCATTCTGTTTGAGTAGAATGTTTCCCACCTAGTGTCCAGGGCACTTTTATTTACTTTGTTGAGTTTTTCTCACTGGTGTTATTGTTGGTAGACGCCATTGAGTTGGTTACATCTCACGGAGACCCTATGTATGCCATCTTCACAATCGCTCTTATGTTTGAGCCAATTATTGCAGCTCCTGTGTCAATTCATCTCATTAAAGTCCTTCCTCTTTTTCTCTGACCCTCTACTTGACCAAGAATGATGTTCTTCTGCAGAATTACAGTGATTCTCAATGTTGAGGATATTTTTGTCCTGATAACAGGGGCTTCTAAAACCACAAATTGTGCTATAACAAAATGTGGTGATGAATTTAGATGGTGCCCGACTATCAGATAAAACAGTGCCTGGGGTCTTACAGGCTTGTCTCCAAACAAGCAGCCATCTAAGTGAAAGGTCAACTAAGTCCAAGTGGAAGAAGCACATCATCATATCAGTCACCAAAAGATTGTAAATCATATGATCCAGAAACAAAGGAGGGGTTCGTATCACAGCCTAACTTGGTGAGAATCCAGTTTGCAAAAGGCTATGGATGACAGTGGAAGGCGAAGATTCACTTGTGGGAACTCCACAGGAAATATGCCTCTGGTGATCTCCCTCTATCCACAATGGAGGGATGGGAAGAGAGTGACTGAGAGATGAGTATAAAGATCAAAGGCAGAAATCTGACTTGAACAGTTAACACTTTGTCACTTGATCGCTCCTTTGCATGCTGCTGCTGAACCCGATACGGTTTTAACATGTTCTGGGGCTTTGTTTTGCTCCTTCACATTAGGGTGTATCTCAGAGTTGTTATGTCACTGGGGGTCACCCTCTTGAAGTTGTGTTATATGGTTTTCTGTTTTTCCATATATGAAAGCCAGGATTGATGAACCTATAGGGACAGCATGTAGAATAAGGGTTCGGGGGAGCAGGAGGAGTGAGCGTGGGGAACAGTAAAAGGGAGACAATGTCAAGGAGACCAAGAAGAACAAGAATGTTCAGAAACTGCTGTGGTAGCAATTGTAGAGTTCTGCTTGACATGACTGAGCTATGGAATGATATGATAGATGTATTAACTCCCAATTAATAATAAATTATTTTAAAAACAATAAAAACCCAAATGGAGGGTGCAGAGAGTGTCTTCAAAAACCCCGTGGATAAATGGAAGTAGAAGACAACAGAATTTTTCCATAAAATTTTTAAAGTTCCTCCATATGATGCAAAGGTGTTATCCTAATAGGAAAAACTGGGCAACAGTGAATGCCCTAGAAGTATTGTAATTCAAGCCACATCAGCTACCCCTAGAGCAGCGGTTCTCAACCTGTGGGTCACGACCACTTTGTGGGTCGAATGCCCCTTTCACAGAGGTCACCTGATACATAACAGTGGCAAAATTACAGCGATGAAGTAGCCATGAATATAACTTCATAGTTGGGGGCTCACCACATGAGGAACTGTAGGAAAGGGTCACGGCCTGAGAAAGGTAGAGAACCACTGTCCTAGAGTCTTCTCATCGTCCATGTTTCCATCACAATCCACACGTGGAAGAGGCATGCACTAGAATATGCACCAGCTAGAAAAGCATCAGCCACGGGACAAATACCGCCAGACTTGTTTCCTTATGCCATCAAAAGATGTTCCCATTGTGACTTTAAGACCCTCTTGCTGTGACGCAGTCATCCCACAGGTGCTCTTATTAAAATCTCAACTCGTCCAATGCCAAATACCTATAGGCATGAATTCAGCCCTGTGCGGTTGAGTTAATTTCCTAGCCATGTTCATTATTCAGCTTTGACAGGTTGAAATGAAAAAATCTAATTTCTGGCACTATATGTCTCTGATGATATGTAACAAAAACCCAAATATAGAGAAACTGTTTACAAAGTTATGGCTTTACAAATGTTTAATGTATGCCTTATAAAAGGAGACTCCTGATATATTTATTTTTCCCTGTAATCAATTGCATGAAGTCATATTTTTCATGTAAATCCACTGTATTAAGATACAGAGGTCCACATTAGGCTTTTCAAGTGTCTATACTCATTTCCCAATATGCTCTGGGTAGTGCTGCGTTTTTGGTAGACTTTAAGCAATTGTCGGTCATCCTTGCATGCCATCAGCTGCCTGCAGAGAAGCTGTTTGCTGACTGGCTGGGCTGGTAAGCCTTGTATGAAGTGAGCCACACGCTTGTGTTTCAGTGAGTCATCCAAAGCTCATGGGAATTCAAGAGAGGGTGGTGAGCAAAGGAAAGCAAAACTGACTCAGACAGACATGACTCCACTAGGATCAGGCTCTGTGGCTGTTTCTTCTATGTTCCCCCTTTGACCTTCGAGCCCCCTTTAACCACAGACCATCACTGCCCAGGTCTTTGGTGTCAGCGTTGGAGTGAATTTGATAACAGAGGAGCCCCGGGCAGGTAAGGTAGGCCGGGCTCAACCAGGCATGTTCTTAGGGAAGGGTCACATGGTCACACATGACAGGTTTCCCTCTGGAAGTACTGGGAAAGCCTGACACAGCCTATCCCAGGGGCAGCGAAGACGCCCCAAAAATGAGGCAGCATGATTCATCATCCTAATGGGAATTCCGGGTCTGGGTTGGTCAGTCAACCACAGAGGGAGGAGGGCCCTGTGGAGCAGGTTGTGGCTCTTTTACCCCCTGCTTGAAATGACAAGCTTTGTTCTGTGCACATGACAGTGATTTCAGGAAGCAGTGATCAAGGAAAAACTCTCTCTTGCTCTGAAAGAAATCCTTCCAGGTACCTCTGAAACAGTGCCTGCCTCGATAGATCCAAAATTATCCCAGGGTCAGGCCAGCAGGAGAAACCCCGAGATTGCCGATATAGACCAGTATTGGGCTCAAGTGCCTTGATGGATGAGACAGGGTCACTAGCTGGCAAACTCCACGAATGAATGCTAAAATTGGTGGCAAGGAACTTTAAGCTACAGCAGGATATTTGTAGAGCCTCAAAGTGTCTCCTCCACACTATTTGTAGAGCACTGTTGTTAGGCGCCAAGTTAGTTGCAATTCATAGGCACCCTGTGCAGCATTAGAAGACAACACTGCCTAGTCCTGCTGCTCATGCTCTTCCCTCTGGGTTCTACCTCTAGATCTTTGCACATTTCAGTGCCATATTTGACTTTTTCTTCTGGATCTGCCCATTGACATCTTCTGTTGACCTCTTCAACATCATCGTTTCTTCCATTTGCCTTAGCTACTCTATGAGTAAGAGCAAGGTTCAGAGTCTCTCCTAAGGCCTGCACTATCTTTTCTTTCTTGCCTGTCTTCTTTAATGACCTTTAATCTTTTTCCATGAATGATGTTCTTGCTGTCATCCCAACAGCTCGTCAGGTCTTCTGTCTGTCATTGGTATTTAATACAGCAAATCTGAACTAGACGTTTTCTCAAAATTCAGGTGGAATATACTCCAAGTCATATTTTGTCTCTAAAAAACTTGTTTTAATTTTTTTTTCTGCTTCAACCTAAACTTACATATGAGCAATCAATGGTCTGTTCCATAGTCAGCTCCTGGCCTGGTTTTAGCTGCTGATATTGATCTTCTCCATTGTCTCTTCCCACAGATGTAGTCAACGTAATTTATGAGCATTCCAGCTGAAGGAGTCCACGTATACAATCACCATTTATGTTGTTAAGTGTTTGCTTAGACACTGGCCTTACAGGCAACATAGCATCCCAAAGTGGCCACACCAGAAAGTCTCAACATGGCAAATCCCCACTGAATGAACTGGGCCCTAACTCAAAACTACCTGTACCCTTGGACTTAGCTGTAAGGTATCTCTACCCTTATAGACTTACTCTGATTGGAGAAGAAGCAAAGGATAGCCAGCCCACGACTGTGGAAATGATGGTCATTGGACCTTGGGTGGGATCGTTGACTTAGTGTCCATCAAAAGGTACCCAGAACCACCATATATGCAGTCCCTCAATGCTCCCCTTGTAATAATATGACAGGTTTTAATCAGCTAGGCAAGGATCTTCACTTTTTAGAAATGATACAGAAAATGTTCTCCTAGCACCAACCCCCATGCTCAGTGTAAGCAAATTCAATCAAGTTGAAAAGTCAATCTGTACAAAGCAACACCTCCTGGGTTGCAGCTCACTGTTGGACTATACTTGCATATATTCGTCATCATATGATTGCCCAAGTAAACCAGAGTTGTTCTTAACTCATTGACAAGTAGATGAACTGTGGGCTCCGACTTAATTCTAGCCCCAGTCCAAGAACAGTTAGTTCTGCGAACACAGCCCTGCTGAGACTCGCTTTCATGAAGAGATCATTACTAGTAAGAGTGCGGCAGCAAAGCGCGGTGACGAAAGCAGATGGTGCCAGCTATCAATTGGAACAGAGTCTAGGGTCTTATAGGCTTGTATGCAAAAAGCCATCTAAGTGAGGTGTCGGTCAACTAAGTCCACATGGAAGACACACACCAGCCTGTATGATCCAAAAATGCTGATAACAAAATCCAAATAAGATGAAGGGGGAAATATCAGAGCATAAATTGTGAATACCCAATTGGTAGAATCGGTATGGAGGATGGTGGGAAACCAAATTTATCAGCAGAGTATCTGGTCAGATTAAGGCTCTGGCAGACCCCTTCTAGCCACCAGTGAGGGACACCGAAAGCATTACTTTCAGACAGAGACTATTGTAAACTTTATTAAGATAGATCAAACCATGGTATAATACAATACTTGGACAGTTGGCCTCCCTTTTGCTCCAACCTGAATTTGCTCTAGGATCAAATATTTCTCACATGTTCAATGACAGACATTCCTTCTCTGGCTTTTTAAATATTGATTGTGGCATTTTCTTTCTTACTTATTGTTTTCTTATTTCTTTCTTATTGTTTTCTTTATGCTGTTTTGTTTTGTTTGTTTTTTTTATTGTTTCCATTGGGTTTCCAGGTTGTGAAGCACAAAAGGAATGGACACATAGAGACAATAACTGATAAAATGATTTATAAGGAACATGGAGGAGGTTGACATGAGAAGGATGAGGGGATTTAGGAAACACAATGGATGTGAGAGGAGGAAGCATTAGAATTGATTGTACTGATATATATACACAACTATTTTAAAAAGTGATTTCATGATGGAAGTGTATGATATGCAAATATATCAAGAAAACTGGAAAAAAAATAAGAAAAATAAGCCAAACATGACCAATGGTTACCATGGGTGAAGAAGGAAGAGTTATTACATAGAGGGCATTGAGTTTATGTTAATGGTGGCAGAATAATTTGGAAGAGCATATCAATAATGGTTGTACAACAAAAAGAGTATACTCATTGGCACTGAATTATACACGTAGAAGTTGTTCAATTGGAGAGCAATTTGTTGTATATATTTTTGCCACCGTTTTAAAAATTATAAAAATACCAATGAGTACAAGGAAGAATATGTTCTAGTAATTGATTGTACAACTCTTCTTTTAATTGTCTATTCATTTAAAGATCATTTTATTGGGGGCTCTTACATTTCTTATTACAATCCATACATCAATTGTATCCAGCATATTTGTACATATATTGGGATCATTCTTTTCTAGACATTTACTTTCTTTTTCTTAATCATTTTATTGAGGGCTAATACAGCTCTTACCACAATCCAGACATACATCCATTGTGTAAAGCACATTTGTACATTTGTTACACTCATCATTCTCAAACACTTTCTCTCCACTTAAGGCCCTGGCATGAGCTCCTCATTTATCCCCTCCCTCCTCGCTACCCCCTTCCTTATGAATGCTTGATAATTTATAAATTATTATTTTGTCATATCTTATATTGTCCAACGTCTCCCTTCACCCACTTTTCTGTTGTCCATCCCCCAGGGAGGAGGCCACATGTACATCTCTGTAATTGGTTCCCCCTTTCTACCCCACCCTCCTGGTTTTGCTGCTCTCACCACTGGTCCTGAAAGGATCCTCCATCCTGGATTCTCTGTGTTTCCAGTTCCCATCTGTACCAGTGTACAGCCTCTTTTTGAGCCAGATTTTTAAGGTAGAATTGGAATCATGATAATGGGGGGAAGAGGAAGCATCTAGGAACTAGAAGGAAGTTGTATGTTCCGTCGTTGGTACACTGCACCCTGACTGGCTCGTCTCCTCCCCACCACCCTTCCATAAGGGGATGTCCAGTTGCCTACAGATGGGCTTTGAGTCCCCACTCGACATTCCCCCATTCACAATAACATGATTTTTTTTTGTTCTTTGATGCCTCATACCTCATCTCTCTAACACCTCATGATCACACAGACTGGTATACTACTTCCATGTGGGCTTTATTGCTTCTGAGCTAGATGGCCACTTGTTTATCTTCAAGCCTTTAAGACCTCAGACACTAAATCTTTTGATAGCCAGGCACCATCAGCTTTCTTCACCACATTTGCTTATGCACCCATTTATCTTCAGCAATTATATCGGGGAGGTGAGCACACAATGATTTGATTTTTTGTTCTTTGATGCCTGATAAGTGATCCCCTCAGCACCATGTAATCACACAGGCTGGTGTGCTTCTTTCATGTGGGCTTTGTTGCTTCTGAGCTAGATGGCTGCTTGTTTACCTTCAAGCTTTTAAGACCCCAGATGCTATATATTTTGATAGCCGGGCACCATCAGCTTTCTTCACCACGTTTGCTATGCACCTGATTTAGATATTTACTTTCTATTGATAACAACTTCTCTTTTTTCCCTCTCTCCTCTCTCCTCTCTCCTCACCCCAACCCTCATGACACCTTGATAAATTATTATTTTCGTATCTTACACTGACCACTGTGTCCTCCACCTGCCCCCACCGTTTCTGTTGTTCATCCCCCTGGAAGGGAAGATATGTGGCTGTGTGCTGATCATCACGCTCGGTTCCCCCTTCCTTCGTACCTCTCCCCACCTTCCCCCTACTCTCCTTCTGGTATCGCTCTTCCTTGTCCTGTTACTGGATTCCATGTGTCATGGGCTCTTATCTCTTAGCTTGTACAACTCTTCTTGATATGATTAAATTATTGAATTGTATGACACGTGGATCAAGTGCCAATAAGATTGTTTAAAGAAAACATTTTCTATGAACAAATATTTGGTCTTGTAATATTCTATCAAGTGATCTCCAGCTTCATTTTTCTAAGATAATATTTTTCCAATTAGTGTTCATTCCTCTTTGCTTCTACCTTTTGAATTCCAACCTCCAGTAATTACCCATACACCTGAATTGCTGATTACTGAGCTATTTTTGGAACCTACTCAATGGCACCTAACAACACAAGGTGGTTTTAATGTACATCCACATAAATACTTCTCCCTCCTGGAGATGGAGTTCCATTACTTTTCATTGAGTGTGGGCTTGGTGTAGTAGCTAGCTTCTAATGGTAATGAATGGGGAAAATAGTAAGTTTATGTGGAGGAACCTGGCAGATCCACCTTAAGGTTTATCCTTAGCCCCCTGAAATGTTGGAATGAGAAGGCTATATCTCTATGGGACCTTCCCCCAAAGGCCCTCACCCCAATCTAATTAATCATGTGTTATCAGGCAACAAACACGAATTGAGAGCCAGTCTACAAAATATTCAATCAGCACTCTACTTAAAAGGGGCCAGAGTCACAGGAAGTGAAGCAAGGCTGAGAGACCATCAGCGGTTGGAGAGCACTGAGGACATAGGAAGGGACGCTGGTGGCACAGAGGCAAAGCACTCTGCTGTTAACCATAAAGCCTGCAGTCAGAACCAAGAGCAGCCCGGGGGGGGGGGGGGGGCGGGGATAAGAGGGGCGGGAGGGGATGGGATGGACCTTTCTGTAAAGAAGATTGTCTTGGAAACCCCCATGGGATAGTTCTATGATGTGTTGGAGTTGATGGCAACAGGGTTTTAGTTTATTTTATTTATTTTCTGAAGAAAGACATATGAGAACTAAAGACAGTGTCATCTGGATGGGGCATGGCCGGGAGAGACTATGAAAACAGTCCACTTTGGATTAAGCCACTGCTTCCAAATTTGCCTCAATATGCACAGGGACAAAATATGTAAAATCTTCTTTGATTGTTAAAATGTTCCTTCTTGCCACCCTGTGGTAATAGCCCACTTACATTTTATTTATTTAAATGACTGACTTGGAGTAGTAAAAGAAAATGATAGATTTACCAAGGGAAAAGAACAGCTTAATTCTTATTAATAAAGTAGTACAGTTAATGGAACATAAAGCTTGCTGTGTATTAGATACAATTTTTTAAAAGAGCATAAATCTACTTAGTAATCACAGCATTACTGTGAGGTTGCTACCTCAATCATTGCTATTTTGCCAATGAGAAAACAAGTTCAGTAAGGTTAAGTGACTTGCTAAAAAGATTTTTTTTAAGGTGATGATAGGCTAAGGCAGATTTTCATTTCTCTAAAAATTAACTTTCTTATTATTTGGAGACATTCAATAAAGTAATACTCATAATAATTGCCCTACAATTATATATTTCTTATACAAACAATAATACTAATTTTAGAATTAAACTCACAGTGCAACCCTATATGACAGGGTGAACTGCCCCTGTGGGCTTCTAAACTACATATCTCTACCAGAATAGAACTGTCATCCTTCTCCCATGGAGAGGCTGGTGGTTCAAATTGCTGATCTTGTGGTTAGCAATCTAACATAACTCACTACATCTCCTGGGCTCGGAATCCAATGGATGGCAGTGCGTTTGTTTTATTCCACGTTGGAAGAATAAAAAAAAATATGGATTCAGAATGCAATATTTTTTCATATACAGTTGCTTTAACATGTTTAATATAAATTTGTAATGCAAGTACCATATCGCATATAAGCCAAGTGTTTCCCAGCACATTTAAAAAAAATCTTTTTATTGGGGCTCATAAAGCTCTTATCACAGTCTGTACATACATCAATTGAGCAAAGCACCCTTATACATTCGTTGCACTCATTATTCTCATAATTCACCTTCCACTTGGGTTCCTGGAATCAGCTCGGTTTCCTTTTTCTCCTCCCCCTCCCTCCCCGCTCCCCCCTGGTCCCTTGATAGTTTATAAATAATTATTATATCTTATCTTACACTCCCTGGCATCTCCCCTCCCCCGCCTCCCCATTGCCCACCTCCCAGAGAGGAGGTTACACATAGACCTCCAAGATCGGTTCTCCCTTTCTACACCCCCTTCCCTCTCCCAGCACATTTTTTATGCTGAAAAAGCCCCCCAGTTTTTTGTGGTAAAATCAGGTGCCTCGGCTTATACTCGAGTATATACGGTAATCAAAAAAGGGAAGATTATTCTCAACTAATACCTGTTATACTGAAAAAATGCATAAGCATACATCCACTAATTGGTATATATGATGGCTAAGGATTATGTCAACTAGACACTCCTGGGTAAGGGTAGGGGTGGAGGCTCAACCTATCAGTTTCATCACAGCCTGATGCTATCTCATTGGAGTCAAAAGCCTTTTGGTATGAGAGAGAGAAACAGCAGGGTCAGATTCTCTTTGGCCCTTTGTCTTCTTCCCAGGCTAGATCTTGAGTCTATTTCCTTGATCTCCTGTTGCAACACCTGTGCAAACAAGAGTTGTCTGGAGACTACCAATGGTGGATTCATTCCACAGACTTTGGACCTCCGCATTCACCAGCCTGTAGCCCCTGCTGTCTCTGCTTAGTCATTCTGCTTCCTGTTCATCAGCTTGCACAGGTCACGCGAGGTCTGACTTGAACTGCCCTGAATGTGCCTATTTCTACAGCGTGAAAGGGATTTCTTGATAAAAATCTCTTTCCATATACAACAAATCAAGGGTCACTGATTTTGCTTTTCTAGAGAACCCAACCTAACACAGTACATATTATCATCATGTGTCCAGACACATATTTGATTTACAATGCTTTTATTCAAAACTAATGATTTGGAAAAACCAAGTCAATAGAACATATGTGGATATCGAAAGATATAGATGCAATAAAGAATGTTGTATTGGAACCAGTCACTTGGAATATGCAAGCATAAATTCAGATCACTGCTGATAGTAAATGATCTTAGCAGGGAATCACTCAATGTTCCTTCCCCAGGGAGAGTATTAGCAGAGCTGACCAGCTGCTTTTAATGCGTAAAAACCAACCCACTACCAATGAGTCGAATCCAACTCATAACAACCTTCTATAGGGTTTCTCAAACTTCAACTCTTTTTGGAAGGAGATAGCCTCTATCTTCCCCTTTGGAGAGGCTAGTGAGTTTGCACTGCCAACCTTCTAGTTAGCATCCCAGTGCCTAACCAAAGTCCCACTAAGATGCCTTGCTTTTAATACATAAGTCCCAAACTAATATCCACTGCCATTTAGCTGATTCCAACTCATAGAACCCTACATAAGATCCCTTTAATCAGTTGTAAAGATGAAGAAGGAATAGAAAGGGAGTACAATGAAAAGGAAGAAAAAAACTGTTTCCTTTCCCCATCTTTGCTGCATTCCTGATTACGATTCCTACTACAAAAATGACTGAAACTCTCTAGACTCATTCTTAGCTTTCTGGTTTCAATGCCTTTGCTCATGTATTCTCACATTTAAAAATGTCCTCCTTCAAGTTCCATAGCAAAGGCCACTCGTGCTGAAAAGCTTTCCCCGATCCTATTTCAGTTGAACATGATCTCTCTCCTTTCTGGGATGCCAATGCATGGTATGCATAGGTAAGAATGCTCATCACATCCTGCTTGATGGGGCAAGGAGACGAGTCTACCACCCTGGCAGGGCTGTATGCCTTTGGACGCAGAGACCACAGCTTATTCAGCACGTACTTCCCTGCACATGGACTGCAGCCCTTGGCGTGTAAGAGAATCCTAGCTCAGAACTGGAAGGAAAGACGGTAATAAAAGCCATAAGGTCCTCAAGACATATTTGATCCAAGAATAATAGAGGAAAAATTTAGAGGAGACGTTAGAAAACAAATATTAGGAGGGGAAGTGGTAAAAACTACTATCGAATAACTTGATTGATGTTTGTTTTGGGGATCTTAAGAATAGCACCATGTCTCCTTCCTCGCCAGTAATGACCTTGGGGGGAAAAACGTCTGGGTTGTCTTGGAGCTGTTCTTTCAAAGCCGGCCATGTTTGCACTTGACGCTCATTTTCCTGGTCTTGCACTTGATGCTCATTTTCCTGGACTTGCACTTGACGCTCATTTTCCTGGTCAAGAAAAAGTTTGCAGTGACCCTTATCATTACCAAATCTTATATGAAAATTCGACGGACTGAGTTCCAGGACAGTCTAGATAACCCCCCACCCCAATCTCTTCAATGGGCTGTCATCCGTCTTTGAGCACAAGTGCATGAATTTGCGTACACTTTCATCAGTTTGGGAAGTTGATGGATGTCCAGAATGAGGTTTGTCACCAATCAACATACCATTTGACATGAGAAAAACATGAACACTTGAGTTTTTCCCATAGCTGTCCTTTTAAGCTGTGTTCAACATCACAACAGTTTCTGCAGCATTTTTTGTCCGAGCAGGAAACAAAATTTCACAGCCACACACTGTTCTCTTGAATTGGCCATCACAAAAATGAGGTTGGAGTGAAACTGCTTTTATGAATAAATGTGCTGTGGGGGAGGAGGGAGGGGTGGGAAATGAGGAGCTGATACCTAGGGCTCAATAGAAAGCAAATGCTTTGAGAATGATGATGGCAACAAATGTACAAATGTGCTTGATACAATGGATGGATGGATGGATTGTGATCAGTGTTCTGAATGATTTTCTTTTAAATGTACTGTGACCAGAGAGGCCCTTCTGAGGTGCCACCACTGGGTGCATTAACTCAGAGTGAGTTGCTTGATGCTCACCTAGAGGGAAAAATGAGGACTACGAAAACTCCATCCAGCAGTTATTTTCCGTTTTTGTTGTTTAGGTATCCCCCTTGTATTCTATTACACAAATGTTAATTAACACAGCAAATAACAGTATCGTAAGAAAGAGGGGACCACTTACCCAGAGCCACAGCTAGAGCTTCAAGCATAAGGGATGCTCCTGCACTCTAGTTGCTCTAGGTTTCATAACTCCTATCGGGAGCGTTTTCCTCCATGTGCGTCCTGGATAAGTCACGCCAGAGGTGGTTATGATAAAACCATTGTCTTGGTTTCATTAGGTCACTGGATTAGGGACAAAGGGGGTTGTCTCCCCGATGCCTGCATAGGGCCGTAGCACAGGGGTTGGCAGGGAGATCAGGAACAGTAATTGGACACTTATGGGAAAATCCAGACCTGGGCATATGCAGACTAAAACCCACTAAGTGCAAGTGAAACCAAACCTGGCCACAACCTAGGCCCATGACATCACACAGGTATGCTTCAACACAGCCAGTAAGTTCAGCCAATGCCCTGAACGATGCTTTCCCCCAGCCAGAGAATAAGAGCCAGGCATGCCGCCCGGCATGCTCTCGGCCGTCTTGGCCCACCCACCACTGTCCTATTTAACTCTGCCCTTGTGCTCAGGGGCATGAGGTAAGCACAGGCGTCCTGTGTGCAATATGCAGGTGCACCGGCACACCTGTGTGCCCCCTTACGGCCATCCAGGGGGGCCTGTTGGGGACACAAGCCCTTTAGGTTCCAGAGATTCCCCAGTTCTGCATGTTTGGGTTCATGCTCCCCATTCCTGTTTTCTTTACACATGGCGTTTTGCACCTATTTGTGAACACAAACACACCACCACCACCACCACCCTGCAGCTTCCGCGCAGCCCGGCAAGCTCGCCCGAAATAAGTGTGCACCTTTTTGAGATCATAATACCTGAAACTTTCCTTTCCTCCTTGAAAACTCACCTGGATTACAAAAGTGCTTCCGCTGTGTGAATCCATTCAGGAACATAAACCACCCCAGAAACCTAACAGACTCACTTCTCGTGAGGCGACTTGGAGTGGTATCTTGATGCTGTGTAAGACTGAGTCCGTACTTGAAGTTTGCATGCGCTATATGCCAAAGTGACGGCCATCAAGTCTACTCTGACCCTCCAGGACAGGGGAGAACTGCCCCTGTGGGGTTCGGGGACTGTAACCCTTTACGAGAATAGAAGCCTCATCTTGCTCCCTCGAAAATGGCTGGTGAGTTAACCTTGCAGTTAGCCACCCACCTCGGAACCAGTATTCCACTCTGCCACCAGGAAGGCAAAACCAGACACAGAAAGGTTCGATCATTGGCCAAGCGTAAGCAACTAAGAAACGGTGGAGCCAGAATTCAAACAGCCAATTTGACTCCCAAGTCTAATAAACAAGGCCCACTGACTTGACTGACGGCAACCTGTGTGCCGTAGAATAGGTTTCCCATGACTGTGCGTGCGGTAGTTATATAACTGTTGGTCACCTTGAGGATTAATACTATAGGGGTGGAGTCCAGCCTGTCCATCTGATGATGCCAATGAGGCCTCTGTGTGGGCATGGCCTTCTCCTGAGAATTCTGGGAACTCTGGCTTTTCCTCCTAGGAGGTGGGAAAGACTCTGTGCTCACTGCCTTGGTGATGCTCTATGGACAGAGCTTCTCCCTGAGAAGAAGCCACATGGACCAACCCTGATGCAGCCAGACCCTGGACCTAGAGAAGCCACGTGGACATGCTTCCATCACCACTGGATCCACAAGACTTTCGTCCACTGGCCTGTGATCTTCCTGCATTCGGCATCATTGCATGTGTTATATGAATCTGAAGAGGACTTTATAGATTGGTATCAGACATATGGGCTAATATTGGACTTATGGGCTTGGACTGGACTGGGCTGGGATGCTTTCTTAATGTACAATTACACTTTATATAAAACCCTCTCTTATACACATATGAGTGTCTATGGCTTTGTTTCTCTAGCCTATCTGGAAGGACACCGTGCCCTGTCAGCAGCGTATCCCCAGTCATTTCTTTAGAGGCACCTCTGAGTGAGTCTGAACGGCCCAGTCAGTCAGTAGCCCTGTGCTCCTCTAAGGCCCCCACTCATCAGTAAAAACACACAGCTCAGTAAAAGGGGTATTTCACACATTCTCACAAGGACAGAAGCCTTCAGGAAACATGTACAAATTAAATTCCTTTCCAGCTGCTAATCTTTCGACTCCCACACTGACTGTCCTGTAGGCAATTATCTTGAAGTTAAACTCGCCCAAATGACCAACAGTCACATGGTGTTATACAATGCTCATATCCTGGGACATTTTCAGACAGCTCCTTTCTGTGATTTCCAGTACAAGACCCCCTTGAAAGCAGCACATTGGTATCCAAGTCAAACATGTTAACCACAGCACAGGGAACTAGGGGGATTTAATCAAAAGCATGTCCAGGTGGTCCCCTGGTTACAAAGGAGCTCCATTCCCTAGAGTGGCTTTAAATGCAAAGTCAGTGCAGGTGCATAGGGGTCTTCTTGACCCTTACGTTAGTACAATAAAAGGGCGCCCTGGTGGCATGGTGCATTACACACCGGGGTGCTAACCACAAGGTCAGCAGTTTGAAACCATCAGCTGCTCCATGGGAGAAAAATGAGGCTTTTACTCCTGTAAAGACTCACAGTCCCAGACACCCATGAGGACAGTTCTACTTTGCCCTATAGAGTCACTGTGGGTTGGCATCGATGCGATGGCAGTGAGTAGTACAAGGAAACACAGTCTTTTTCAACACTTTCAATGGGTGGCAGGCAGAAAGTGAAGGGGATGGTGATGAAGACTTGATTTCAAAAGCAGTTTGCCCATTTCAAAGAGTCAATGTACATACCATTAAAAGACTAATACAAGTTGCCCATAGTGAGACATCTGTCATCCAAGGACTTACTGGTATTTAGACACTGGGGCCCCTTTGGGTTATACTTGCTAGGAAAACACATGCTGCTTTCATTTTTTATCCCCTGGCACTGAAGGGGCCTGTGGTTTCTTGTTTTCAAAGCAGGTTGCCTGAAGGAACAATTTTTAAAAACTAATTATTTATGACTTGAATCTAGACAAGTTATTTTAATTTCCCATTCCAATCACAGTTCCATAACTTCTCTCTAAACCACGAAGGCTGGAAGTTTATTGTCATCTTTCATTTTCTTTTTAACCAGAATGTGAACGAACCCCTGAGTAGTCATGTCATGGACATTCTCTGTGGTCACAACATGGCCCAGCTGTGAAGTCTATTTTACTTCAGAGAATGTGTGGGTCAGCTCAGCTTTCCGAAACATCTTTAAGCTCAGCCTGAAACAAGAGGAGAGCACACTGCTCGCTTGGAGCACAAAAGTGCCTTGAGTCTGGTGTAAGAAGCATTCGACAAAGAAGCGAAGTTTGTGTTGGCTTCTTTTTCTCCGGGTCACACACACTCTTGGGCCACACATCCTCCCCTGCAGGATCAGCATGCACATGATAGTCTAAGTCAGTCCTTCTCAACCTTCCTCATGCCGTGACCCTTTCATACAGTTCCTCATGTGGTGGTGACCCCCCTCCCCCAGCCATCAAATTCTTTCCGTTGCTACTTTATCACTGTCATTTTGCTACTGTGATGAATCTGGAGACCCCTGTGAAAGGGTCATTCCACCCCCAGGTTGAGAACCACTCATCAAGTAAACCCTGCCATCCTGCTCTCCTCTTTCTAGCAGAACGTCTCAGGAGGCAAGAGGTCCTACAAGGCCCTCATTTCCTGGGAAAACCCAATGTCGTGCCTTTTATTTGCATCACAAATGCCATGACTGATAGAAAGCTTCAAGATTGACATCCCCCCCCCATTATAGGATCTCACGGGGGTGTGGTGACTTTTCAGTGATGTCTGAACACACCACAGAGCTACCTGGGGAGAGGAGGAGAGCACTGTTATAGGCGTCCAGCCTATGTTGACGGCGGCTCTGGAATTTCAGGCTTCTGTTAGCAGATAGCAAAAATATCCGGGGACCTCCAGGCCTTCCTATGAATATGTCACTGAGGTGAGCAGCCAGTCCTCTTATGTTAAGCCTGCACTGTTCCCCATTTTTCACGAAACTTCCCGTTGGTGAACAGGAAATGCAGCATCAGGAAAGGCAAATGACACTGAAGTGCAACTTCTCAGGACCTCCAGCCACAGTCTGCACATCCTTGGACACTGAATTTGTGGTCTGCGTCATTCAACCCATAGTTTACATAAAACACCAACTGTAAATCATGAAGGATAATCACATTCACAGGGCTGTGGTGAGTTTTCGGTAAATGAGCACATGTTCAAACCCACCCAGAGGCTCCTCCGATAAAACAAGGCCTCACTAGGATCCACTTCCAAACACCTTGAAATGCCTATGGGGCAGTTCTCCTCTGCCCTCATGTGTCCCCCCTGCATCCAAAACAAGCACACAACCACCAGCAACAATCTGAACAGGTCCACATTCTGCACAATTCTGTGGCGCTCCATACATATGAACTAGGAGTCCTGGTGGCATGGTGGGTTACGTGTTGACAGCGGTCCGAGGGAGAATGACAAAAGTGGTCTGGTCTTATAAAGATTGATAGCCTTGGAAACCCAAAGGCATCGCTCCACCCTGTCTGATAGGGTCACGAGGCGTCAGGATGGACTGGTGGCAGGGAGTTTGGTTTGGGGAGTATTACAAAGGTACAGAGAATTGGAATTCTAGAGAAATCGCCCAGCAAGTTATGTTGCTTGACAAAAAAAGCCCACATTTACCCCTCCCTTGGGTTTTCATTACTCTACCGCTGTGAGGAAGGCAGATGTTGTTCTCCTTTCTGAAATTACATCACACCTTTGATGCTTCACTTTCAATCAGGCCTAATAGGCTCTAATTGCAAACATGGTCCATGAGAATGGCGCTGCTTCCTGATAAATGAACTGCAGGCACAGGGTGTCCTGACACTCCAGGCATCATGCTTGGCACGTAGGGCTCTGTGGACGGCACCTGGAGGCCTCCTTTTTCAGGGCACATTGTTTTGCCAGCGCCTGATTGCTCTCCAACAATATACTCTAATATCATTCTGTGGTTTGATTCTGCAAAAAGAGCCGTTCCCGAAGAGAGAAATTGATTCACCTCCAAGCCATTGGCAAACACAGCCACCCAGCTCAGACAGGAAAGACGAAATTGCGACCAGACTGTGATTTGACTGAATTTTGAGAATGAGAGTTTCCACGGAGCCAACACGCACGGTTTCCTAATGATAACGTTTGAAAGGACTTGGAATGAAGGCTTTGATTCACACTCATCCTGGGAGTTAAACATCACAGCACTGATTCAAAAGCTTACCACAGGCTTTATTCAAAAAGTGTCTGAGGCAGTTAACCTCTTTATCACACAACTTTATCAAAAACATTCTAACACATAAGCGTTTAACCTCTCAACTTCTCTAACGCGTTGATGTTACAGATGATTCTAAACAAACACAACGGGCAAGGAATAGAATAGTTGAGCCAAATACAGCAAATCAACTATGAAGAAACTTGAAGGGAAAAAAAAACCCAGTGTTCAATTACATTATTTTACAGGGAAAAAAAACAAACAGGATTGAAGAGAGCTGCCAAGCCAAGGAAGGTGGTGGGGGAAAGTCTTGTTTTCCCTATTGAACCCAATGCCTCTGGTTCAGGAATGTGTCCCTGTTGTGAAGTAAATTGGGCCACCCTCAACAAACCCCACCCCCCCAACACACACACACACACACACACACACACACACACACACAAATCTATGTGTGGGAATCTAATATTAATCATTGCAATCTTTTGGATGTGATCCTATTTGGAAGCAGGGTGTTTGTTTTATTTTTGCTGTGTTCATGAAGCCCTCTCAGGGTCGTGTGTCGTTAGCCTAATCGCTTTTGAGCTCAAGGGTAATACCAGGAGACATACACATACTGGCGAAGGCACGTGCCACAAGAGGCGATCTATAAGCCAAAGAACCACAGACACAAAGGGCTGCCAACACGTGGTGGTTTTTAGGGGTCCTGGAATTGGTTTTGACCCATAGCCACCTTAAGCACAACCAAATGAAACACCGCCAGTCATGCACTCCTGGGCCTGAGCCCTTTGCTGCAGCCGTGGTATCAATCCATTGCCTGGAGGGCCTTCTGATGTCCTCCAGGGACTGGTCTTTCCTGACAAGGTGTCCATCAAGGAACCCATTGAAATGTCTGAGAAAACCTGATTTGGACTTTTAATTTCCATGACGATGAGAAACTAAAGTTTTGTTATTTAAAGCCATGGGATTTGTCTTTTAGTAGTCCTGTGGAAGTAAGACATCTCTTTTTGAGCAATCTTCTTGAATCTAGATAAAATACGATTGCCAAAGTCAGATCCCAGAAGATCCACTTGCCCCTGGTCACACTGATCTAATTGCAGTTGTTCCCACTCATTCAGCCTTCTTGCTGGTCCTACCCTTTGCCGAG
The DNA here is from genome assembly GCF_050624435.1 of Tenrec ecaudatus. NCBI lineage: Eukaryota > Metazoa > Chordata > Mammalia > Afrosoricida > Tenrecidae > Tenrec > Tenrec ecaudatus. The sequence continues at coordinate 164,830,648 of NC_134535.1, read as the reverse complement.
AACAATTTCCAAACCCAGATGCCTCTTGCTCATCTTTCAGTTGCAACGTAAGCAACACCCTCAGAGAACGACCGTTGCAGGCATAGTCTTCTCCCACTCAGTACTCTGCCTCCCTCCCAACCTTAGCCTCTCTCTGTAATCTCCACGATCATTGTGTAATTCTCTTCACACATGTAAGACCTTGTTCACTGTTAGTCAGCCCCGTGCCTGAATAGCTCAAGATGCCTGACGCCAGGTCTCCTTTATCTCCCTGTTTTTCATGCCTCACATGACTCCTGGCACATTTTAGATACGCAATCATATCTTGAATGAATAAACTGACCTACAGATGAATGCACCCAGGCACTTGAAAAGATGTGCTTCTTTGTCGAGTGAGCAACAGGCAAATGTAAAGACACCAAAGCTAATTAGTGTTTACCTAAAGGGAAGGGGGAGAAAAAGAAGGCACTACTGATTTGTGGGGACTGCATTTCTGTTAATACTGGTGGAATGATTTCAAAAGGAAAATGCTAATGTTTCTGCATAACACAACAAATATAATCAATGTAACTGGATGCTTTGTGTAAAAATTGTTGAGTTGGCAAATGTTTTCTCACATAAATCTATACAATAATGAAAAGAAAAACTAAGAATTACTAGGTAGACGCCATACACATTCAGGGCAAAGTGATCATACAAAGCTGTGAATACTACTAGGAAGGAGGGACCATTAGGAACCCTCTTTGATGCTCCCTAGCACAGATGTTTTTACCACCCACATTGTTTAAAATGATCATGTTTCAACTCATTTACTGTGTTCCGTATTGTCTCTCCAAGTTCAGGCAATGGTGATCACGTTAGTGAGAATGACGGAGCATCAGTGGTGTCATGATTCAGCACTCAGTTGCAATCTTCATGGTCAACAGTTCAAAGTCAAGAGCATAGCGACTCTGTGGGAAGAAGACTGGGCTTTCCACTCTCATAGACAGTTTGAGAAACCCACAGGGGGTTGCTACGAGTCAGCACTGACTCAATGGCAGTGAATTTTAATGAGAATGAGGATATGTGTTATAATAATAATATGCTTTTGACATTCTTCTCCAGGCCTGATCTTTAACTAAGTCCATAGATAATGGAAATAGTGACGAATCCATATACACGATTGTTTACCTACTGCGAAGCTGTAGCAGATTCAAGTTTGACAACTATTGAAATAATAGTAAGATTTAGCTTTCTTCAGATGGTCAGTGTTATGTTTTATGGTCTGCTGTTGCTATGTATGCTTATATTTTCATCTTTTCCCGGTCAATTTATATGCTAAATCAATAATCCAAGAAGCTGGGCTCTATGAAGAAATACAGCATCAGGACCAGAGGAAGACTCACTAACAACCTTCAGTATGCAAATGGCACAAACAACCTTGCTGTGTGGGGCTGGGTTGTCAGGAGAAACAAAACCAGTGACTCTCAAATACGTATAAGAAAGAATTTTATATCAAGAATTCTTTTTTTTAAAACATTTTATTAGGGGCTCACACAACTCTTATTACAATCCATACATACATCAATTGTGTAAAGCACATCTGTACATTCTTTGCCTTCATCATTTTCAAAGCATTTGCTCTCCGTTTAAGCCTTTTGCATCAGGTCCTCTTTTTCCCCCTCCCTCCCCACTTCCCCCCTCCCTCAAGCGCTCTTGATAATTTATAAATTATTATTTTGTCATATCTTTCCCTGTCCAACATCTCTCTTCACCCTCTTTTCTATTGTCCGTCCCCCAGGGAGGTCACATGTAGATACTTGTAATCGGTTTCCTCTTTCCAACCCCCTCTCTCTCCCTCTACCCTCCCAGTATCACCCCTCACACCCCTGGTCCTGAAGGGATCGTCTGCCCTGGATTCCCTGTGCCTCCAGCTCCTATCTGCACCAGTGTACATCCTCTGGCCTAACCAGGCTTGCAAGGTAGAATTCGGATCATGATAGTTGGGGAGGGGGGTGGGGGGAGAAGGGGAGGAAGCATTTAGGAACTGGAGGAAAGGTGTATTCTTCATCGGTTGGTGCTACATCACACCCTGACTGACTCATCTCCTCCCCTAGACCCCTCTACAAGGGGATCTCCAGTGGCCGACAAATGGGCTTTGGGTCTCCATGCTGCACTTCCCCCTTCATTCACTATGGTTAGATTTTTTTTTTGTTCTGATGATGCCTTATACCTGATCCCTTCGCCACCTCGTGATCGCACAGACTGGTGTGCTTCTTCCATGTGGGCTTTGTTGCTTCAAGCAGTAATTCTGTATGAAGAATGCATCCCAGCCTGGCTCAAGTCCATGAGTACTGCTGTCAGTGTCCTCTTCAGACTCATGTAGCTGGAGGCCAATGCCACATATGGGTGACTTGGGAAGCATGGCAATCACAGGCTGGTGGGTACAGAGTTGCAGGGATCCAAGATTGGAGAAATCATGGCAGGGCGCCAACAACTCTCCAGGTCAGTGGCCCATATGGGGCTTCACCTGGAGGCAGAGTCCCAGCAAGGAGGAAAGAGGAGGGACAGACAGAGAGAAAGATTCTCACTGTATCTCTTATTAAAAAGCCACAACACCAGAGGCATCACCTCATGGACAATTTGGATGCCACCTCTACACTTTCACTCAGGTTCAAGTTGACATATGAATTAACTACCACACTTGCTAAAAGACAAGATAACTTGGAACACTTACTGATTAATAGAAAAGATTTCAGTGTGGGCTGCACCTCAACATAAAGAAAATAAAAATATGTATCATCATAAAAAATGAAGAAAAGATGGCAGTTATCAAGGATTTCATACCATGTTAATCCACAGCAATGACCGTAGAAGGAGTAGTCAAAACATCAAAGGATGTCACATTGGGCAAATCAGCTGCAAAAGACCTTTTGAGAATGTGAAAAGGCGGCAGGGAGGAGACGAGCCAGTCAGGGTGCAGTGTAGCAACGGTGAAACATACAACTTTCCTCTAGTTCCTAAATGCTTCCTTATCCCCACAATCAAGATCCTAATTCTACCTTGCAAATCTGGCTAGACCAGAGGATGTACACTGGTACAGATAACTGGAAACACAGGAAATCCTGCACGGATGATCCCTTCAGGACTGGTCGTGAGAGTGGCGATACCGGGAGGGTGGAGGGAAGGTGGGATAGAAAGCAGGCACCAATCTACATATAACCTCCTCTCTGGGGGATGGACAACAGAAAAAAGGATGAAGGGTGATGTTGGACAGGGTAAGATATGACAAAATAATAATTTATAAATTATCAAGGTTCATGAGGGAGGGGGGCGCAGGGAGGGAGGGAGAAATATGAGGAGTTGATGCCAGGGGCTTATGTGGAGAGCAAATGTTTTGAGAATGGTGAGGGTAACGAATGTACAAATGGGCTTGACACAATGGATGGATGTATGGATTGTGATAACAGTTGGATGAGCCCCCAATAAAATGATTTAAAAAGGAAAGAAAATGTTAAAAAGGGAAGATGTCACCGTGAGGACTAACGTGTTCAACTCCAGGCATGGTCTTCTCAATCAGTCCACATGCCTGTGAGAGGTGGCGAAAGAAAAACTGACTTGCACCATGATGTTGGCAAAGACTACGGAATATACTTGAATGTCCTTAATACCAACTCTGTCCTGAAATAAGGACAGCCAGAAGACTCCTTGTAAGCATGAATGAGGAGACTTTCTCCGGGATTTGTTATCCTCTGAATGTTATGAACGAAGACCAATCCCTGGGGACAGACGTCATGCTCCATAGAGGGTTAGCAAAAATGAATAAATAAGAAGACTCGCAGGGAGATGGATTGATAGTTGGACTGCAACAATGGGCTTCGTCATTGTCACAAGTGTGGAGAAGGTGAAGCAACAGGGTCTCGTTCTGCTGTACCCAGGGTGGTGATAGGTCGGGAACCACGTGGTGGCATAGAAATTACTCCACCCATTACCTTACAGTGCTGCTAGCAGAGAGGACACACGTGGGTGGCTTGAAAGAACTACAATTTGTTTTCTCAGAATTACAAGGGCCAAGAATTCCAAACCGGTGTCAGATCTATGTCAGACAAGTGAACCTGGCCGATTGGCAAAATTCGGGGAGAATAGAGAACTGTATTCGCAACGACAGATAATGCTACACCCACTCCTATGGGGACTTGGTTGCCTGTGTCTGGGGCTAGTTCATAGTGAGAAACAAACAACTTCAGGATAAAAATGGTATAAAACGGCCCAGGTTCATTCTCTGCTCCTACGACATGTCCTTCATACCTTAGTTGGCATAAAAGATGGGGAAATTCACTTTTGTGACTCAGACACCCAGGCTGGTCACTATCCCAAATGTTGGTCCCTGTGCCAGAGGGGACAGGAAACCTTCAACATCTCGCACCAACGTTAAAGTCTTAGCCCAGGATTTACAGACACACTGTCCACTCTCAACCCATTGGCCTGAGCTGCTTACATGCCACCGCCACCCGTAGGCCAACAAGCTCAATTTCCCCATGTGCCCATAGAGGGGTGACATCAGAAACCCTAATGATGACCCACCACCACCACCAACGATCACTATATAGAAACAGTTTACCTTTATTTCCATCTTGAAGGTCAAATAATGCTATTCATGGCCTCAAAGGTAGATTTTATAGTAATAACAATGTGCTTTCCCTCCTCACGCTGGAAATTCCTGGCACTGCCACCCAAACGGCTTGGAATTTCAAGTCCCAGATGGAGGTCTTATTGAGGGCCATGCAAGTTCGCTCTTGCCACCAGCAACCTCACACCAAACATCATCTGTGTTTACTTTGTTAAAACTACAGAACTCACTGCCCTTAAGACAGTTCCGACTCAGAGTGTCTCTACAGGAGAAAGGGATTGATAGTGACCCTGTATACCACAAAGCAAAAGTGTCAGCTCTCAGGCCATTCTCACAGCTGCTACTGTACTTCTGCCCTTTGGTGAAGGCACTGTGTCAATGCCGCCCACGGAGGGTCTTCCTCTTTTTCACTAACATGGAGGCTAGTGTTGGCAGCCATCCCAGGCGTGCTGTCTAGCAAAGCTCCAGCCTGGGGGAAGGAGCTTCTGCAGAGCAGAGCTTCCCAGGAAGGGATTCCAACATCCCTCAAATAGTTGCTGCTGTTGAATCCATCCTTGAGAATTCTGAGCATTGTCATGTTTACCGCACCTGGAGCAGATGCGAGGGCAGTCTTGAGAAGTAGGAAGGGAACCAGATCTAAAATTTGCTTCAATATGACGAAGCTTTCCTTAACTGAGGCATTGGAGAGGCTCAGACAGCGAGACATCTTAGGGAATTCTGAGGAGGCTATGTGGGGAATTGAGTGAGGGAGAAACCCCAAAGTTGAGGTCAGAGGAGAGAATGAAACCCACCAAAAAACCCTGGCTTCCATTCAGATTAGGTAGTGGGAGACTCTTTTGGCCGCCCCAATATAGAGGACCTTATAGACTGCCTCCCCCAACTGACACTCCTTTACCTTGGACAGGGGCTTACAGAGAAGGAGAGCGAAACATTAACATTGATAGAAAACACATAAAAGGGGAAACATTAAGTCTTTGGTAAAGAATCAGATGGTGTGGCTCCCCATGGTGCCTCAGGAGTATAAAAAATAAGAGACATAGGTAGAAGATGGAACAGTTACCATGGGAGAGTTTGTAAAGGAAAATATTTAACTCTGAGAAGCATTTAACTCTGCTTTGAAGTAGCACATCAGATAGTTTCTTTATGTTGTTAGTCAACCAGGAAAGAAACACTGCGAGCAAAAAATAGGGCTGTGAGTCCAATATGAGTCTAACAAAATTTTCTGAACCCCTCAATCAAGAACAGTATGTGGCGTATAAGACAAACAGTACAAAGGGAAAGAACCAGGAAGAGGACAGAACGTGATAGAAAAAAGTACAGACCTTATAATGGTCTTTTATCAGGTTTTAGTGGAAACAATAAGGGTGATTTTGGAATTAATCATAAAGCATTGTTTTTATGTAGTGGTCTGCAAAACATTACGGCATAAATAAAGCTGTTTGGAAGAGCTCAGCAGAGATTGCTTCCACCAGAACATCTCTCATGTCTGTCTCCTCTGTGTTCGCCGACTCCACCCCTCCTTCAGGTAGCCAGTTCAACCCTCCCGGAGCTGGACTCCCACAAGTGGCGCCCGAACAGGAACCTGAAGGTAATCTTTTCTCGTTTCCGGTGTGGATGGGACTCCACCTAGGGTACTGCAGACCCCCTGGCCAAGGCAACCAGGTAAGTAGGGGTGCAAACAGATAAAGAACATGAGAAGTATGGGCCACGGTGCATTTTGTTGTTTGTAGAAATTCTAAAGCAAATTTTAAATGGAAAAGGGATCCGTGTGTCAACCCATCAGATAACAAGGTTTTCAAATTTTGTCCAGCGATGCAGTCCATGATTTCCTGAAGAAGGTACCGTCAGTTTAGATACAGGGACTGACGTGGGGGAAGACTGAAAAGAACACTATAATGAACATGGGCCTGCAGAAATCCCTGTGGAAACATTCTCCCATGGAGCCGAGTGAGAGATTCCTGAGACCCCTTACAAGAAGTTACTCAACTTTCCAAGAAACTTTCTTTGCAAGAGGAGCAAATGCCTCTAAAGGTGGAACAAGCAGAGAGGAAACGGATTTATACTGTTGAAACTGACTGGGGGGGGGGAGGGTGATGATAAACTTTCACTTGAAGATGAAGCTGACTTAGAAGAAGCAGCTGCCTGATATCATGGAAATGATTGGGATTTACCCTTAGTTCAATCAAAAAGGTCATTGTAAAAAACTCCATTGTGGCTCCATGAAAAAGTTGGCATATAATCTAAAATTAAGAAGTGTAAAGGCCGGCCTCCACTCCGGCCTCCTTTGGGTTTGGGCTTTCAAAGAGCCTCCCTTGTGTCAGAAACATGTAAGTGCAGCCTTGCAGTCCATTAGGGCTAAGTATCTAGAAGCTCATGTTATCCATTACATGGATGATATTCTTTTAGCCCATGAAAACCGTGGTATATTGCAAGAAATTTTGTAAGATACTATAATGGCTCTAACTTAACAGGGACTAAAAATATCCCCCCAAAATACACACAGAACCCCTTTTCTTATTTGGGGAGGAAAATATTGGGAGAAAAAATAATTACTCAACATGTACAATTAAGGCAGGACTCATAAAAACCTTAAACGATTTTCAAAAATTATTAGGGGATGTTAATTGGATTTGTCCTTTTTTAACATTAACCACTAATGATTTGAAACCTTTATTTGCCAACTTCCAAGGGGACCCTAACCCTACGTCACCTAGGGCATTGACTCAGGAAGGAAAATTGGCCATTGAAAAGGTGCAAAAAGCTATAGTGAATCACCAATTAACAAGATTAGACTATTTAAAACCTTGGTCTTTGATTTTACTACCTACTGTCCATTCCCCTATGGGATGTTTGTGGCACAATGGGCCCCTGGAATGCTTATATTTAGCTTCCAATTCTCCTAAAATGGTCACTCCTTGTACTTCCTTGATTGTCATAAAGGGAAGGAAAAGGAGGAGAGAGCTGTTTGGTACAGAAGTCCCCAATATTATATCACCTCACAGTGCTCATCAGCTTGGAAACCTTTAGCAATCTGATCCAGACTGGCAGGTGGCCCTTGCAGGATATACAGGATCATAACGTATCATTCACCTAACAACCCCTTGTTACATCTTCTAAAAGAACACCCTGCATCTTCCCTCCAAAAGCCTCTGAGGAACCTTCTGACTCTCCACCGGCGTCCCTTGTTTCGCTGATGGATCCTCTACGGACACAGCTGCAGTTATAATTGACAATCCTAAGACTCCATTTTCTACTAATCAGAAGTCCGCTCAAAAGGCTGGACTTAGGGCAGTAATATATGTACTGGAAGCATTATCTAATACTTTGTTTAATCTTTATTCAGATTCAAAGTATATGGTTAAATTGTTTCCATTCATAGAGACAGCATCCATTCCTCCCTAGAAAACCACTGTATTTGATTTATTGAATAAATTACAAAACTTAATAAGCAAACATAAATTACAATGTTTTATAGGGCATGTTAGATCTTACAGTAACCTTCCAGGTCCTACACATGAAGGGAACAGGCAAGCAGATGCCTTAACAATAATGAAACTCACAACCTTCCTCTAGTTCTTAAACGCTTCCTCCCTCCAACTATCATGATCCCAAGTCTACCTTGCAAACCTGGTTAGACCAGAAGATGCACAGCGGTACAGTTGGGATCTGGAAACACAGGGAATCTAGGACAGATGAACCCCTCAGGACCAGCGGTGAGAGTGGCAATACCGGAAGGGAAGGTGGGGGGGGGATAGATATATGTAGATCTACATATAACCTCCTCTCTGGGGATGAGAAAATAATAATTTATAAATTATTAAGGGTTCATGAGGGAGGGGGAGGGAAAAAAGGAAAATGAGCTGATTCCAGGAACCCAAGCAGAAGGCGAATTTTGAGAATGATGAGGGCAACGAATGTATAAGGATGCTTTACTTCAATTGCTGTATGTATGGATTGTGATAAGAGTTGTATGAGCCCCAATAAAATGATTTAAAAATAAATAAAAACTTTTTACAGATAACAAAAAAGGGTTCTGTGTGCCCAACTCAGGCTTCAACCTGACCAACTGGAGCCAATCCTAGAGGATTGATGCCTAATGACATACGGCAGATGGGCGTTACTCAGATCTCCAGGTTTGGTAAACTTTCCTTTGTACACGTATGCAGAGATACTTTCTCACACGCAGTCATTGCCTCAGCCCGTACCGGAGAAGCATTTAAGGATGTAATTCAACACTTGTTTTACTCTTTTGCCATTTTGGGATAGCCTAGAGAGATAAAAACTGATAATGGTCCAGCTTATACCTCTACTGCTTTTAAGAACTTTTGTTCCATTTTGGGATCAAACATATTACAGGAATTCCATACAACCCTCAAGGACAGGCCATAGGAGAAAGAGCTCATCAAACACTTACAAACCAAATCCAGCGTTTGCAGGAAGGAGAGCTTAAATATCCCCCTCCGCATCATTTTACAGCATGCTATGCTTGTTATCAATCATTTAAATTGTAACTCAGAAGGATACACACCCATCCATCTGCATTTTCAGGGTCCTGACATTAAACTTAAACCACTGGTAAAATGGGAAGATTTATTAACTGGGACCCGGAAAGGCCCAGACGTCTTACTCACTGTGGGCGAGGATATGCGGGCATCTTTCCACAGGGTGCTGACTCTCCTGCGTGGATTCCAGATGGATTCATTGGCCCATGACGGGCCTGCCGCCTCCTCCGCCTCACAGCAGTGTCACCTGCTACTTGGAAACCACGAGGGAAACCACTGAGTCCTCTCCTGATGAATTCCAGCAGGCTCCATGTCCAGCCCCTCTGACTAACACCCCAGTTCGCTATTCATCTCCCCCTCACGGGAGGAGCCAGTCCCTCCTTGGTTTCTCCTTCCAGCGTCCGTCTGTCTCTTCAGCCAGGTCAGAGAGAATCTGGGCCTGGGCCTACTCATCACCGCTGCGCCCCCTCCACCGCACTGTCTTCCCGCCGACCTGGGGACAACTGAAGAAGCTTAGCAACAAAGCACTTGGCTTTGCTGCTTCACAAGGAACGGCGCCCACCGCTGAGCTTGTTTTCACTGCTACCCTAGCAGTTACCACGCGCCAGGTATTTCTCTCAGGATGAGCCACAGCTGAAACCTATTGGTCGTGCATACCAGAACCTCTTGTTTTGCACCGTCACCTGGGAGACACCCCAAGTGCAGGTTTTTACAAATGATTCCTTCCTCCTGAGGGTCACTCAAATGCCTTTATTAACCCTGAAAGTTCATACACTGTTCCCTACAGGAGTAATAGTTCCCTGCCTCCTATTGGCAGATCCTGTCTTCACACACCACCTCCAGGGCCTTGTGTGTCACTGGGGATTAGAACTCTGGTTACAGATTTCCCTGTTACTAGAGCCAAGCAGAGACATCTTTGGATGTTAGCACTTATAATTCCCTCATTTCCAGATTTTAAACTCATTACTACTTCTACTTTACCTCCTGATCAAATTCCTGGGTGTGACCCGTATCCAGAAGCCGATGATAGTTGGTTTGCTGTCAATAGGAAAACAGGATTTCTAAAATGGCATGATTGTACCATTGTGGGAGCCACGCCAGACAGGAAAGGAGCCAAGCATCCTTTAAATGATACAGATTTGCATGTGTATGATTAGTCCATTATATCTCCCACTGACACTTACCGCAATTTAGTCAAACTGACTATAAGATTCAATTGGTCTGATGCTGATTTGTTCGTTCCTGAGCCTTTGGCCAGGTGGTTTACCCCAGGCTGGGTTTCTCCTATTGTGACCTTTATTGGCTCCAATGGTCCAGTCGTTCAAACATCTTTGTGGAGGCTCTTTACGGCTACCCAACCTGCTGGTCTAAAAAGACCCCAAAAAGAATACAGATACCGAGCCCTTCAAGTTTGCGTGCGCTCCCCTTTTGTTGTTCTATATCCGGGTGATTTTGGCACTTTAGGAAAAAAAAAAAGAGGACCCGATGCAAAGGGCTTAAGTGGAGAGCAAATGCTTTGAGAATGATTGGGGCGGGAAATGTATGGATGTGCTTTGTACAATTGATGTATGTATATGTATAGATTGTGATAAGAGTTGTATGAGCCCCTAATAAAATGTTTAAAACAAAATTAAAAAAAAGAAATATTTCAAAATAATGGGGTCTTTGTTACTCATTGTAAAAATTGTGTTTTTGTATTTATTCTCGCTAGAATATAACTTCTTTTGTCATTGTTCAACAACCCCCTTATGTTATGTTACCTTTAAAATTGGATATCCCTTGGTATGATAATATGCGACTACATGCCTTACAGTGAATGTCAGATATTTTGCAAAGAAAAAGAAGATTTGTTGCCTCTTTAATTTTAGGTATTGTAGCACTATTTGCTATTATAGGCTCCTTGACCGCCTTTGCTGTAGCTTTGGTCCAAGAAGTACATACTGCTAAACATATTGATGAATTCACCAAATATGTTACCATAGCCTTAATGACATACAAGTTAGTGTCTTAGAAGAGGCAGTAGTATGAATGGGTGATCAGATTCTGGCTCTTAAAACAAGAATGATAATTAGATGTCACTCGCAGTTTAAATGGGTCTGTGTCACTCCTTTACAATAAATCAAAAGTTCCATGGGAAAAGGTTAAGAATCATGTTTTGGGAGTATGGAACCTGCTATAGTTTATTGTGCCAGCCTGGCCGATAAACACAAGTAGGATTAAATGAAGGGCAGAGGGATAAATGGCTCGGTGAGCCTCACCTTGGTTGTTCTGTGCCTCAGTTTAAAGGGGTACACTACCTGTGGGATGCCTAGCCTGTGGACTGTGTCGCTCTAAGTTGAGGTCCCTTTAAGCCCACGCGATTGGAATGTTCATCTCTGGAGCTGGGGACTGACAGTTGATGACAGTTGGGGACCTGCCTTGCTGTTTGCTGCCTGGGTATATATAGCCCAGCTCTCTCTACAGAAGGGGACTGGCACCTGGCAGCTCTCAAAACTTGAAGGACTGCTAGTGACACACTGCTTTATAATTTAACTGTTAATTTCTTGTATTATCTATCTGTATATTATTTAACGGTTTATTTCTCAAATTATATCTCTATCTTTATAAATATATTTATATATAATTACGAGCAATCTGGTTTGTCTCTCTAGAGAACCCTGTCCAATACAGCCAGTCAGTCTTTTAAAAATTGCTCAGAGACTGAAGACACACACACACATACACACACACACACACACACACACACTTTTTTTTTAAACAAGAGTGCTCCTACAGGGGAGAAAAAGAGAGTTCTCAAAAAAGAACTCAGATCTCAATATGGGTATGTAAAAATCCAGAGATTAGTTTTCCCTACTGGAAAACACACAAACCATTATTTTTCTTTCTTATCTTGCCAGAGTACTCCTAGAGGGAAAACACAAAAACAAAAGGAGACCTCAAATCTCAAGATACAGAAAAATCCAGAAATGAATCTTTAAGACCTTAACCCTCTGACCTTGAGTCTATTCTGACTCCCAGTAACCATAGAGGGGGTCATAAAACTGCTCCCTATGATTTCCCAAATTGTAAATCTTCACAGAAGCAGGCAGTCTCATCTTTCTCCTGCCAAGCGACCAATGGATTCAAAGTGCCGACCTTTGATTCAGCAGTCCAACGCTTAGCACAGTGCTTCTCCAGAGTTCTTTTTATTCCTTTAGCAATCGCCATATTGGTGGATAACAAATGATCGTCATTTGGGGAAACCTGCGATAGAAGCTTCTGGATTGTGAAAGCCCGTCCTGTTGAAGAAGGATGAAATGGTAGTGTTCAAGTACATTTCCACAGATGTTACCCATGGAAGCCTTGACCGTGACCTGTACTCAAGTGAATTCAATGTCAGAGTGTTTGTTGGGTCTCTGCTGTGTGGAAAATGATTCCTGAGTAAAGAAAAGGTTGCTCAGAATCATTAAGAAGATGTCCTGTTCCAATTGGCAGGTACATTTAGAGAGGATACTTTATAATATTACCAGTAATACTTATACACGATGATTCCTTAAGTGATCTGGTATAAACCCCATGTTTCAGATGAGATTAATTCAAAATTCCTAATAGTCAAGCCAAGTCTAAGCTAAAGTTTATTTTCAAAATTTCCTGATGGGGGGAAATGGTCAATTGGTAAGTAAAAGAGCATCCTTAGTATACCCTATAGAGTCAGTTCTAAGGACACTAGCCACATTCATTGAGTAGATAAATGGTTGTCATTAAGTTGGCTCTGGCTCTGGCTCATGCCAACCTTACATAAAATAGAACTTCATGAATGCCTGAGTCGTCAAGTCCGTGGCGGCAGCTATTGCTCCAGTCCAGCTCATGTGGGTCTCCGTCACCCTCACAGGCCCCTAATCTCACCAAACACTATGGTCAGCTTTAGCAATGGAGGTTTCCTGGTGATGTGGGCAAAGTAAGAGAGTTGAGTAAATTGCCAAACCTTTCTCTCTAGTTTGTCTCCTTCTGGAAGCCACACAAAGATCTATCTTCCATCGATGTGCCTTGCTGGCACTTGAAATGCTGCTAACGTAGGTCACCAAGTCACAGCAACACACAAGCCACCACTGTAGGACAAACTGACATACATGGCACAGTCACTGAGTAACAGCAATAACTGTCAAACAGTAGCAAGTTTCTCTTATCTCTTAATGCTGACCCAGCAAGACCTTGGGCAAGTTAATTAGCAATTTATTCAAGATATTGTAACAGCTCAAGAATATTACATGTCTGGACATTTTAATAAATTCCTGGCTCAGATTTTTTACTCACACGCCTTGGCTTTTCTTTCTGTGGAAGATGACTGCGGGGCTTCCTCTATACAGGGACTCTTTGATAAACATGTCTTGAGTCTGTCAGTTACTGAAGAACCAAGAACTTTACCCAACAGGAAACCTTCAATTAAATAAATGGCCAGGAGGCTTCCACAGGGCAAATGAAATCCTACTCTGCCATCTAGAGGACCCACACTGCAACTGGCTGGAAAATCATTTACTACTTCAGAAGGGCCCCTGAAGCTCAAAAGAAAGACACAATCGTGTGTTTGGGGTTTTTGTGATAAATGAAAGTTGTGAAGAATAAACAAAGAAGTTCTCAGAGGTTGGGTTGCTGTTGTTTTTCCCTGTTTTGTGTGACTCTACTAGCCCTGCTTGTGCAGTAGGTCACATATTGGGCTGCTAACCACAAGATGGGCAGTTTGAAACCCAAAGCTCCTCTACTTGAGAAAGATGAGGCTTTCTACTCTGTCGAGAGCTCAGAGTTCAGGAAGCACACAGCGGTACTTTTACTCTGTCCTAGGGGTCACTGCAAATCAGAATTGACTTGACAGCCATGGGATTTTAGATAAGATATTCCTACCGAGAAAAAATAACAAGTACTTCTTTTAAAAGCAACTTGTGAAATACTGTAGATTACGCTGTGCCAAGTTCTATTTTTGCCCCTTTCCAATTTAGATGGGTCTCTCTGGCCATTTGCTCAATGGCGAATCCCAGCCACTATCTCTCCTTCCAGCACTGTCTCCGTTATCTTACGACAGCAGCATGGTCTTATTGCATCGTTCATGTGTAATCATAGTTAATTTGGGTACCCAGGTATGGCTTGATCCAACTCAGTAGGCCAGTCTTTCAAAAATGTCAGGTGGTCTTCTAACTTGTCTCATTCCACCACCTAGTAACGCCTGTTGGATCCTCTCACAGATTCTTCCTATTTTGAAATCCACATTCGCTTAGCATTCACCTGTGTTCGTCCATTGCTACACCCAGTTCTTGGTTAAATGGTAAGTGGTAGAAGATAACAAACTGGAAAGGAAGGTATCTCTCAACTGTATTCCGGACCACGGACTTACTGACACCCTGCCTTCCCCTGTGTACCGCAAGGAGGAGCAATGATCGGGGGAGAGGAAAATGAAGCATGAAGAGGAGGGAGAATCAATGCAGAAAGAGAAAGAAGTGGAGGAAGGAGAAGGATGAGAAAGAAGAGGAGGAAGAAAGAGAATGAGCGGAGAACAGGGGAGAGGGGTAAACATCTAGAGTCTCGCCTGACTGAAAATGCACATCTACATTTTTTCATGTTGATTATTCTTAAAGAGTCCCCTCCTGATCCTTCACACTGTCAATTCTCAGTCCTACCTTTTAAGGTTCTCAAGCGCAGAGGCAGCTGTGAGGATGGCGCAGGACTGGGCAGGGTTTGGTTCTGTTGAGCAGAGGGTCGCTATGGGTTGGTACCGTCTCAGTGGCACCTAACAACAACAATTATTATTCTTTTTGTTAATACATACCTTAAAATCCAGGATGGACCTTGTCTCACTTATTTTGGACATGTTATCAGGAAGTATCAACCCTGAAAACGGAAAGCACGCTTGGCAGAGTCAGTGAAAAGAGGAAGACTCGATCAGATGATGGATCACAGGGGCTACAGCCCCGGGCTCATGAAATCCTAAGCACCTGGCTTGTAGAAGGCTATGGATGACATCGAAAGCCCGAAATTCATTTGCGAAGTCTCTGAGCTGAATAAGCTGCTGTTGAATTCTCTGGAACCATTGACCAGGGATAGATAGCCTTATCTTCAGACATTGTGCATCAGAAAGCCAATAGAGTCAGATTTAGTGAGGTTAAATTTTAACATCGTATCCTTTGTCTTCCCTTTGACCCACTTTTAATTTGTTCTACGATTTATGAAGTTCTGATTTCTTCCAAATTGAGGTTTTGTGTGTTTTATTTCGTTGTTGTTGTTGGGTGGTTCTTTTGTTTGCTTTTCTTTATATGAAATGCAAATTGATACAGTCAGTAATAATGAATAGCTTCTTTAGGTTATGGAAGAGAAGAATGGGGAGCGAATAATAGTACAACAATGAAGCATTCAAAAATCCAAAAATCGCTGTGGTGGTGATTGCACAACTCTTTTTAGCATACTCAAAACTTGAATTGCATGGCACAAGAATTATATATCAATAAAACTGATCGAAACAAAGTCAAAATCAATGAGTTCAAACAAAGCGACAATTTGCGGAAGGCACGGGACTTGGCTGTATTTCTTTACCAATGCGATGGCACCTAACCACAGCACTGCATATCTAAGAGAGGTCCCAGTGGCCCAGTGGGTAAGCACTGGGCGCTCACCTGAAGGTTGTTGGTTTGAACCCAGGTGTTGCTTCTCAGGAAGGAGGATGTAGCTTTTTTATAGATAACAGTTTTATTGGCATTTCAGCCACATATCATCCAATATGGGAATTCAATCATATCAAGAAGAGGTTTACCATTACCACCACACTCAATGCTAGAACACTTTCTTCTTCCTTGTACGCAAGAAAACATTCTTGATTCCACAACTTCTACATGTACAATTCAGTGCCATTGATTTACTCTCCCTGTTGGACAGCCGTTATTGATTTCCATTTCCAAATTATTCCACCACCATTACCACAAACTCAAGGCCCTTCAGCAACAACTCCTCCCCCTTCCCCATGGCAACCTGGGTAGGGTTTGCTATCCTATTTTTTTAGTAGTTTTCTTGATTTAGTGTTCACTTTCGTGTTTGCATTGCTTTAAAAGAGTTGTACATACATCATCACAATCCATTCTAATGTTCCCTGTCCCCTCTTGCATTCATTAGTCAATCAGCTTTCTAAAAAGATTACAACATAGGAACCCCTGTAAGGTCAGTTAGGGTCAATTTGAGTCGTAACTGACTTGACAGCAAGAGAGTTATGTGATATATATAATATATAGATAGATATTAGCCCTTATGGGCTAGTGAGTTATGAGCTGACTGCTGACTAATTCGAGCCCACCAGTCCCTCCATGGGAGGAAGATGAGGCTTCCTGCTCTGGTAAAGATGAGTAACCTTAGAAACCCGAATAGTATCACTGTGAGTCGGATGATGGCAACAAGTTGAGGCGAGATGTACACCCAATAATAAAGAATATAAATGGCAATATACATGAAACATTTTTACATTTATCAAGTACTTGATTTATAAGTATTATAACATAATATAGACATTCTTTTAAAAAGACAAGAGATAGTAATTACCAGTAATAAAAAATTATAAATGAGAGGGAAATGAAAGATTACCTGATTAAATCTCCTCATGTTAGGTTTCTGAAATGGTTTCTCTCGGTTCTTGCTTCTCAACGCAGGAAGAACTCATGAGGCATAGGCACTTTGGCAATCCACATCAGTTTTACATGGGAAAGGGCAGTTTCAGGTCTCAGGGCACAGGATCTATAGAAAGCATGCAAGGCCGTGCAGGGACTGAGCAGGAGTTCGCATATGAAGATAGCACTTCAGGGGAGCGTGAAAAAGCACACGGAAAGAATACCAGAACAGGAGCTTGGGATCAGAGTGGGGAACAGAGAATGCGGGAGCCAGAGCAAGAAAAGCCAAGAGGAAAATGGCCAGAAAGGGGAGTCTGCAGAGACCCAAAAGAGGAGTCCAGGAACCCAGAGGGAAAAAACTCAAAACAGAGAGAGTGCGGCCCGGAGAGGGAGAAATGTGCAAGAGAGCACTTGAAAAAGGCAGCCTGTCCTTAACCTGGGTCATTTTCCCCATCCTATCCCCACTGGTTGGGGGAGGGGGTGGTGGCATGGCTGAGGGTATTGGCTGACCTCAGTGGCTGAGATGAATCACATGTGTGACTTAATTTTCTGGTGCCTTGTCTGGGTGTACCCAAGGGCCTAGATGGCCTAGGCCTGAATTTGCTCAGTTTTCCATGGATTCGTGGCTAAATTCAAGTGCACCTGTGGGTGGAAAGGGGAAATAAGCTGATATCAGTGGCTCAAATAGAAAGAAAATGTTTTTAAAATGATGATTGCAACATATGTACAAATGTGCTGGACACAATGGATGGATGATTGTGATAAGAGCTATATGAGGCCCCAATAAAAATGATTTTTAAAAAATGATCTTTTCTAAGTTGTATTAGAGCTAAAATTCTGAGCATTCGGTTTGCAAGAGGCGACAGGAAACACCCAAAGCTGGACAGACATTTGTAGAGTCCCCATGGAATAGGCCTTTATTGAATGCCTTCTGACCCCTCAGCAGGAACTGAATCATCTCACTCCAAAGCAGAGAGCTTGAGAGAGTAGATACTGCCACGCCCCTAACCATCCTAGGAAGGGGGCAACTCCCTTGCTTGGGTGTGTCCGTAATGGATGTTGGGGTGCTGAGGTCATACCTTCATGAGTCATGTCCTGGCTACCTTGGTGAAAGTGCTCTTGAAGCTCTTCTGCCTAGCAGAACACATGTTCTAATCATGGTCCCATTCTGAATTATATAGTCCCACCTGCAAGGCGATGTGTTCATCTGCTGCCATTCATGATTCTGGGAGAATTTCCTTTATTCTACAATTCTCTGTAAAGTCATGATAACCACGTGCGTAAAGGTCTCCCTCCTATAGATGATGTGTGTTTGTCTTGTCTTTTTGTGTTTAAGACTTAATAAATGTTCTCCTTAAACTAAGATTTGAGAATTAGGGCCTCTAAAACATATGATATAGTCTGTCCAGATTCCAAAGCTGTCTTTCCTGGTGGGATCGCTGGAGGTCGAGGAAACTGATGTCAAAGAAAGGAGTGACTTAATTCACATTTCCACAGATCCTCAGAGAGCACTCTTAGAAGGACCAACCATAATTGGGGCTTTCAGAAACTGCATTAAGTCTTGATGTGGGTTAAAAGTTTGTTCATTTTTCTCTGTGTTTGCCTTCAGCTGGTGATGTGTACATTATGTGTGACTTAGAATCTTCTGAAAATTGGCTTTGGTGTCTAACAGAGGTAATTCCTATTTTTGGAGGGAACTCTGAAGTCATGGTCTTTTGCACATGTTTGGTGAAGGTGATATAAGAGTATATATATGTGTGTATATAGACTCACCCCCACATATATACTCACAAATATACATATATACTTATATATATGTATTTCCTTGAGATTTGGGGTCTCGAGGTCCCCTCAATTTTCCCTCCTTAAGGCAGAGGGGACCTTTTTTTGTTTTTATCGGTCTATAAAACAAAAAAGTCCCCCTTCTGTTTGTCTATGTACATAGACAAATTAAACAATCCCTTACCCCCTTCTGTTCTGGACCCACACTTCAGCCTTGGCAGGATGGAATGCCTCCTCTCTGCTCATGTAGTCAAAACTGGCATTCTATTACCAAGATTCCCGTAGCTTATCAGTGGTCATCCTTAAGAATTTTTTTAGTGATTTTTAAATGGGAAACCTAATTAAAACAATTCAAAGTCATGTGCAGTTGTTCATCTTTATAGCAAGAAATGTCCTAAGGAAATACATAGGCAATGAGTAATCTTACAGCCTGCTAGACAGCAAATGTTGGACCTTCACCCCACATGATGCCCACAGTAGAAAACACTATGGCTCTGGCCTGATGTATTCTAGGTCCTCCTTTTAGCCTTCCGTTACACTTGTTCTGTCCAAGCTTATCACCCTTTTTCAATGGGTGTATGCATGTATATATGTATATATTGAAAACTACAGTAAGTCTGTCTCCTATCCCATTACCAGGCTTATCACTCTTAATCAGTATCCTTCTCACTCTGGTTTTTGCTCTTATTTCTTCTCTTCATTTTTCTGTTAGATTTTTTTCTTATTTATCCTCCCTTCCCCTCATCCCTGTTAACCATTAAACAATGGTGTGTGTGTACATGAAAATAATTTCTGGACGTTTATAGCAGTGTTTTCATACAATACTTGTCCCTTTTGTGCTTAAGTTACTCAGGATAATATTCTTGAGACTGAAGCAGAGTAAAAGCTCCATAGAGCAGAGGTTTTATCTACAACCAATTTCTTAGAATGGGGTTCTGTTTTGATGGTTCTATTGTAAGTCAGTTCTGAAGTAAGCCGAATACCTTTGGGGGTAGGTTTTCATTATTATTTCCTTTAATATTGTTATTTTTATAAATCCAATTCTTAATCGTCTTTAGGGGTTGGAAATATTACATATGAACTTATAGAGGGTGACATCATCAAATTACATGCCATAACATTATAATGTATAGTATAAGTGATAAAGCAAACCTCAGCCTCATTAACTTATAGTGACCCTATAGGTCGGATTAGACCTGCCCCTAGTTTGCAGGGCTGTGTATCTTGTACATCTATTACCACCTCTTTCTTTTATGGAATGTCCAGTGGGTTTGAACTGTCAACCCTTGGTTGGCAGCTGAGGGTTTAATCATGGTGCCACCTGGGATCCTTATTACTAATGATGAAATGTATATTGGAGGTTAGATTTCATGTCAGCTTGCACCTGGAGTCCAACCTATCCTTGGAGTTGTGGTCATTTTATGACACTGGGAACCCCTCTCTGACTCCTCCTTTGTCCTTCGCCCTCTGTGCTTGCTCAGATTCTGTCACCCTGGGAGCTGCCATGTTGCCACCTACCTGTCTGGGATCCCCACAACCCTGCACCCACCAGCCTGCAAGCCCCCTGCTTTTAGTTTCACCTTTCTGCTTCACCAGCCTACAGCTAGGTGGTCTCCAGCTAGCCTCAGGCGCATGGACTTGAATGTGTCTGGGATAGGATGCCTTTTGAGACAAAAGTATCTCTTGATATAAAGTTATCTTATACACGAAACAGCAAACAAAATGGCTCGTGCTGAGGATCAGAGTTTGCCTCAGAGACTAGAAATGGTGGATGAGAGTCTACCATACACTTCTCATTCAACCGTATGGGGGTGTATGTTGTATGTTTTTTTCCCCCTTCCATTAACAAACTGCTTTTTGTGATCTTTAATCAGTCTTTGGGGTCCTGTGGCGTCCTGGATTAGCATCGGGATGCTAACCTCAGGTCGGCAGTTGGCATTAACCAGCTGCTCCTTGGGAGAAAGATAAAGCTTTCGACTCCCATCAAGATGCACAGTCTTAGACCCCCACAAGAAAGGGTCACCATGAGGCCAGACTTACACAATGACAGTGAGTTTCAGTTTGGGTTAAAAGAGTGCACTATAAAAACCTATTGTTTTCATTAACAATCATTTGATTGGGTGCTCTTAGAACAATCCATAAATCAATTAGATCAAGTGAACTTGTACATATATTGCCACACCATTTTCTAAACATTATCTTTCTACTTGAGTCCTTCGATATCAGCTTTTTCCCCCTCCCTCCCCCACCCTCATAAACCCTTAATAAATTATATATGTATATATCATATCTTACACTGTCCACTGTATCCTTGTACCCACATTTGTTATTCATCCCCAATGTGGTGGGGTGGTGGTTATATAGCCATCAGCTCCCCCTTTCTCCACCCCCCACATACTCTCCTGGTCTGGCTATCCCTCTTAATGTTTCTGAGGGGTTTATCTGTCTTGGAATCCATGTATCAAAAGCACTCTATCTGTACCAGTGTGCATATTCCAGTCTAACAGGATTTGTGAGGTAAAACTGGGCTTATGATGTTGGAAGGAGGAATCCTTGAAGAACTAGAGGAATGTTGAGTGAGAAACTTATTGATTTTTGATAGATTTAACGAAGCATTTCTAAAGCAAAACATTTATAAAAATATAACCTTTTCCTCCTGATGGCAACACGGACATATATTTTTCTTTTTCAGGGTTCAGTTTTTAATTCATGACAGAGGTATGCTTATGGACTGTCTTAATTTTATGAAATTAATGAAATGATTCATCTTGATACATACCTACCAACCTGAGAATCTCTATTCGACCTTTACAATACTTAAATTAGATGTTACAGACTGAATATCACGTAAGGGAAAAAATCTAGTAGGGGTAATTTTTAAAGAAAAATTAATTTTTCCAGGTGTTTCCGTGCCATCTCCCCCGGCCCCCCGCCAGCCTAAGCCAGATTTAAGGATAGCCACCTAGGGACGTGGAAGCCACTGTCTGAATACCATACGACCCGAGGGTGGAGGGTTGATTTGTTTGTTTCTTTCTTCATTCCTCAAGGTTTATTTCAGAAAATTATGCAAGATGTAGGACTCATTAGAGGAAAACAGAGAAGCCTAAATTCTATTTGAAGTGACAGCAACATAGCGACCTGGGTTTCAAATTCTAGGAAATTGTCAAATCATCGACTGTTGTGCGTCTATTTTGGCTCAAAGTGGACTCCATGTATTCGAAAGTAGACCTGTTCTCCACAGTTCTATTGGCTGTAATCTTTTTAAAAATCATTTTATTGGGGATTCAAACAACTCTTATCACAATCCATCCATCCACCCATCGTGTCAAGCACATTTGTACATTTGTTATCATAATTCAAAAACATTTTCTTTCTACTTCAGCCCTTGATATCAGCTCCTCATTTTCCCCCTCCCTACCTGCTCCCCACTCCCTCATGAATGGAGGGTTTATTTTTAAAGGCAAAGATTTTCTAAATTCAGTGTACAAAAAAAAAACCCAGTGGGGGCCAGGTGGGGGGTGGTGGTGATGAGGAGATCTGGAGAGCAAACAATAACTTTGGGAAGGGGGACGAAGCATTAGAACTGACTGTGACGATGTATACGCAACTCTTTTAAAAAGAGATTTAACTGTGGAGTGTATGCTATGTGAATTTTATATCAAGACTCCTAAAAAAAAAAAAGAAAGAAGAAAGAAACAAAACAACTGTGTTAGTCTGGGTACTTAAGAGAAACAAATCAGTGCACATCAAGAAAATATCCCAACCCAGTGCTGCCCAAACACACAAGTCCAACATTAACCCATATGTCAACCACCAATCCACAAAGTCCTCCTCCATCTCACAAAACACACGCAATGATGCCAATTGCAGGAGGAAAGCCAAATCAGTGAATGTGTAAGCATCTCAGCACTGGCAGGGGTCTTCACACGGCTGCTCCAGCACTCAGGGCTGCATCGGGGTAGGTCCATGGGGCTTCTCCTCAGGGATGTCTTGCAGGAAGTGAGCCTTGTCAGCTGAAGCAGGGAACTGGCTAAGGCAGTTGCATCTCAGTCCAAACATCAGAAAGCAAGAGACCCAAGAACTAGAAAGGCGAGGTTCACTGAGCCATTTATCCCTCTGCCCTTCAATTTATTGGCCAGGTTGGCACAATAAACTTTAACTAACTCAACAACCAATGGGTGAAAGAAGAGTTGTTGCTTAGGGAACATTGAGTCTATGGTAATGGTAATGGAATAGTTAGTAAGAGATCAATAATGGTTGTACAATACTAAGAGTATTATCAATAACATTGAATTAGACATATAGAAGTTGTTGGATTGGAGAAGGTTTTGTTATGTATGTTTTTGCCACAATTAAAAGATAATACTTACATAAATCACGATGAGTCCAAGGAAGAAGACAATGTTGTAGAATTGATTGTGCTGATGATTGTACAACTCTTCTTGAGGTGAAGGAATTTTTGAACTGTATGACACATGAAGTGTCAGTAAAACTGTTCACAAAAAAAAAGAAAGAAAAAAAAACCCAGTGGCAGTGAGTTAAGCATTTGACATCTGACTCAAAAAATTGGCAGATTTTGGAGCCAGGTGGTCCTGGCTGTGCTCCCATAGTACACTCCCACTGAATTTGAGTCTCAAGAGATCTGGGGCAACTTATAAGGCCCTATGACTCAGAATCAACTCCATGACCAGGTTTTTGTTTGTTGTTGTTTTTAATCAAAACATAGACATTTTAAAAAGAATCAAAGACAGCTAAATAAAGGGGAAACGTTTTAAATGATTAAACTTTTAATCAATAGTGTCTTAAGGTACATAAATCATTTTAAGTAAATTGCTGGTATTAAACTGAGTTATCAAGTGTTTGTTATAAATGGAAGTTCACATGCTTTTATTTTTCCCCACATGTTTTTATTAAGAGAAGATATGTATATTCAGGTCTGCTAAAGAAGGTGTTCATTGTTTCCTTTAATTTAAAGGGCTATTAAAATAAAAGGTTATTATAAGAGATATACAACAAGAGCAATATTTAAATAATTCATTAATGATAAATTTATTTTATATTGTTTATTCTTTACTTGCTTAACAGTCCAATAATTATTTATATTATATATATTATATAGATATATAAAACAAAGCATCCCATCTAAGAAGGTCATTTCACTTTTGTGATCAGTAAACGAGAAGAAAAGTTTGTTCTTTTGGAAAAACAAGAAAATGAACAAAAACCTGTTTAATATGTTTTTTGTAGATCCCATAACAATTTCCCTGTATTATGTTGATAATTATATATTGTTGATAGAATTTTTCTTTTTAAAGTAGTTTTACGGGCATACAATTCACATATTATGTGTTAGTCTAGAGAAACAAGTTCATAGACACTCATATGTATGTTAGAGAGAATTTTATATAAAAGAGCAATTGTATATTGACAAAACATCCCAGCCCAGATCAAGTCCATAAGTCCGATATTAGCTCATATATCCGATACCAGTCTGTAAATTCCCCTTCAGACTTGCACAACACATGCAATGACGTCAAGTGCAGAAAGATCACAGGGCAGTGGGTGGAAAGTCTTGTGGATTCAGTGGCAGTGGAAGCAACATAGTGCTTGCGTGGGCTCCACAGGGCTCCTCCAGCTCCAAGATCTAGCACAGCTCCATGCCTTGTCAATAGGAATGTCTCGCAGGGAGTGTATGTGTGTTCCGCCTTTAGTGACTACTTTTCTCCTTCGTGACTCCATATGAGGTCATCAAGCTGTGACTGATTGATTGGGTAACCCCCAACCCTTCACTCTGAAGTCTCAAGTTGGCAACAGATTATGTAACTCCATCATGCAATTTAGTCATCCAATTATATTAAGAACTGTGGTGTCATCACCATAATCGATTTCAGAACATATTTTTCTTATATACATTGTTGTTAGCTCTCTTCCCTACCAACCTCCCCTACCATACACTAAGTACTTAGGAATCCAGTTACTGTCTCTATATATTTTACTGACAATCTGAATTTCTCTTCTGCCCTTTTGTGGGACAGGCCTTGTGCTTTAGGCAACCTGGATTTCAGGTTTTGTCTCTGAGTCAGACAGGTTTGTCTCAATTTGTCTTTGAGTCAGACAGGCTTGTCTCAATTTGTCCTTAAGTCAGACGGTTTTGTCTTTGAGTTAGAAGGACTCATTTTGGAAATCTCACTAAGTGAACCAGACTTTACCTTAAAACACACCTGGTGCAGTTTCAAGGAAATACGGTACACCTTTGGCCTTGAAGATGAAAAGTCCCAGTGGGAGGAGAAGCAGAGGACGGTTCTCCCGAGGTGGTGGACTTTATTCAAACCTGTAGTGCTTTGGGGCCTCACCATAATAGTTGTTATTTTCAGTTATCTTTGCTTCTTTGTATTACTGAAATTGTTGCCTTGAGACTAAACCTCATTGTTTTCTTAGGCACTGTTCGATCATGTAGTGAGTGAACCTCCCACCTATTTTAGTTTAAGAAGTTTTCCTATATATGTATATTGTCCTATTGTCGCTAGTATTTGAAATTCTATGCATTTAGGAGATTAATGGAATTATTGTAAATCCCAATTGTCCCATGGTGGCAGTATTATTTTTCAAAAAGCTGATATGCTTCCTCTGCAGTGGACCACAGAGATATATAAACGGTAGGTATGTGGATCAATTTTTATTTTGCACTTAATAGTAAGTCCTAATCTAAGAATACTTAGTTCTTATGATGTGACCCTGTTCAATACTCACCCTCAACAGTTATTGCTAATGTATGAGCACGATGGGCAAGTGTGGTGAGAAATTAGATGGTGCCCTGCTATCAGAAAGAGTCGTATTTGAGGCCTTTCATAAGCAAGTGGTCATCTAAGTAAGGTGGCGGCTGGTCGATGTGGAAGAAACACCATCCCACCTATGTTAGTCTGGGCTGACTAGAGAAACAAATCCAGAGGCAATCATATGTGTGTAAGAAAGAGTATACAAGAGCAATTGAGGATTGAGAAAAAATCCCAGCCCTGTCCAGTTCAAGTCCATAAGTCCAATATTAGTCCATATGGATGATACCAATTTATGAAGTCCTCTCAGACTCAGGAAACACATGCAATGATGCCAAATGCTGGAAGATCACAGGTCACTGGGTGGAAAGACTTGTGGACACAGAGGCGGTGGAAGTACCTCAGCACTGATGTGGGTTTCCATGTGGTTCCTCCAGCTCCAGGGCTCTGGCTGCATCAGCATAGCTCCGTCAGTAATGTCGCCCAGGTAGTGAGTGTGTCTGGCCTCCAGGGAGCCCTCCTTTGCGCCTCCAAATGAGGTCATTACGCTGCGACCTGATTGACAGGCTAACCTCCACCCCTTCACTCTTAATCGTCTCAAATTGACAAGATTATGTTAATGCCACACTACCTAATCAAACGGTTGTTAATTTAAAATTCCATGATTGGAGTAGAGGATGGTATTAGAACTGACATTCTGAATGTGAGGTTTACAGAAGGCGATGGGAACAGTGAAAGGCCAACATCCATTTGCAGCATTCCCATGTGGACTAAGCGTCCAGTAAATTCCTTCCGACTGTTAACCAGGTACTCCTGATGGTGTAATAGTTACGCATTGGGCTGCTAACCTCAAAGTCTGTGATTCAAAACCACACAGCTGCTCCATAAGAGGAAGATGAAGATTTCCACTCCCCTAAACAGTTAAAGTCTTGGAAACCCACAGGAGCAGTTTTATCCTGTTAGAGTCACTAGACATAGAGTTTATTAACCAGGAATCTGAGCAGTGTTATCCTTAGGCAGCATGTATTAGAAAGCAGATTACTATCACTCTTCTAACCAGTTCAGGCATAAGCAGCCTAACCTCCCTTAGGATTGTGCCTAGGTGTGCCCTTGATGGAGACTGAGGTACTGATGTAAAATAGTTACGATTCTGTAACAAGTTACTACAATTTTAGTTGTTTTCAGTAATAAAAAATTTTTCTTGCAGTAGAAATCAGAAGATTTGAATTTGGCAAAATCAAAACCGAGATATTGGCAAGATTATATTCAACAGAAGGCAGACATTATCTGTACTAGCACATGCAAATAATATTTTCCTGAAGATAATTTACAAACATTTTCAGCATTTCAATGACAGGGAGCTTCTAGAAATTGAAGCCTAACTCAGAAGAGGACATAGAATGAGGGGTATTATTGCCAACCTCAGATGGATCTTGGTTGAAAGTAGAGAATAATAGTGAGGTATTTACTTGATTTATAGATTTGGCAAAAGCATTCAACTGTGAGGATGATAACTGTGGCGGCTATATAATCTGGTGTCAATTTGAGGATTCAGAGTGAAGGGTGGAATCTAGTCTGTCAATCAGGTCATAGCCAATGAAGCCTCTGTGTGGGCATGGTCTTTTCCTGAGGATTCTGGGAACTCCTGTATTCCTCCTTGGAGGTGGGACACACGCTCTCTCCACTCACTCCCTTGAAGACTCTACTGACAAGACTCATGGGGCTATGCTGATGGCACCGAGAGCCCTGGACCTGGAGGGCCCTGCGGAGACCCACGCCAGTGCTGACATGCTTCTATCATCACTGGATCCACAAGACTGTCCTCCCACTGACCTGTGATCTTCCTGGATTCAGCATCATTGCATGTGTCTCATGAGTCTGAAGAGGACTTTATAGATTGGTATCAGCCATATGGGCTAACATTGGACTTATGGACTTGATCTGGACTGGGCTGGGATGTTTCAATATTCAATTGCTCTTGTATCTAAAGCTCTTACACACATGAGTGTCTATGAATTTGTTTCTCTAGTCTACCTAGACTAACACAGTAACAAACATGAAGAACATCGCAAAGAACGGAAATCCCAGAACCTTATATTGTGCTCATGTAGAACTTGTACATTGTATGAAAAGGATAAGGGTATACTAAATGTTTTAAGATCAGGAAAGGTATGTGTCAGGGTTATATCCCTTTTCAATCTGTGTGCTGAGCAAATAATCTGAGAAATTGGGCTAAACAAAGGAGAGCACCGCATCCTATTCAGCTTGCTATATGCAGCTGACCCTACCTCCCTTGCTTGCTCAAAGGGAAGAGACTTAAAGCACATACTGTTGAAAACCCAAGACTACAGCCTTCAGCATGGATTGCAACTCAATGTAAAGGAAACAAAAATTGACATCACAATTGGAGTGATAACCATGCTACTGAAAAGACCTAAGCTGTCAGAGATTGGATCCACAATCAAGTCATGGAAGGAGCAGTCAAATGAGCAATGTATTTGAAGAAATGGCATGTGGCCTTACCTGGCCTCCTCGGACTACAGGAAGAAGAGGGAAAATGCAACTCCCCATCTGCCCAAGGCTGGCTCCCATGAGGCAGAAGTCAGACAGGCCTCCACTCTACAACTTCTGTACTCTGGGTATCCCTCCCATGACGTGTTTCTTCTCTGCTGGGGATGACTATCTGACAATTTGTTGCAATTGTCACATAGAGCTCACAGACTCTACTCAGAATTATGGGAAGGTATTAGGGAAGCTAACAAGTCAGGATCAGAACCCACTGTTGATATATATATCCCTCTAGTCTACAGCAACGCCTTTTCTTAGCCATGCCACCACGCATGTCTTCCTGTCCTCCACTTTCTAGGACAGGTCCTCAGCCTGTCCTGGTCCTCAGCCTCCTAGTCACGTGGCCCATTGGTCTCTGCCCAGTCTCATAGCTCCTTTACTGCTTATAAATGCTTAAAGGACATCTTGCTCTGCAAGCCAGTCAATTAATTGACAGGAATTAAAACAGCAAGTAATTTCACTCTACCACAGGATTGGATTGGGCAGGTCTATTACATAAGACATCTTCACGTGTTAAAGAGCAATGATGTCAGTTTGAGAATTATGGTGTCCCTGACCCATGACTGGTCAACAGATAGGAAGACTGGAGAAGAATTGCGGCGCTTGAATTACGTGTATACCAATTATGTGAATATGTACCAATCATGGTTTAGGTTGAGGAGACCATGAACGGACAAGTGAGCACAAAGAAGATGTACTAGTTACATGAAGGGTAAGGCTGCGTCTCAAATCATTTGGACATTTAGCAGGAGGGACCAGTTCCCGGGAAAAGCACATCACACTTGGTAAAGGATAAGTGCAAATGAACATAATGTTTTGACACAGTAGCTGCCAACAATGGGTTCAAATATAACCAGACAGGGAATTGTTTCACTCTGATGTACAGAGGGGTTGGGTTGAGTGGGTGTGGACTTGGTGGATTAACAGCATTTCCTAGAGATTTCAAGGCTGTCTTTCCTTGCCCATTTCAAATTCTAGAGATCACTTACATTCCTTGGCTTGTGACCCTCCGGCACCTTATTTCTAGTATTTTGATTCTGTTGTCTGTACTTACTCTGATCCTCCTTGTTTCTGGTGTTAAATCCTTTGTAATGCGGATTCTTGGATAATGCAAGATAACCCCCAAATTCTTAATTTTACCTTCAAAGTTGCTTTACGACACAAAGTATCATATACACACATTCGGAGGCAATGCAGTGGTGCTTTACGTGAGCTAAGTGAGCATCCTGAACCACGATTACTTGCCATGACAATACAGGACCAATTTCTCAGTGACCTGTAATTTGAGCTAAGTGCAGAGCAGCAAATTGTCTCTTTGAGATTCTCGGCAGGTACAGGCTGCCGCCTAGCCGGAATCACGCACGTTTTTAAATGGCCACTTAGTCTGTTCTGTATTCACTGGTATTCAGCATAGGCTTCACTGGCCAAACAGGCAAAAGATTCCCCAAAGGGTCTCATACTTGGCTGATTGCCTTTCTGGAAGGAACCCAGCTCACTCCCCAAATTCAGTTGGGCTAAGATTGAGTGAGTACGCACACACGTACACACACGCACATACACACACAAATTTGCTTTAAGAAATCATTGGATCAACACACACACACACACACACACACACACACACAATTTGCTTTAAAAAAAATCATCCAAAACTTGGAAATAAGGCAGATGTTTACATTCTTTCAGTGATACATACCCAGGTATTGTCTACCAAACCTGCTCATATATCCTCTCATACTCTTGGAAATATTACTGTTTGACTTAGCTGCTTGTTACTCATCAGAGGTCAGACTTTAGACATTAACATGTATAAAACTGGTCGGGTTTCAGGCCTTTTTTTTTATCACAAGAAAGACCTTTTATTTGTCAACATTAAAAGCCTGCATTTTAAATAGATTCTTGAAAGAGTGGCTCACAGTCATTGGCTTGTTCCACATTTGCATCTGTCTCATCTCCAGTAGTTTTTCCATAACAGCCACCTTCACCGTGAAGCATCCTGAGTTTTCCCAGTGCAAACGTGGGCTTCTTCAGCCTCTTGACCTTTCTGACAAACACATCATGGAGAGAGTAAGTAGACTGGCAAGCCTTTTCTATGTCTTTCCCAACGCTTTCTGGAATTGACCACTTCTTTCAAGTCATGTCTGCACCTCTTAGGCCATGAATTCCATCATTTTCTTTCAGATTTGGCAGACCTGCTCGTGCTGAGCATAAGAGGTCTTCCAAATCTACGTTTCTTAGTAAAACCAACCAGATCAGATGAAGCAGATACCCATCAGTAATCTTGACATCAACATGAGCTTCAGCCATGTTCTGCCATTTTTTGACTATGGAGCACATAATTGTCCTGCGCAAATTCCACACTATGGAAGTTGGTCAGGCAGTTTTTGCCCTGAACGTCCTCAGTAATTAGCTTGAATTTTCTAAATGCAACGTCCTCATCGGCAGATCAGCAAGGCTCACTTCAAAAACTCAAGCCTTGCGGCCATCAGATGCAATTTTGGTTCTTTGAGTCCTGGTGACTAGTGTTTTCCAATATTTCTTATATTGAATGCAGCTGGTACTTTCACATCATACCAATCTTTCTTAGCAAATGGATCAACCCATTTACACTTTCTTCTTAGCTCCTTTTGAGCCACTTTTTGTAAGTGACCGCCCTGGTGCCACACAGAGGCTGGGGTTCAAGTTTTGGATGTGTGTCTACATTTTGAACCAGTGGTGTAAGCCTGGTGTTAGTTGCCTTCGAGTTGACTGATAACGCAGGGCGGCCCCATGCACAATGGAATGAAATGCTGCCTGGTCCTCTGGCCGTGCCGTGTTCATTTATGGATCACACGACTTGCATGCTCATTTCTTCCAAGTCCACTTAGTCTGCATGCTTCATGGAAATCTGCTCATCATTATTCCAACATGCAAGCTTCCACTGACCAAGTAGTGGTGACTGTGCATAATGTGTACTGACCAGGAACCAAACCTGTGTCTATCCCCTGGAGAGCAATAATTCTAGCACTGAACTGGCTATTTGGAATTTTTAAGCCTGCTTGTTTCTTAATGTGTAAAGTGAAAGAAGTCTGGCAAATACTCACCATAGAATTGAGTTATAGCATACTCCAAGCAAGCTTAGGGTAGTGATCAGAACTGGGTGGAGTAAGAGAAGTACACTAATTGTAGAGGTTATTGAGATGCACTCAATTAATATGGCCCTCTTTGCCATAATTCATGTCATAGTTCTGGACCCGCTGCCTGTGGCTATAATCCCATTTGCGGGCATTTTCTGTTACAGGATTAAGGTGGGATATATCTTTAGACTACTAGAAGGTGTGACTTAGTCATCTTTGGTTTCTTTGAGGGTATGGACTGTGATAAAACCAAAAACCTGACGGCCATCAAAGCCATTTCTCTGCGTGTACGAGCCATTTAGGACACACAGAGAAAGCCCAGGATCGTGGGATGAGCATACTGCAGAGATCTGAAGTGGTGGAGGCCAAGACCAGAGGGACTAGAGACCGTGGCAGAGTGAAAGGAGCAGGGCTGAGCTACGGGACTATGACAACTGGGTGTCCTGGTCTATGGAAGCAAGAAGCCAAGGGACCATGTGGCTGAGAAGCTGAGCTTCTGAGAGAGCTACGAACCCATGGCAATAGTCTGTTTACTGATCCTGACTTGTGGTAAGCTATTAACTTACCTCATAAACCCCTAATCGTTAGGACTGTCTGAGTTGTGTGGTCCCTGCCACGAATCCTCAAATACAGCGTAGAAGTAGAGTGCCATGGGAGAACAGTTGGTGTCAGAACAGGTAAAGGATGAGGTGTGGAGCCATGTCTGATCCCTGCCGCTTAGAAACAGGGAAAACACAGGTTAGATGTGGCACCCCACCCTGTGCACATAAAGAAAGCTGTTAAGTAAATTCCTTAGTGATGTACCTATGTTAGGTTTTAGTTCACCCAGAAGGTGCCTCAGGACTGGTAACCTACTTCCAAAAATCTAGCCATTGACAACTCTATGTACAGTCCTATTCTGATGCACAGTAGTTGAAATAGTCAAAAGCAACCAGTTTTCTCAATTTGGGTGAATTTAGCCTAACACTCAATTAATGATGCTCTGTATCTGGCCACTGGTAAACCAGAAACCTGTGTCCATTAAAGGCAGGGTATCTTAAAAAGGCACTGCTAAGAAAATGGAAAGAGAAGTCAAACTAGGCGCTAAATGTTAATCAGGTACGTGACATTTGACTTACAGCCAAACTATATAAAGAACTCTCAAACCTCAACACAAGAAAACAATCAACTTCTTTTTTTTAAATAATAAAGAGGTCTGAACACTTCACCAAAGCTATCACAATAGCCAATAAGCCTACGGAAAGCAGCTCAACATCATTAGTCGTTTGGTGTTGAAAGGAGTCCTTGAGTTGGTTCTGATAGCAACCAGTGCACAAGGGAATGAAACACCGCCCGGTCTTGCGCCATCCTGTCATTCTTATGCCTGAGTCCATCAGTGCGACCACTCTGTCAGTTCACCTTGCAAAGGGCCTTCCTCTTTTCTCACTCCTCCATTTTACCAAGCAAGATGTCCTCCTCCAGGGATGAGAACGATGCAAAGCCAGTCCATAATGAGACCCACTGGTCACTTTTTTAAAGTCCCTTTAGTAACTGGGTCAGACTCACAGGACCTCATGGTTCAGAGTAGAGCTGCTCCATTGAGTAGTCATCCTGTTTGTAATCATCACAGAAGCAAATGGCCAGGGATTAGGGCATCACTGGGTGGATTTGAATTCCCAGTCTTCAAGTTAGTAGTAATTGCAAAGTGTTGGCACCACCCAAGGATCTTGACAGACCTATTGTGTTAGTCCTGGGTACATTAGAGTAACAAGTCCACAGAAACTCTTATGTATAAGACAGCTTTATATAAAGGCTAAGTGCACATCAAGAAAACATCCCAACCCAGTGCTGCCCAAGCCCACAAGTCCAACATTAACCCATATGTCCGACACCAATCCACAAAGTCCTCCTCCATCTCATAAAATAAATACAATGGCGCAGACAGCAGGAGGAAAGCCGAGTCAGTGAACGTGTTAGCATCTCAGCCCTGGCAGGGGTCTCCACATGGCTGTTCCAGCACCCAGGGCTGCATCAGGGTAGGTCCATGTGACTTCTCCTCAGGGATGTCTTGCAGGAAGTGAGCCTTGTCAGCTGAAGCAGAGAACTAGCTAAGGCAGCAAAGCAAGAGACCTGAGAACTCAAAAGGGAGACTCACTGACCCATTTATCCCTCTGCCCTTCAATTAACCCCACATATGTTTACTGTACAGGTTGGCACAAGTAACTACCTCACCCATTCTAATGGCTAATAGTAAAGATGGACTCTGCTGCTGGCAACAAGGCAGAGGAGCTGAAACCCTCCTAGGATGGTAGTGAGAAGGAAGAGAATTAAGAATCACCTTGGAAAAGTTTGTTAGTTTCCTAAGAAGTTAAATGTAAATCTAACCATCGTCTTGGGTATTTGCCCAAGATTTATTTATGAACACAGCTTCATTGTTAATGGGTAAAAATCAACGCAAATGCCCAGCCTTGTGAGTGGATAAACAAGATGTGATATCTCTACAGAAGTGTTTCCCAAAGTGAGCGAGATGGTAATGCCATCTCCTTGGGAGCTATGGAATGGTCCAAGAGGCTGCAAAAGCAGATACCTACACTTTACCCTGCATTGTGGGTAGAGTACAAGAGATTTCATTTTTATTTAATGATATTTTTATTATGACTTAGGTGGGGGTTTATTTTACAGACCATCAATTCTGCATTCAGTAGTTCAAACCACTCAACAGTTCATGCTCGCCAACATTTTTTTTAATTAATCATTTTATTGGAGGGCTCTTACAAATCTTTTAACAGTCCATCATTCAATTTTATTAAGCGTACTTGGACATACGCTGGCATTAACATTTCCAAAACATTTTCTATTTGAGTTTTTAAAATATTTTAATCATACAACATACCACATACCACACATCCAACGTGTCAAGCACATTTGTACATTTGTTGCCATCATCATTTTCAAAACATTTTTTTTTTACTTGAGGCCTTGGTATCAGCTTCACATTTTTCCTCCTCCCTCCCTCATGAACCCTTGATAATTCATAAATTATTATTTTCTCGTGTCTTACACTAACTGATGTCTTCCTTCACCAACTCCACTGCTGTCCATCCCCCTGGGAGGGGGTTATAGTTATATCATTGTAATGGGTTCCCCCTTCCTACCCACACCTTCTCCTTACTCTCCTGGTATAGCTACTTTCATTGTTGGTCCCGAGGGGTTTATCTGTCCTGGATTCCGTGTTTCCAGCTCTTTTCTGTACCCATGTGCATGCTCTGGTGTAGTCAGATTTGTAAAGTAGAATTGTGGTCATGATAGTGAGGTGGGGGGAATTGTCAAGAACTAGAGGCAAGTTGTTTCATTGATGCTACACTGCACTCTGACTGGCTTGTCTCCTCCCTACGACCCTTCTATAAGGGGATGTCCAGTTGCCTACAGATAGGATTTGGGTCTCCACTCTGCAATTTCCCTCATTCACAATATGATTTTTTTGTTCTGGGTCTTTGATGCCTGATACCTGATCCCATCGACACCTCGTGATCACACAGGCTGGTGTTTCTTCCATTGTGGGCTTTTCTTGCTTCTCAACTAGATGGTTGCTTGCGTAGCTTCAAACCCAGCCACTGTCGGGAAGGTGAGCATCATGGAATGCCAGGTTAATAGGGCAGGGTTCTTGCATTGAGGGAGTACTGCTACCTAAATACAAAACCTATAAATATTTGTATGTAGATCTAGATCCCCATCATATATTTACACATGCTCATTCCTGTATCTAGACCTCTATAAATGCCCTTTGCCTCCTAGTTCTTTCCTTTTACTTTCATCTTGTCCCAGTATCATGTTCAGCCTTCATGTGGGTTTCAGTATTCCTCTCGGTTACATTGCCTTTGATCAAGCTCTACCAGGCCTTCTACACCCTCCTCTTCATCAATTTTAGATCACCTGTTCCCTTCTCCCTGGATTTGTTACCTACTTTTGTTAGTATCAGCTCCTTTTTCTCCTCCCCTCCTACTCTCATGAATCTTTGATTAATTATGTATTAGTGTTATTTTGTGTCTTAAACTGCCCATTGTCTCCCTTCACCCACATTTCTATTATTCATCCCCTTGGGGGGTGGGCTGTACATCCAACCATGTGATGGGTTCCCCCAACTTCTATTCTTCTGCTATTTTCTTTCTCCTCCTTTTCTCCTAAGTCAACACCTGTCAAACCTTCACCCTTGCCTCCTTCTGCTTGGTAAGCACCAGAGTCTGTTACCTTTGGTAAGCAAGTTGCTATTTTGGTTTTTATCCAGTACAAAAGTTAAGTGCCAGGGGTCTGGTGGTGTGGGGCAGCACTGAAGGTGGGTCCATTTAAGTCTGAATGCTCTCACTGCCATTGAATTGATACTGACAAGCACCCTGAAGAGCACTACTCAAGAATACAAGCAGAGCAAATCATTGACACACACAACAAACAGAATATATCTCAAAGTATTATGTCGAGTGTAAGATTAAAACAGTTCAAAAGATTTAATTTGCGTAAAATTCTATGACCTACAAAGTAATATATAGTGAAAGCAAATCAGAGGTTATCTGGGGAGGCGGTTTGTGGGGCAAAGGGGAGTATAAAGAGGTACGAGGAAACTGGTGGGGTAATGTTTCTGTGCCTGCTCTTGATTACGGTCCTGGTTTCCTGAATCCATACAAATCAAAGCTTATTAAATTGTGCACTTCAATAAAGTTATACATGTTGGCTGTCACATAGAGCCAGACTGCTCCTTAGAAATGAGGATGGCCAATGAGGACAAATGGGTGCAAAAGCAAATGTGGCGAAGAAAGCTGATGGTGCCCGGCTAGCTAAAGAGAGTGTCAGGTGTCTTAAAGGCTTAAAGGTGAACAAGCAGCCATCTGCTCAGAAGCAACAAAGCCCACATGGAAGAAGCACACCAGCCTGTGCGATCACGAGGTGTCGGAGGGATCAGTTATAAGGCATCAAAAAAAAATCTTACCATAGTGAATGAAGGGGGAAGTGCAGAGTGGAGACCCAAAGCCCATTTGTCGGCCACTGGAGATCCCCTCATGGAGGGGTCTAGGGGAGGAGATGGGTCAGTCAGGGTGCTACGTAGCACCGATGAATACAGCTTTCCGATGAAGAATACAGTTTTCGTCCAGTTCCTAAATACTTCCTCCCCATCCCACTACCATGATCCGAATTCTACCTTGCAAGTCTGGATAGAGCAGAGGTTGTGCACTAGTGCATATAGGAGCTGGAGGCACAGGGAATCCAGGGTGGATGATACCTTCAGGACCAGGGGTGTGAGGGGAGATACTGGGACAGTAGAGGGTGAGTGGGTTGGAAAGGGGGAACTGATTACAAGGATCTACATGTGACCTCCTCCCTGGGGGATGGACAACAGAAAAGGGGGTGAAGGGAGATGCTGGATAGGGCAAGATATGACAAAATAATAATTTATAAATTGTCAAGGGTTCATGAGGGAGGGGGAGCAGAAAGGGAGGGGGAAAAAGAGGACTTCAAGCAGGGGCTTAAGAGGAGAGCAAATGCTTTGAAAATGATGAGGGCAAAGAATGTGCAGATGTGCTTTATACAATTGATTATGTATGGATTGTGATCAGAGTTGTATGAGTCTCTAATAAAATGTTAAAAAAAAAAAGGAAATGAGCATGGCAAGGCTTTTGGCATGTGATCAGGAGGGGCCAGTCCCTAGAAAAGGATCTCATGCATGATGGGAGGGAGGGTCAGAGAAAGAGAAAGACTGTCATCTAGATGGATTGACACAGTGATTGCAACAATGGGCTCAAAGCAAAGCAACAATTGTCAGGGACCAAGCAATGTTTTGTTCTAAGCACACAGGGTCACTACGAGTCAGAAGCGACTCAATGGCACCAAACAGTAAACCTTTTAAAAAAATATTCAGTCCTAGAGTTTTAAAATATCTGGAACCATGAAGAAAACTCCTCTCTAGGGCTGAACGTTAAAGGAAGCCTGTGGACAGGCTGAAATACTTGCTAGGTGATCACCTGGATCCAATTGTTTAGTGGAGGTGGGAGAAATGCAGCAATAGAGACTTGGGTTGAGTCTAAGCCACTGACACCCATGGACCTGGTTTCCAGGAACTAGAGAAGACGAGAGCAGATTGACTGGTCTAAAGTTCATGACCTAGCACGAAGGGGCAAGGGTTGTTGATAATAAGGCAAGGCAACCTACAGACACCCTGGTGAGGATAAGAGAGGCAGCCCACATTGAGTTCACCAGAACCCAACTAGATGAAGATATTTGAGCCTGTGAATTGGAGCATATTGCTGTTGCCTTTATGGATGGCCTGCCCTGATTTGACTTTGCTTATGGATGTGGACTTCAGAAGATTCCAAAAAGATTCTCCATGTCAAAAAATGATTGTCTCCTCAGAGCACTGGGTTGATATAAGTGGTTATAAATTGGATACCCAAAATTGAGGGGATAAAGGCATGAAGTGGTTGGCTTACAAACTTTCAAAGATGGGAGAATATATTCATAGGATTATAGGAACAAAGAGTAGATGCTACTTAACTGCAATTGTTAGACATAGGATATTTTTGTTTTGTTCACTTATAAAATGTTATGCTTAAATGAGGATGGCACGTGTTGAATTGTATACATTTTAGTTTTATCCTGTTAGGTACAGATATGATTTTATCATTGTTTAAAAATTACATGTGGTTGATGAACTATCTGGAGGAAAAACAACGGGACTGACAGTTCCGGGGGGACTTGGGGTGGGGGGGGCAGAGGGGGTAAGGAAGTGGTGTTAACAAACACAGGGACAAGGGAACAACATGGGACCCAAAATGGTAGAGAGGGGGGGAGTGACAGGCCTGGTGGAAAATGATCAAGGGTAATGTTGCTTAGAAAAGAGGTATACTCTAGCCCAGGTGGCGACGAAGCATGGTAGTAGGGCAGGAGGAAAGTCAAGGGAGATGGAGGAAAGAGCTAGGATGCAAAGGGCTTAAGTGGAGAGCAAATGCTTTGAGAATGATTGGGGCAGGGAATGTATGGATGTGCTTTATACAATTGATGTATGTATATGTATGGATTGTGATAAGAGTTATACGAGTCCCTAATAAAATGTAAAAAAGAGGAGGAAAAAAAAGAAAATGATTAGGGCAAAGAATGTACAGATGTGCTTTATACAATTGATGTATGTATATGTATGGATTGTGATAAGAGTTATACGAGTCCCTAATAAAATGTAAAAAAGAGGAGGAAAAAAAAGAAAATGATTAGGGCAAAGAATGTACAGATGTGCTTTATACAATTGATGTATGTATATGTATGGACTGTGATAAGAGTTGTATGAGCCCCTAATAAATTGTTTTTAAAAAAAGTTAACAACCTCAGAAACCCAAAAAAAGAAAAAAAAATTACATGTGGTTACAGAGCTCTGTGAAAATGTCAAATTGACAAGAGGTGGTCTATGATAGTTATATAATTGTCAATTTAAGGATAAAGTGGGTAGTGGTGGGGTCTAGCCTGTCAATCAAATCATAAGCCTATGAGGCCTGTGTGGGCATGGCCTTCTCCTGAGGATTCTGGGAAATCTGGTACTTCCCCCTTGGAGGTGGGAGACATCTCCCTCTCTCAGCTGACTTCCCTGGGCAACACTGCAGCTGACAAGACACATGGAACTACCATACTGCCCTGAGCCATACAAGCCACATGGACGCAATCAGATCTCCGAAGCTGGAGAAGACACAGAGAGACCCCTGCCAGCGCTGAGATGCTTACGAAGCCACTGGACCCAAAGACTTTCTACCACCAGTGTGTGATTGTCCTGCATTTGGCTTCACTGCATGTGTTTCGTGAGTCTGAAGAGGACTTTATAGATTGGTAACGGACATATGGGCTAATATCAGACTTATGGCCTTGGACTGGACTGGTTTGGGATGTTTTCTCAATGTACAATTGCGCTTGTATATAAGCCTCTTTCTTATATATGCAAAAAAAACACTAAAGAAAAAATTTATGATGAAACCTTATCAGATTCAAAGTGTTTCTTAGAGGAATTCTGCATGTTCAGCCATGGGAAGTACTATTAAAAAGCAGATTTCCTAACCTGAGGTCCCCGAAATTTCTAACATGCAACTTTAAGATTATTAATCACATTCTCAAAGACCTATTGAGGGAGAAGTAGAGTTAAAACATCATGAATTTAGAGGAATTTAAACAATGAAAACGGGTTACCCTACACAATAGCTCTGATCGCATTTCTTGAAACAGAAAAACTTGAGTGGACACGATATTCCAGAGGATCCCAATTGTCTGCGAGACAGAGTGCACACCATTTGGACTGTCTTCCTCTTCCCTCAGGAATCTTCCTCGGCAACCCCCTTCCTCTCCCGTTGAGTAGAGTTGTTTGGACCTGGAAAGTAACGGAACTAATATATGTTATTAAACTCTTTCTTTGGTAAATTTAAAATTGTAACTAAGAATCTAGTGACAATAATCTGATAAGCTGAACATTTCTTTGCACATAGAAAAATATTGTAGCCGTTAAGACCTAGTCATTACCTGTCATGTGGATTGGCAAGCAACGAACGTCAGTCGGTTAAAAGATTGAGAAAGAAGAGACGAGTAGGGAAGAAGCAATCCCCTGCTTTCTTCTCAGTGTCCAGCCTCTGGTACCAGCCTGTCCCAGCACTCCAGAGGTATTCCTGATCCCATCTTTAGACTGTCAAACAAGTCAGTACAACAGAAAGGCAACACTATGGATTCCCTTCATATTGATAAAGTACTTATTTATTATGACAAAAATAAAACTGTGGACCAAAACAAATGAATGTTACAGTATATTGCACCATGATTGCAAATGAGCCAAAAACCTGTCTAAAAGATGAACATTTCAGATCAAATTACATCCTTTTACTTGGGTAAGTAGGCATGCAAGCAACCATAATAACGTAATTGCAGAAATAAAACCCATGAGTCCCAATAACCTAAAGCTAATATACAAAATAGACATTTTATGAAAGCAATTAAAAATTTTAAAACATCTTTTAAACAACCCCACCATTAGAGGAACATGTTTTGAACCATTTTCAAGTAGTGACGGTATGTATGTGTTCAATGTTTTGTTCCTTTATTAATGCTTTAGAAAATACTGGGCCAATAGCACACACTTCAATTGGTTGATTGGGGTTCAAAGCAGTTGATGGCATGAGAGACATTTTCTCTTCTGTCTCTACAGTATCAGAGAGCCAAGAGAGAGATCCAATCCATGACTTTGGCCTTAGGAGCACCATCTTGTATTCAACCAAGCTGACTAGCCATAACTGTTCGTTTTTGCAGAAAGCCTGAAGCTTGATGAATAACAACATAGTTTATATTTAAATATTAAGATATGTACATAAATATGAATATAGACACTTTAGAGTAGTTTACATTCTGAGGCAAGAAATCTATAGAACACAGGGCCCGCTGCTTCCTCCCTAAGGATCTCAAGCACCAATTCAGGCTTGGATGGTCATGTGTGGTTACAATTACTATATCCTGATTAGAACAAATGCAAGATCAAGGTTCTAACTGCCTTTGGTTCATCCATTTGCTTGCTTTCCATTTCCAAGTTCTTTTCAGTGGAAATCAAGGGTTTCCATAATTGTGCCGTTCTGAACAGTTTACTCCAAGAGAACCATTTGGGGGGTCACAGAGTCCCTGAATTTCCCGAGGGAAAATGTAAGATTAAAATGATTATATATTTTTTCTCCGGAATAGGGCTAAACATGTAAACAAATTATATGCAATCAAGACAACTGATAACCATTTGATAGCTACACCGATCAATCAAATTTTAGGGTTTTTTTCCTGTTCTTTTAATTATGCCAACTAAATAAACAGAGCACTTGTTCATGTGCTTAGTGACGAACATTATGTGGATCTGTTTTGCCTTGTTAGTCCTGATAGTGGTAACTAATTCAAAACAAAATTCTCAAAGAATGCCATCTCTCTCAGTTGCAAATTTTGCATATTCAAATACAGCTTGTGTGAAGGAGTATTTATAGAATGGTACAACATCCCATAAACTGAAGAAAGCACCTTATAGAGTGAAAAATGAGGTAACCTTTCATTAGAATCTTTGTGCAAAAGAATATTTTCATTTTTTCAGAACTTTACTTTCTATTCCTACATATATGCAAGCATTGTTATTTCCTCATCTCTAGAGGAAATTATAGTTTTCTGATTAAAAAAGAACGCAAAAGGCACCATAATGTGCCTCTAATTCCAAATTCTTATGGCTGAACCAGGCTTCATGTTCTGTGGCCAAACTAAAAACATAAGCCATCAAACTCTACCGCAGAAAATGGTACTTTCTTAAGAGCCTTAAATGGGGGAACGAATGGTTTCAATTCTAATTTTCTATGATCCAGTGCTACACTCTTTTTGTCTTTACTTTCGTTTCATTTCTAAAGCCTCTAAATCAGTGATTCTCAACCTGTAGTTTGTGGACCCCCCCCTTGGGGGGTCGAACGACCCTTTCACAGGGGTCGCCTGATTCATAACAGCAGCAAAATGACAGTGATAAAGTAGCAACGAAACTAATTTTATGGTTGCGGGGACATGGTCACCACCTGAGAATCTGTATTAAAGGGTCATGGCATTAGAAAGGTTGAGAACCACTGCTCTAAATGAACTGAGCAAATCACGAAAACAAGTATCTAAAGCTGTCTGTAGATCCGCTGAACAAATTATTATCCTGTGTCTTAAAAGTTAAATGCAGCCGCTGCTTCTTTTTTACGTATTGGCCGAGTTAGCTTTGGTCACCGTAACATTAAGAAAAGAACAGTCTTCTGGGAAGCGAGCATTTGGATTGCAGTCTTCCCGTTAAACTAAGTGGACAAGGATGAGGCACTGCTGAAAAAGCTAACTTTGACTAGTAATCACTTTGAGATTTCTACAGGTATCTGTGCTACACTACACGTTCAACATTAAGAAGCCAAACAGAAGGAGAGTTTGGTGCAGTCCTTAAAGCCAATCCAACTCTGAACAAATTCTGTAATTCCCTCCGAATTGTCAATGCCAGGAAAATGCGTCAGGTAAGTCCCCTTGGAGATTATTTTCCACTTAGACACAGTGGCGCATGACAAGCATCTTAACCTCTTTTCCTTGACATGTGGCTTATTTTCTTTTATACTGTCACTTGCTATTAGTTCCAGTTCAATACCAGTAGCTAACTGATACTTAAAAAACAAAAACTGATTGCATTCACATACTAAGTGACGTAACAGGGCATCACTACAGAGTCAGTTTCAACTCACAGCAACCCTCTGGAGAACGGAGCACAACACTGCCTAGGTCTGCGCCGCTGCAGAAATCAATAGAGATTTCCAATTTAAATGAGAGCATATAAGCATTCAGGATTTTAAAACCAAAAAACTAAGTTAGAGCTCTAATTTGTGTAGGTTCTTCAGTAGGAGAAAAACCACCAAACAGAAGCGGCAAGCGCACGGACAGTGAAGAAATGCTTTGAAGGAAGCGGGACAATGGCCAAATTAAGGTTTAGATTCACCTCTTTAGACAAACTGAACTGGATGGGGAGTTTTGGCATCCAAAGAGAAAAAATAGATGAAAAAATACTTTCATAAAGTTAATCTCCAAAGATAAATATCAATCAAATTTGTCTATCCTAACTGATATTTGGATATTTCTCTACTGATCAGGGTTCACATAGAAAAGGATTAAATGCGAATGCTTGTTAGAA
Source organism: Tenrec ecaudatus (assembly GCF_050624435.1). Classification (NCBI taxonomy): domain Eukaryota; kingdom Metazoa; phylum Chordata; class Mammalia; order Afrosoricida; family Tenrecidae; genus Tenrec; species Tenrec ecaudatus. Next base: position 164,788,002 of record NC_134535.1, on the reverse strand, counting down.
ACAATTCTGCTTTTAATTCTCCCTAAGACAGACCAAAAGTCCGCCCCTCACGCTTCTACTGCTGCTTGGTTGGCTTCCTCATGATTCTTGGTAGGAGTGCTAACACTGCCTCCATCATTCAGTTTCCATAGGAAAACAACTCTTTTCACTTTACCATGTAAATACTGAAGGTTAAATGATCTTTAATCAAAATGACTGCAGTTATATGAGCCCATTTAAAAATTATTTTAGCAATGGAATTTGAATTTAATTTCTTTTCTCTATTGAATATAAGTGATAATACCTTTAAGAAACTAACACAAAAGTACCTAAAAGCAAAAATGGTGTAATCTTTGCGTATTTAACAGATTGCGTAGACTTCAGATTTTAAGGAATTAACTATAGTAACAATTCAATGTATGCACTACAGTCCCACGTAAAAGGGGCTAGCTACCACTGAGAGCTCTCAAATCCCAAAAGAGCCCACTGCCGTCAAGTCACAGTGGCTGGCCTGTACAGGATTTCAGAGCTAGCACCTTATGGGAGCAGACAGCATGCTCCTCCTGCAGAGCAGGTGGTGGGTTTGAACCTGTGACCTTCTCGTCAGCAACCCTGACCTGACAGAGCCACCAGGAACGCCTAGAGATTTCTCAGAAGCCTGCAACAAGAATGGTGAGTTTAAATATCAAGCAACATGTTCCAAATTTTCTTAATTTTAAATGTAGTTTTAATTTAAAAGGGTGGTAACATTAATTTTAGTGTTCATAATCGATAGAAAAGACTTGCTGAAATTCAACCTAGTTATCCTGAAATTACAAGCAAAATGCAGAATAATCTACTGCTTGTTCCCAGGTCTTATTCAAAACCATGCCAGACATACATGATGTTCAAGGGAGGGTGAGATTATTATTACACAGTTTAATAAATTTGCCTACTGATCTGATCTCTAAAGAAAAGGCAGAGTAGACAATTGAGAACGTATCTCAAAATAAGCCAGTCAAGGAGTAAAGGCACTAAATGTGTATTTTCCACCAGGCATCATCTTAAGCTTAATGTGTACTGCTTTTTCAGTATTAGCTATTTGGTTGCATCAAAACATTCTCTTGGAGTAAAGGGTAATGGTTTTCATACTATAGTAACAGAATATATCTAAGAGCTTAAAAAAAATACTTTTTAAAATACTTTTTAACTTTCCTAACTGAACTTTTCCCAATCACTGGCACAAAATCTACTCCAATGCCATCTTCATCTTTAACATACAGGTAGTATATAGGATTTCTAATTCAAAATTAAAATGTTTAAAATTTAACAAAATAAAGTCAGTTGTATTTCAAAAATTAATTTGAGTCTATACCAGTATTTGTTTGACAAAATACAATCAACTATTTAAAACACTTTCAATATAATGCTGATGTGGCAATATAAAAAATAAGCGCATAATTTGTTACAAGAAAATTGAGACAGGCAATCATGCAGATCCAAAAGGGTCAATAATTATTTCATACTAAGAATGCACATTGAAGATGCTTTTTTCAAAACAGACTGAAGAGACTTACTTATCCCAGTGCGCGCACGTGCGTGCGTGCGTGCGTGCGTGTGTGTGTGTAAATTCTCCACAACAGAAACTCGGGGAACACGTGCTTTTCAGGTAAATGATTTTCAGAATTTTCTTCCCTGCCCCTAACCCCTCAAACCACAAAGCACCCACATTAACTTATGTCTGCTTTTCTCTCATCTTCTTGATTATGGTTTAGTTTTAAAAACAGAGAAGAAAGCAAAAGCTTACGTTCTCTATGTTTCAGAGTCACTGAGAGAACGGTTCAAAACAAAGTCAGACAACTAAGTCAAGGAACCATCACTCTCTGACTTCAGTTATGACATATACTAACCCACGGAACAGAAATCAGAAAAATGATCTCACAGTACATTAAACTAAACACGATGAACCCAGTACACCGAAAACAAGCAAACATTAAAACAACTTACATATAAAAAATACTTCATACTACTTTTTAACAGGCATTGTGATTTCTTATGAACACTGACTTTTACTTTTGACCCAAACTAAAAAAATGAACTATTCTCTAAGTACGCATTGTATCCCTTTCGTTACAGCGAATTCATAAACTTCAAGTAAACAGAATTCCAATAAGAATATTTCTCCCTCTGAAAGTATGCAATGTATGGGGTCTGTTCAAATTTTAAAAACTGCCGCAAAAAGTTCATTAGTGCCATAAAATAACCTTTTGATAGTTTTTTTTCATTTAAAATTTAACTTTTAAGCTGTTAATGTGCTAAATTTCATTCTCATACTAATATTCTAGTAATTAGGATTGCGAACAGCAGTGCTCTATAACCCAGTGAAAGCTTTGATAATATGAGAAGAGTACCCCTAAAAAATCCTGGAATCGCCCCCCTCCCCCCCAAAAAAAACCCCATGTATTTAAACTTTTTTTTACAAAACAACTTTATCACTTTCAAAGTACTGTCCAACACACTTAATACATTTGTCAAATCTGCGATTCCATTGTAGAAACATGACAGCACAGCACTTCCCTGTTTTTTTCCTTGGCCTCTTCTCCATCAGTCAAACTGCTGTCCTTCAGGCCCCGCTTCATTCGTGGAAAGCAAAAGATGTTGCGAGGAGCGACGTCAGGTGAGTCAGGTGCATGGAGCAAGAAAGGCATGTTGGTTTTTGCCAGAAACTAGCACACTGAATGGTTGTACAAGTAGGTGCATTGTCATGGGGGGGGGGGGGGGGGGAGAACTAGTCCCCTCAACTGCCACAAATTAGGCCTTTTGTCCCACCCTGCTATGAAATCTTTTCAGAACCTTCATCTAGAAGGCTTGATTAACAGTCTGGCCTCACAGAAGGAACACCAAAGGCACTATCCCCTCAACTCAAAGAGACGAACGAACATCAGTTCTGGGGAGTACTCCCTCGTATAAAATGTAACTATACACATGGCAATGGCTTTAAGGCGATTATGCTAAAACCTCAAATCGATTTAAGGACAGCCATACGATGTTTTCAATAACATACTGCTGGTGGTAGATATGCTATTACAGACACATGGAATTTTTTAATTTTAAGAAATAATATGAACTACTTATACTTCAGCTCTAGCTATTGGCCAAAACACCACCTACAGATGTGCTATCCCTTGCACATGGGATGAAATTTTACGGGTAATAAAATTGTTTGTAATTGATAATAAAATATATTCCATGTATCTTGTTATCTTGTTCTAATTTTAATGCTGGTATCATTTCCTATGGTTTAATATACCTTGAATAATATGATATTTAAAAAATTATTTTAAAAAAGCTTACCAAAACTGGGCTTGCAAATAACTTACTTTTTCACCAAAAGTAAGAAGACGCATTTATATTGCCCATTTCCCAATTCATAACCAGAAGAGTCACCTTAATTCTTTTAGGTAGCCTATTTAATTTGCATGCTCACACCACCACAAAGCCCACTGCTAATGAGTCAGTTCTGACTCATAGCAACCTTAATTACAGTTTCTGAGACTGTAACTCTTTAGCAGATAGCCTCAACTTTCTCCAAGGAGAGGCTGGTGGATTTGAACTACCAACCTTGCGATTAGCAATTCAATGCTTACCTGATAGCTCCACCAGGACCCTTTAAATTTTTCTATGACTTGCAATGATGTGGGGGATATTACTCGTTTAAAAGCATAGCCTCATGATGTTTATTTAATCTTCTGTATATTACCTCTGAGCAAGTTATTACTTTTCCCCCATAAGTTCTGTCTAGAAGGTAGGTGGTTCACAGAAGGTGCCAATATTTAGTTAGAGACGTTTGCAGGCAATACCTGATGATTTTCACTACTTTTGTGTTAAACCAGTAATGATCTGGGGGAAGGAGAGTCCATTAATGAAACTGGTCATTCGGGTTATTACAATACTTCAGAATACACAAAACATGTAACAAACATTTCTTACACTGTAGTCACTGAATAACTAGAATTAGCAGTCAGAAGAATTTTGTTGTTGAAAACAGTTATACATTATGTTCATCCAACTGAAGATTAGTTCATTAAAAAAAAAGGTAAGAAAATTCTTTTATGTTCCAGTTCAGCTGCACTTGATTCAAGTGTTGCTCATAGAGGTTCGTGTTGTTATAAATTAAACATGCTGTCGCCTCAGCAGCCAACAGTACCAGGAGGAAATGTTCACAAAATAAATAGATCGGTCTCTTTCAAACAAAACAGTTATCTCACACCAATCCGGGAGGTCATCCACTCGAGACCTTTACCCAGCCTGAAAAAAAAAAAAGGAAAGCATTTTCTAAATCAGATGCTTTGCACTTAAAAACTGAAAGCTGACTTAATATTTTTCAATGTTACTCACAAGCTAGTCCTACAGTCAGTCATTACTTAATACCTCTGTGATACTATTAAACAGGAAATAATTTATTAGTTCAATAATGTGGGGAAATGCTTCGATTTCACTTTGAAAATGTAGATCTGGAAGTTTTGCATTCAAGTTGCACACAGCCCTTCGCCCTGCCTTCTGTGGGTGTGCATAATTTAACAGGAAACAACTGTAAACAACACGGGCTTTACTTTGCCCTCCTAAACTCTACAGAACAGAATGCTTATGACATAGTCAAAAGCACAGGTCAAAAGTCTCCAACACAGCAAGGAGGGTGGGGCTGATCTGATGATACATATGCTCACAGAAATACACTGTGCGGTCCACGCCGAACACACCGGGATCGACTGGCCTACTCGAACAGTCAAAGAGACGGTCAGTTTTCTTCTCGTTAGTGCATGAGAACAGCAAGAAAAGAACACTAAACATATCAGATTGCGAAAATTTAAACCAAGCATCTGTTATGCCCACTTTTGGTAATAAAATACTACATTCACATTAAAAGTTGGGGAAACATTTGCTTACTAAAACTATTTTAACCTCCTAAGTCTGAGCCATCTTTAACTAAGCGCCAAAAGAGAAAGAAAGGAGCAAGAGCAAGAACGATGGCAGTGTAGTCTACAAATACTGGTGGCGAAATTTGAAAAGCCTTATCTTCCCCTGGAATGATAAGCACTTACCCTTCGCCTGTTAATGCACAGCAGGACTGAATGTGCCAGGGATGATCCTTAATAGAACTAAGGGTGAGGTATGTCGAGATTTCAGCTGCTGTCATACACCCTTTCATATCCTGTTTATTTGCAAAGATGAGGACGGCAGCCTTCCGTAAATCCTGCAATCGATACGAATGTCACAATTCCAACGGAACCACTGAAGTAGGGTGAGATAAATATACACTACTGCATAGTTGTAACAAAATGCTTCTCCTTTCAAGTGATTCCGCAGCAATATTTGATTTCAAAAGCTTATTAAAATTAAAAATGTGACTAATCATGACAATAATTCAGTCTAATACAGGCAGATGAATGGAAGTCAGATAAATTTTCTATTGTTGTGTCAAAAGGGCCAAACTAAAAACAAATTAAATTACAATGATAAATATTGACTTAAAATTATGTGAGCAATATTCTAACCCTAAATATCTACAGAGTTTGAATTCAGTATGAGGATACACATAGGCTGTTCTTACTACTCATTGCTCTTTATATAAATTAAAGGTGCGGATTAATGTTCATTTCAGTATTGCCTATGATACCAAAACATTAGAAGAACTCAAAGGTTCATTAGTAAAACAAATAGATCAAATGTTCACAAGCATCAACCGTGGAAATATTACATAATTGCTAAAAGGAAAAACTGGTTAGGTAAATCTCAATGTGCTCACAGAAAAAAGCTTAAGTTACAGGAAAGTGTGCACATGATACCTTTACATAAAGTTTTAGGAATACAGAAGAGAATTGCCTGTATAATTTATGAAGAATTAGAAATACATTGCAAGTATTAAAATACGCAAATATGATTTTAAAGACTATTTTTAGGACAGTGAAATATCTCAGACAACACAGAGAAGGAAATCAGGTTGGAAAACCTTATAAGATGACTGACATCTTAGGGTGAATAATAAACGCCTGAGTGTTGTACTGTCTGAATTTTCCACGTATCTGAAGTATTTCAGAATTAAGAGATGCCAAATTATTCATTAAAGAATTTTCAGTTATGTCTTGAGGAAAAACATTCAAATCTTCCTTTACGCCTCAACTGACTCGATGAGGCTTTCTTAAGAAGGCATGCCTAAGTTCTTTTCACTAGGAGAGACCCTTTATCTAACAGTCACCTCAAACTGTTAAAGCGTGGGAAACGGCGGACAGTTTTACCAGACACATCAATCTAACACATACAAGTTTGCTAATGATGAACAAACCAACATCCTGCCGCTGTAATCGTCAGAAAAGCATAAAACCAGTGCATAGACGCTTTACTCAATCTTTTTAAAGATGGCTTTCAGAATTTACCTCATGAGCCAGCATTCTGTATAATTCTTCTTTCGTGATAGCCAGTCGTTCCCTGTCAATGCTATCAACAACGAGAATGATGAACTAGAAGACAAATGAAGAGAATAAACATTAAATGGGACGCTGAAAAGATTTCTGCAGAAACCCTTCTCCCCTAAGTTCTTCCTTCACGTGGCGTCTCATTACGAGGAAACGTCTACTGCTTTCTCATCATTGCCCTGAACCAAACAAAGCACTTTTACTGGAGTTTATCTGACGTACAGAAAGCTTGTATGTCAGAGCTGAACTGTGCTCCACAGAATGACAATCGCAGTGACCTTTCAGCAGATCGCCAGGACCTTCCTTCTGAGGCACCTCTGGGTGGATTTAAACTGCCAGCTCTTCGGTTGACAGTCTAATGCTTAACCTAAGCACTTCTCTCCACTCGATGGCCAACGGTCCTTTCATCATTGATGCTTCTATAATGGTGCCTCGCAACTAGCGAACAAAGTCCAAATGTTCATAATAAGAAAGTGATAACTCATAACTTCAGCAAATTAAGACTATGCCCAAGTTTAGTTAAAACAACATCTGAATATGTAATACTGTGGGAAGCAAAGATTTCTCCCCAGCTGTCTCCCGCAAATATATGCCAAACCCAAGACGCTGCTCGCTACACATGGTAAATGACTGTGCACTCGGAGGTCAATGGAAGCAGGCTAGAGGTTATTCTCCTAGGGCACCTAGAGCAGCCAGACTGCATAACCCGACCCGCCCTAAGTAGGGCCCACTCCCTTCTGATATTGTTCCCTTGAAGCAGAGCCCAAAGGCACGCCCAGAACCACTCAAGGATGACTAAGCTTAGGCTACTATATTGAGTCTAAGGTCCACCCATCTTGCCACATATGTACCCCGATTGCCTCTTTACGATTGCTTGTACACCCATAGATCATCCCCCTACTATTAAGTTTGTATTGCCTGTGTTATAACCCCTTCCTGTGTGGTAGATTGCTATCTGTAATCAGAGGGCTTGCATGCCCCCAAAGATATATAAGCTTTGGTTAGAAAGAAAACCTCATGAGAGCTCTCTCCTGCCTTCTCGTCTCCCACCTCCGTGTGTACCATCGAGAGGAGCTGAGGTGAGCATGACACCATGAAATGTGTCTGACTTCTTTATTTCACTCTCACTCTCCTATCTCTTCCATTTCTCTATGACTATACTATAATCTTTATATATCTTAACCATACAATTGTGCCTACCAAACTCACGATTAGTTGTGGGGGGCTGGCTACCCCCACATAATACTAAGACTGGTTTTCAAATGTAAGCTATGAGTTAAAATTATTCCATAACAATCATTTAAAACAATTTGTTTATGTATGAGGGGGCATTCCCCTACCAAAAAAAAAAAAAACCAAAACGGAATAATTTCCCCAAAAACTATGTATTTTAATTTTTTTTTACAAAACAACTTTATCACCTTCAAAGTACACTTTATAACAATTAATACGTTTGTAAAATCTGCGATTCCACATTTTTCAAGCTCATCTGTTTTTGGATGGCTGATAGAACCTGCCTTGTTTTTACGTTCACCTCTTCTATGCTACCACATCACTGTGCTCTCGTGTCCGTCTTCATTGGGGAAAAGCAAGTTGTTCAGAGCAAGGTCAGGTGAGTAAGGTACATAGGCAAGAGAGGTATGCTGTTTTTTGCTAAAACCTGGCGTTCAAAGATGGCTGCATGAGCAGGTGCACTGTGCTGGCTAAACCAGTTCCCCATCTTCCACAAATCAGATCTTTTTGGTCACACACTATTAAGTAATATTTTCAGAACCTCTAAATAGAAAGCTTGATTAACAGTCTGACCTGGTGGAACAACTTCAAATGCACATTTTCATCCTTTAGGCAAATATTGAGGGATATCCAGAACAAGGTTTGTCATCAATTGACATTTCATTTGAAATGAGAAAACCACTCGTACACTTGAGTTTTCTCATAGTCTTGTCTTTGTAAGCAGTGTTCAACATCACAACAGTTTCTGTGGTATTTTCCCTGAGCAGGAAACCAAATTTCAGACACTCTCTTCTGTTAAATCAGCCATCACAAAAAAAAAAAAAAAAAGAGAGGTTTGAGTGAAAGTGGTTTATGAAAAAATTCACTGTGACCAGAGAGAACCTTCCCAGGCAAAGCCACTGGGTGCACCAACTCAGTGAGTTGCCAGACGCTTGCCTAACTTCGCTCTGCTCAGCACAATTCCAGTTTGGTTTTTTTTTAGTACCCTCTTGTATAAAAAAACTTCTGCCCCTTCCAATAATACAAACGATTGAGAAAAAGATAATTATCTTTTAAAAAGCCATTAGTAAGAGCCTGTTTTACATATTTGTACAAACGATAAAAACTGAAGTAGAAATGTGCTAAACAGAATTGTATGTTCCAGTGTGTGTCATTTAATGTCCATTCAGGGACTATCAAGACACATAAATGTCTACAGTCCCTTAAGATTTCTCTTTTCTTTTTTTAAATCATTTTATTGGGGGCTCGTACAACTTTTATCACCATCCATATATCCATCCATTGTGCAAGCACATTTGTACATTTGTTGCCCTCATCATTCTCAAAACATTTGCTTTCTACTTGAGCCCTTGGTATCAGCTCCTCACCTCCCCCCTTTTTTATGGAAATCAGCTCTTATTTTGTTTATCATTTTCCCTTAATGGTTTTAAGGGCCCCAAACTTAAGACTCTTGCAGCACTGGACCAGGGTGGGATACAGGCAGGTAAAGCAGAGAACATACTTCTGAGAGAACCTCTGGCAGTTGGTGGCTCTTTGCTTCCTCTTGTTCCACTCCTGACCTGTCCTCTCAGCCTCAGCCACCCATCCCCAGTGCCAATGCCAGCAGCCCAAGCAACAGCAGTGGCAACCAGGACAAGCAGGCCCTCATGTGGTTTTAACGTGTTTGCACAAATCCAGATCAACGTGCTATTTCGTAGAACATACTGTGGATGTTAAGCAATGCATACCTGCGCTTATGTGTTAAAAAATATGCTAAGGAAATGGAGGGTGACATTAAAGAAAGGTAAGCATAATTAAAAACTGGAGAAATCGGTTGGAAAAAGTATGTAAGAAAAAGTGCTAAATAATTTTTTTATCAAAAATAAAAATAATTTGTGTAATTAGAAAAGAAAATAAGAGAACTGGCCTCCAAATTGAACAGCTTATGCAGAAGAAAAGGGTTGAGAAATGAGATTAAACATGCTAGCGGTTTTAATACAGAAGTGATGCAGAATAAACAGAGCAAACAAATTGAATCAGATTATACAAATGACTAAGATTAAGGAGAGACAACTAGAATGATCTGCAAAAAAACAGAGCAAGGCCTAGCAAAAAAACAAAACAAAAAAGCAGGGCTAGTGAGAGGAAGGAATGAATATAATAAACAAGGCCCCAAAACTAACTAAATAAAAATATAAACAAGGCAAAGGATGAATGGACAGACTATGGGGAGGTAGATATGGATTAATGAGAAGGTGACAGGACTAGTTAAGAACTGTAACCACTAATATGACAATGGAGACACACTGCTCTTGGATTCCTCCTCAATATAAAGATTCTGAGACACGAAATGAGGAGGGTGACCAAGGTGATGAGTGAGACACCACAGAGACAAAGCCCTGCTTGGGCCATGTGAAAATAGCAGGCTTCTGTGCTGCAGGGCAGGCCAAGGGTTCTCTGCGGTCACTTAGGGACTCTTGCAGAAAGCATTTCTTAACAGACCCTTTCTTCCAAATGGCCTAAGTAATAAAGCATTTTCTTTGTGCATGTACTGTAATACATCTTCTAGAGTTTCAGTAATTTCATAAATTACTTTTTAAAAATGCTTCCAGTGTCAGAATATGTGAACCAACTAGCATCAACTCTGAAGTTCAATCACTCTTTTAATAGGAGTCAATTCTAAACTAAAAAAAAAAAGTGCCAACTATTCAAACAGTCCTATGTCGAAATACTATCTTTCCCTTAACCTCTTAGCACACGCTAGTGATTGGACTATAGCAACAGACTACGCTAACCCAGACCCTGCCTTGCCTGCAGACTGTGGGTGTGGTGCACCATCAGGCGTTTCCCTCTGAGGTAACATGGCTTGCTGTGAGTTACGAGACACAACGTCCCTCCATGACCCATAGCGCTATGGGGGACAACACTGGAGACACAGTGTGGGAACTGTGCCTGATCCGACCCCACCACACTGAGGCGAAACATTAAGGGCATGTAAAAGAACAGCAAGGGGAGAAGAGCAAGGAAGTCCCCAGGGAATACTAAAAATAGACTGTGGGGCCAGGGCATGGTACCCCATCAGACTCAACCAGAAAATACTCTTAAAGGTCAACAAACAGACCTTGAACAATTTACAGGCCTTTCTCTTTTTTTGTCATAGGTTTTTTGTTGTTCTATTTCCTTCTGTTGTTTTGCTGACTATTTTTGTACATATTATTTCTACATATCTATCTAGATAAAATAGGTGGGATAAAAAATCTGGAGGATGGGGGTGGTTAGGGAATATGGGAAAGGGGAGGTGGTGGAAAGGAAGTGGGTGTTAACAAACCCAGGGGCAAGGAAACAACAAGTGATGTAAAATTGATGGCGAGTGGGGTGGAGAAGGCCTTGTAAGGCTTGACCAAGGGCAATGTAACCGAAAGGAATCACTGAAAACCCAAATGAAGACTGAACATGATAGTGGGACACGAGGAAAGTAAAAGGAAATAGAGGAAAGAAATACGGGGCAGAGAGCATTTATAGAGGTCTAAATACAGGCATGCTCACATGGGAAAATAGATCTATATACATATATTTGAAGGTTTAGTATTAAGATGGACACTGGACCCCTACTCAATATACCCTCAACGCAAAAACACTTTGTTCTATTAACCTGGCATTGCATGACGCTCACCTTCCCAACATGATCGCTGAAGAGAAAGCAGGTGCATAAGCAAATGTGGTGAAGAAAGCTGATGGTGCCCCGCTATTAAAAGAGATAGTGTCTGGGATCTTAAAAGGCTTGAAGATAAACAAGCGGTCATTTAACTCAGAAGCAAAAGGCCCACATGGAAGAAGCACAGCAGCCTGTGTGATCATGAGGGTGTCCACAGAATCAAGTAAAAATTTATCATTGTGAATGAGGGGGGATGAAGAGTGGAGACTCAAAGCCCAATTGGACATCCCCTTACAGAAGGGTCATGGGGAGATGACCCCGTCGGGGTGCAGTATAGAACCAATGATCTTGAATGCTTCCTCCCCCTCACTATCATGACCCCAATTCTACCTTACAAATCAGGCTAGACCATACCATGTACAGAGGTACAAATAAGAGCTGGAAGCACAAGGAATCCAGGACAGATTAACCCCTCAGGACCAATATTAGGAGTAGCCATACTAGGAGGGGAAGGGTAAGGTTGGGGGAGAAAAGAGGAACCAATCACAATGATCTACCTATAACCCCTCCCAGGGGGATGGCCAACAGAAGAGTGGGTGAAGGGAGACATCAGTCAGTGTAAAATGAAAAAAAACAATTTATAAATCATCAAGGATTCATGAGGGAAGGAAAGGGGGGGTGGATGAGAAGCTGATACCAAGGGCTCAAATAGAAAGAAAATGCTTTGAAAGTGATGATGGCAACAAATGTACAAATGTGCTTGACACATGGAGAGAAGTATGTATTGTGAAAAGAGTTGTACGAGTCCTCAGTAAAATGACTTAAAAAAAAATCTGCTTCTAAGAATTAGGACAGACAATAGGAGAGGCCAGATTTGTGTGCAAGCTTGCCTCTTATCCAATAAAACGAAGTGACAGAGAATTCTGGGAAGTGTCCTGCAAGCATAATGATTTTTAATTAAAATACACCATCTCATCAAAACTTAGGCTTAATTCTTGTTAATTATATATTTTTAATGAAAATTATACTTAGTCTGCCTTCCCCTCACCTGGGCTTCCTGTAAGCTATGAGACCTGGGGTCAAGTTAGATACTCTGTTAAGTGTCAGATTTCTCGCTTAATGGAGATGTTTAAGAATGTGAGGACAAGGAACTGGGGCAGTCGACCCAGCAGTAAGCACCTCACAAATATTAGTAACCATTATTCTTCCTACTCCTTTTGTCTCTTTGATTTGAACATCACAAACGTCTTACTAAAAAACATCTTAGTAAAAGATAAATGTCAGTGTGTTTTAGGTACTACGTATGCATTTTCTGGGTTTAACCTTGGGGTCCTTGTGTGAAAAGTAGACGTGGTCACGAGATACCTCTGTGTTTAAGTAATAGGTGTTCCACGAGGACCGCAGTGACTCCTGACCACCAATGTCCCACATGAGGAAATGAGTGTTCTTCACGACGATTTCTTCGACATTGCTTCCTATGGTGGGGGACGTGTGAACCACTTCATTCATTAAGCTGTTAAAAGACAGAGACCGTGAAAACCTGAAGCGTTCATGTTTAGATTCTTAGAATGAATCAACCTTCCCTTTTATCTGTGCCAATACTCATCATTAGCATCAAAAAGAAACTTGGAGAAAATGTATGCAAATAAATGTCTAGACAAAACATAAGTTCTAAGAAAACTCTGCTGCGGCTTTTAAATGACCTGAGGAGCACACTTATTATAAGTTTGCATCCTGTGACCAACTATCCCAATACCAACGTGCTCTGGTATCAGAGCTGAAGCAGTACTCCAGCCTCAAAGAGCAGGTTTTGAAGAGACAGAAACCCCCAAATTTGTGAAGTTGAAACCAAAGCACACAGGCTAGCACAATTAGGATAACTTGTAACGTTCTGAAAATTGAGAGTTCAGCCAGGAGAATTAGCTCATCCTACTGACTTGCACTGGTCTTTGAAAAGGGAGCTCTAGCGGTGCAATAGTTAAGTGCTCAGCAGCCAATCAAAAGGCTGTGCGCTGGAGCCCACGATGAGCCCACCCAGTGGCTCTATGGAAACAGGACCAGGCCTGGCTACATGTGCCCTTGACGTTAGAGCCTAGGAAAGTCTTCGGGACAGCTCTGCTCTCCTAGAAGTCAACACTGACTCGAAAGAGCACAACCACACAGTCTTTGATAAGGCCATGGGCAATTACAAAATTTAATTAAAATTCACTCTAAATATATGCATCTATTTAGAATACCAATGCATATACCATGTTATTGTGATCACTGGTAAAACGACATTAATTCATCCAACAAGCATTTGTCTGGCTGTACTGTCAGTACTACACATTTTGTGTACATGTTCTAGTCAAGTATGTAATTTGAATCTGCTAGGTGTGCCACGTCATTCACCGTATGTGTGGATCCATTTGCACAAAAAATATATAGATGCTTAGGAGAGACCTACACATCTCTCTAGAGTTTTATATATAATATATATTAGTGTAATATATAAACATATTTAAAAACTATGTACAGGGGAAAAATGAGGAGCTGATACCAAGGGCTCAAGTAGAAAGCAAATGTTTAGAGAATGATGAAGACAACAAACGTACAAATGTGCTTGACACACAATGGATGGATGTATGGATTGTGATAAGAGTTGTACGAGCCCCTAATAAAATGATTTAAAAAAAACTATGTACAGGATTAGATCAACAATGATGACTACACCAAAGTTTGTTGCCACTAATTCCAAATAATAGTGACCCTATAGAACACAGCAGAACTGTCCCATACAGTTTCCAGGGCTGCTGCACTTTTTCTTAGCCATATCTTTCTCCCAGAGAGTGGCTGGTGGATTTGAACCGTTGACCTGGTTAGCGGTTAAGCAGTTAACTACTGTGACAACATGTTTCTTAAATGCTATATTTGATGTTTGAAAGCTATGTGACATCAAAATATTTAATGTCCAAAAAGTATAGGTTTTAGTGAAAAACAGGCATTTATTCAACTCTCAAATGACAAATCGTAAGTTTGTAGCTTTTGAAAAATGTGGTAAGTGTTACGGAAGTAAAGTACTGCGGAAAGCTGTCAGGCTAACGAACCTCTAATGCAAGGTAGGTGGGAAGAGAGATGAGTCATACGATTGCATGGTGCTTTGTAATCGTCTGTTAAAATGCTTGGGACATGCGGCCTACTTCCACTGCATACAAAGGTCACTTCACTGGCTGAGAGGGTAGCAAGAGTCCTGTATGTTGGTAAATGGTTTACTGGGCAGCCGAAACGTCCTTAAAATATTAATATTTCTGTCACTCTCAAACCTCTTCTAGTCGCATGCTACTCAAGCAGTATTTTAAAGAGCAACTTTCATATATATTGACATGACAGGTCAAATGCCCAAGTTATTAGCCAGAAGAGTAGCAAACAGCTTCCTAGAGATACAAATCTATGTAACATGGATCACAGTATGGGAAGAACAAAGTGTGATTCATCTTGTCATGTCATTAAATGCATGCTTTATTATTTTTATTTACTATTAATTCTGTCTAAGACCAAAAAAATGAGTATATGTAAAGGCTTTAATGAACAGAGATGCTTATTTTATTTACTTTTTCACAAATCTATATTTGGTAAAATTTATATGAAACTGTTCAGATATTCCATTATACTATAAAGGCACTTCGTTCTTATTACTGATACAAAATTAGTTTCAATGTAATTGAAATAATGCAAACAAACGCCCATACTTACAACTGATAAAGAATGGTGGTTTTCCCTGCGTTATCCAGTCCCACTATAATTACTTTGTGTTCTACAAGAAAGAAAGAAAGCCATAAACATTTAACACTGTGGCATATTGTAATTACATGCTTTCAACAATGATTATTAGCTAGCTCTCTAAAGAGAATAATTTGCAGAATATTTATTATTGGACTGTTAAATACGGCAAGAAAGCCTTATTTATGATGTATGGTTACGAAATGAAACCATCTAATACAATGTTCTCCAAAGAAACAGTGTGGGAGATACGGGAGCACGGATACGGGAGATTTAGTCACACATTTACACATATTTAATTGGGGAAGACGTGGCAGCAATCCACATAACAAACTTAACCAGAGACATCAGATTTGAAATGAAGTTTTTACTGACTTGAAGGAACATAGGCAAGGCAGAGATCCAAAGCCCATCTGCTAAGATAACGGGACAGTTCCTCACAGAAGGGCCACAGGGAAGTGGTATGTCCACGGGGCACTATAGCACTGAACCTCACAACTATCCGTTAGTTCTTTAAAATTTCCTCCTCTCACTATTATGGTCCTAGTTTTATCTCATTCATCTTGCTAGTCCTGTGTATGTACATGGGTATAACCAAGATCTTTCAAGGCACGCAATTCAAGATAGATTATCCTCTCAGAAACAGTAAGGGGAATATTGACTTTCTGAAGATATGGGGAGGGAGGGGAGAGAGGAGGCACATAACTATGATTCTATAACCCCACTCGAAGGGAACGAACATCAGGAGTTAAGGAGAATGGACATTGTAAGGATAGTGTAAGTTAAGGCAAAATAGGACAGTATAGGATACTAAAGGGGAGCTGATAGCAAGGAGTTCAAGAAGGGAAAAAAATGTATGGAAAATTAAGAGAGCAGCCATGGTACAATTGGGCTTGGTCTAATGGAACTATGGATTGTAATAATATCTGTAAGAGCTCCTCATAATATGTTTTTAAAAATAAAATGTAAAAGTAAGAAAACAAAAAAATGAAGATTTTACAAGTCTGCTTTAAACACCTGCTTGCCTTCTCTACTAATGTTAGCTTATCAAGTTGTTTTTGCAACTGTAAGTTTTCCCACTTATGTGTACCAAGATACAGTTCTTCCTTGCCCAGAAGTCTGATGTGAGATTGTCCTCACCTGGCATTCTTCCTGCGTAAGAATGAGGGCAGCACACACTCTCGGCGGCTCCTTCTCTCCTTACATTAGCTGACAGAGACACAGCATTCGGAAAACATTCTTAGAAGCAGATACTGCTGGCTTTCTGCTGGTGGCAGACAAACCCCTTCTGTCTACTCCTTCTGGTACCATGCAGTAGTAAGGCACTTCTTCCAAAGGAGTTCTGAAAGACCTGATTATTATGCTGAGTCCGGGTGGCAGAGGGCTGTGCTGTGAACGGACCACAGTCAGCAGTTTGAAACCACCAGCCTCTCCTTGGGAGAAAGATGAGATTTTCTACTCCTCTAAAGAGTTACAGTCGGAGAGACCTACAGAGACAGTTCTACTCTGTCCTACACGATCACTACACTCAGAATTGACACGATGGCAGTCTGTTTAAGGATTCTGTTAGATGGGCTATGTTCTAAAGGCTCCTGTGTATAAAGAAAGCTCTCCAGATACACTTATTTTTTCTAAATATTTAACTTTTACAGGGCAGACTGCTTAAAAAGCTACTGGCAAACCTTACCGAGGGATCATAAGAATTTGCTGTAAAACCCTCTGGAGCTAATTGACACACCTCATCCTGGAACCCTGTTCTTCTGGATAACCCGATGAATACATGTCATCAACTAAACAAAGATCTGTAACACACCACGTCAGCGTTTACCTAGTTGTTTTCACAACTCATCTTCCCACCTACGGTTACTAAGACAAAAGTACTTGCACCGGCAAACCATCTTTGCTTCTTTGAATGGTCTGCCTATGACACTACGGGATGTGGTCCTCGGTGAGGGCTATTTCTGCTGTGTGCAGACTAAACAGGTGTTATGATCGGCACTATAATTCACTGCAACTCTCCTTCTTTGACTAGTTGGGTTAATTCCTCAATTTCAAACAGAGCCACAGTAGAACACTGACGTCTAGCACTCTGAACTTTTAGTCCACAGCTGTTTACTGGAAACGCTAACATTCCAGCAGCTGGAGACCAAGGAGTCCCAGGCCGAGACAGAGCCACTAGTCTACAAGTAAACTACCCTTGGGCACAACTCCTCATGAGCAGGGAAGAGAGGGACATTACTAAATGGCCCCATGTTCACTCAAAGGGAACACTCAAGGCCATTTTCAAAGAACCTCACTCCTTGTTTCACATGCTCCACCATCATCATCATCATCATCGGACTGAGGGCTTGTGAGAGTAACACAGATAATGTGCCATTTTGAGAAGTTGGCCCTCAATTTGGAGTTATAAATCCTGAAAGTGAACAGAGCATAAATCTAATTAAAAGTGCATAAAATTCCAATTTAGATTAATTTTACTTAATTTTGAGTTATTTCTTCACAATCTCCCTCATTGATCGACATTTTAGCAATTATGACAAAATAGACAATTTCAACCCTGTCTTTACCCTTCAGTTATGCTGAGGCTTGTATGCTGATATTAAAGTTATCAAGAACAAGCTGATTCAGTATAAATAACAGCAGAAAAGAAGCTAAGTGCTTTTAAGAAACATGAAAAAACTCTGGGAAATATGTCTTTAGCATTATCTGTAACCCTAAGACTGAAAACAATTTCAAAGGGCACCTACTAAAACACTTCACACAAAATAAAAGTTGTTCGTACTCTGCGCAGTACTGTAACCCCCTTCCTGCCACTGCGCTGTCCTTAGCTGCTTCTGAATGACCTGCATGGCCAGACAGGGTGTCTTCTGAGTGTAGAGCTGTTTTACTACATGCTTCTTTTTTCAAAGCATTTTACTAGGGACTCATACGCTTTCTTTAATCCATTATCTTTCAAATGGCATATATATATCTAGTATAGTACATTCTAACACAAAAATTGGTGTCTAAGATTAAAAAGTGAGTGAGATTCCATTTACATATTCACAAATGTTAGTATTATCCATTCAAGGCATAGTGAAAAATTAGAGAATGACAAGCTTATACACTCCGTAATATAAACAGAAATTTGAACTGATAATGCTGCTTTAACATCCATGCATATTCAAAAATAAAATCGTTTTCACATCAACAGATACCTAATGCACAATTTACTACTACGTGATGGTACAGAGTGTTGCCTAATGTTAAAAGAAGCCCTCAATGCTTGAGAAGTATCACTTAGGGTTCCTGTGCTATGATACTGTCTTTTTAAGGAGCTCTGGTGGCATGGTGGCAAGGCCAGCAGTTCGAGATCAGTAGTCACTCTGCAGGAGAAAGATGGGCTTTTTGACCCTGCCTTATAGGGTCACTATGAGTTGGCATCAACTCTATGGCAGTGAGTTGTCGTTTGTTTTTAGTATCATTGTCATTTTTTGTTAGCAAGAATCAACAGGTCATGCCAAAGTCTTCTTTTTGTGATGAACATACTCACAACAAAAGAATGTAATTATCGAGGAGATTCTCTGCAGCATTGTTTTATATGAATAATTTCAGGCCTGGCTAACTGAAACAGCTGTACCAGGCCTGGCTAACTGAAACAGCTATGGAAAGAAACTTGTAATCTTTACTATTTACATCACCCAGCAATAACTTTTGTTGAACTACGGGCCATGCAGATGAATGATTACACCCTTCAGCATACGTAAAGAAACTAACTGGACCAGTCGACAACATCATGATAAACATGGGAAAGACTGGAGCTGCCAAGGACTGATTTCACTTGGATCCACAAGCAATGCTCCTGGAAGCAGCAGTGAAGAAACCTGACAAAGAGCAAAGCTGTGGCCCAGTCACCCTGAGGCCTAAGGTGGGCCTGACCCAAGCCAGGGGATTCCTACTGCTTGATAGGCTTATGAAACTAGACGTGAATAAGGACGACGGAGAACAGCGGACATATTCAAACCATGGTGGTAGCGACGAATATGGAAATACCAGAACAACCAACAAATCTGTCTTGGAAGAAAGCACTGTGAGAACACTCCTTTGCAGCAAGGAAGGCAAGTCTTCACTTCACATGCATCGGACAAGGTATCAGACGAGATCAGATCTTAAAAGCAAAGACTGCAACAGTGGGCTCAGACGCAACTTTTGTGAGCAAGGCACAGGAGCAGGTCGTGCTTCATTCTGTTTACATAGGGCGGCTTCAAGTGGGAGGGGGCTTGATGGCACCTAATAACGATGGCGTAGCTTTTTAGACACAGACATGCAATGTTTCTATTTCAAAAACAACAGAAGCTGCTGGACCAAGTAAGGGAAGACTATAAAACAAAATTAAAATTCACCAAAAAAGACTTATTAGTCTACAGGTGATCTTTGAGACGACAGACCTTAGAAGCCCTTCAAATTTAGAACTGAATTTATTCCCAGAGACCACCTGAAAGCCAAGCAATAAGCAGGTCTATAAAGTGAACAAACAGTAACACACTGGAGGAATGGGCTCCTCTGATCATTCAACCAAATAACACCCAAAAGGGCAGCCTTTGCTCAACAGTCAACTCTGAGTCAAAGAGGAAGGGGCAGAGCACAATGGGCACAGGGAATAAGGAAACCAGGATGGGAAGCGGAGAGAGCGCTGAAATATCCAGGGGCTGCAGCCCATGTCACTCAACAACCTATGCATGATGAAACTGTCCAATGGAAACGACGTCATTTGCTTCGTAAACTTACATCTAGACGGCACTTAATTGAGAATAGGTTTAAAATAAGTTCTGAAAATAAAATCGTGGCAAATGTCCTCTGTGCTTTCCGAGAGCAAATCAACTTGCTGTGCAATTTAAAAGTCTCCGTGGAGAGCCCAGCATGTTGTGTCAAGACATTACCAAAGGAATGAAAGTGAATCAGCATGTTTTTTTAAATGGCCATGCATCACAGTGGAGGAACACACTGAGCAGTCTAGGACACTGGCAATCTCCTCTGTGAGACCTAGCTGTGCTCCTGCCCGCACCAAAAGGCAGAGATAAGGGCTTCCTGTTTTACTAATCTTTACTTTTCCACCTCCAGCACAATACATGTTTAGTCACACTAAGCAAAGTAGTGACAGAGTATCAATATACTATCTGTTACAGCTTCTGGCTCATAGTAACCCCACATGAGACAGCAGAAGAGAGTTTTCTTGGGGGCTCAAGGGTTACATGCTCAGGTACTAACTGAAAGGTTGGCAGTTCAAACCCTTTGGTGGCTCCTGGGGAGAAAAGACCTGTGTATGCTAAGATTACAACCCAGGAAACCCCATAGGGCAGTGCTCTGTTCTACAGGGTTGCTATGTTTTTTGTTACGTGGTATTTTCTTAAAAATGTATGATTACATAATAATTATTTCTGATTACCAAACTGCCCTTGGGGCACTTCCTTCTCTGTTCTTTAGGTCAGTATAAACCAGGACACATAAGAAGAAACTCACACTGAAGCGGACAGCAGGTAATCAACAGTCTCTCTCCCGAGGAGGAGTCAGATGGATTGCAATCAAGCACCTTCAGCTAGCAGTCCAACACTTCACCTGTTGGCCGCCAGCACTACGTTAGAAGGAAGTTTATTTTTTAAATGCTTGAATATAGCATTGTTATGACTAAGTAAAGGAGCTCCGATGATGTAGTGGTTACGAGTGGGCTGTGAGCCCCATAGATGGCAGTTCCAAACCACCAGCAGCTCCTCTTCACACTGCATTACAGTCTTGGAAACTCCCAGGGGGTTGTCATGAGTCAGTATTGACTTGAGAGCAGTGAGGTTTTTTTGAGATGACTAAACAGTTTGTCTTCAAAAAGCTTAAGGAAAAAAAAACACGTTCTATATTCTAGTTTCTTTTTTTCACTTGAGTAATTAAGATAAAAAATACTTTATTTTTGGCATTTGGCTAATGAGTCTGAATGCAATTAATGTCCTTTCGACATTTCTGACAAAACTGATAAGAAAGAAATGATTATTAGGTAATAGAAAAACCACTTTATGACTAAACCACTTTATGATAAGATTAAATACAAAACCAGCCAAGAGATCAAAGAGTGTAAGAAGGTAGAACCCACTGAAGTTACCAGCCAAGCTGAGAAGAGACCAAAGAGCCTCACTGTTCCTCAGGTCCCTGAATAGACACAGTAAAAAGGGAGGCTTCAACAAGAAAATCTTGAATTTGCCCTCACCTATTTACTACTGGAACCAGCTTCTAAAAGCCCTGGTTAACCAACAGCAATGATTCATCCCCACCAGCCACTCATTGGGAGGAAGATGTGGCAGCCTGTCCCCCCAGAGGGTACAGCCTAGAAAAGCCTCTGGGGCCATTCTACTGTGGCCTATCGGCTCACTATGAGTTAGAATCAAGTTTGGGGGGCTAGGGAATTAAAATGCCATCCATGGGAAGATTAAGATCTGAAAGGCAAATGGATTTCAGACTTCTTTGACCATGACCACAGAACTGAAAGATTCAAACTCACCGCCCTCAAGTTGATCCTGACCATAGCGGGCAGCCCTACAAAACAGTACAGAATTATCTTTGGGGGTTTCCGAAGCTGTCAAATCTTTACGGGAGCAGAAATGGAATTTATTTCCATTTAAAGTAAAAGACATCAAACGAGATATCTATTACTGAAATTAAATAATCTGAAAATAAACAGATTGGGGAGGTGATGTGGATGAAACAGTATCCCTAATTCATGCTGGAATCCCACCCTTTACCTGTAGGTGTAATCCCATTTGGAAATAGAGTTGTTCTCTTTGCGATATTAACAAGACCACATCAGTATCAGTGTGTCACTTGTGAGATATACAGGACCTGACGGAGCAGAGAGCAGAGAGCACCAACTGTGAAGGGCATAAACAGGTGAGGATCACCAAGGAGGCGAAGAATATCAGTCAACAGAGCAGGGCTGACAGAGACGGCCTTCCCCTAGAGCCCGCACCTTGGGTTTCCCTTCTAGCTCACTTTATGTAAAGGCACCCTCTTCTTGTATTTGTTACAGCAGCACTAGGAGACTATGACAGGTGGGAAGTGATGATGGTCGGGCAGAATCTGAACTAAAGGACTGAACCATTTGAAGATCAGGATGAAGAATATTCAAAGTAGGTAGCAGATACTAGGAAATGAATGATCAGGTTTAGTTTGGTGTACTCAAAAATCACTAAAAAGGCTAGAATGAGAGCAGATTAAGCTAAAGGGTGGAAAGAGTAGTCAGAGGTGAAGAATAATAAAAATAGGATACTGATGCTAAAAATGACCTGAATTTTTCACAAATGAGGCCAAAATGATAGATACTAGGTAATTTAAGATGCCATGTTAATTCTCAAAATAAACCATAATCAAACTATATATATATTTGACTAGTCCTTTTTAAAAAAAATACAAGTAGCTAATTATGCAAAAGACCAAAGCATCTAAAAGCTAAAAAAGAAAGAGGAAGGATCCAATTTTAAGGTCAGATTCTCTCTCTCTCCCCCCACCACCCCCCATTTTCAGAGTAGGTATATATAGTCTCTAAAGTAGCCTGGAACACTGAATTGCTAAATCACCACTCCTAAGAGAAATAGTTAGCTTCCTGAAAACCAATCAATACATAAATTTATTTTATGCGTTTCTTTTCGTTTAATGTGTTTTTCTTACAAATAATTATATCTGGTATTTCTTTATAATGACAACACTAGCTGACCCTGAGGGGTTCAACATTTTCCTGGGTCTGGACAATGTAACCATAGAGTTCTCTGGCTGCCAGCCTCACAACAAGCTGCCCACTGTGCTACCTCCACCCCCGCAACAATCGTCATCTCATGAACTCATGAACCGACAACTTTAGCAGCTTCTCCCTCTCCACAGCTTCATCGTGCATAACAGATGTTACTTCGGTAAATTTCAGCACAACCTTTTGGTAAAGACCAGTGAATTCCCTCTTCTTCTGGATGTAACATGCTGCAGATTAACACTGAACTGAGGCTTCACGAAAACTTCCACTCAGTCTGAATGATGCTCAACCAACACCTATTTTCCCAAAAAGGCATACTATGGACTTCTGCGCACTGAGGAAGACTGGACTCTACTTCCGCACTCTGAAATGGAGGATATTTTTAACAGCAAAATCACTAACAAGAAGCATTAAAACATGCAAACACCAGGGCATCCTGCAGAGGTGAGCATGATACTTGTGGACAGTTGGGGAGCTCATCAAGGAGACAGTTCCTTCAACCTTTTCCACTTTAGCTGGGAGTCTCAGCTGAGCTACCGGCTGATTTTCATTTATTGTCCCTCTGTGCATGCTTGTAAGCTACCTCAAAATATTCCTGAGTCCTGCCACTGAAGCTACAGCCCAGGGAGAGACGTACGTCTGATCAGAGCACACAGGAGCAATGGAAGATGGAAGGAGAGCGAGTGGAACACATCCTAACCCAAGGGTGATATTCCTGCTCAGAGCAGCCAATGTGCAGAGAGGACCATAGGGCTGGCCCCACCATGAGACACGACGTCCCTCACTGACCCATAGCGCTATGAGAGACAAGATTGGAGACACAGAGCAGGAATTGTGCCTGATCTGACCCCACCACATGGAAGTGAAACGCTAAGGGCGTGCAACAGAGCAGCAAGGGGAGCAAACAAATGAGATCCCTGGGAAGTACCAAAAATAGACTTTGGGGCGAGAGTGTGGCACCACATCAGACCAGAAAACACTCCTAAAAGCCAATAGACCTGGAACTAGTTATAGGCTTTTCTTTCTTTTTTTTTTTTGTCAGTGTTTTTTTGGTTGTGTCTGCTGTTGTTTTGTTTTCTTTGGTGCTTTGCTCTGTCTTGTTTTTGTCTCTGCATGTTTATCTAGAGAAGATAGGCGGGATAAACAATCCAGAGGAGAAAACAATAGGGGGTGACTATTCCTGGGGGATATGGAGAGAGGGAGGCTAGGGAAAGAAAGGGGGGTGTCAACCAACCAAGAGACAAGGGAACACGTGATCTAAAATTGATGAGGAGGAGGGTATAGGATGCTTGGTGGGGCTTGATCAACTGCAATGTAGCAGAGGAATTACTGAAACCCCAATGAAGGCCAAACATGATAATGGGAAAAGAGGAAAGTAAAAGGGCAGAGGAAAGAAGTAGGAAGCAAAGGACATTTATAGAAGTCTAAATACAGGCATGTACTTATGTCAATATATTTATATGTTAAGTATCAAGGTAGCAGACAGACACTGGGCCTCTACTCAAGGACTCCCTCAACACAAGAACACTTTGTTCTATTAACCTGGCATTCCATGATGCTCACCTTCCTAACATGATCACTGAACACAAAATGGGTGCATAAGCAAACGTGGAAGAAAGCTGAGGGTGCCGGCTATCAAAAGATATAGTGTTTAGGGTCTTAAAAGGCTTGAAGATAAACAAGGGGTCATCTAGCTCAGAAGCAACAAAGGTCACATGGAAGAAGCACACCAACTTGTGTGATCATGAGGTGTTGATGGGATCAAAGACCCAAAACAAAAAGTCCTACCAATGTAAATGAGGGAGAGCACAGAATGGAGACCCAAAGCCCATCTGTAGGCAACTGGACATCCTTTACAGAAGGGTCACAAGGAAGAGATGAGCCAGTATAGCACTGAGGAAGCAAACCACTTTCCTCAAGTTCTTTAATGCTTCCTCCCCCTCACTATCATGACCCCAATTCTACCTTACACAGGTACAGATAGAGCTGCAAACACAGGGAATCGATGATAGATAAACCCCTCAAGAATAAGAGTAGCAATACCAGGAGGGGAAGGGGAAGGTTGAGGGAGAAAGGGGGAACTGATAACAATGATCTACATTTAACACCCCTCCCAGCAGAGAAGTGAGTGAAAGGAGACATCGGCCAGTGTGTCTGAGAAAAGACACGAGAAAATAATGTATAAATCATCAAGGATTCATGAGGGGAGGGGGAAAAATGAGGAGCTGCTACCAAGGCCTCAAGTAGAAAGAAAATGTTTTGAGAATGATGATGGCAACATATGTACAAACGTGCTTGACACAATGGATATACGTATGTATTGTGATACGAGCTGTAAGAGCCCCCAATAAAATGATTTTTTTTTAAAAGGCTTAATAAATGTTTTCTTTAAATTAAAAAAAATTCCTGAGTATTGATTTTGGGACTACAAATCAATTTTACTAAACAGGTGAATTTTTAAATAAGGATCAACTATGTGTATATATCCACCCAATGATTTTTATAAAAGTAATATGGCGTTGAAATTATTTTCTTCAAGTTAAGTGTGTCAAAGGAATTCCTCGTGTTCAGAATTAAACAACAGACAACATTGAGGATTACTTTTGTATTTTTAACTTGGACAATACATCCTTTAGTTCTAGGAAGAGATGTACTCCACAAGATGCTGGGGCTCCAAAACGCTTAAGGAATAAAGGGAGTAAGGCAAATACTTTGAAGAGAGACGGGAATACATAAATCAGGTGCATGGCGCTCAACCCTAAATCTTCTTGGCACTACTGCCCAGGCCACCCCGCACATTCTTATTTAACTGAACTTGGACCTTCAGCACGTAATCATGCTACTCTAATAATCAAGCTGGAGTGAGTGATTAAGTACCTCTGGATTAGGCGTGTAACTGTTGTTGTGTAGTGCACTGCGAATTCCAACACTCAGACACCCTACCTGACCCAGCAGAACTGCCTCAGACAGTCTCCAAGGATGTAATCTCAACAGAAGCAGGCTGTCGCATATTTACTGCTCCTTAGGACAATTTGTGGGTTTGAACTGCCAACCTTCCAGGATGCAAATGCTTGAACACTGGCGTTCCTGGGGTGTATATTGTAGAGGAAAAGGAAGAAACTGGCAATTAATATTCTTGATGCAGAAAGCTGACATACGGGAATAAGGTAGGAAGAAACACGTCACTTGTCCCTGATTAAAACACAGCACAGCACACATACTAACATAAGCACAATAACAAAAATTATCAACGTCTCATTACTTGTTCTATACAGTTTAAATGATTCAGTAGATACATAATGCCTCTGTAATCAGGTTTCTCTGAATGCTTCTGTAACCCCAACTTCCCTAACCCCCGTACAAGGAAACTAAACTAGTTTCAGTTTCCTTAAGTGGGTCAAACTGCTTCACTACTCTCCCCTTTGCAATTATGACTGTTTCTGCCTAGAGCAGTGGTTCTCGAACTTCTGAATGCCGTGACCCTTTCAAACAATTCCTCAGGTTGTGGTGACCAACTATAAAATTATTTTCGCTACTACTTTATAATTGTCATTTTGCGATTGTTATGAATCAGGCGACCCCTGTGAAAGGGTCATCTGACCCCCCCAAAAGGGGTCACAACCCACAAGTTGAGAACCGCTGGCCTAGAGTAATAGCACCCTTTTATTAGTCAGTCTGCCTAGCAAATCTCTACTCGTTAAAGTTCAAGTGCAGCAGTTCCGCCGTATAATAACAATTGGCAGCTGCAAACATCACAATGGTGATAATCACATCAGAGATCGCACAATATAATTTTGCAACACCAGCACCTTAGTCATGGCAGATACATTTTTTAACATAAATGGTGGCTGTGTGCAGGCACCTCATCTAATGGGCTACTGTGAATCATATCAACTGCATCTGTAGAGAAAGATGATAGAGAAGCTCAATATCACAAGTCAGAAGGAGACCAGAAGTGCACTGCAGAAATGCATCAGTTGTTCATAAGCAAATTTTAGGCTAAAGCTAAAGAAAATTAAAACAAGCCTATGAGAGCCACGGTAAGACCTTGAATATATCTGTGCATATATTTAAAGGTTTAGTATTAAGGTAGCAGATGGACAATGGGCCGCTACTCAAGTACTCCCTCAATGCAAGGACACTGTTTTATTCAACTGGCATTCCATGATGCTCACCTTCCCGGCATGATTGCTGAAGACAAAGTGGGTGCATAAGCAAATGTGATGAAGAAAGCTGATGGTGCCCGGCTATCAAAAGAGATAGTGTCTGGGGTCTTAAAGGCTTGAAGGTAAACAAGTGGCCATCTAGCTCAGAAGCAACAAAGCCTGTGTGATCATGTATGAGGCAACAAAGAACAAAAATCATGTCATTGTGAATGAGGGGGAGTGCAGAATGGAGACTCAAAGCCCATCTGCAGGCAACTGGACATCCCCATACAGAAGGGTCACGGGGAGGAGTCAAGCCAGTCAGGGTACAGTATAGCACTGATGAAACATACAATATTCCTCTGGTTCTTTGATGCTTCCTCCCCCCGACTATCATGATCCCAATTTTGCCTTACAAATCCAGCTAGACAAGAGGATGTATACTGATACAGATCAGAGCTGGAAACACAGGGAATCCAGGACAGATAAACCCCTCAGGGCCAATAATGACAGTAGAGATACCAGAAGGGTAAGGGGACAGTGGGGGAGAAAGGGAGAACTGATCACAAATCTACATATAACCCGTTCCTTGAGGGACAGACAACAAGAAAGTGGGCGAAGGGAGACATTGGACAGTGTAAGACATGAAAAAATAGTAATTTATAAAGTATCAAGGGTTTGTGAGGTAGGGAGGGACAAAAATGAGGAGCTGATACCATGGGCTCAGGTAGAAGGAAAATATTTTAAGAATGATGATGGCAACAAGTGTACAAATGTGCTTGACACAATGGATGGATGCAAAATGGCAAAATAGAAATACTGAACCAAAGATCTCAAAGGATGATGGCTTAAGACAAAGCTGAAAAAACTAAAAAACAAATTTTTGTTAAATTCAAGCCTCAAAAGTGGCAATGCTGATTCAACAGGCAAAATATTGAAGAACAATGCTCGAACATTAGAAGAAGATGGAGAGAAAACAGAGTCACTAAACAAAAAAGAACTAGTCAGCGTTCGTCCATCTCAGGAAGTAGCATATGATTAAGACCTGATGGAACTAGACCTTGAAGGATGAAGCCCAGGCTGTCCTGAAGGCGTTAGTGAGACCAAGGCTCCAGGAATGGCAGTATTATCAACTAAAATGTGTCAACAAACAGATGCAGCACAGGAAGAACACATCTACCTGAACTAAGAAATGCAGAAGACAATGGCCTGGACAGTTGGCTGGACCAAAGTCATATCCTTTCCAAAGAAAGGTGACCCCACAGAATGCAGAGAGTATCAAACAATATCACAAATATCTCGAGCAAGTAAAATTGTGCTAAATGACTGCAGCAATACATGAGCAGGGAGCCGCCTGAGATTTAAGCTGGATTCAGAAGAGGGCATGAAATAAGGACAACACCAAAAAAATTTTTAGTTTTGTTTTACTGACAAGGCAAAAGCATCCGACTGTGTGGATCACAACTGGCTAGCCTCGAGAAGAATGGGAACTCAGGGACAGTTCAGTTTGCTCATGCGGATCCTGCACCTAGATCAAGCTGAACAAGAAGACACGGCATGGTTTCAAATCAGGAAGGGCGTACCTCAAAGTCAGGTTCTATCCTTGCACCACATTTGTTCACTCTGTAGTTTGAGCTAATGATCAAGAAGGTGGGCCCATATGAAGAAGAATGAGGGCATCAAGATTAGAGGAAGGCTCATTAACAAACAACCTGAAACATGCATGAGACAAGCATGTTTACTGAAAGCCAAGAAGACTTGACGCATCTCTTGACACAATCAAACACTGCATTCTTCAGTATAAATTACACTACAACAAAGAAAACAAATATCCTCTGATCTGGATCAACAAGCATTTTCATGATACACAGAGAAAAGACTGAAGTTGTCGGGCATCCTTTTACTTGGATCTACAATCAACAACCATGACAGGAACAGTCAAGAATTCAAGCAATCAGTGTCTGGGGTCTTAAAGGCTTGAAGACAAACAAGCAGCCATCTAGCAGAGAAGCAACAAAGTCCACGTGGAAGAAGCACACCAGCCTGTGTGATCATGAGGTGTCGATGGGATCAGGTATCAGGTATCAAAGACCCAGAACAACAACAAAAAATCATACCAATGTGAGTGAAGGGGAGCATGGAGTGGAGACCCAAAGCCCATCTGAAGACAATTGGACATCCCCTTACGGAAGGGTCACAGGCACTCTTCCTGTGTCACTCTGAGCCAGTCAGGGTGCAGTATAGCACCAACAAAACATACAACTTGCTTCTCGTTCTTTAATGCTTCCTCCTCCCCGCCTATCATGACCCCGATTCTACCTTTCAAATCCAGCCAGACCCGAGCATGTGCACTGGTGCAGGTAAGAGCTGGAAACCCAGGGAATCCAGGACAGGTAAACCTCCTCAGGACCAATCATGAGCAGAGATACCAGGCGGGGAAGAGGAAGGTGACTGGACAAAGGAAAGGGGGAGCCAATCAGAATGACCAACATACACCACCACCCCCACCACCAGGGAGACAGACAACAGAAAAGTGGGTAAAGGGAGAGCAGATGATGTAAGATATGAAAATAATAATTTATAATTTATCAAGAGTTCATGAGGGAGGAAAAGAGGGAGGGAGAGGGGGAAGGAGAAAATTAGGAGCTGATATCAAGGGTTCAAGTAGAAAATATTTTGAAAATGATGACGGCAACAAATGTGCTTGACACGATGTATGTACGGATTGTGTTAAGAGCAGTAAGAGCCACCAATAAAATGATGTTAAAAAAAAAGAAATCAAACAATGTATGTACTAGAAAATCTGCAGCCAAAGACTTATTTAAAAAGCTGAAAAGCAAAAAGATGTCACTTTTGAGGACGAAGGTGCTCTGACCCAAACTAAGTCATGTCTCATATACTTAAGAAAGCTGGACAATGAATAAGGAAGACTGGAGAAAAATCAATACCTTTTAAGTTACAGTGTTGGCAAAAACTATTACCCTAGGCTGCCGAAAGAGCGAACGGATGTGTTGTGGAAGCATTACAGGCAGAATGCTCTTCAGAGAAGAAGAAGTCGAGACTTACTCTCATGCACTTCAGACTTATCAGCAGGGACCAATCCCTGAAGAAGGACCAGGACAACTTCTTTCTGTTGTCCATGGGTCGCCATGAGTTAAAAACAGCTCAGTGACATCCACCAACTTCATTCCTCTCCCTTTTGCCCATTCTTCTTTAGCTGGAATAGCAAGTCCCTGCCACTCAATGTGACCAATAAATTCCTCTTCATTAGAGTTCCAGTACAGTAGTCCCCTCTTTCTGAGCTTTGACTTTCTGGAGCTTCAGTTATCCGTGGTCAAACCCAATCAGAAGATATTAAATGGGCAATTGCATAAGAAAGAACTCATCATTTGTAATTGGGTGCCACTGAGTGGCTCCATGAAATTTCTCCTTGTCCTGCACTGGCCCACCTTAGGGATGAATCACCCCCTTGTCCTGCACAACCACTGTGCACTTGCTCTCTGCCCATCAGACACACAGTGGCCCTCTCTGTTGTCACATTGAATGCTGTGCTATCACAGTGCGGGGAGGCGGGTGTGTGTCAAGTAACCCTTATTTCATTTAGTACTGCAGTGTATTATTAACTGTTGTTGTGAATGCTCCTACTGCGACTAATTTACAAACTTTTTCATGCATATGCATCAGAAGAACCTTGGTGGCACAGTGGGTTAAGTGTTGCGCTGCTAACCACAAGGCCCCTTAGCTGCTTCCAGAGAGAAAGATAAGGCTGGCTGGCTGTTCTTGCAAAGACTGACGGTCTTGGGCTCTAAGGAGGGGTTTTACTCTGTTCTGTTGGGTCACTGAGTGGAGGCTGACTTGATGCCAATGGGTTTGGTGTGGGGTCCTATGTTTGGTATGTATGTACATGGAAAAAACTGTCTATCTAGGACTTCTATGGTAGCAAGGGAAGCCCTTATGCATTCAGCTGCTTTCGGAAGGTCAGCAGTTTTGAAACCACCAGCTGCTCCTTGGAAGAAAGATGCAGCTGTCTGCTCCTGTACAGACTTACAGCCTCAGAAATCCACTGGGGTGATTCTACTCTGCACTACAGGGTCACTAGAAATATCAATCTGGCAGGAGGGAGGGTGGGTGGTAGCACTAAAAACACCAAACAATGTACTACATTGGACAAACCTACTACACAAGGCTCCTTTAAAGTGTCAAAAACAAGCAAGGATGTCTCTTTGGGGGTCTATGGCGATATGAGGAGGGGAAGGTGGGGGGAGAAAGGGGACACTGATCACAATGATAGACATATAATCCCTTCCCTAGGGGGTGGACAACAAAAAAGCGGATAAAGGGAGACATTGGTCAGTGTAAGACATGAAAAAATAATCATTTATAAATTATTAAGGGTTTTTGAGGGAAGGGGTGCAGGGAGGGAGGGGAAAAATGAGCTGATACCAAGGGCTCAAGTAGAAGGAAAACATTTTAAAAATGATAATGGCAACAAGTGTGCTTGACACAATGGATGTATGTATGGATTATAAGAGCTGTACAAGCCCCCAATAAATGACTTTAAAAAAAAAAAAAAGAAGAAGAAAGGATGTCAAGACTTCATGTCACATACGTTCGACACGTTAGGAGATACTAGTCCCTGAAAAAGAAAGGGCATCCTGCTTAGTAAAGTGGAAGGTCAGTGGGCAAAAGAAAAACCCTTGATGAGATGGACATGGGCTGACACAGTGGCTGCGACAATGAGCTCAAACATAAGAACAATTGTGAGGATGGTGCAGGACCAGGCAGTATTTTGGATTTTTGTACATAGTATCACTATGAGCCACCCGACAGCACCTAACATTGGCAATTGAGTTTCTTGGAATATACTGCCCTTT
Source organism: Tenrec ecaudatus (assembly GCF_050624435.1). Classification (NCBI taxonomy): domain Eukaryota; kingdom Metazoa; phylum Chordata; class Mammalia; order Afrosoricida; family Tenrecidae; genus Tenrec; species Tenrec ecaudatus. The sequence goes on along the minus strand of NC_134535.1, from coordinate 164,756,164 downwards.
ATAAGACTAGATACCTTTTTCTATAAACCACCTGAGAAAAATTAATCACTGCTTTCGTAATGCCTCGGATACATGTTTACCTGTTAAATTAATTCACGAGACCTGGTAGGTACGAGTGGTGATTAGCACTCATCAACCGCTGCACAGGAAAGATGTGGTGATCTGCTGAAATAAACACTGACAAACCTGGAAATCCTCTGGGGTACTTCCACTCTGTCACATAGGGTCACTGAGTCATTGGTGACTCAGAGGCAGGGGCCTGGTATCTGACTTGCTCCAGCACTTTGTTTGCACAATTGAACTGCATGCTTTCCCCCATCCCTGCCTCAGTTACTAAGGTTTCCGAGAGCAAGGAGGCGTATCTTTTAATCTGTTTTAAATGTTTGTATCTATGCCTAACTCTGCAAGCTGGCTTATGGCCTAGAAGCACCTGCTAACTGTATGAATATGTAAGAAGATGAACAGAATCACTAGTAGTTCCACACTTTCAACCATAACGCCACACTAGAAGAAAAACTCTTAAGTCGAAATTGGTATTCAGGAAACCAAACAATTATGTGGCTATATAATATGTGAGCTACAGATAAGAGCCCCAACATGGAATCCAGAATAGATAAACCCCTCAGGGCCAACAATGAGAATTGAGATACCAGGAGGATAAGGAGAAGGTGTGGGGAGAAAGGGGGAATCTATCACAAGGATTGACATAAAACCCCTCCCAGGGAGACTAACAACAGAAAAGTAGGTAAAGGTTGACAGAGGAAGATGTGAAAATAAAAATCTATAACTCATCTAGGGCTCATGAGGAAAGAAGGCGGGGAGGGAGGAGCTGATACCAAGGGCTCAAGTAGAAAGAAAATGTTTTGAAATGATGGCACCATATGTACAAATGTGCTAGACACAATAGATGAATGTATGGATTGTGATAAGAGATAATAATAGCACCTCATAAAAGTATTTAATAAAAAAATTTTTAAGTGGGCAGTGAATACCTTTCACCATCTCCTGCCATCTCTCTTTAAGTCTTTTCATACCTACCTAGTCAGATTAAGGAAGCCTCAATGGAATGGCAAACAGGAGTGATAAAACTGGGAGCAGAGAAAAAGGAAAAAGACCATGTACACGGGGAAATTCACCTACTTTGGTAACAATTTAAGCCAAGGGCATGATTAAACAAGGGATCTTCTGATTAATCTGTATATGTTTTAGCATGTCATTTTTGTTTGCGAAGTAATTATGCGGGGGAGATTAGACGTTACAAACAGCTGAAAATGTATACATGTTATGAGAAATATTCATACTCGGTTAAACTGGCCCCATGCTCACTCTTTACAATCAACAGAAAATTGATATTTACCCCTGGTATTTGCATACACACCAGCAACATCAGTACATGTGTCTGTAAAAATGCATGTGTGCTGATTTACAACTTCCCAAAAGACTGTTCTTGCCAGTCCAAAGCACAAACGAACCACAGCCAGCCATTCCACCCTCTTTGGGGCTTTTTAATGATACCTACTTTAGCAGAAACAAATTGGTACTGTCATCAATATTTATTTGTAGATTAAGTTCAGGTCTTCAACGCAATGCATAAAGCGTGGGATTAACACTATCACTGACGAGTAAGAACGCACTTAGTGTAAACATTGCCTAAAACTTCACCGAGTATCAGTCTTTTGGGAGCCAGCTTTTCCCCTCCCTTCAGGAGACATCCCATCACCATCTCTGACTAGGAACAGGTTTTGCAACTTCTTGTCCCTGTGCGGCTGCCACTTGTCGGCAGCTCAGCAACCCGTGGAAGACGAATTGTGGGCTCCTAACAGCCCACATCGAACCGAAGCCATTTACTTTTTCTAACATCTCAGAAGCAAGGCATGAAGGCTTAGAAGGGGAGAGAAAGACACAAAGCAACGCCCGAGGAACAAAAGTTGACAGGCTCCCGAGTGGGCGCTTCTGCAATCGGCGCGAGTGGGGCACAGACTCCGATGAAAGACGGCGCTCGCAAATGCCTCCGAGCATCAGCATGTGTTTTCCGCTTTGCGTCGCTGAGAAGCCCTAGGTCTGGGTTCGGACCCCGTGCTTTTCCTTGGCCGCCGTCGCCGGCGGAAAACACCGAGTTTCTAACCGCTCCGGGTCGCGGAAAGCCCTTCCTCCGGTCGCTCCCCTTCGGCGGCCGGACCCCCCCCCCCGCTGGCGTGCAGCCGCGGCGCGGCGCCCTCCTCCCTACCTTGGTTACAGAAGAGGCTCCACAGTTTCGCGAAGATCAGCCCCATCATGGGCACCCGGGCGGGCCGCGAGCTCCCTCCGCAGCAGGTGCCGCTGCGCCGGGGTCCCCACCGCGGCGCTGCCCGCAAGGGACCGAGCGAAAGCCCACTGGAAGTCCCGGGGTGAGGACCCCACAGTCGGTCCAGACGCCGGGGCAAACCCTGAGTCACTGGTCGGAAGGCGCCGCGCCGAGCGCAGGCGGGATAGCCCTTTGTTCCGAGCCCGCTGAGCCTACCGCCGACCCGTAGTCCTCTCCGTCTGCACCCACCTACCCACCGGAGCGGCCGCCAGGCCCAGGCCACGCCTCCGCCCCGCCCCCGCGCCCCGGGCTTTCCAACGCCGGAAGCATGACGCGGCACGCTGGCGCGCTTACGTAAGCACGCGCTTACGTAGGCACGCGCTTGGACGTTACGCTTCACTTCCGGGGGGCAAGCTTCAAGTCGGCCGGCGTCCAGGAGTGGGCAGTGTGGATTGGAAGACCGGAGTGTGTGGCATAGTGCTCGCTTCTTGTCTTTTTATTCTGAAGCCGCCGCGGGCTTCCAAAACCGCCTCTCACTCGCTGTCATTTTAGTTTTTTTGGAGTCAGCTGTGTGACAGATGCTTTCTTAACTTGTAAAAGGCAGAGAAAGACAACAGTTTCTTGAAACGATCAGCCACTTTTTACCAATGAGAAATGAGTGTGGCAAGTGGCTTGTCTGTCCCCGTAGGTTCTGCCCGGATGCATTTTTTTTAAAAAATACTTTTATTGGGGACTCTTACATCTCATTACAATCCATACATTCCTCCAATGTGTTAAACACATTTGCACATACGCTGCCATTATCATTTTTAAAGCATTCTCTACCAACTTGAGCCCCTGATATCAGCTCCCCATTTCTTACCCCTCCATTCTTGCTCAGATTATTTTCTCCATATATTACATCGTCCTCTATCCTCCTCACCCACCACTCACTTTTCTGTTATTCGTCCCCCTGGATGGGTGTTCTAGTTGATCCTTGTGATCCATTTCCTCTATCTTACCCCACCCTCCCCTAATCCTCTGGGTATATCTATCCCCCTTGTTGGCCCTGAGGGGTTTATCTATCCTGGATTCCCTGCATTGCAGGCTCTCATCTATAGCAGTGTGCATGCTCTGGTCTATCTGATCTGTAAGGTAGACTTGAAGTCATGATAGTGGGGTGAAAGAAGCACCAAAGAACTAGAGGAAAGTTGTGTGTTTTATGGGTTCTATACTGCACCCTGACTGGATCTTCTCTTCCCTGTGACCCCTCTGTGAGTGGATGTCCAATTGTCTACGGAGGGGCATTGGGTCTCCACTTCATGCCCATGCGCCCCCCCTCCCCCTCCCATTCACCTTGGGTATGGTTTTATTTTGGGTCCTACATGCCTGATACCTGATCTCATTGACACCTCATGATCGCACAGGCTGGTGTGCTTCTTCCATGTGGGCTTTGTTGCTTCTGAGCTAGATCACCACTTTTTTATCTTTGATCCTTTAAGACCCCAGATGCTATATCCTTTGATATCTGGGCACTGTCAGGTTTCTGATTTTGCTTTCAGCGATCCTCTATTGAAGGCGAGCATCACAGAATGCCAGATTTTTAGAACAAAGTGTTCTTGTGTTATGGGAGTACTTGAATGTAATCAGTTAAGAGATAGCCGTAAAATGCCTGTAGTCACAGGGTTCAGCTTTGAGCTCCAAGTGAAAGCTACCAAATTTTGTCCAGCATTAGGTATGCCTGCAGATCCGAAATATGCATTAGGTGTAAGCCATTTCTCTACAGTATTGATTTAGTTTCATTTTCCCTTTCGTGGTTGTGTTCTAACAAATTTTTTAAAACGAAAAACTTTGAAGCCAGAATGAAAGGAAATTCAGGTGCTGCTAAAGTTAGTTTAAGTCAAGGAACATGCACAACTAAAAAGACTAAGGATTAAATCTAGCTGTAGGATTTTTAACCTCAGCAACATAGTCTTTAACATCCCAAACTATTCCATCACTTGTACAAAGGGAAGTGTATGATATGATGTGCTCCAAGTGCCTATGGTTTGAAGACTCTAAGACACATGTGGGAAAATTATAATTCCAAAGCCATGTTTTCCTAGACAAAGCATTAAAAAAAAGGGGGGGGGTGGTTGGGAGTGGAGGAAGGGATCCCAATTATAAAAGAAGGAAAATAGTAAAATAGTCTCTACCTATAGAAAATCCCAGAGTGCATTAGAAAACTTCTCATGTGGGTGCCGAAGCAAATGTGGTGAAGAAAGCTGGTGGTGCCTGGCTATCAAAAGCTATAGAGGTCTCTTTTGAACCCTAAAAGAAGGCAATGTTGTCAATTCTGGCTTCAAACAGTGGACTATCTAATATAATAACAGAAGTACAAATAGCAAAAGACAAGTAATGGGTGCCTCATAAAAATCAAAAACTTCATCTGAGGGAGGCTGTGGCATAGTAGGTTAAGAGTTGGGCTGCAAACAGCTAGGTCAGCAGTTCAGAAACAGCATCTGCTGCTGAGGTTTTCTACTCAAACTACCTGTCACTGTATCTCACGGGCCTAGGTCTTTGGCCAGATGAGGAAAAGTTGGCCCATTGTCTTCTCGCTAGTGTCTGGTGCCTCTGGTCTTGACCTCTGCATTTCAGATAGAGATCTGGCACGGGAGAGATCTGATGGCCCTGGGATCTCTCTGTGTCTGAGGTGGCTCTGGTACCCTTGAGAATGGCTTTGATGTCAGTGTGACTTTTTTCTTTTGGCAGACCACACCCCGAAGGAAACAAAGGGTTTGGCAGGGTTGAACCCTCCTTAAATTGATCCCACCTTAAATTGATCCATTCACATAGCAGAAAACTCCCTCCAAGATGAGATTATAGCCACCGATATAGAGTCCAGAATTACAATACATTGCATATGGAATTATGGCTTGAGGGGTCATATAAGTTGACATCTGAAATTGACACATTTGATAGACATTTCACCACAAAGAACATTCAAATGACAAGCAAACACATGAAAAGTTGCTCAACATCATTAGCCCCCAGAGAGATGGAAATCAAAACCAGTGAGATACAAGGATAGCTAAAAACAACCACAAAATATATATATTTTAAAACATACATCAAATGTTAAGGATATATAAAAATGGGAACTTTTATCTCTGCTTGTAGGAATACAACGTGGTAGAGCTCCTGTGGAAAACAAGATAGTGTTCCAAAAAACAACTCCCACATGACCTAGCAAGCCCATTCCCGGGTATATACTCAAGACTTGAAAGCATAGACTGGAGAGACTTGTATGTCAATATGCACTACAGAGCTATGCACAACAGCCAAGAGATGAAAACATGCAAAATATCCATCAAATGAGGGGTTTAAAATGGGATACATTCCAACGTGATTTCTGAAGACAAAGTGGGTGCATAAGCAAATGTGGTGAAGAAAGCTGATGGTGCCTGGCTATCAAAAGAGATAGCATCTGTGGTCTCAAAGACTTGAAGGTAAACAAGCGGCCATCTAGCTCAAAAGCAACAAAGCCCACATGGAGGAAGCAAATCAGTCTGTGTGATCATGAGGTGTCGAAGGCATCAGGTGGCAGGTATCAAAGAACAGAAAATCTTATAATTGAGAATGAGGGGCAGTGCGGAGTGGGAACCCAAAACTCATCTGTCTGGACATCCTCTTACAGAAGGGTCGTGGGGAGGAGAAAAGCCAGTCAGGGTGCAGTGTAGCACCAATGAAACATACAACTTTCCTCAAGTTCTTGAATGCTTCCTCCCCCTCACCCCCACTAACATGATCCCACTTCTACATTACAAATCTGGCCAGACCAGAGGATGTACACTGGAACAGATAGGAACTGGAAACACAGGGAATCCAGGACAGATAAACCCCTCAGGGCTAATAATGAGAATAGCAATACCAAGAGGGGAAGAGGCAGGTGGGGTAGAAAGGGGCAACTGGTAACAATGATATATGCATAACCCCCTCCCTGGGGGGCGGACAACAGAAAAGTGGGCAAAGGGAGACATAGGACAGTGTAAGACGTTAAAAAAAATAATTTATAAATTATTAAAGGTTCGTGAGGGAGGAGGGCAGGGAGGAAGGAAGAAAATAAGGAGCTGATACCAAGGGCTCAAGTAGAAAGCAAATGTTTTGAAGATGAGGGCAACAAATATACAAATGTGTTTGACACAATTGATGTATGTATGGGTTGTGATTAAGAGTTGTAAGAGCCCCAATAAAATGATTTTTTTAAATGGGGTACATTGAATCAAAAACCTTTACAGTGGAAAGCCTCACTTTTCTCCCATGTCGTGCTGGTGGTTTTAAACTGCTGACCCTGTGGTTACCAATACGAGGTGGGAAAGCCAAAATTCTAAGATAAGGCAGGCAACGATTTATGTATGTGTTGTTCATTTTCAACCTAAATCGGATGTGTCTTCTGTGTCACGAAATCTAAAAGTGACTGAGTTAGTTTTCATCTTCGGTTTGGAAGTCGTGCTTGCAGGTCTTATTCTGGTCAGTAATGTCTAAGAAGGCTGCCCAGGTGATGTTGGGGCCACGCCTTTCGTTGCTAACAGCAAGGTTGCCAGTTCAAAACCACCAGCCATGACAGAGAGGAAAAGTGAGGCTTTGCGGGGCCGGGATGAAGCTTTCTATTCCTATAAGGAGTTAAGTGTCTAAAACCCATAGGGGCAGTTCTACTCCGTCCTATATAGGGGCTGCGAAAACAAGGACCCAGTTGGAAACAATCGGATGCTTTCTCTTCCTACTTCTGTAAACAGACTGAGACTCCCACGGGGGCGGGAGTGGCTATGAGCAACCAGCGAATGACTCGTTGGCACTGAGCAGTCGTGAGAGTGAATCGGATCCACCCGATGACAATAATATATTGATATATACATACGAGGTCCCCGTTTCCTTCCCACACGCACCCTTTCCAAAGAACCTCCCCAACCGCCTCTACCTCCTCACGCTCCTAGGTCCGAGATGACGTCACGGACACGTCCGGTTACGGTGGGGAGATTCCGGAAGGGGCGGGAAAGACGCCGGTGCCGGAAGTGACGCAACCAGGAAGCGGATCTCCGCAGAAGCACGGAGAGCGCCCCCCTGCCCGTGGAAGTTCGGGACTAAGTTTCCGAGAGATCCGCAGCCGGCTCGGTGGCCAATGTACGCCCGCTTTGCAGCGGATCCCGTGCCACAGCCTGTTCGTGCGGGTCTTCTTGCAACGCGAGCCGCGTGGCCTTACCGGGATTTCCGGGGGCGGCGCCACCGAGCACGCGGGGCCGCTGTGTTACCGGCGAGGAAGCGGTTTGTACGCGGGCGGAGCTCCGGGAAGCGCGCACGCCGGCTCCGCGTTCCCTGTCGCCTGACTTGACTCCACGTGGCCCGCGCATCTCCGGGGCCTCTCGGGCCGCCCTGGTCGTTCCGTTCAGACCCTGCACGCTGTGGTTGGGAAGGACAAACGCCCAAACACTGCGATCCAGCACTTGTCCTAGAAGAAGCCTAGACACTAGGAAAATGTCTGTTTTTCCTAAAATCTCTCTGAGACCCGAGGTGGAAAACTATCTCAAAGAGGGATTTATGAATAAGGAGGTAGGTCAGGTAATACAGCCGTTGAAAGGAAACCTGGTCTTTGGACCAGCCTTCATGTCCTCCTCCTAGTCTGTCAGAATGTAAAGAACACTTATTTCTTGTGGAAGAGTAAGAGGTGGCAATCAGCTTCCTGCAGAATGTACAGCCTCGGAAGCTCAGTAGGGTTGTTGGAGTCTACCTAGAGGCCATGAGCTTTTTTCTTGTAATTTGGGGCCAATTCCAGGTACTTGTAGGTGGGATTAAATCTTGAGGTTGATGTTCGAGCGCTTAACCATATGCACCACCCAGGACTCGTTATCCTTCTACAGGTATTTAATTAATGCTACTGAGATAAAAGGTGAATTGAGGTACCATGTTTAAAACGCAGGACCCAGAAAGGAGGAAAGAACGGGTTGTATGCTTGGCAATGAACAAGGCACAGAAACTTCACAAAGTCAAAATGGTCAGCCCTGAAGAAGTCCACTTGAATAACAGAGATACACAGATTCTCTTTGACTCCTGCTCTGGCCCTCATGTGGAAAGGGTACTATCATTGAACGCTTCTTAAATGCCACCATCTGTACCTGGTGATTTGCAGGCATTCACATTCTAGATCTTTTCAATCTTTGGGTAAAGTTCTTTCCTTCCTGTTCTGTGAAAAAAGGAACGGGAAACCATACTTGACCTTTCCAAGAAAGTTGTCTCAGGGCTGCTAAACACACCTGATTCTTCACCCACTACCACCCAGCAGGTTTTGACTCTCAGCAACTTAGGAGGCTTGATGAGAACAACCTAAACCAAACCAACTTGCTGCCATTGTTTGATTCCAAGAGCAATGTCTTTCTCAATGTGACTGGTGGATTTGCATCGCAGATTTTGTGGTTAGCAGCCCAATTCATAACTCCCTGTGCTACCCAGTCTCTTTGGAGTGGTTCCTAACTCCTAGTAAATCCTTGCCAACGCCTATTCTGTTTGCTGCTGACAGTTCCCAGTACTGAACGTTCAGTAAATGTTCATTCTCTTCCACTGCAAAGCCTGGGCTACTTCCACTGCCCTGTGCTGCCTTTAAGCCACTAAGTGCCCCTACCCACTTTTGATTTTCTATTAAAGTACAACTACTTACATGTTTTCATTTTTTAAGATATTACTAAAGCTATGGCCTCTAGATTTGACATCTGTGGTTTCTTGCCAAAGATTATGCAGTCTAAACTGTGGAAAAAAGAAAATAACATCTCTTGGTTTTAAAAGACTATTAGTACCATACGAAGAGCAATGGGATGTTCAGCAAATTCAAAAAAAGCATGGATTTAAAGGGTTAAATATATTTTTATGACACCACCTCTCCCATCAATAATACTGTCCTATAATTTGAGAAATCTGTTGGGTCACCATTCTTACATCTGGTCCAATAAGTAACATCATGATCAATGGAGAAAAGGTTGAAGTTGTTAAGGATTTTGTCTTGCTTCGATCCACAATGCTCATGAAAGTAGCAGACGTGTTGCATGAGGCAAATCTGCACAAGACCTCTTGAAAGTACTGAAAAGCAGTGATGTTACTGTGAGCACTAAGTCATGAGATTCCCCATTGCCTCATATGCATGTAAAAATGGGACATTGAATATGGAGGAAGGCTGAAGAAGAATTGATGAGTTTGATTTGTGGTGGTGGAAAAGATTATTGAAAGTACCATGGACTGCTAAAAGGATATAAGAACTGTGTCGGAAGAAGTATGGCCAGAGTGCTCTCTAGAGGCAAGGATGGTGTAACTTCCTCTTCCATACTTTGGACACGTTGTCGGGAAAGACCAGGCCTGGAGAAAGGCATCATGCTTGGTAAAATGGAAGGGCGGCAAAGGAGGGGAAGGCCCTTGATGAGATGGGTTCACACTGACTGCATCAATGGGCTCAGGTAGAGGAACAATTGTGAGGCTGTCACAGGACCGTGCCGTGTTCTGCACATAGAGTTGCTTTGGGTCGGAACTCAATTGCACCTGACAACAACAACCTTTATCATCCCTTGGTGGAAGTTATCAAAGGAAAAGGAAGAGTTGTAAGGAAAGCAAACTAACCTTTGAGAAAGTGTTCTTCCTCATAGACTGGTGGATTAGGAGTCTGGCAAGTGGTTGATGACATTTCTGTGGGGCAGGGTACTGTGAGATGATAAGAAGGGAGAAGAGACGTGTCTTGCACAGAGGACTTGCCTACATGAGTCATATCTTTATTTTTGACAGATCACTTCTGTTACCCATCATTTTGAACTCTCTCTACTTGGTTACATTTAATAATACAATTCAAAAACTCATGCTCTAGGGTAGAGGTTCTCAACCTGTGGATTGCAACCCCATTGCGGCTCAAATGACCCTTTCACAGGGGTCACCTGATTCAGAACAGTAGCAAAGTTACAGTTACGAAGCAGCAACAAAAGTAATTTTATGCTTGCGGATCACCACAATAGGCAGAACTGTGTTAAAGGGTCGCAGCATTAAGAAGGTTGAGAACCACTGCTCTAGGGGGATCTTTGGGTGAAAGTGAGTATAATGTTAATTATTCTTCATGTGTGGTTTAAAAGTGTATTAGCAAGTTTCCTCCTTGATACAAAGCTATCAGATATAGTTTACAGAAATGATACATTGGTTAATAATGCATTATCAATAAGTAGAATAAATTTACAGGAGTGCGTTTAAGAGATTCACAACGATAATTAGGTTTTGAAGTTGAGGTATTGTTTTTCTAAGCCCCTATGTCAGGCATTTTGCTAGGGTAATCTAACCAAGTAGCCATTCACATAGGAGCCATGGTGGTATAGTAGTAGGTTACATGCTGGTCTGGTAACTGCAAGGCCAGCAGTTCAAACCCCTGAGCTTCTCCATGAGACAAAGATGAGGCTTTCTACTCCCGTAAAAATGCACAGCTTCAGGAAAGCAAAGGGCAGTTAATGTCTGTCACATAGGGTCACTCTAGTTGGAATCAACTTCAGGGAAGTGAGTTTCGTTGGGGTTTATTACCATTCCTTTTGTTTTAATGATGCCAAAACCATAGGAAAGTGAAATGGAATTGAAGAAATGCTGGAAGGTGGATGTTTTATTCTGTAAAATTATAAATGTAATTTGCCTAGTTCATCATATAGTGAAATCGAAACATTAACTTGTTCTTTTCAGGTTGTAACTTCTTCCGGCAAAGAAGCAGCCGAGAGAAAGTTGGAGACTCTGTTAAACCACCTGTCGCACCCCCCTTCGTTCACAACTGTCAGAGTGAACACTCATCTCGCTTCAGTCCCGCAGGTGAAAAGCCTATTACTGGAAGAACTTCAGAAGGTTGGTGTGACATTTCTTACGCCACGTACATAATTACAGTCATGAGGTGCTTCTCTTGGTTTCTATAGCTGCTTAATACTGCTATAGCAGAAATACCACAAATGGATGTCTACATTGCACAGGAATTTCTTTTCTCATAATTTAAGAGACTAGAAATCCCAGTACAGGCTCTAGGGGAAGGTTCTGTCGGTTTCGAGGGCAAATCCTATCCCAGGACGTCTTACCTTTGTTGGTGATGTATAAGTGGCATCAGTCTTTGCCCATTCATGCTTCCTTTGTTCTAATATACATTCAATCTTAATAGTGATTGACTTAAAACATGATACTCTGATACAGCCTATTGACCAACTCTCCCCACCCCTCGCCCAAGCCAAAAGACAACCCTATTCTCAAATGGAATTACATCCTGTAGGTCTTGTTAGTCATTATGACTAGATTCTGACTGGTGGTCAGCCCGGTATGCAGAGTAGAACTGCTTCATCAGCTATGGTCTTTTGTAAGGCGAGCTTGATGCCTGTCTTCTAGGTGGGTACCGATGGCCATGACCACCCAGGTCCTCCCTCCACAGAGAGAGGGTTAGGATTTACAGCACCTACTGTTGGTGGTCACCATACAGTCCAGTGTCGTGCTCTCTAACCTATAAAGGTGTTGTGTAACCTGTATTGGGTTCCTCCCTGTAACGCTTTCTCAATGGTAGACCGTGAATGCCAACCTGTGGGTTCCAGAACTCCACGGACTGCTGTGTTTTTCCCAGGCTCGCAGATGTCTGTCTATGACAGGGCGTCCCCTTCATTCAGTTTTGGGAAAGCCACAATAAAAGCTCTAGTTGCTTTACCGTGCCAATGCTTGGGCAGAGAGCCAATCTAACCCTACAAGTCTGATTTTGTAGTAAGTAGCATATAACGATCCTGGGTACTGAACACCCAGAGCTGACATAAACCTAAGGCTAGAGAGGGCCCTGTGAATAACTATAGGGTATATTTTTAATCGACAAAAGTACCATATGTGCTCATGTATAAGCTGAGTTTTTCAGCACAATTTTTATGCAGTTTTTGTGGTAAAATTAGGTGCCTCAGTGGATATTCGGGTCGACTTATACTTGAGCATATACGGTAGCTTAGCTGTCCCTTACTATCCTTGATTAAGCTGGGGAGCAGCTTAATCCACTGAGCCCAGTGCTTAACTCAATCCATCCCTCACCTACATGGCAGAGCCTTTTCTAAACGATTTCCCTGTGGTTCTCTTGACGCGGAACGCAGTCCCCGTTATGCTGTGCACTGCACATGCATCTTGTGCTTGTACTGTCTCTGGAACGTTCCTTCGACTCATGGTGACCCGAGGCCATAGAGAGTAGAGCTGCTCTCTGGGACGTTGTTGGCTGTAATCAAATGCAGACTTAGGGACTTTTATCTATTGAATCAAAGCCCCCAAAACCAAAGGCACTGCTCTCGCGTCCATTATGACTCAGAGTAACCAGGGACTACAGCTACCCTTCATTCTCTTCCGCTGTGTGCCGTGCCCGGCATCTTCTGCCTCCATGGCTGTATGCTGGTGCGTATTTCCCAGCCACCTTGGGAGGAGAAGCAGCCGTGTGTGTGTGTGTGTGTATGTGTGTGTGTGTGTGTGTGTGTGTGTGTGTGTGTGAAGTGAATTGTGTAAATCCCACTGTGGCTGAGTTCAGGGTACCACCATGACCGTGAGTCTAGGGCTCAGCACACACAGCCGGCTCTCATGAGCCTGTGTGAAGTGGCTCCGGCACTCCACTGGCCTGGCACCTCTGTCCAGTCTGACAGCTGAGCAATCAGAAAACCTTCACCCTCTGCCCAAAGTCCTTGTTTCCCTCACCCAAACCAAAGGGTATGCCGTGTTAGCATCGTGTACTCCATAGTATTTAGCCAGCATAAAAGAACCTCCACGCCGACGAGCCTGTTCACAAGCGTCTCTATATCAGATAGATGAGGGGTCTTCAAAAAGTTTGCAGAGAAATGGAATGAAAAGATAATGGCATTGTTCCATGAACTTTCTGAAGCCTCGTGTTTTCCAAGCAAGTCACTTAAGAGACACATTTTGTGCGTTTGTTTTTGTAAAGGTAGGCAGAAAGCACATCTGAACATTTGAGAGGAAAGGTTTCGAGATCTTTTTAAACTCGGACTCAGTACTCACACTCACAATAACACGTGTCCCCAGCCAGCGTCCTCCTGTGGCAGAGCTTGAGCGGGGAGAGCCCTGTGGCGTGAACTACCGCAGCTACCCTAACGGCTGTGTTTGCCCGTGTGCTTGTTCAAGCAGCAGTTTCCTGCACGAAGTGTCCCGGTGCTTCAGCATCCCGACCTCCCGGAAGTCTTACTCATTCCTGTCGTCGGACCGAGGTTTGCAGCGATTTTATTTTCAAATTATGTTTCAAATAACTTTGAGAGTTCTCTTGTCACAAGATCTCCTAGTACTTAGTTTCTCCATAGATAACCAGGCAGTTGCAAGTTTATAATGCATCATAGAAAATATCACCAAAAAAGGGATGAAACATGGGTCTAAATATCTTGAGGGTAGTGCATTTTGGATCCATTTAGTTTATGGATTGAATTTTTTGTTAACTTTCTGAGAAGCTTATATTTCATATAAAATTTCAATGCAAATTTAAAGCTTAAAAAAAAGTAACAAAGATATAAAGTAACAAAATTTTTACTTCTATAGCTGATGTTTCTAGAATTTTTAAATAATTCAACAACTCTGAAAATTAATAGGTATCAGAAACTGTTCTCCTTGCTTTATGTCTTTGGAAAGCATATCTTTGAAAAATGAAAACAAAACTTTTACATTAATTTGAGAATTGTATTCTCAAGGAGCATTTAAAAATCTCCAATTATGATATGGAGTCCCTGAATAATGCAAATAGTTCATGTATTTGGCTGCTAACTGAATGGTTAGTGGTTTGGATCTATAGGCACCTCAGAAGCAAGACCTGGTGATTTGTCAGAATAGCAATTTATGTTGAAAACTCCATGGACAGTTTTATTTTGACACACATGGTGCGACCGTGATTTACAGCAGCAGATCTCAACCTGTGAGTCGTGACCCATTTCCGAGTCAAACGGCCCTTTCACAGGGGACCCCTGATTCATAACAGTAGCAAAATGACAGTATTGAAGCAGCAATGAAAATAATGTAATGGTTGGAGGATCACCACCACATGAGGAGCTGTGTGAAAGGGTCTTGGCATTAGGAAGGTGGAGGACCACTGCTCTCGACAGTCTCCATCCTTCTGCCTGCTTATCTGAAGGCACCTGTCTGTCCATGAGTACACATCATTGTAAATAAGCTGGTTCTATAACAGTTCCCTTAATAAAACTTCTGTGGACCTTTTCCCATGACTTTCAAGAAATATATTCCGTGTGATTTCATTCGTTTAATAGTACCTAGTATGTTATGCAATTTCTCTCTTTTTTTAATCCTGTACAATATTAAGAAATACAGAGATTTTGAAGAAATTCGATTGTTCATTATTACTAGCAGTACTGCAGCCAATAATCTTGGATGTTTCTTTGTCCCTGTGTGCAGTCATGCTTTTAGGACAAATTGCTGCGACATGGAATCGCTGGCTCAGAGGTCTCCTTGTTCTTTAGATTGAAGTGTTACTAGATTGATCTGTAAGAAAAATGGGCAGTTAAGGTTTGTAGGAAGATAGGGGAGATTCCTCCCCTTCCAGTGTTGCCAGTACGGGCCATATTGGTTCTTTGAATGAATTTAACTGATTGAACTTGAATGATTTCCTATACCTCTTACTTTTTCCTGAACTTCATAATCTTTTTTCCTAGTCTTGGGTGGGATCTAGACTACTCACTAAAATGTTGTTAGGTGTCATTGAAATTATTTTGTCATCGTGTAGCATGGGGGGGGGGCGTTCTGCCAAGAGGCATTTTGGTATTTATAACATCATTCACAGGCCATACTGGGCAAATGTTTAATTAGCTCACCTGTAATGTAATGGCTACGTCTGCTTTTTGATGAGGTTTGTGATGGTAACTGGCATTGATGATTTCTAGGATCTGATCTGGCCCGTGGGTGGACTTTCCTCACCCTAGCTAAGAATTAAGCTTTAGGGTTTTCTAGGCTGTAGTAGAGATGGGAGTAGATCTCTGAGTCTTTCCACCATGCAGGTGCTGGTTGGTTTCAAACCACCAGTCTTTGAGCAACTGAGTGCTTAATCATTGAACCATCAGGGCTGCAATCTTAGTAAACGATAAAACACAAATGTTGACCTACTGCCGGAAAGTGCTCAAAAATCCTTTAAAATAACAGGTCTGTATACCTACTACATCAATGGTTCTCAACCTGTGGATCGGAACCCCTTTGGGGCTCGAACAACCCTTTCACAGGGGTTACCTGTTTCATAACAGTCGCAAAATGACAGTGATGAAGTAGCAATGAAAATCATTTTATGGTTGGGGGAAGGTCACCACAACATGAGGAGCTGGATGAAAGGGTCTTGGCAATAAGAGGGTTGAGAGCCACTGTACGAGATCTATTTACCTAGGTGAATCTGCTGCACAAGACCTCTTCAGAGTACTGAAAAGCAAGGATGTCACTTTGAGGACTAAGGTGTGCCTGACATTTTCCATTGCTTCACATGCATGTGAAAATTGGACATTCAATAAGGAAGACCACAGAAGAATCGATGTATTTCAGTTGTGGTGCTGGAGAAGAACAGTGAAAGGACCACAGATTGCTAAAAGGACAAACCTGCCTGTCTTGGAAGACGTATGGCCAGAGTGCTTCTTATAGGCAAGGTTGGCAAGACTTCATCTCACATACTTTGAACATCATGCTTGGTAAAGCGAAGGGGCAGCAAAGGAGGGGGCGGCCCTTCGGGAGATGGATTGAAGGCTGCACCAATGGGCTGAGGCATGGGAACAATTGTGAGGCTGGCGTGGACCAGGGGCTGCTGCATTCCGTTGTGCCTCGGGTAGCTACGGGTTAGAATAGACTAGGTGGCACCTGACAACAACAGCAATACACCTATCATAAAAGGGAGCAAGTCATTAATTTTTTAAGTCATTTTATCGGGGGATCATACAACTCTTTATCACAGTCCATACATACATCAATTGTATAAAGCACATTTGTACATTCATTACTCTCATCATTCTCAAAACATTTGCTCTTCACATAAGCCCCTGGCATCAGTTCCTCATTTCCCCCCCCGCAATTCATTATTTTTTAGGACACTCTTGGATTGTAAAGTTAACAAGAGCCTTATTTTGTTTCTTAAAGTCATTGTCACTCTTAGAAAGGGTCTGTTGACTCTCTACAACACAAAATGGGGATACTTGCATGCTTAAGTGTTCTCCCCAGCCCTTGCCAGCTGATTTTTATTTACTGTTCATTTTTAACATTGTAAAGATTAATAAGACAGTAATCATCAAACTTTCTTATTCAGTGAGCGTAATTCAGATAGAGCTGGGCTTACTTTTAAGCCTTCATGGCAAAGTTTATTTGTGAAATTTTTATCCGGATTAATTCTTTTTGGTGACAAGAGCCCTACCTGGGGCCGTAGCACCTCCTGTCTCCATCTGAAGTGCGTCTCATCTGTGCTGCTGTGGTCAGGCTCTTGCTTGAGAGTATCGGCCTGGTAACCTTTGTAGTTTGAAAATGTGGCTGATTATAACAGCTTGTTATGTAGGAATTCCTTGAGTACTTGCAGCGTCGACTTTACTGTTAATAGCATCAGTAGTCTTTACGAAGGATTCTGAGACAAAAACAGAATGCATATACTGATTTCTTATTATTCGTGGTAGCGACACTCTGAAATTACCAGTAACACAATGAACACGGAAACATTGCTTTAGGGGAAATACAGGGTCATGTTCCTGCTTGCTTTGTTTACAGCATTTCATCCGCTGAACAACACAAAGCGCGTTCCATAGGGGCTTTGTATTTAGTATATATTGCTGATTCGTTCGCATTGAACTCATGGCCCAAGCAAGTTTTTCTAACAGATGTGTGCTTGGGGGAATCATCTTTAGCAAAACGGCCAACTAAAAGCCCGGAAAGGCAGCAAAGGTGTCGCTAAGTTGACTACGTAAAGGACTCGCGTGTATGGAAGGAGCGTTGAAACAAGAAGGCAGAGCGCAACCTGTTCGGCTCTACCTGGGAGGGTGCACATCTGGTGACGCCACCTGTTCATTGCTGTGCACATGGTTGGGGGAGCAATCTTAGCAGTGTCCGTCTACCCAGGCACACTCTCCACAGACATAGAAGAGAAAGAAAAGAGTTATACTATTAACTAAGCATGAAACTGGGATGCGATGTACTTTACAGGTTGTCTGCTAAAGAGATCACACAGACAGGAAGGGATTCTATTCCATATAACAAAACAGATACAACTAATTACAGTCATGTTCTCGGGATCAGTAACAGTTCTCAAGTGAGGACCCACGGCCGTGGAGTGGATGAGTGGTGGGATGCTAACTTAGGCTCAACATTGCGAAACAACCAGGCACAGCCTGCGTACAGACTGACGGTGTTGGCAGCCCACACACACTAGCAGTTTATGGCGCTGGAAGCCCCCACACACTAGCAGTTTACGGCGCTGGAAGCCCCCACACACTAGCAGTTTTCCCCTGTCCTATAGGATTGCTGTGAGTTGGACTTGACTCGTTAGCAGTGAGTGTGCTTTGCAGTTCTCATGTGAGAGATTTGATAGCAAGCACCATTTGTCAAGTAGATGTCTGTCAGGGAAATTCATTAGTGACTGAATGCTCAAAGTTTTATTGGGAGTTGGTCAGGTAGATACCTTCATAGCATTTACCCAAATCCCAGACTCTCCAAAAGGAAGCGTGTGTTTGCCAGAAACCATATGGTTTATACAGACATTTTAGGCACCGCGAGCCGCTCTTGTTACTAAGGGCAAGTTCGGTTTCACTGTTGTCAGGCAACATTCCAGAAATTAGCTGAGGACCAACCTGGCAGGCAGACCTTTCTCAGAATCAACGTTGTTTCTGGACATTCCCCAATTAGAATCTTGTGGATAAGACTTTCTTCTTTTTACTTGTTGCTTCTACATTCTGTGTTTTGTTCTTCAACCTTGTTCCTGGAGTGGCCAGTGTCAGTATAAATTGAATCCCATTGGAGCATAGGCGAATCAGGACTGAGGGCAGAGATGTGACATGGATTCTCGGCACAGACGTTTCACGTTAGCTTTTAAGTTGAAAAAGATTTCGACTGATGAGGAAGGGTGGGCAAGGGCAAACGAAGTAGAGGCATGAAAAGGCTTGGCAGTTCATGAGCCATGTGGCTAGGTTTGCCTACGGCATAGACTTTAGTAAGGTTGGAGAAAGATTCACCTGAAGACGTTGGGGCAGGCAAGCTGTGAAGTTTAAGGGGTATTTTGCTAAGGAATGCCTCCTTTATTGCTTAGAATGTAGGAGTCAAATAATTTCTTCATAGAATCAGAACTGTATTTTAGAAATATAATGCTGGTAATAACATAAAACCACATTTTCTAAACTGGCTTTGTGGATTATGACCCATTAGTGGTTTGTACAATCAATTTAATAGGTTTTTATGAGTGTGTCTCAAGAGAAATGGCATCTTTTATTATAGATCATTTTGCATGATAGTAAAGATTTTGTTTCATGAAATATTTATAAAGACAAATATATCGAAACACAGACATATCGGACTGAACCAGTTATATATGTAGATGCTATGTGTATCTGTGTTATGTATGTAGATGCTATGTGTATCTGTGTTATATATGTAGATGCTATGTGTATCTGTTATATATGTAGATGCTATGTGTATCTGTTATATATGTAGATGCTATGTGTATCTGTGTTATATATGTAGATGCTATGTGTATCTGTGTCTGTCTGTTATTTGTATGACTAAAGACTGGATCCAACTCACAGCAGTGCTGTGGGCGTTTCTGAGATGCTCACTTCACAGCAGCAGGCTGCCTCATCTTTCTCCCCTAGAGTGCCTGGGGGCTGAACCAGTGACCCTAGTCTTTTAATACAGTTTTTTCATTAACTTTTTGAAGCACCTTGATGTGTGTGTGTGTACACATATACATACATACATTCACACATATACATCTACAGAGGTGTGTGGAGGATTGCAATATTAAATGTATGTCTTACATTAGACTTATGGTGGTGAGGGAACAGTTTGAACAAGTTTTTCCCCCAAGAGAAAATGAAATGTGAAATTGGAAACAATTTAGGAAGCTCTTTAGAGTCTTTCAGTTCCAAAAAGTCTGATAAATTAGACCTAAAAATGTTTCTGCTACATACACTTAGGAACACTAAAATAAAAAGCTGTTTGCATATAGACTATGAAGCACACAGCTAAGATAGGCAGAGTAAGCAACCATGGGGCCAACGGCTGGGAGTGGGGGGGACAGGTGGGGAGGGGTGGGGGTGAGCAGTGAGCCAATAATGACAGGGACAGGGCAACAGCAAGGATACTAAAATGATGGTGAGGAGGGGGTGGCATTTGTGATCGAGTTTGATCAATTGAAATTTCTGAGAGGCGAACAATGGGTAAAGATGATAGTGGGGCAGGAAGAAAGAAAAAAGAAGAAAAGGAAAGAAGATGATAGTAAAAATTATATAGGCATTAATATAGATATGTAAATATATAAAGATAGGTATATTTCTCTGTGTGTATATATATTTATAATATATCTATGTAAATGCAATAAGGAAGCAGATGGACTTTGGGCCTCTACTTAAATCTTACCTCAGCACGAGAACGGTTCTGATAATGTGGCACTGGATGATACTGACCTTCCCAACATGATTGCTGAAGACAAAATAGGTGCATAAGTAAATGTGGTGAACAAAGCTATTAAAAGATATAGTGTCCGGAGTCTTAAAGGCTTCAGGTAAAACATGCGGCCATGTAGCAGAGAAGCAACAAAGCCCACCTAGAAGAAGCACACCGGCCAGTGTGATCATGAGGTGTTGATGGGGATTCAAAAAAAGCAATCAAATTGATAAGAGGGAGTATAGACAGAGGAGTCCAAAAACACACCCATAACTGCACAGTCCCTCACAGGGCCATACGGAAGGGATGATATATCCAGGCTGTAGTAGAGCACTGAGGAAACACCTAACTAGTCTCTAGGTCAGTGGTTCACAACCTTTGTGTCACGACCCCTTTGGGGGTCAAATGACCCTTTCACAGGGTCACCTAAAACCATTGGAAGACACATATTTCCGATGGTCTTAGGAAGCAAGACACCGCTCCTCTATTTGTCTCCAGGCGGGTCCGCCCACATGCAGATACCCCACAAATGAGTACCCGGCATGAAGACTGTTAACCATGCTACACCACGCTTCAAGACAACATTTCACTTATTTGTAATTAGAAATAAATATTTCACAATATATAATTGCATACTGTTTTTGTGATTAATCACTATGCTTTCAGTATGTTCAGTTTGCAGCAATGAAAATACATCCTGCATATCAGATATTTACATGACGATTCATAGCAGTAGCAAAATTACAGTTATGAAGTAGCAACAAAAATAATTTTATGGTTGGGGGTCCCTACATGAGGAACTGTATTACAAGGTCATGGCATTAGGAAGTGGTTTAGGTCTTTCTATTTCCTCCCCTTACTATCATTGTCTTTGTTTTACCTTCTTAATCTTGTTAGCCCTGCAAATGTACATTTGTATAATTAAGATCATTTGAACCATGAAAGTCAAAACAGATAACCCTTCAGAGGTAGTAACAGAAATAATGATTCCGTGAGGGTATGGGAAGAGGTGGGGAAGGGGGAACTGATAACATTGACAGCTGGAGGGGAATGAACAGAATTGCAGGTGAATGGACACATTGTATGGCCTAAGAGACACCCAATAATAATAATAATAATAATAATAATTATATAATATAATAAGGGTTCCTGGGGGATAGGGTAGAGGAGGGAGGAGATAAAGGGCCTTTGATATCAGAGTTCAAGAAGAAAGAAAATGTTTTGAAACTGATGGTGGTAGCAATCGTACAATCATGCTTGGTTTAATTGAATTATGGACTTATATCTGAGAGCTCCCAATAAAGTGATGAAGAATATAAGTGAATTATTCATGGGGGAGTCATGAAAAGTACCTGAAAACATTGCAGTAGACATGAGAGCTAAGATTGAGGGGGGTGGCGTGGAAGCGGTGGGTCACCCGAGTGTGCACAATTTGGTTTTTACTGCAGGGTCTGGATGGGTATGTGGCAGGAAGGGGCAAAGGAGTACCCAGCGGTCAGTACAAGAAAGTAGTCAGAAAGTGAGTTTCTTACAATCTGGAGTGGGGGTGTGTAGGGGATGGGTAGGGAATATTTCTTCTGAGAATGTACAACTATAGTTCCGTAACTCACAGGTCTAAAATTTAAATTCATACTTCCCAAGTCACCTTGGAATCTGCAAGCTGGGAAATTAACATAAAAAGTAGGTTCCACGTTTGCCAAGTTCCTGAGGTGCTTGGCAAAAGGCCAGGGAAACCTGGAGTGGCATGGTTTAATGATGCACGTACACACACACACACACACACACACACACACACACACACCCACTTCCCGTAGTTAAAAGCTACACTGAGAGCTGACATCCCTTGAGTGTGGTTCATCAGAATAGAACAGACCGGGAGATTGGCTTTTCACGAGAACGTTAGCAAATTGAATGATCTGATAGAGACCAAACAGTCAGTGTATAGGTAGGGGTGCTTAATGCCCACCATGTGTTGCGTGACATAAGATGTTTTGTGAATTGGCTGTCATGTGAACACCTGTGCTCCGGTGTGGGGCCTGGACTCACATGCCCAGGGCCTGCTGGGCTGCAGGAGACCTCACCATCTCAGGTGAGCTGCTCAGCTGTCGCCACCTTTGCCAGCAAGGCCATTGCAAGGAGACTGTACTTCTCTTCCAGCACACGTCTCCATAGTCACCTCATGCTAGCATTACCCACCTGTGCTGTCGCCAAAAGAGGTTTCCGATGACACTGGCAAAAAAATCCTTAAATCTTTCTGAGTAAGCAAAACCAGAAATCTACCGAATTATAGTCCTTTACCCCTTTCAGCAACTTTGATTTCAATTTGGGTGAAGTTTTCCTAGTTTTTGTATGGCCTAAACCAGGGGTCCTTAAACTTTTTAAACAGGGGGCCAGTTCACTGTCCCTCAGACCCATTGGAAGGCCAGACTATAGTTTAAAAAAAAAAACTATGAACAAATTCCTATGCACACTGCACATATCTTATTTTGGGGCACCAGTAAACGATTCCACTGTTTAAGAGTGAAATAGGCTTTATTGTTGATTTAAACCTCACACAACTGAACCAATGAGCTGAACTCACACATGGAGAAACCACTGAAGTCATCAAGAATTTCATTTCCCTTGTATCTGTGGTTCATGTCCATGGAACAAGAGTTAGGGAATTGGACAATGTACTGTCCTTGGCACATCTGATGCAAAAGGCGCAAGTATTAAAACAAAACAAACAAAAAGCAAAGATACCACTTTGGGGGTGGGGGTGGGAGCATAACTCAAGGTGCGCCCGACTCAAACATGGTGATTTCAGTTGCCTCATGCATGTGTGCGAAAGCTGGACCATGAATAAGGAAACCCACAGAAGAGTTGCTAACATTTGAGTTTGGTTTGGTAAAGAGTACTGAATATCTAAACACCGGCAGATTTGCCTCGCTAGAAGGACCACCAGAATAGAATGTTCCTGAGGAGCGCATCAGATTCCTCCAGTTCCCGCAGCCTGGTGATGCGGAGTCTTTCTGTTCAGTCTTTAATTCCAACAACACGTGATACAACTTTGTCTCACATACTTTGGACATACTATTGGGTGGGATGAATCAATGCTGCCGAAGGACATTGTGCTTGTTAAAATAGTGTCAGCAAGGAGGAGGAAGAGCCGCTGCGAGGGGGATGGACACAGTTACGACAGCAATGGGCTCAAACAGCCAACGTGTGAGACAGGACCAGGCAAGGTTCTGTTATCCAGAGGGTCGCTGTGAGGCAGAAGTAACTGGATGGCACCTAACAACAACAAATTGATCATTATAACATAAGCTCTATGCAATTCTATGTTTAAAAATCTTTAGACTCGATTTTGAATCAATAACAAATTCTAGTTCACTAAAAAACACATCTAAAAATGTTCGAAACAAAGAAAAAATTGTTGAAAAGCAAAAAAAAGAAAAAACAAAACAAAAAACAAACAAGGAATCTTAACTCATTAAAGACAAGGAGACTAAGAGGAAATAAACTGGACTTGAAAAAGAACCAAATAGAAGTTCCAGAAACAAAAGTTTGACCATTGAAATGAAAAATTTATTCAATGAGTTAAACTTTGATTAAACCCAACTAAAGAGACAATGTTTGGACTAGAAAATTGCTTGTAATTGTCTAGAGTGCAGCAGAGATAAAGAAATAGAAAAGGATATAGTGAGGCCGAGTTATGGAAAGTAGAAAGAATGGAAAAGGTGCTTGATTTCTTTTGAGTACTAGAAGAAATGAGTAGAAATGCTGGTTATAAGGATGAAGACCTAGAGTTAGAAACCAAGGAACCTGTACTATGCAGATGGCACAACCGTGCTGGCTGAGAGTGAGCAGGACTTAAAGCACTTGCTTATGAAGATCAAGGATCGCAGCCTTCAGTGTGGATGACAGCTCCTCAGAGTGAGGAAGACCAAGATGCTCACAACTGGTCATGTCAAACAGAAAAGATCAAAGGCTATAAGGGTTTTATCTTGCTTAGATCCACCTTCATGCTCAAGAGATCAAAAGGTGCATTCCACTGGATAAGTCTGCTGCACAAGACCTCTTCTTAGTATTGAAAAGCAAGGACTAAGGTGCGCCTGACTGGGCCATGGCATTTTTGATTGCATGATGTGCATGCAAGAGTTAATCCCCTCAGGAGAACGAACAACAGAAACCGCCAGGAAAGGGAAGCAGCAGTCAGTGAAAGATATAAAAATAATAATTTATAATTTATCAAGGGGTCATGAGGGTGGGGGCAGGGAGGGAGGATAAAAAGAGCTGATACCAAGGGATCAATAGAAAGTAAATGTTTAGAAAATAATGATGGCAACATATGTACGAATATGCTTGATGCAGTTGCTGTAAGGATTGTTATAAGAGCTGTCAGAGCCCCAATGAAATGGTCTATTAATTAAAAAAAAAAAAGGAAGGATCAATGTATCTGAATTATGGTGTTGGTGAAGAATATTAGCAGGGCTGTGGCCTGTCGAAAGAACAGACAGAGAAGTGCAGCCAGATTGCTCCTTAGAGGCAAGGAGGCCGAGACTTCATCTCCTGGACTTTGGACATGTTGTCTGGAGAAGCCAGGTCCTGGAGAGGGACATCTTGCTTGGTAAAGTGGGGGAGCAGCGTGAAAGAGGCAGGCCCTGACGAGATGGATGAACACGGTGGCTGCAACCGGGGGCTCAAACAGAAGAGTAGTCATGAGGATGGTGTGGGACGAGTGTCAAAACTGAATTGATGGCACCTAATCACAACGACCCATTAAACCATGATCCTAAACCTTCAAACCAAGCAACCATGTCCCCTGAGATATTTGGCCGCACATAAGCCGCCTCAGTACCTACATTATTTTTGTAAGAATTATGTTTTATACAATATTAGCTAAGTCAGTGTTTCAATTACAGTTTGCCAGGCAACTATTAACCAAACTTATATTCTATCATCATACAAAGTTTTCTGCAGGCAATCATTCTCCCACTCCCTTTGCCCCTTTAATAGACGTTGGTCTCTATATTTGCCCCTTTTGATTGGTTTGCTATACTCCCCACAGGGCCTTTACACTTGAAGATGGCTGAAAGTGTAGGAGTGGAGGTCAGCCTGTTCATTGGGTCACAGCTTGATGGTGACTCCTTGTGGGCGTGGCCTTCTCATAAGAAGGGCCCTGTGAACCTCCCCTTCTCTCTCTGCCTTCACCTTCTGGCTGACCCTGATTGCTGCCAGGGCCTTGCTGTGCCCAGAGCCATTAGATCCACAGGACTCTGTACCCACCCACCTGGGATCTTCCTGCATTCGGCATCATTGCTTGTGGCTGCACGAGTCTGAAGAGGGACTGATGGACTAGTAGTGGACGTATGGACTGCTCTGGGATGTTTTCCTGATATAGAATGGCTTCTTGATATAAAGTTCTTATACATATATGAGTCCACTGGATTTCATTCTCTCCTCTAACCGGCCTCACACAGCATGTCTGAAGACGTCATCTCTTTTTTGGGTAAAGTAGTGTTGCATCTTGTGCATAAGTACTACATGTTATTTATCCTGTTTTCCTTTAATGGGCATTCGGGGCATTTATCTTTCATTGAGATTTGATGGTTTGGATCAGTGTTTTCCCAAAGTGAGCTCTCCTGCCCCAGGGGGGCACTGGAATGATCCACGGGGACTGCAAAAGCAGGTTTTGGGGAATAGCACAAACGTTTGTAATTGCTAGGGAAGCTGTAAGTAATTTTTTTTTTTTTCTGAACTGGGGGCAGTAGGCCAAATAAGTTTGGGAACCTCTGATTTGAACCAAGATCATGGATGTCCTTTGAAATAAAGTGGTTTCTGAATGATACCTCAAAAAACCAAGCTAATTGCCGTCTGGTCGATTCTGACTCACCCTGTGTGACCTATGGTTAGTGGCCCAGTGTCCAGTGCGCCTCAGACAGCACCACAGACGGTAACTGTCTGAGGAAGGGATGGGAGGTGAGAAACGGAAGTGCCCAGCAAGGAAGTGAAAAGACAAACCAAGCCTTTTACTGTCATCTCTCCTCGCCGTTTAAAGTGGCCATGATGTACTGTGCACTTATCTGCTTCAGGCATGCCTTATAGTTTAATTCCTTAATTAGTTGTCTGTTTTAGTCTTTAAAGACAAGTTTACTTCTTTTCTCTCTTAATGTAAAAAATGAACACAGTGTTGGGGTTGTTTCTGTTTAATCATTTTACTGGGGGCTCGTACAACTCGTATCACAATCCAGACATCCCTCCATTGTGTCAAGCACATTTGTGCATTCGTTGCCATCATCATTCTCAAAACATTTGCTTTCTACTTGAGCCCTTGGTATCAGCTCCTCATTTTTCCCCTCCCTCTCTGCTCCACCCTCCCTTATGAACCCTTGATAATTCATAAATTATTATTATTTTGTCATATCTTGCACTGTCCGACGTCTCCCTTCACCCCCTTTCTGTTGTCCGTCCCCCAGGGAGGAAGTTATCCTTGTAATCTGACCCCCTCGCAGTGTTGTTTTTGAAAAGGATTTATTAACTAAGCAATTGTTGGCACCACTTTATTGCCTTCCACCAGATGGACCTCTATTTTATTCTTTTCTCAAGTACACACTTTAAAAAAAGTAATTTCCTCAATTTTTATCTATAGGACGTTTCATGTTTTAAATTTATACCTTACCGACGGTGTCCTGAAATAACCAAAAATAAAAGTGTTGTTTCTTTACGGTTTAGAGTAAAGCATTGAAAAGGTTGGTGCGCTTCCGAGGCATGAACTCCCCTTGCTCCGTTGTTCTTTCTTCTGCCCCAGGAGGAGCATTGGGAAGCAGCCGTGTGAAGCCATCGTGGGCGCCCAGTGCGGCAGTGCAGTGCTGCGAGGAGCCCATGTCTACGTCCCAGGGATCGTGGCCGCTTCAAAATGTGAGTGTGCTCTTCACATTTCTCCCCAAAGCAGCGGCTCTTCAAAGTCTCCGTTCACTGTCCACTAGAGTCATCCTTCAGAGAGATTTCTGGTAGATTGTTTTCGATTTACACCTTGAGACTGGCCAGGGAGAATTCTATCGGATGCAGATAAATCTGTTCAGCATTATGTAAGGTTTCCTGGCATTTTTTTTAACTTTCTAATTAAGGTATGTGTGCTGCTATTTATTTCGGGGTTTTTTTTCGTGAGTAATAGGGAGGGTAGAACCTAGGTGGCACAGCGGCTAAGGATTCACCTGCGAATCCAAAGGTTGATGGTCGAGGCACCAGCCGCTCTTTGGGAGGAAGGTGTGCACTGTGGTGTCATGCAGAGGTGCAGCCCTGGAAACCCTATGGAGCGGTTCTCCTTTGCCCTGTCGTGTCTCTATGGGTCGGACTGGACTCACTGTCAGCAGGCTTGGTGTCCGGTTCCAGGCTGTCAAAGAGATTTTACTTGTACTCTTGACTGCATTGCCCTAAACCCTCAGGCTGCTGTTATCATTGGTGAGGACCATAGTCAAAATCTGGAATCTCAACATCTGATCGAAACTGGAGGATCATAATTTTTTTCACCTATTTTGTGGCAAATTACCTACACCTAATAGGTTAGCTCTTATAATTCACTGGCACTGTACTTGAAATCAAGAAATGTGGATTTAGACTTATTAAAACTCATTTAATCTCTGGTTTTTAATTACCTTGCCAGTGAAAGAAGTAATTTGATTTACTCTCAAGGTTTAGAGGAGCCCTGGTAGCGTACTGGTTACGTGTTTGTCTGCTAACTCCAAGGTCAGCAGTGCAAAACCACTGACTGCCTGTCAGGAGAGGGGGCTTTTGACTCCTGTAAAGAGTTAATAGTCTCTACCCACAGGGGCAATTCCACTCTGTCCTGTAGAGTTGTTCAACGTGGCATTGACTTGATGGCAGTGAGTTTAGTGAATAGAGAGGTTTAACATCCTACTGCTTGATAGCAGTCTGGCCCATAGTCTGTTTTGGATGATGTGTAAGCTAAGGGTTTTTAAAATTTTTTTTAAGTTTTAAAAACTTGTGGGAAAATACAAATAATAATAAGCAATAGAGCCACCAATGTGGTCCGCAAAGGCTATAATATTTACCAGCCTTGAGAGAAAATCAGCAGCTGTTTACAAAGCTTACTCTGCCCATCTGCCCACCTGGTTAACTGACGTCTGCCCACCAACGCTGGCACCTGCCCCATTGGAATCATCAGCACCCACCAGAGAGCTGCACAGGATCCATCATGTCTACAAGCTTTGTAGATGTCCCCAAGACATAAATACTCTGGAGTTTCCTTTGTCTTCTCTCTCACTTGCCTCTCACCCCTGCTTCCTATGTGAACACCTTCCCACCTGGGACTCTTCCCCCTGTCCCCTGCCAGTTTCCCAGGCAAGAGAAGAGGCAGCCAGCTGCTGCTGCTGCTGGAGAAACCATTAACCCTTCCCTCACCAGATCTTACTGTGTATAGTTTGCCAGTGGGTCTGTACCTTATACCTCAGCGAATTCTCTGGCTATAGACAAAGGACCAGCTCTAACCTGTCTTTATGCGGCTACCCTAACCCCTTTCACCTCATTTCCTTTGATTTCCTGTTCCCTACAAACCTCACCTCCCTCAATAAATCTATTAATTAAAGGTCTCCCTCTGTCTCTTGTCTCTGAAAGGCCTTACAGGAAGATTTTGTTGACCCTTGATCTCTTCCTAGCGCTCACTGACAGGTTGCTTACTATAGTTTGTTGGGTTAGTGAGTGAAACGCATTTAGCATAGGTTACACTTCAGGGTGATTTTTGGAAAAGAATAGTTTTCCCTTTACTTAATGTCATTGAGATTTGTTACTAGAGACAGTTTAGAGAACTGATTAAAAAATAAGCCAACAAAGCTAGGTTTAATCGGTCATATAAATTCTGAATGTTGTACAATTTCATGGTGCTCTAAATTTATACGTGTAAAAATGTGTGTGTGTGTGTGTGTGTGTGTGTGTGTGTGTGTATACAAGGGGGCTTCAAAAAGTTCATGGGAAAAATGGAACTGAAAGACAGTGGATTTTTAGGAGCTGCATCAGAAGAACCTAATATAGAGGCCTGGCTGGATGCACTGCCTTGAAGTTGCCTGCACTCTGGAATGAGGCCTCTGGTGTGTGGATGGGAGAGGAAGCAGAGAGTGGCTGCCCCAGGACTATAGAAATGGTGGTCATTGGACCTCGGAGGAACCCCTGGCTTGGTGGGTATCCAGTGGAAAGGAACCCGGAGTCACCATAGATATTTAGTACCTCGATGCCCCCTTGCAGTGATATGACAGATTTTGATCTGTTGGGCAGAGATCTGCACTTGTTAGAAATAATCCAGGACGTTTCCCCCATGCTTGGGGTCAGCAGAGCTCAGTGGAATGGGGGATGGAACTGAGTCGGTCGGGCAACAACTCCTGGGTCCTTGCTCCCGGTGGAACTCCATTTGCACAGGCTGCTCATACAGACCCTGTCTAAGGGCTGTGTCCTTGGGAACATTGTTGATGTATCAGTGCAATTGCCTTATACCTCAGGGGCATGATTGGCGGTGTTTTCGTTTTTTGTTTGTATGGGTTTTTGTTTGTTTGTTGCTGGTTGGTTGGTTCCTGTTGTTGGTGTAGGTGGTCTTCATGGGGTTTTGATTTTGTCATGTATTATGACAGTCAAAGTAACCCAGAGTCATTGTATCCTGTGGACAAGCAGAGGTATTCTTGGCTCCCACTTAACTCTAGCCCCAGTCTGAGAAGTTAGTTCTGACAACATGGCCCTGCTGGAAGCTCCCCTTCATAAAATGATACTGAAGAGAAAGGTGCTATGACAACGTGTGGGGAAGAAAGCAGATGGTGCCTGGTTCTCAATCAAAATCGTGTCTTCTGGGGTCTTAAAGGCTCGTATTCAAACAAGCAGCCATCTGCGTAAGTCAGGAGTCAACTGAGTCCATTTTGAAGAAGCATACCGCCCTGTGTGATCCAAAGATGACGATAACAAAATCCAAATATGATAAAGGAAAAAGTATCAGAACTTAAATTGTGAACACCCGATTTACAGAAGGCTGTGGGGGACAGTGATAGCCCAAAACCCATCTGCAGAGGATCTAGTCATAGGAGGCCTCTGGCAGACCCCCTCTGGTATAGCCAAAGGTCTGGAACAGCTAGACTATCGGAGAGCACTGTAAAGTTGATTACGCAGGATTGAACTTGGTACTTGGTCAGTTGACCTTACTCTTGACCCAACCTGAATTTGTTCTAGGCTCAAGTATTTCTTGCTTGCTCCATGACAAAAATTTCTTCCCTGGCTTTTTAATATATTGATGGTGGTCTTTTCTTTCTTACCCATTATGTGTTATTTTATCTTTATAATATTACTCTATCTTTACCACATTATTATTTTTTATTGTTTCTGTTGGGTTGCCTAGTTTGCGAAGCACAGAAGGAGTAGACACATAAAGAGGTAACAACTAAAGCAAGGGTTTCTAGGAGAGGTAGTGGTTGGGGATGGGAGAGAGGAAGGTGAGGGGATTTGGGGAGCAGTCAATGTGGGAGGAGGGAGGGAGCCACTAGAACTGCTTGTGATTTTAAAAGCGATTGAAGCATTGAAATATATGCTATGTGAATATTATATCAAGCAAACCATGAAAGAAACCCACATAAACAAACTTGATCAATGGCTACCCGAGGGGAAGGGGCAAGAGTTGTTGCTGCACAGGGATCTTGATTGTGTTGATGGCGGTAGCATAATTTGGAAAAGCCTGTTGCAGTGGCTGTGCAGTACAAAGAGGATAATCAATGACACTGTGTTATACAAGTCGAAGTTGTAGAATTGGAGAATGCTCAGTTGTGTATATTTTTGCCACAATGAGAAAGAATAATAATTACACAAATAGCAATGACTACACAGAAGAAGAAAAGGTTCTAGAATTGAATATGGGGACAGTGCACAACTCTTCTTGACATGAGTGAATTTCTGAATTTGTGACACGTGGATAAAGTGCTGGTGAAACTTCAAAAAATAAAAGGATGTTGGGGTTTTTCCCCAAAAAACTTTTTGAAGCTCCCTTGCATGTATATGTAAATTATGAATGTTTATGTTTATCATTAAATTTGTTATGTTAACTACCACCTGCAATAGCATCAGGGTTAAAAAATTTGGGAAATTTTTTGGAGAGGAATCTTTGTAAAGGAAATATAGACCTTTGAGGATTGCGTTAAAGGTAAGATTGATAAGATCTCTCCAGGAACATTAGATTTGCGGGAAATGACTGAAATGCAGGATACCCTTCACTTTCCGCTCAGCTGCAGACTTTTGAGCTAGGATGATTGGAAGTCTATTTCTTTATTTCCCCTGAAAAAACAAACAGCAACAAAATCCTCAGATCTATTGTGGGGAAAACTTGAAAGTAAAAATTCAGATTTCCTGTGACAGTGAACTGTTCATACCTCCCATGAACTGTCAAATTCTGTCGCAAAGTATAGATTTGCACCAAATCCACACCCAAACAGAGAACAGTCTAATCTAATGTTCTTCTTTTTCTAGTTATGAAAGCTGGAGATGTTGTTTCTGTCTACTCTGATATCAAAGGAAAATGTAAGCGAGGAGCCAAAGAATTCGATGGGCCCAAAGTGTTTCTTGGAAATGGGATTTCTGACTTCAGCCGAAGCGACCTCTTCAGTGGGATGCCTGAACTAAAGTAAGCCATCCAGAGCTGGGTGTGGGGACAGTGTGCTTATTCCGGTTCAAAGAAACTTACAAGGAATTCAGATAGTTAGATAGATAGATAGATAGATAGATAGATAGATAGATAGATAGATAGATAGATAGATGCATTTTTACTAAGAACATTTTTTGGTTTAAATTCAACTGGTAAAATACTGTTTAACTCATGTTTCCAGCGTTTGGGAGGAAAATGTTTTTAGGTAAAAGCCAAAAAATGGTCCCAATTGGAGAGCCCAAGTAAGGTAATTACATTCACACTGTAATTGTTAAAAATAAAAATCTTCCTTTTCCTTTTGAATTTCAGTGATTTGGATATTTTTACATCTTTCAATAGTATTTATAGAGAATTCTGATAGAGAATGAATTTCATGATCTTTCCAGATCTTTTCTAACATTCTCATTTTGTGAAAGAACAGACTTACGGTTTCAATATAAATTAACATTAAGAAATTATAAATTAATTTAGCCAGAACACAACATACACCCGAATATATTTATGGATAAAATTGTGTGTTTGAATTTGTTCAAAGAGAGTTAAAAGATATGCATTCAAATCACTGCCATTGGATGGATTCCAACTCATTGACCTTGTTGGACAAGGTCGAATTGCCCCTGTAGTTTCTAAGACTAAAATCTTTACAGGAGTAGAAAGCCTTATCTCTTCCCCATGATGGCAGCTAATGGTTTCGAACTGCCGACTCTGTCATTAGCAGGGCTCCTAAATTACAATATAGTTAGTTCTAAATCATCTCTCCTGCTAGTGAACTAAACCTATGGGCAAGTCGATTCTTGCCTTAGCTTTTTCAGCCTGTTCTGGGAGTTCTTCTGGACCGCTCCGTTATGGCAAAGCTGGTTGCTCTCCGAGGCCTGCTGAAAACTGTGAACTTACCCATGAATGCTCTGATCTGCATCAGTGATTCTAGAATCAGGGTGCAGCAATTTGGGTTTCCAGTTGAAGTTAATTTAGCTGACTTTCCAACTGGCTAATTTGGAGATCAAGTCTAGAAAAGCTTGGGGGGCAGTTAGTTCTGCTCATGAGTTGAAATGGACTCCCCGGCAGCTAACAGCAGAAGGCATTATGAATACAAAGAATAGATGCCAGGAGGCTATAAAAAGTCTCGGAACAATTCCCTTTTCATTTAATTTTCTTCTTTGAGCTTTTTGGAACCCTCTCCTGTACGCGTTGATCTTTTGTCTGTGAGTTCCTAACAAAACACGGTTTCCTGATGGCCTCTCTTAGGTGCTTGTCAGTGGTTCTTCTTTATGCTGTTTTCTTACTTGATGTGGTGCTCTGCCAGGTACTCTCTCTGCGGGCACACACCTTCCTGAGTCCTGCTTTTTTTTTTTTTTTTTTTTTTTGCTGATGACAGTAGAAGGCAGCCTCTTCAAAGACAAAAACACAGCTGGTGGTTTTAACTTATTTTATTCAGTTCTGTGATCATTTTAGTCTGTCTGTAGAAAAGGCATGCTTCCATAACAAGGATATGACTCCTGGTATACGCACTTTCTTATGTACGTTCTTTAAAATTGTTAATGCCAATGCTCTTGTTATTCAATTGTGGGCACTGCAACCTCTTGTTTGTTTTTAATCATTTTATCAGGGCCTCATACAACTCTTATCACAATCCATACATACATCAGTTGCATAAAGTACATTTGTACATTCATTGCACTCATCATTCTCAAAGCATTTGCTCTCCACTTAAGCCCCTGGCACCAGGTCCTCATTTTTACCCTTCCCTCTCCACTCCCCCCTCCCTCATGAACCCTTGATAATTTATAAATTATTATTTTGTCATATCTTGCCCTATCCGGCGTCTCCCTTCACCCCCTTTTCTGTTGTCCATTCCCCAGGGAGGAGGTCACATGTAGATCCTTGTAATCAACCGGTTTAACTGCAACTTCTTGGGGGGTTTTGTTTCCTCTTGGTTTTTTCATTTCAAAGTGGATCGAATCCTTCCTAGCATCATAGAAGTAGATGAATTTACCAACAGATTGTTGAATGATAAGAGAGCTTGTACATTTTTACAGGAGATATTATTTCACTACAAAAAATCAAAACAAAAACCCCTGTGTGATCCCACGGCTGAACGACAATTAGCTGAAATGATCTTTCCTAGGCGTGAAGTCAAATAGTCTGTAGATGGATGCAAAGGTACTGGCCTGCCTGGTCAGAAAGAATAGTTAAAGCGAGACGAGAACTTCAAGCAGTAGGTCGGGCAAATGAAATGTTAAAGCTTCCGTCTGTTTTGAATGACTGGACACAGACAAGTCAGAAAGTTATTAAAATTACAAAGAATGACCATGTCTTGGAATTCAAGCCATTCAATAGTAAGTCTAGATTCTAGGCGGGATGCGGGCTATTGATCAGGGTAAAAGCAATAGGTGTCTCAACTCAAGATTGACTTTTGAATATGAGACTGTGACATTTCAGAAGATTCCTTGGTGTATTTTTGCAGGGACGATGGGTAGGGAGGAAGTGTGTTCGGCCAGGTTGACTAGAGAAACAAATCCAGTGACACTCATGTATTTGTAAGAAAGAGCGTTATGTCGAGAATTATGTATCAAGAAAACATCCCAGCCCAGTCCAACTCAAGCCCATAAGTCCCTCTTCAGACTCACGCAGCCGCATGCAATGATGCAGAACGCAGGGAGATCTC
Source organism: Tenrec ecaudatus (assembly GCF_050624435.1). NCBI lineage: Eukaryota > Metazoa > Chordata > Mammalia > Afrosoricida > Tenrecidae > Tenrec > Tenrec ecaudatus. Next base: position 164,721,925 of record NC_134535.1, on the reverse strand, counting down.
AGACTGATGGGTGCAGAGTCATGTGGATCCAGTGGCAGTGGATGCATCGCAGGACTCTAGCCACCATCAGTGTCTGCCATCAGGAAGGGGAAGGCAGAGAGACAGAGAGGGAGAGGGAGAAGGAGAGGGTGAGAAAGAGAGGGAGAGGGAGGAGAGTTGAGTTCCCAGGCCTCTCCTTATGAGAAGGCCACGCCCATAAGGACTCACCTTCAGGCTGTGACCTGATTGACAGGTGGGATACCACCCCGGCACTTTATGTATTTCAAGTTGATGTGAAATGATGTAACTACCACTGGAAGTAAGAACTGCATGGGAAGTGACTGCAGTGACTTGACTTGACTTGTGGGTGGTGGGGCGGGAGGAAAGCGAGGAGAGAGCAAGGCCTAACCTGATTTTAAAATAGGATGCATACCGAGGTGAGAAGGTAACGCTGATAGGGAGAGGGAGAAGATGAGTTAGCTGATTGTAAATGAAAGGATGAGGCCACAGTTCCACTGGGGGGCGCTCCTAGTCTCACGCTCTTAGTGCACTAATATGTACAGAAATTGTTTCACTCTAATTGGCCGTGCCTACACAAGCAGGGCACAAATCATCTGTGCCGATGCTTCTCTGCCAAGACCAGTTCATCAGCTAGCTAGATTTCCTAGGCACTTGTCTGCCATGCTGTAGCTGCGGGCCCTCTTGTTGCTCTTCATACATGGGGTCTCGTCTTTGCTTGTGTCTTCTACCTGGTCGAAGCCCTGGTTCTTACCCTGGCCTGTATAATTAGATTGTACTTTTCTCTGTTTGGATCTCCAACCCCCACCCCTGTCCCCGTTTCCTTTTTCTTTTTGCTTCCTTTGGTTTGATCTTTTACACCACCAGCCCAGGTGGAGACTTTCTCTAATACTCTGTGTATGCTTTCTGTGCCCTGTGCCGGGGCCTCTGACACCCTCTCTCAGATGGACCTTTCTGCCATCTTGACCCAAAGGGTCAGCTGAGGCTCTTGTAGGTTCCTAGGAATTAGTCTGGAGCGGTTATTCTATGAAGCCATTGGAGGAGAACACTAGATTTTTTGTCATTGCTTAGCATCAGCATGATGTGAAGCATTTTTTTTTTCAGTTTTCATACAAGTGGCTTGGAAACTGACTCATTCACAGAGCATTCACTGAATCGAAAAGCTAATCACAGTAATCATAGGTATGTTACCAACTAGAGTAGAATGAATCATCAAAAAAAAAAGTATTCAGCTATTCTTTGCCCTTTTTTTGTCCTCTTTTTGATCTATGCAAATCAACAAAGAAACCTAGTGAAACATTTTTGTAACTTTATCTTTCTCAGTTATCTGCCTGGTCTTTTAAAACCTTCAAAGCAATTCACGTGTATTTTATGTATTTTGGTGTTGAGTAAAAGAAGTTTTACAAGACAGGAGACCTTGGACTTGCTATGTTGGCTTTGCTCAGAACCACAGTTTCACAACTTGAACTACCTACCTTCTGTGCACTGACGTTGGATCTCCTCCTCTCAGGGGCATAGGCATAAGGATGACAGAACCAGTGTACCTCAGCCCTTCCTTCGACCACGTCCTGCCCAATTACTTATTTTTACAGGTAAGTGTTTATAAAAGTGAAATACTTAGTACCCTTAACATATCCTTCAGGTCATTATTTAAAATCTAAGGTTGCGTGCTACATTTTTCATTTCTAATATGTGTTCTTGTAGTCTGATACCCACTCCACCCCACCCCACCATCTACCTTGGATTCGGCAGTATGTAACAAAACCTACTACTTTCTTTTTCTCTTGTCAACTGATTTTAACAGTTTTCTACCCACTTTTGCCCAAGAATGATTTAACAGTAACTTCTTCCAACTGCTGTTTTCGTATCTAAGAATATTTCACTTTGGAAGTAATGCACACCTTTCATAATTAGCACACCTGTACGTGCTCTTTGATGACTTTACAGGAGAATCAAGTGGTTTCTTAGGAGCAGTTTTCTGGCAGGTGGTTATCAATTTGGTGATGGTTTGTTTTACCAGGGACCTTGTTTACCTGTGGACTAAGCCCTTCGTGGACATTAGGGAGCTCAGGTGTCGGGTGACACGCTGCGATGCCAACTGTCCAGACCCACGAGATGCTCCTTGAGGAAAGATGCGTTGCCATGGTGACAGTCGGACCCTGTCCTGTAGGCGTAGGATGAGGTGGAATTGACTTGATGGCGTGTGTTTGTTACTTTAGTCTGGATGCTCCCTCCCTTGGTCAGTGTTCGGCTGCTGGCTAGGTGTGGTGGTTGCTGTTGTTGTTATAATCCTGAGAGAAGCGGGAGGTACAAAGCCTGTGCTCCGCAGAGCCGTGTCAGCTAACTCAGTGCACCACACCAACCTTGTTAGGGCTCTGTGACGTAAATTCAGATTTTATTTGGATTTCACTTTTGTTCCTCTTTCTTCTCCCAGATGCCCTTATTTTTTGTGTGGGGACCAAATCCAGGATGACACTCTTGAAGAAAGTTTCTGTCTTTTCTTTTGTTTTCAAGTCCCGGACAGTTTTGAGATGAAGGCGTTTTACAGAATGATATGCACCCAGGTACCACAAATCAGGGAATGCTAACTTTTGAGAACCCCCTCACCACAGAGATATCTTTTGCATATTTAACACATCAAGTACCGTGCTAACTGGTTTTTTAGGCATTCTGTCATTTTGTCCTGTGTACTGTATTCTGTGTGGCAGATTCTCAGTTACTCTCTGCAGTCAAGTTTTATTTCTTCTCATCTTGCCCCCATCTGTGCGCTCTGTTTTGTTGAAGTTGCCTAATAGAAATGTTCCCTTTTGCTGAGTAATCTCTCTGGTGGTGGACTTCCACTTTTCTTGCCTTTGAAACAGTAGGCTGCAGAATTCTTTCCTTGGTTCCCTGTTGGATACACAAGCCGCTAGGATCCCTCTCTGGTACAGGGGGCCACTGTACGTCAGGACGGATTCGGTGGCGTCTAACAGAAGCAATAGCATTGTTAGGCGTGAAGCCTATGCCAGCCATCTCTAAAGAATCACTGGGCCCATAAGAGCTATCTGCATACGTTAGCTTTTTCTTATTGGAGTTCATTTAAAAAATAAATTTTGCAATAAACTAGACCTTGTTGAGATATACTATCTGTAGGTAACAAGTTAACTGTTTTTTGAGTTAGTGTTACAGGATTGCTCTTCAGGTGCCTAAATTATTGTTATATTTTTAAATGCCTCCTATTTCTATGAAAGGGGGAAATCTTTATTTCCTTATTCACCATTGATTTCTGTTTTCAAGGGATGAACTTGAGTTCAGTCAAGAGTTTGGGGACCTTCCCCCAGGCCTTGAGGCTATAATAAAGAACAGCGTTCAGGATTTGGATGGGAGAGTAAATGGAAAAACTTTAAGCTTTCAAAGGAAATTCGTTTCATTCTTGTTAGTCTTTATAGTTTTCTTTCCTGGCCATATAGTTTTAAAAGTTAATTATTTTGTGGTACTGCTCTATCTATCTTGTTTAGGACTGTCTGATCCTATAGTAGCAGCTATTAGATCATTAAAATTAATAACGGGTTAATGACTTGCTGTAACTTCCTATCAACGAGGTGTGTCACAGCGGTAAAATCTTAATACCTCTCTAGGTGCCCATCAGAGACAGCTAAAATGTGTTCACACCGTACATGTTCATAGTGAAATGTGGTGGGATGGGGGAAAGAGGCGAGAGGGGCCCAAATGTGCCCTTAGCAGGACAGAACAAAGCTCCTTAAGTGGAGATTCCATGGTAAGGCACCTGAATTTGCAAAGTTTTACACGGTTTCAGGAAAGGGGGTCTGAAATTTCTCATTTCTAAGAGGTCTTTGGCATCCAAAATATGAAGAGCCGCTGGCATTAGAATGAAGAGAAATGTGTGCGTTGTATCGTTTTGTGTTAGCTTGCTAACACTGCCACAGCAGAAATGCCGCAAATGGGCGACTGTAAAACAACAGACATTCATTGTCTTTGACTTTTGGAGAGTAAAAGTTCAAATCAAGTATTTTAGCTACATTGTTTTTTCTATGGGCCTCTTTTCTAGTTTCTGCAGCTGAGCAGAGTGGCCTTCTGTGCATATAGACAGGGCTGCACAAGGCATTTGCCATGCGTGCGTGTGCACACGTGCGCATGCACGATGGTCCTACTCGCTTAAAGACACCCTTGAGATTTCTACTGCTGTAAAAAGTTACAGCCTCAGAAACCCACAGGGGCAGTTCTGCTCTGCCCTATAGGGTCACTGTGACTCAGAATTGACTCTGGTGTTTTGGTTTCAGAAGTGATTAGGTTCAGGACCCGCCATACTCTATAGTACCCACCCTAATGAATTAGTAACACAATAAGAATCCTATTTCCAAACAGGACCCTATTTATAGTTATCAGCATAAAACTTCAACACATTTTTGGGGGACCCATTTCAGTCTATAACCTATCACCCAGAAGACAGTGCTATTAGGTAAGAAATCCAGGTTGAATTGGAGAGAGAGAGAGAGAGAGATCACAGAATATTCTTGGAAATGATGAATTCCCTGATAGTCATAAACTAATAAAACCTGTGCTCTTGGTAGGTCTAAGCATGCTGCACTCGATAGGCCCCAAAAGTTTTTTTGTGTTCAATCAAATTAAAGATGAGTTAGAATAATTGGCAGGTTCTTTCTCCCCCCCTCCCGCCCCATGTAGAATTTGCCATCTGCTGTAGTAGCTCATGTTCTGAGCCCTCAAGCTGGAGAGAGGATTCTAGACTTATGTGCAGCACCAGGAGGCAAAACAACACACATTGCAGCCTTGATGCGTGATCAGGTGAGACTGTATCGCATATTTCAGCGGAGAAGGTAGAACTCTGTGTCATTTCTGAACCGTTTTGTACATGTTTGAATTCTGAATGTGTGTAAAATTAAGCCAAAGTGAAGACACTTCAGAGATGCCCATCATTATTCACTAAATTCAGTAGAAATTTGCCTTTTTGAAGACAGTTTCTAAAGACTCCTTGAATGACCAGTTTGTTGATACAATGATAGAATACGATGAGAGAGTAGTCAAGAGCAACTCCTCTAAGATGTTTTCCTTGAAGAGGTAAAAGAATGGGATCATTGCTAGACAGAGCCAGCTAAAGAAGGCCATGTTTGGAGGAGACCAGCCAGTCAGGTGTGATGCAGCAACGATGAGAAATACAACTTTCCTCTAGTTCCTAAGTGCTTCCCCCCTATCATGATCTGAATCCTACCTTGCAAGTCAGGCTAGACCAGAGGATGTACACTGGTACAGATGGGAACTGGAAACACAGGGAGTCCAGGGCGGATAATCTCCTCAGGACCAGTGGTGTGAGTGGTGATACTGGGACGGTGGAGGGAGGGTGGGTTGGAAAGGGGGAACTGATTTCAAGGATCTACATGTGACCTCCTCCTTGGGGGACGGACAACAGAAAAGTGGGTGAAGGGAGACATAGGGCAGGGAAAGATATGGCAAAAGAATGATTTATAAATTACCAAGGGTTCATGAGGGAGGGGGGAGGGAAGGGAAAAAATGAGGACCTGATGCCAGGGGCTTAAGTGGAGAGCAAATGTTTTGAAAATTGTGAGGGCAATGAATGTACAAATGTGCTCTACACAATTGATGTATGTATGTTGTATGAATTGTGATAAGAGTTGTATGAGCCCCTAATAAAATGATTTTAAAAAGAAGGCCCAAGTTTGCATTGAGAAATCAGAAATTCAACTTTGAGCACACTAAAATGAAATCTCCAAGAGTGTGGCGATGTGAAGGCAATTGAATATTTGAGATGGGGGCCCAGGAGAGAAACCTAAGTTGCAGATAATAGATTTGGAAATCAACATACGGGTTACTATGGAAGCCAGAGGCTTGGAGGAGTGGAAACAGAATACAGCGGCGGTCGGGCCCTGAGGCTCATGGGTAGGACAGACCAACATCCCGAGGCTGGAGCATGAGAAGGAATGGCCAGTGTTACGGGAGGACAACCAAGAGAATGTGACACCCTGGACGCCATGTGAAGACGTGCGTCGAAGGAGGATGGAGAGGTTAGCGTTGCTGGTAGCCAGGTAAGGCGAGGACTAACTTCACCACTGGATCTAGCACCGTGTAGATCATTGGTGTTTGCTTGGTTTTCAGAACGACGGAGAGGAGGAGCATCATTGGAGAACGTGAGGAGAGAGAACGCTGATGTGGGGGGAGTGTGGCACGGATCGGAGCTGTAGAGAGTTGTTGGGATAAGGTTTTAGGATGACAAAAGAACGTTTCTGGGCCACTGTGAATGATACATGAGGAAGTGGAAGTTGGCAGCACTTGGGAAAGAGGGAAAACTGCTGGAACAGTACCCTTCAGTAGGTGAGATGTGACAGCATTTGGTGCAGCACGAGGTTCCAGTGAGCGCAGTTGGTAAGGCTTTGAACTTTTCAGCCATGTGGGAGAGACCTGGAGCTGGACGAGAAGTGCATTCACCCATGATTGCACTTCTGTCCTGGGCGTATGTGCAAGAGAGGAACTTGAGGGTTGAGGGTGGGTTCAAGGCCATGGCTATCAGACAGGCCACGGGAAGACCTTAAAAAGGGGAGAAGAGTGGAGCAGTTGCTACTTTTCTGAATTAGCTCCAATGTATACAGTCTTATGAACCCAGATAACTAGGTCATTATCTCCGTGGTACTAATTTACAAAGAGGGAAAAATTACTCGAGACAACCCTTTCTGGAATAAAAAGCTGTCTCTGAAAGGCTTTCTAGTGAAGCTTTTCTTATTTGTTTTTTTTAATCATTTTACTGGGGGCTCGTACAACTCTTATCACAATCCACACATCCATGCATCGTGTCAAGCGCATTTGTACATTTGTTGCCATCATCATTCTCCAAACATTTGCTCTAGTAAAGCATTTCCATCAAAGGCTAGTGAAGGCCTTCTGCTCTCACTAATTTATTTATCTGTATTCTCAACCCTGAAGTGCCAGATAGCTGACTTGACCAGGTTATCCATTGTTTACGCCATATTTGATGATTCTTAAGACTTTCAAAGGATGAATAAGCAATATTTTCCGGTCAGGGGGTGGGGAATAAACATCTAGTGTGTCAAGATGAAATTGTAATTTCATCTAGAACATTTTGCTATTATATAATGTATCTCAGCTTATATTTTTTGGTGTTAATTGCCTCAGTTCATTAAGTTGTTTATGTGTGTAGCTCGTAAAATATTTAGATGAATATTTGGTTAACAAATTCAGCTTTAAATCTCAGGTGAGAGTGGGAAAGCGGAAGACTAGTTTTTCATGAGTTTTTCATATTGATCATTTTCATGACTGCTTTGGATGAACACGATTTCTGTGGGTTATTTTGTTTGTTTGTTTGTTTGTTTGTTAGGGAGAAGTGATCGCTCTGGATAAAATAGCCAGCAAAGTTGAGAAAATCAAGCAGAATGCTGTGCTGTTGGGACTGACTTCCATCAGGGCTTTTTGCTTTGATGCCACAAAAGCCCTTCGGCTTGAGATGCTTGAGGACACAGGAGGTGAGGTCGATTTTCTTTGAAATCCTCTCCATAATTGACTGCCACAGACAAACAACAGGCGCATTTTCGCTTCCCAAATATCCGTCAGCTATTCAAACTTGGGCATGGATATGTGACAATCTGTTGTAAGAGAAATCTTTCTGCTTTTCATTTCACCCAGATCACCAGGTGTTAGCAACCCACACACACATACACAAGACTTGGTCACACTGTGTGCTCGGAATGTGTCTGAGTTTAGTTCAGAAGGTTTGTTTCAGAAGGTTAAAGAAAAAGAAGCCTTTGAGATTTTATATGAGACTTTCAATTTTACGATTAGAGAGTGTGTTTGTCTTTAGCTTCTTGTGTGGGGATCAGAAATGAAGCAGGGACGGGAGGAAGACTGTCACATAGCCTGTGTTGGGATTACATGTCGCTGACAGCCAATGCGGTGTCTTCATTCGTGTTCTCTCCCTGATTTCTGAGTTCCAGTAGCCATCGCAGTGGGTACAGAGAGCTCACAGAGAAAATGCATGATTAATGGGGTTTTTAAGGAGTTACCAGGTGACGATGCTGGTAAGAAATGCTCAGGGCATGTGGACAACGTTCTCTCAGGTCTGCTAATAAATGCTCCAAGGGCATGCCACTTTGTTGTGAGCCTCAACCGGAAACCCTTCAGCTCAAGCTCCACGGGTCAGCAAACCCAGCTTCCTGCACAAAGTGCCCAGAAGCACCTCATTCCAGCAAGCCTCAAGCCCAAAGACACTCAGCCCCACTTCCATGAGTCAGCAAGTTCCACTTCCCCCATTATGTGCGCAGAGCCTCCCCTCCTCCCCACCCCCTGCAAGCCAGCCTTCCGTATGGGAGCGCTCAGATTTACCTCCTCCGTGCGGCTCCCGTTTCCGCTGTTGCTCCTCCGAGGTTGTGGCTGCCTTCTGGATCCACAGGTCCACTGCACAGGGATCTTGGGTCCAGAGGGTGCGCTCCGCTCCTGGCTCTTCCTGGCAGTAAGACCCCTCCTACTCTTTTTCAGAGGCTCCTTTCGACACAGCAGAATGGCGCTCCAGGGCAGCCTGTTCCGAGTTACTCACAGGTGGACGCTATCCGTATCTCCCCCCACCCTCTCACCAGACCCATGCAGGGAAAGGTGCTTTGTTGGCAGTGAGCGGTAATACACTAAATAATACACTACCCTGCCGCAGAACTGCAGTTGTCAAATCCCCGTGATGCGCCATGTTGTAATGCTAGCACGCTCTGGTGTACTAAGTACCACTCATTCCCCCAGAGTGCTTATTGGTAACTGTACATCAGCTTCATAACATACCTTTTGAAAAGGTGCGGGCATGGATTTGATCCCACCGCCCCGTTTGCAGCTCCTCTAGAGAACCCCAGAACAAAGTACTCGTTCTCTGTCTGGTCTGTGTAGACAGAGTAGTTTATAAGAATAGCTCGTAGGCGGCTCCAGATCATCTGTGAGGATCACACTGCACACGCTGGTATGTCGCTCATTTTTTCCTTTCCCGTTGGAGTTAGGTGATCATCACAATAGGTGGGTCTTAGGGCAGGAGCAGTAGTGATAGAGGGGTCGCCATCTTGAAGGCCATCCTAAGGTACTTTCATGAGCTACTTGGGGTATCTCATCACTGAATTTTCTTATTCACCCGTCACACGATTGCGACCTAATTGCTGAGCTGCTGGTTTCCATCAAGGTGGGAGAGCCGCATTAGACGGCGAGATCTCAGTGGTAAAGTGAAAAATCAACCTAACCTTGGTGTCTCTGCTGAGGGGGTGCGTTTCCCAGGACTGCCATGACAAAGCACCACAGCGGAAAACAAACATGTCTCTTGTTGCAGTTCTGGAGGCTGGAAATCCCAAATCAAGATCTGGGCGGGGCCATGGTCTTCTGAAGAAGGCCCGCCTGGGAGGAGGGATCCTTTCCTGTTGGCCTCCATGTGGCCTTGGATTTGGACAACATAACTCTCAGTCCTGTCTTCCCCTGGTCATCCTCCCTCTGCCTCTGTGTCTCTGTCTTGGCAGGCACTTAGGTTTGTTACAACACAGGCTGTCTGTCTCTTCTCTTTTTAAAAATCAGACATCTGGAGACTTTCTGCTCCTGTAAAGTGTTCTGGACTTAGAAACTCACAGGGGCCATTTGGCCCTATCCCATCGGCTTACTGGGCATCAGCATGGACTCACTGCAGGAAGTGAGCTGTGAGGGGGAGGTGGCAAGCTGGGTTGGTCTAGGTCGACTAGAGAAACAAATCCACAGAAACTCTTATGTATGTAGGAGAGAGTTTTATAGAAAGGCTAAGTGTACATTCAGAAAGCATCCCAATCCAGTCTAACATTAGCCCACATGTGTGACACTGATCTACAAAGTCTTCCTCCATCTCAAAAAACACACACAATGACACCGACTGCAGGAGGAAAGACGAATCAGTGAGCGTGTAAGCATCTCAGCGCTGGCAGGGGTCTCCACACAGGTGCGCCAGCACCCAGGGCTACATCAGGGTAGGTCCATGGGGCTTCCCCACAGGAAGTGAACCTTGCCAGCTGAAGCAGGGAACTAGCTAAGGCAGCCACACACTATTCTGACCATCAGAGAACAAGAGACCAGAGAAGAAGAAAGGCGAGGCTTACCGAGCCATTTATCTCACTGCCCGTCAATTAACCTCACATTTGTTTAAAGGCCAGGTTGGCACAATAAACCTTAACTATCGCATAAACAAAAACATATGCTTGATTCCGTGAATCAGAAACTACTCTGATGGCAAGTTGCATGGCCATTTCGATTCCTGTGCAGTGTGTTCTGACAGTCGAGTGTCATTACAAATCATGTGAACACTTCCTGTGGCCTAAAACCACCACCATTTTCTCGCTATTTCCCACAGTTGTGGAGAAAGGATGTTGCCAGGTGCTCAGCTAGGTGGCTCTCGCTTTGGCAAAGTCATCCATTTACAGCTGCATGGTGGCAGAAGGAGCTGGATCCTTCAAAGTCTTCTTCAAGGACTTCTCTTTCATATTCATGGAGGCTTATGGTTGGTCTTGGCTGGGAGTTGCACGTGGCCTGTCCACGTGGCCTTAGCTTTCTCCAACAATGCTGCTTAGGTTCCAGGTGGGCAAGCCAAGAGGCCCTGGCTGCAGCTCTCTAACTCTGCACTGCTACCTGTGACCGAGGAGGCCACAGTCATGGAGCACCCTTTAACTGGTGTTCAAAATAAGGGTGAAGGAACACGGGCACCATTTCTTGACATGAGAAATGTCAGTGTCGATTATAAGAGCAATTAACCAGAAAGATACTGTGCTAGTAATCTTTTGAAAATACTATTTGTTCCATAATCTTAAATTATTTTTTATTAGTAGTAACACATTTTTAATTTATATGTATAATAGATTGTTAACTGAAGACAGGAATAATAGGAACACAGACTTAGAAATTAAAGAAATTCTGCAAACTTACTTCCAGGTGATATTTACCTGTTACATAAATTGCATTAATATGGTTAAAATTCCTATATGGCTTAGCAAGATAATTTTAATTCTGTTTAAGTAGAGATAGAAGAGAGTTATATTTAGTTAGCTTTCATTTATTAAGAGTAAAGATAATCCAGATCAACAGGGAACTTTTGTAAGCAGCAGACTAAATCCTATTTTGTCTTGCAGAAATGAAATTTATAGAAAGAACAAGTTGTTTTCTGTTAGGTAGTATAAGGACTCAAATCTCAGTTCTTGAAAGATGTTTTTGTCCATTTTTTGTAACAACACAGTGCCATTTATATCATTTGTCATCTTAGTTTTTTTGCAAATTTTTTTGCAAATTGTCTAATTTTAAACTACATCAAATTGTCTCTCACGGCCACCGAGTTGATGCTGCCTCCTAGCGACCACACAGGACAGGGTAGATCTGCCTCTGGGTTTCGGAGACTGTCACTCTTTAAGGGAGAAAAACGCCCTGTTACTCCCTAGGAGAAGCTGGTGTTTTTGAACTGCCAACCTTGTGGTTAGTAGCTCAGAGTGTAACCATTGCACTAGCAGGGCTCCAAATTGTATCTCTTGCTAAAAAAAGAGGGGAAATTTTTATCATTCTCTATAATGAATATAAAGATTGTTTTTAAACGAATATTGCAGCACCAGCTTTAATAAAATCCTAATCTTGTTTGTCTTTATATACCATACCATTCACTCATTGAATGGTGTGTAACATATTCACAGAAATGTCGTTATAACAATAGAGTTTAGAACGTTCCATCACCCTGAAAACAAGCCTCATACCCACTGAGCAGTCAACCCTCCAGCCATAGACCACCATTACTCTGCTTTTTATCTCGAGAGATTTATTTTTCTGCATATTTTCTATCAATGGGATCATACTTTTATATGAATAGAAGCAAGCAATGCATGGACCTCTTTGATCAGTTTCGTTACTGTACTGTAATGCTTTCAGGGCCATCTGGGGTTAGCCTGTCTCAGTACTTAATTACTTTTTAGGGTTAAGTATTATTTTAGTGTGTGAATGTACCACCTTTTGTTTTTTAAGTCATCATCCAATGGACATTTGAATTGTTTGTATGTTTGGGCCATAGGAATGTGCTGATATTGGGACATCCGTGTGTAAGCTTTTATGTGGACAATACTTTGTTTTTATTTCTTTGGGGTACTTGGAGCAGACTTGCTGGTTCAGAAGGTAACTCTATCATTTAACCTTTGAAAGAACTGCAAGATTGTTGTATAAAATACAACCGTATCATCGTACATTCTCAGCAGCAGCTTATGAGGGTTTTCCTACTACAACTTTTTTTTAATCACTTGTCACTTCTTTTTTTATTATAACCATCTTGTTGGGTGTTCCCACTTCTGATTCAGCGATTTGTCTTTTCAGTATTGAATTTTAAGGGCTCTTAATATCTCCTAAGTACAAGTTCCTTATCAGCTGTAACCCACTGACACTGGGTCCGTCCCCACTCTGAGTGGCCCTCGAGGGGTTTTCTCAGGCTGTCAACCTTGAGGGGCAGACAGCCTCATCTTCCCAGTAGAGAGTCGCTGGTCCATTTGAACCTGTGACCGTGTACTTAGCCATCTAGTGCTTCCCCAACAGCGCCAGCAGGGCTCCTTTTCTGTGGGCTCACTGCCATGGAGACGATGCTGACTCATAGCCACTCCCTGTGGATTTCCGAGACTGTAGCCATTTCTGGAGTAGAAAGCCCAGCCTTTCTCCCAAGTTGCTCCTGGTAGTTTTGAGCTGCCAACCATGTGGATCGCAGCCCCACGAGTATCCACTGTACCACGAGGGCTTCTTCCTTTGTGGGCTGTCTCCCAGTCTGTGGGGGTGTTCAGTCCCTTTCTTGTCTTTTGGAGCGTCAAAGGTTTACATTCTGATAAAGTTCAATACATAAGCCTTCCATCATTTGTGCTTTTGTTGCCATACCTAGGCACCTATTGGCTAGTCTAGTGTAATGAGGTTATCTTCCTACATTTTCTTACTAAGAGTTTTATAAGTTTAGTTCTTGGCTTTATGATCCCCGTGGCCTTTTCTGTGTATCTTTGTTCTTTTCTGCCCTGTGTTGGTCTGGTGAATTAATTCCAGATAATAGCTCAGATGAATCATGACTTCTGAAGTCGGGGGATATATGGTCTCATTTAATTGGGTCTTACTTTGCACTAAGTAACCTAAAAAATTTTCCAAATTGTCATAACTTCATTTCTAACCTTTTTACTATACTATAATAAACATTTCATTAGAACTAGCTTAAGCTTACTCCTAAGAAAGGTAGAAATAGTTTTTCTGTGCACTCAGCTCCAAATTGTGACTTTATATTTCCTGTTCATTGCTTCTTGATTGCAAGGGCAAATAGCAAATTCATTGTTCATTTTCATTACAGGGAAACCTCCATTCTTACCAGAATCTTTTGACCGAATTCTTCTTGACGCACCCTGCAGTGGACTGGGCCAGAGACCCAACATGGCTTGTACCTGGACTTTGAAGGAGGTGACATCATACCAACCATTACAGCGAAAACTCTTCTCTGTGGTACGTGTGGTATGTGATGATCTGTGCTGTGTTGATAGTTCCAAAGACTGAGGGGACCTGGCTTTAAATACAGGTAGCATTCCTTTAACGGTGACTGCCCCATTTCTTCACTGTGATTCTTTTAGACATTGAAATTTTATTTATTTATTTATTTATTGGCATTAAAAACTAATTAGGGCCTTCCAAGGACTTGACTTTATTAAACACACACACAATTAGTCTCAACAATTACTTAGTAATTCATGCAAAGCACTAACTATAAAATAATATTACATTTTTTTTTAAATAGGGCTAAGTGTATTTCTTCCTGGGTCATCTCAGATAACAACTTAGAAGGAGAAGACCAAGAGAGGCAAAAAAAAAAAAAACATTTCACTCTGTCAGAGGAAACCCAGACAGACCGTTTGAAGATTTCTTCTCTTAGTCTTGGAAAAACTAGTCAGTGGATTTCACACAATATGGATAGCATTTGTTCAAAGATGACTTCTTTATTTCTTCTAGTTCTCTCATTGTACATACATAAGCTTTCACAAGATTGAGTATACTGTCATTGTTTGGTCTCTACAGTTGTCAGAGACATTTCTTCTGCTGCTGGAAGTTGCTGCTTCCTGGTGTCTCCTTTTGTATAAAATGATTGTTCAGGTAGTGGATTACCATTATCTTATACAGAGTCTTTTTTAAAAAATCATTTTACTGGGGACTCATACAGCTCTTATCACAATCCATACATCCATCGATTGTGTCAAGCACATTTGTACATTTGCTGCCTTCGTCATTCTCAAAACATTTTCTTTCTACTTGAGCCCTTGGTATCAGCTCCTCATATTTTTCCCTACCTCCCTCATGAACCCTTGAAAATTTATAAAACATTATTGTCATGCCTTATACTGTCCAATGTCTCCCTTCACCCACTTTTCTGTTGTCTGTTCCCCTGGGAGAGGGTTATATGTAGATCCTTGTAATCGTTTTCCGCTTTCTCCCCACAACTCCCCCTTACCCTCCTGGTATTGATACTCTCATTGTTGGTCCTGAGGGTTTTATCTGTCCTGGATTCCCTCTGTTTCCAGCACTTATCTGTAGCAGTGTACATCCTCTGGTCTAGCCCGATTTGTAAGGTAGAATTGGGAGCATGATAGTGGGGGGATGGGGTGGGGGTGGGGGAAGCATTAAAGAACTAGTGACTAAGGAGAGAACTGTCTGCTTCTAAGAAGCGAGGACAATAACTCTGGCTGGTTAGGGGCACCCCAGTGGGGATAACCTAATGGTTGTGACAGGATTTAGAGAAAACCCCATGCCAAAGTGTTCGGCAGAGTAGCTGTCTTATACTACCCAAATCAAAATTTTGATCAGCATATGCAGGTTAAGAAAGTAGACTTATATTTTCCCCAAAGATTTTCATTCACAGCATTTAAAGGGTAACATTTGGGAATTTGAAAATACCAACTGTTGTTATTGGAGACCAATTCATTTTTTGAGTAAAACCTAATTTCTTGAACTTATTTGACAAATATTCATTGAACACCTCTACATATTCTATGGGCTGACCATAGAGTAGCGAAGAAACAAGATAGACCAACTCTGCCTTTCTTTACTGATAGTTTCTATTCTAATTGGGGAGGAAAACAAACAGATGTGTAAGTTGCTTAGTATGCGATCAGGTAACAATCCTGGGCTGAAGAGAGGAAGGTAGATAACAGTGCTGAATTCAAACAATTGCAGCTTCTTACAGTGTAGTTAGGGAGAGCATTGTGGAAAAGGAGAGACCCCAATAAAATACAAATCAGATTACAAAGGAGCCAGGCATGCGGGCCGTGAAGAGCTTTTTGAGCTAAGCTCCTGAGATAGGCATGTGTGTGCCTCATATTGCCAGGAGCAGCACAAGGCTACTGTCGCGGAGTGTAAGAGATGAGGTCAAGATGGAGCAGAGAGCGCTGGTCAGTGTAGGGCCGTAAGCCACTGCCAAGACATCAGCTTTGAGCCTCAGAGATAATTGAGGGTAGAAATGGGTAGGGCTTGGAGCTGAGAGGTGACACGTTTCCACATGGCTATTCTCCCTGCTATATTGAGAGTACAGTGTCGGAATGAATGGAGATGGAGGAGACTGTTTGGCAATCCAGAGAGCATCATTGAGGTTTGGACTAGAGTGATACCAGTAGAAATAGTGAATAAGAAGCCAACTTCTGTGTATATTTTGAAGGTGGAGCCAGTAGAGTTTTCTGTTAGTAAAAGATTTGTAAAACAGGCAATAAGGATAACCACTAGGACTTGGGGCCTGCACAGCTGGATGGTAGGGAGACTGCTGGTCCCGTAGCCCTGGGAGGGAAGATCGGAGCTTAGTGTTAGATACGTCAAATTTTAAATGCCTTTTTGGTAGTCAGTAGAAATGTTGGAAGGGCTAGTGCAGATATGAGTCTGCAGTTCACAAAATACGTCTAGTGTCAAAGTGGATCTTTGTGAATTCTCAACCTAGAAATGGTGTCTAAATCCCTGAAATGGGATGATGCTATTTAGGAATGTCTTGGTCTTCTTGGACTTACTTAACAGCTCCAAGGTAATGAAATGCATTAAATCTGCAGGATTATATACTCTAATTAGAGAAAGAATCCTTTTCATGGAGAATTTGTTCTTTTATCCCTAACACTTGAACGCTATCAGATAGGATGCTAGTAAACCTCTCCAAAGGTCTCTTTGGACTTGCGGGATGTGTGTCTAATGTACGCATGTTTCTGTAGGCTGTTCAGCTGCTGAAGCCAGGGGGCGTGCTGGTGTACAGCACGTGCACCATAACGCTGGCAGAAAACGAGGAGCAAGTTGCCTGGGCCCTCAGATCCTTTCCCTGCCTTCAGCTGCAGCCCCAGGTAAGAAGACAGTTGTGAATTACCTACCTCATAGCCACCTGAGTAACCTCGGACCGCAGACATATCCATGATCCTGTAAGGCAGAGTGGACGCCACCGCTTCCCATGTGCAGCCCGTGTCTCATGTCTCTTACATAAAAAGCAACTGCAGTGACAGGCGTATGATGGTACCATGCTTAAATAACCCATAACACCTTTGTCTTGATCGTTTGAATCGACAGCTAATCCATGTACAGTGTTGTACTCTCTAAAAATGGACCGTATGATCGTTACACTTCCACTCATAGGCAGCAACATCCAGTCTCATCAGTAGCATAGCTCTTGAATATGATTTATCTATGTAGCTTTCTTTCAAAATCATAGTTCTCCAATGCAGCAAAACCAGTGCTAGTAATGGGAGCAGCAAGAGGCGAAGGAGAGTAGTGATTTGGAAGTGTGACAGAGTGGTACTGAACTACAAGGCGGAAAGTCACTCAATGCTACTGCTTGCAATTTAGACTTTTCACACACAGCCAGCATCGGGATCCTCACACACAGAACTGACCAGGCCATTAGAGCGGTGGTTCTCCACCTTCCTAATGCCTTGACCCTTTCATGCAGTTCCTCATGTTGTGGTGACCCCAACTATAAAATTATTTTTGTTGCTACTTGGTCATTTTGCTACTGTTATGAATCGGGCGACCCCTGTGAAAGCGTCATTGGACCCCCAGGTTGAGAACCACTGTGTTAAAAGACCGGCTCCATTGAAAGCTACAAGTCTAACAAAAATGCAAGCCGGTCCTCTATCACAGAGAAAGACATGTTTAACTGAGCAACAAAGTAACAAAGACAAAAGCAAATCCCAGCCAGCACATGGACTATCATCTGGGACAGCACAAACCTTGTTTAGGATGTTTAAGGAAAAGGATATGGTGTTTGGGCAGTATAGAAATCATGGCAACACATTTTAAAAATTTTTGTCTCTATTTAATCTGATTCATCACAGAAACTTCTGCATGGTAGTAAACAGAGTGTGGCATAAAGAAAGACGTCAAGCAAAATTTCGGAAACAAATACTACAAAAACGGGAATCATTAAGACTGTTCATAGGAGCGTTGTTGGTGTTAGGGATCTGGCTGCTCACTGCAAGGTCAGCAGTTCAAAACCACCAGTTTCTCCCAGGGAGAAAGCTGAGGCTTTCTACTCCCATTGAGTTACCGTCTCAGAACCCACAGGGCCGGTTCTACTGTCCTAGAGGGACACTTCTTGGCAGTGAGTTTTGAGAGACTGCTCACAGAGGATCCCCACTTTCTGACCAACACGGTCTTGTGATGGATCCACAGGTCTCTGTCTGCAAGCCACGGAAACTAGGTGGATTTTTGTTATATGTTTATTCCACTTGGAGCTATTGTTCATAATACTCAGAGCTTTGTTTTTTAAAGTTTTCTTTTCCCCTCCTCCCAGTCCGATATTTGTCTAATGTAGAGAATGTTGACCCTTTTTCCTTCCTGTCACATCAAAGCCCGAGCGAGCAGGCTTTGGTAACCGTGGGATATAAAAGGCCGGCCACAGGGGGAAAGCGCAGGAGATTGCTTTCTCACTATTTGTTTCTAGGATGTGTAATCTTTAAACAGATCGATGCTACTTAGTATTAAATTTTCAGTATGGTTTTTTTAAAATGACATTTAAGATTCTATATTTGGCCTCAGATGTTTGAGGTTAAGCTGAAATCTTAATCATGTTTGTATTAATTGTATTCAGATACATTGAACATCTAACATTAGTATTCTCTTGTACATAATTCTAGTTTATAGTTGGAATGTATAAATAAAAAGCAATCTGGAGATGGTAGTTAGTTAGACCCAGAGAATGAGGGTCTATAATATACGTGGGTGGAGGGAAGATGTCAGACTTGGAATTTTGTGTGTGTGTGTGTGTGTGTGTGTGTGTGTGTGCATGAGCATGAGAGCACTTCAAAATATTCATGGGAAATTTTTAATTGCTTTTAAATCTTGTTTTGCATTGAACTTTTTAAAGTCTCCTCATTTATATACACATATTACATACATATATGTGTTTCCTTCCATTCTTTCTCTCACTGTTGTATGCCTAAATGTAGAAAGTCTCTTTTTCCATAGGGATAATACAAGTGTGTTTTCTTACGTGTATGCCTGGACAAAATATCCCAACACATAAGCAAGTGTCTGCCATGGTGAATTAGCTGGAATCGGGGGCCCTCTGCAGGAAGGGTTTGTCTGCATCACTGGATTCCTTGTGAGTCTGTCTTCCCCTACACCAGTGGATGCAGCCATGACCGGTGTATTCCTTTCTAGCATTTATTGCTCTCAGACGTTTCAAAAAACTAAAAAGACAAGACATCCCATTTAGTTTGTATGGATGATTAAGGCATTTCAGTGGGAAGATGCCTACGGTACTTCTGTCAGGGTTTTGGAGACATCTGGTAGACATAACTGAACTTTACCTGTTGCTGTGCATCAGAGTACATTCTTCATTTAAGTCTTGAGGCTTGTCAGGTATGTGAGAGATGGGGAGACCAGCGTTAAGTACAGTTACTACTTGTGGAGACACAGCTGAATTTTGCCAGAGCCACAATTCGAATCCGTGGGTTTCTACGTACGAAGCTCAGGCCTTTTGTAGTGTCACTGGACGTGATAAGCAAATGTGACATAAGATGTCACGTAAGAGATACTCGTTCACTGAATGAACAAAGTGGAAGAATTACTGCCTGAAAAACTAGCGTGTGTACTCTACACACACACACACACACACACACACAGACACGATAGAATTTACTCGTTTTTTCCTATTTTTTGGTACAGGTTAGACATGGTCAGACACTTTCCAATTTCTCATTCACATTAAATTGTACGGAGGCTCACATGCTAATTCCAGGGACGCCGCTCCACACTTACCCTTTTTCTCTCCACAGAACCCGCAGATCGGGGGAGAAGGGATGATGGGTGCTGGCCTATCATTTGCACAATTGAAACAGCTGCAGCGATTCGATCCATCTGTTGTGCCGTTACAGGACACTGACATCCATTGTCTCGGAGACGCCAGAATAGAAGACGTCATCTGGTTGGCGAACAAGGACTGTATAGGTTTTTTTATTGCAAAATTTCTGAAATGCGAAAGCACATAGAAGAGTTCTCAGAAATTAAAATTCTCAACATTCGCTCTGGGGAGGGTGTGTGTGGTGTGTGTGTGTGTGTGTGTGTGTGTGTGTGTGTGTGTGTGTTTTTCAAACCATGGTGCGTTGTCAGCCAACTGACTGATGACTCCATTGCCGAGGAAGCAGGAAAGACTGGCAGCTGTTTCCAAAGGGATCAAGAGACCCAGAGGAAGCAGGGAAGGGGATGGTAGGTGGTGGTATTTTATGTCGTCAAAGTATCTTTTCCTTTACGGGTTTAGAGAAAAGGAGCTGCCTATAGCTGTCTAAAGCATACGTGAGTGAATCTCACAAGGGAATAAGTGGGCAATATTTACATTTATTATAAAAGAAGTGCTGTTCCTGACGACCGTGACAGGACTGGTTCCTTAAGAGTCCCAGGCATGACGTGTGTCATGTTCACTCTGTGCTAATCACCGGAATAACCACTCTTCTGCCTGTTCGCTGGCAAATTAAAGCTCCTTCAAATGAAGTCTGTATTCCTTTTTCATTATAGTCTTACTTCAATATGTTCTTTTTTTTTTAATGAAGTCAACCTAACATAAAGTGAGGATCTCCTTCACTTGCAGATTGAAAAAGTGTGGAAATGTTCTAAGTGGGGTACCTTTTCATAGCTCGTGCACCACTGATGATACAAAGCGAATCGACATTGGTAGGCAAGAGGGAAGTCAGCTCCAGGCAGCCGGGCACTGGCCTGGGACGCAGGTGGGCCTTGTGCTCTTGCGGAACATAAGCAACTTCACAGAACATCCCCCTCAGAAATGCCCACCGGGACCACGAGGCTGGATAGATCCAGAGACAGTGACCACTTCAAAATAAAATCTGAACTCGGGCAAAAACAATGTCATCCAAAGCACAGAAGTGTCCAGTGTGGACACCTGCCATTTCATTGATTACAGACCTAACCTGGCTTCATTCAACCCATGGTTTAGATAAGATTTGTAAACACATCAGGCCAGGAATTCACCTCTTTTGTGACATCACCTTCTCTAAAGCAAAACCTTCAGTTCCTGACACTAAATCACATAAGATAACCCAGTTCTAGAAGGCCTGTCTTCACCAAGAGACCCCTGACTTTGTTCAGTTCTCACTAGGACCAATGCTTATGGAAGCTAGTAAATATCCTTAACCAGAGAATTATTAGGAAAATTCTGAAAGAAAATAGTAATTACAGTAGCTTTTCTGTCGGTCTAATTGTTTCTCATTTAAGTATCAACCAGTTGCAACAGGATTCTGGATCTGCATCTTGGCAATATCTGAATCTGTCACATGCCCACATGACCTTCACTGAATGATGAGAGCGCAGGGCAGAAACTCACTCCTTATGCTATTGAATTGGAGTGGGATATAGAAGAACAGTAGTGAATTCAGCTAACTATTTGTCTGACTAATTGACTGCTAACCACAAGGTCTGCAGTTCTAAGCCACTGGCTGCTCCGAATGTGAAAGATGAGGCTTACTGTTCCCATAAAGCTTTACAGTCTTGGAAATTCTAGGGAGCAGTTCTCCGTGTCCTATAGGGGTGCCATGAGTCACAGTAGACTCTATGGTGGTGGGCTTGGATTTTATATCGTTCCAAGCAATAGCTTAAAGGCTGGCCGGGGTGTAAAATACATCAAACGGCTTTGCTTAGCTTTTATTCAGAATGCCCAAATTGCCCAGGACATGAACACAGGGAAGGGAAACGGTTGCCTAAGGGTTCTGTTTTCCCCCCCACATAGTTTCCCTTTAGAGATTTCTCATAATTACTTATTGAATCTATAAAGATCGGAAGGGCTCTTGAATCAGGAACTTTAGATGGCCTCTTTGAAGAAGCATTTATGAACACCTTTCTCCAAGGATGGTTTAGGTCCATCCTTCTAGTTCCCTCAGCGCCCAAATCTCTCCTATCCCTTCTCCCCATCCTTGAAGTGTACTTTCTAGGCCCTTGCCTGTCCACCCACCTGGGAGACCACCTGTCTTTTCTCATCACTGCTTTCTAGTTGGTAAGACAACACTGAAGGAGTGAAAAATATATCTCAAGTGCTTTAAGATTACAATGTGTGACTTGACTTATCCAGTAAGTATCGGCTGACTGAAGAGAACCACTGTTCCCCTGTGACACTTCTGTTCGAAAAATCTGACACACATTCTCCAATCTTCAATACATTCTAAGAAAAACACACAATTCAGTCTTGGACCCTCTGCAGAACCTTATGTGCTGGTAAGCTGAGATAAAAATGATACGGAAACCAGCCTTACAGCGAACTTATGCTGGTGCACATTTCTGTTAATACCAGCAAGTGAGTGTCTAGATATGAACCACGACAGCAAGTATCTAGATATGAACCACGACAGCAAGTGTCTAGATATGAACCACGACAGCAAGTGTCTAGATATGAACCATGACAGCAAGTGTCTAGCTATGAACCACGACAGCAAGTGTCTAGATATGAACCACGACAGCAAGTGTCTAGATATGAACCACGACAGCAAGTATCTAGATATGAACCATGACAGCAAGTGTCTAGATATGAACCACGACAGCAAGTGTCTAGATATGAACCACGACAGCAAGTATCTAGATATGAACCATGACAGCAAGTGTCTAGATATCAACCACGACAGCAAGTATCTAGATATGAACCATGACAGCAAGTGTCTAGATATGAACCACGACAGCAAGTGTCTAGATATGAACCACGACAGCAAGTATCTAGATATCAACCACGACAGCAAGTATCTAGATATCAACCATGACAGCAAGTGTCTAGATATGAACCACGACAGCAAGTATCTAGATATGAACCACGACAGCAAGTATCTAGATATGAACCACGACAGCAAGTATCTAGATATGAACCACGACAGCAAGTGTCTAGATATCAACCATGACAGCAAGTGTTTAGATGTTTAGATATGAACCACGACAGCAAGCGTGCGGCACTTGCATGTGGAAGACAGAAAGGACAAATAAAAGGCTGTTTGTTGTTTATTGTTCCTCTTTAGACTACTTTCAATGGCTTTCTTTAAAAAAGATAAATAACGCAAATTAATCAATAAAATACTTACTGAAGGGATTCAAGCAATTAAAGAGAAACAAGAAAAGGGGAACTTTCAGAGAGTTAAGAGATGCTTTGTGTTAACATAGATATTTCTGTGAAACAGAAAAATCACTTAAATTCAAGTGAATGCATTTTACTACCAAACCCCATCTGGCATTTTAATTAGCAAAGTACAGTGCAAATAGTTAAAATTTAGCAGAAGTGAAACTACTGACCCATTGCTGTCTGATTACCTTGTCTTTAACCATGTGACTCAAAGTTTTACTCAGCTGAGAGCATCTAAGACTAGCAGTGTTGCCTAATTGAGCCAAGAGCCAAGGAACTCAACTTGCTATCAAGGTGGCCTTCCCGTAAAACTCAAAGAATACAACTCCAAAGTCAGGACCGGCTGTGCCGGCCGAATGAAGGTGGGAGAAAGCTGACCTCTGCTATCATTGCCATCCTGGAAAACCTTTTACGTACCCTGAGTTACCAGCTCTTTATTTTTAAGTTTAAAAAACACATACATAAAGGGAAAATTACTTTTAAAAAAATCAAGTGATTGGTATTCGCCTTAAGGACAACGCTCCATCAGTGAAACGTGTTGATTATTTCACATTCTCCACGTTAACAGAAACCTGCCTCCAACGGCAATCGATACTACTACCAAGAGGCACTGCAAAAGCAGGCCCTTTGTTTGTTTCATATCCGCACTGTCAGAAGCAGGCTCAATGAACAACTCGGTGCCGCCGACGGTGACCAGCAGGACCGCAGAGAGGCTGTGTGAGGGGGTGGCCCTGTCTCGAAGCACAGTATGGCTGAGATGCCCTCCTCTTGGCCACACCCTGGGGGCCACAGTGACTTCGGGGAGCAGCAGAAAAGGAGAACAGGAACAGAGGAATGAGGACAAACCCCAAAATCAGAACCATGGAACTAGTAAGTACATTTCCAGCGTTTTCTACGTTGAGTATAAAAGTCATGATTTCACAATCGAGTCGATCACGATTAAGCTTTGCTATGTGGAAAAGGCTATGGTGTTACATTTCCTGGAAGTCAGTAAATACCCCACTGTCCTTGGAATTAATTCCTCATCGACATGTTTAGTACACTGTTTACTCCTATGGGTGCAATACAGTTTTCACATGGAGGTGCTTTTATGTCAAATCCTGCGATGTAACTTTTTGAGGATGACTCTAGGACCAAAGGGTCTATAAGGTGGGATGGGACTCTTAAGAATCCAGGCACACACACAAAGGATGGAGTCCACATAGCTCTTTGAATTAATGACGGCAGCAAGGTAAATACCTGGGCTAGTAACAGCAGCATCTTACTGTACTGGAAATTCTGGAAATCAGAATTTCATAAAAGCCAATTTAATGGGTATATGGTTTCCCAGTTACGTGAGAACGTTGTTGCAAAAACGAACATATGTTCCATAAAAATTCATGTAAATAATAGTTAATGAGCAAATGACTATGAGGGCAGTATTCATATATTAGCTGAGGAAACACTTATATGCTCAAATCATTAAGCCCAAACAAAAGAGAACAAAAAACTCTGAGCTGCTTTGGGGGTTCAGGGAATGGGTTAAAATGGACAAACAGTTTTGCTTTTTAAAAGGCTCAAAAATGTTTGGGGTTAAAATGGAAAAACACTTATTTTAACAGGCTCAAAAATGTTTGTCAAAGCTCTGACTAACCAAGGAAGCAAAACAAACAATAGATTCGTCGCGATTAGTTTGCTAAATAAGTTCATGTACAGATCTGAAGTTGGGCACTCTAGTACGCATTTTCCCAGACCAAATGTCAAGTACTTGGTACTTGCATACCTGACACCGTTTTCCCTGTCCAGTTATCACTGGACAACATGCACAGTTAAAGACGTCGAGAACGGTTAGCCTTCTTAAGATGACTGCTAACATTCTGAGGCTCTTACAGCAGCATAACTGGGGCATTGGAAATAGTATTTTTTTAGTTCCCCTTCAGAATAGGTATGTGATATAGGTATATATATATTCAAGGACTGTTCTTCCCAGTCAGTCGTGGCCACTGTAGCAACAGGGGAACCTGCCTGAATTTGTAAAATATGGGTATACTGAAAGGATGACAGTCATGAGAGAAATGGCAGGCCAATGTCCTGTAAGAAACTTAACCTCCCTCGTAAAAACACAGGCAGTGCAAGGGCTGCGTAGCAGCCAGGTGTCTTGCCCGAGAGGCCCAACCACGGTACCCAGCTCGAGCACGCCAGCTGACTCTGTTGTTCTGAATGTATGTCGCGCTCCACGCTCCAGCCAGTAAGACAGTCTCCTGAATTGGCTCCTGAAAGGGCTCACCTCCCACCTCCTCTTTTGAATCTCCCATTCCAGGGTTTCAACCTGTACTTTTCCCTGTTTCCGTTGTCATCTGGTACACCCACGTCTTACTGATTGTGCTGTGTGAACCGTGACTGGACTGGCTCGAAACCCTGAAATAGTCTTAATCTTGTGTTTATGTCAAGTCACTTCGTCTTGCCCCGAGGACAACGGGAGAGCAGAAGCACCTCTGGAATTGACAGACCATGAGATACACATTGGAGCGGGTGGGGCTGGGGGCCAGGAAGAGGCGATGGGTACCTGGGAAATAAACAACAGCAACAGTAGACAAGGTTTGAAAATAAAGTGGGAGAAGTTATAAAAATTTATTTTCCCACGAAATAAATTCCACAAGCTATGTAAACTTTTCTTCCTAAAACGGGTACTCTAACAAACAGAGATTGTACATTTCCAGTGAAACACTCACAGTAAAGGTGCCGCTATTTCCACTCTCGAGAGCGAAAACAAGGCGCCAGCAGATGAATGCTTTCTAGTGACCTTTGGCAGCAAACTTGCTCACCGTCCCTGACTGCTCAACGGATCATTAAAGCCACATGTAGGACAATTAAACAACAAGCCAGCAGGACAGACCGGAAGCATCAGTCTCTTCCTGTTCTCAGCATTCAGATTCTCAGCACTCACCCAGACAGACACAGGCGTGCGTGCGCACAGAGAACGCTGGCTCAGAAACTCCAGTGCCGTGACTATAACAGACACTTGCTACTCAGAATGTGTTTGTCACAATCCGTGTGAACTCTATGGGTTAGAATAATGGCTGGAGTTTGGTTATATTTACCATAATTCATGGTCATAAGGATGAATTTACAAGGATGGCAGAACATTCAGAAATCAAACCTTTTCAAGTCAAGCAATCACACATATTTACAAGATGTACAGACTTCCTACTACAATGAGAAAAAGTGCCTAGACAGTGGTATTACAAATTTCCTGAATGTGGACACTTCTAGTCCTTGTAATTCATAAAGCAAATCTGCTGACTTGGCATGAAGACTCTAAAATAGTGTGATCAAACTGATATATATATATAATATATTATATATAATTATAATAAGAAGGTGTTTGCAGAAATACCATTTACAAACTGTCTATACAGTACACAGTACTAGTACATAGAAAATAGATTCTAACTTTATGATCCCCTTTGTGTAAGGCAAGACTGAATCTGTCCCCAAATTTAGTCAGCCAGAGGTACAAGCCAGAAACAGTGGTCCATGAATGAATGGATATGCAAATCAGGGGCCTACATATTTAAATTCCGGAGCAATGACTTCCACTTAGGACCTGTGTGGGTTCAGGCTTGCTGGGCACATCAACTACACTTTGGAACACACCGCTGCCGCCCAGATGGCAACCGATTTTGTTCAAGAGGCCACTACCCCCCCAAAAAAACCATATTTTCAAAAGTCCACCTACAACTGCAAGGACTGCAGTTGTGCCAGGTTAAGACACAGAGCCCTTTCAAAAGAAGGGGGTGGGGTGGGGGCATATTAATACTCTATTCCATGCTATTGCTCTTTAAGCAACAGCAACAAAAAATATACAATACAGATCACGTGTGATTGCAATGTGGGCCCCCAAAGATTTTGTTTCCAGGGGTGGAGTGTGTGTTGTTAGACAAGCCTTCCTCAATAAGCAAAACCAAACCACACAGAAGGGCGAAAGTCACTGGCGGATGTAAACCTCCCTGCTCCACTCCCCAGCCTCATTCCTCTTTTTGGATATGACTTCTCCGTCCTTGTCACAGTCTCGGTCCTTTGATTTGTGGCGGCTTCTTTGTTTGTTGCCCTCGTGGTGGTCCTGCTCACGGTCCGTGTCTCTGGCTCGGTGCCGGTACTCCCTGTGTCTGTGGTCACTGCTCCCGTGAGGCTCGTCCCGATGGTTATGCTCCCGGTGTGGGGCATAGTGGTCCGCGTGTTCGTGGGGATAATCTTCCTTCGGCTCCACGTAGGCAGAGTCCCGACTCTCCTGGGTTTCCGAGTCAAACGTCTCTTGCCTGGAGAGGCCTCGACTGGTCCCACTGCGATGATTGTGGTGTTGGGCCAACGAGGATGAGCGATGCTGCGATCTCTTGACTGGTTCCAGGCAGGGTTCTTCTTCAGCTTGGGAAGCGGAACGGGCAGGCGCAGACCTCGGGTCACCTTGAGAACCCTAGCAGGGAAGGGACAGGGCAAAGGTGTCAACCAAAACCAAAGCCATTTCACGGTGACTCTACAAAGCCCCTTGCCATCAAGTTATTTGATGAGGAGTCACGGGGGACGAAGAGCCCCCATCTATTATTCCTCTGAGCTGAAATGTCATCTAGCGCAGCTACTTGCTGCCCAGGGGCATGTGTGAAGTGTATGCCCCATTACATGGGGTGGGATATGAACTTGTAACTGCTGAGAAGGGAACACAGAGTGACCGTGATGCTGCTGTCTTTACTGCCGCCATTGTTCAATTCGTGGAGGGAGGGTCTTCTTTCATACGCTCTCTGGTGCAGGTGCCACGTGGGGCCCTGAGGACCTCCTACCGGCCTTCCCTCCGCTTGAGGACACGGGGCCACTTACAACCAGTAAGCCTTTGGCTGAAGATAGGGATTCGGGAGTGGCTGGGTGAAATCAAAGGATAACGATGATACAAATACTCAATATTTAAATGACACAACAGCCCCTTGAGATCAATGCCAGTATGATTCCCGAGGCAGCTGAGCAGGTAGGACGGTGCTCAGAGGTGGTTTGGCACCTAGGCATTTGGGTCCTGGCGTCTCCGCTGTTGCCTGTGTCTTCGCTGCTACAGCCCTATGCCTGTCTTACAAAGCACTGCGTGAGTTGTGAAGTCTGTGTACGTTCAGTGTATTCTGTTGCTAGCACTCCCTCCAAGCATACAATGTATGCTTATGTTGGGGGAATGGCTTGAAAATTCAAAAACAAAACAAAAGAGTACTGTGTTTCAGGTGAAAGTGGACCGTGGGAATTAGCCCCCCGAGACAGTTCCAGTTTGTGGATCAGCTGTTCGACGTCCCTGGCTACACTCCTCCCCTTGTGTCAACACTCTAGTTCAGCCCCGAGGTACCTGTTTCCTCTGATTTGGATCACCTGCCCTTTGTGCCATGCCACCTTTGTTTCAGGGCAAATGGTGTCCCGTATGAATGGCTTGGTGTCCTAAGTGGGGCTGAGCTACCAGGCTGGAACTGGCAGAGTGGAGCGAACGAGGAGCCGCGAAGCCTCACCTCTGGGCTCCGGTCCCAGTGGTATCACTGCTGGCAGCCTGAGAAAATGACCCTCCTTTCCGCTTACCTGTGAGTTAGAGGCGAGGGTGGGGCTGACAGGCAAGGCGGAGGTGGCTAATGTCCGGCTCAGGAGAGGGTTGGGGAGGCTGCAGCTGGGCGGGTGGGTGGCTTTCCAGTAGGCCTCCAGATAGTCGGCAAGGTGCTCGCAGGCATCTTCTAGCTGGTTCTCGTCCAAGATGACGTCAAACAACTCCTGCAGAGGCAACCATGGCAGACATCACACGGACATCATGGCAGCCCCGTTCTGCCGGAGTTTCTCCCTGGCTGCCCCAATCCCCCAAAGGTGGGAGGGAGGCAGAGAAGGAGGGATTCCGGAGACGTATTTGACCTGACAGGTGCTCCTCCCCCCTCCTCCTCCACTGGCTGACGTTCTCCCGGTGCAATGATCTCCTACGTGGCTGTGGGTGCTGAGGAGCCCCCTGGCTGCTCGTCACACAATCGGCGTTGGCACCCCCTCACCGCTCAGCGGGAAGACGCGGCTGTCTGCTTCCATACACACTTGTAGCCATCGAATACCAAAGCAGGTCCGTTCTATTCTGTCCCATACGGTCCCGATGGGTCAGAATCAACGTGATGGCAGTGAGCTTTGTGTCTAAGTGTGTGCCCATCTCAAGTCACCATGGAGACCACTCAGGATTGACCCAGTACAAACGACTATACAGGAAGCAGGCATAGCCATAGGAGGGGCTCTCAAAAGTCTCGTGGAAAAGCTCCACTCTCTGTCAATCCCACTTCCCATGAGCCTTTTGAAGCTCCGCTTGTAGCGAGACAGGTATATTACAGAAAGGCTTTCTGTCAACCATGACAAGAGTTGATATTATGGTGGAAAAGAAACGTAAAAAGAAAAGAAGTATAAAGGCAGAAGTTGAGAAAGAAGCCTCTTCTGGCCATAACCAATGGCTGATAAGCTGACTCCACCTCACACTGACGTCATTGATGTCAGAGTAGAAGAGGTTGCCGATGGCTGAATTTCTGGAAGCAGCTACCAGGCTTTTCCCAAGAGAAGCCTCAGGATGGACCAGAACTGTCAACCTTATGGTTAGCAGCCAAGCATGTTGACAATGCGGACCACCCTGGGATGCTATTCTAGACCAAACAACAACAACAAAAATCTAAAAAACACACTCTCTGGCATCAAGTCGATGGCATCGTGCCCTGTATGACAGATTAGAACAGCCCCGGTGCGTTTCCAAGACTAGAACTCTCTATGGGAGAACAAAGGCCTCGCCTTTCTCCCGAGGAGCAGCTGGCAGGTGGTATCGAACTGCCAATCTTGCAGATCACAGCAGAACTGTAACCACTACACCATCAGGGCTGTTCTGGACCTGGAAACAGGTAAGTGTGGAACTGAATGAACCAAGATTTACCGACTGTCATGGAGCCAATTCAGACTCATAGTGACCCTAGATGACAGAGCAGAACTCTTTCTGAAGGCTTCCAAGATCGTACATCTTCACAGGGAGCAGACGCTGTGGGAGTCTCATCTGTACCCCCGTGAATGGCTCGTTGATTTGTACTTCCATCCTTAACCTACTGTCCCACTCGACTCCTTGACGTACACGAAGGCATAAAAATGGGCGGAAGGGGTCGAAATCACTGATGACTCAGCCTGGTACAAACATCACGATCGTTCCTTCTAACCCAAACCCAAACTCACTGCCACTGGGTCAATTCCAACCCAGAGTTACCCTATAGGACAGGGTGAATTTCCCAAACTGTAACTCTTTACGCGAGCAGAAAGCCGCCGCTTTTTCCCTGCACAGTGGCTGGGTGTTTCAAGCTGCTTACCTTGTGGTTAACAACCCAATTCATTAAACCGATTCCTTCAATCACCCAAAAACTTTTTAAGTGTGTACCATCAATATTAACATATGATAAGCAATCCAAAATCTCTATGACTATGTAGGAATGTATAAAGAATTCAAAGTCTAGACATTTGGTTTTATACAGCTTCAAACCAGTAACTTAATTCAAAGTAGGTAATGCACACCCTAAGACTGGATGTGAACAATAAACCACATTCAAATAGATCCATCTCACAAATTTGTTAAACCACTTCACATAAGATATTCACTAAAATAATAACTAAATAAAATAATAACTAAAATAATAACCCCAAACCAAATAGTTGCCCCTGAGTCAACACTGATTCATGGTAACCCCTTGAGCTGGAGAGGAGCACTGCCTCCAGATGGTTTGCAAGGCTGACCTTGCGGAGCAGGCTGCCAGACCTTTCTTCTGAGCTGCCTCTTGTGGGTGTGAACTTTCAACCTCTCAGTTCATGTAGTCGAGTAGTGCTAGCTGTTTGCATATCAAGCCGGACTGCTCATGTGCTTGACACACATGTGATCATGGGGGCAGGTAGAACAGTTCGTGTTAGGGGGAGTTCATGATAACACTGTTAATTGGTCAGGATTTTTTTCGTGACAGATGTGTGAGGCACTGATGTGTGTGTGAGTGTGTGTGTGTGTGTGTGTGTGTGTGTGAGATATATATATAAACAAGTCCAGGCCTGATCTCTTCACCTGGATTAGAGTAATAGGCAGTGGTCACTTACTGGAGGACACTGAGCCAGTTTATCCGCCGCCACCATCTGGACATTGAGGTGCTTCGCTTGAGATTTCCCTCGAGATTTTATTAACCTTTGTAAAACCTGTGAAAGATAAGAGTTTTTAACAACGAGATCTGTACTCAGGAAAGCGCCAAGATCCGTGATCCTCTCCTTCCCTGGGTCCTTTGTACAAACAGCACAGACAGCTTCCAATTAACCGAGCGATCAGAGATGAGTGTACCTTCAAGATGAACATTAATCTCAGCTACAGGCTCTACCAAAGGAGCTGGCACGGGGCTTTTCCTCATGTCTTTTCTCAAAGTTTTGGTCACAAGACCCTTCTACACCTAGACAAAGTTACGATTTCCCATACATACTCAAGTATAAGCCAACCCAACTATCAGCCGAGGCACCTAATTTTACCACCCAAACTGCATTAAAAATGTGCTGGAAAACTTGGCTTATACTCAAGTATGTACAGTACATTACTAAAGTTTGATTACAGAGCAAAGACACCAACTCTACTTACCTTGGGAGAAGAAATCTTCACATATACTGTAATAGGGGCCAAGGAAGTTTTACTAAGTTGAGCTGGATGATTAATAGTGTCGGCATCAAGGACGACCAGTTGTAATGTTCTTGCAAGCTCAAAAATCCTTTCGATTTCACTCTGCACCTCGGCTGTAAGAGTTAAAATAGAGTTCAATTTCTCATCGGATGTTTAGCCCTAATTTAGATAAAGGGCATTGTACGCGATTTCCACAACCAGCGGATAAAGGTAGGTCAACCATTATGTGGATGCTTACAGACTAGAGAGTAGATCAAAGGTGCCCTTTGGAAAGAGCTATTTCTCGACAACGCCTTCAGCACCTGGGGAATTACTCTCTGCTATGAATTTTGTTTCTAGGATAGCTCCATAAAAGTCAACATTCGTGGCTCTCTACTGACTTATATTTGGTGCCATACAATTTTATGAGCTTTTCCCATTGAGATGTTAGATGATGTGAATGTCAGCGATCTTTCATTTATTCGTTTCTTGCCAACCGTGCCCAGCTTTCTTTTCCCTGTCTCTGCTGATCTGTGCGTCACACACTAGTCTGTTATTTAAAGATGACGAGGCTACATCTGCTAGGAATAAGTTAAAATCCAGCACGAGATGGGATTGTCCAGGGCCTCGTGCATCTGTGAATGCCGGGCAGTGAAGAACGGATGATGGCCTGGCGAAGGAAAGTGAAAGTAACGTGGGTGGTCCAAAGAACAAGTGCACCTGTCTTGGGGGAATGACAGTCAGAATCTTCCTCAGAGCCGAGGATGGTGAGACTTCATCGCGATCCTAGGCACAACAGAACAAAACACTGCATGGTCCTGTGCCATCCTCACAATTGTCCCTATGCCTGAGTCCACTGTTGTAGCCACAGTGTCAACCCATCGCCTTGAGGGCCTTCCTCTTTTCTCTGCCCCTCTACCTCACCCAGCATGATGTCCTGGACCAGACACTGGTCTCTCCTGACGTGTCCAGAGTATGCACCATGAAGTCCTGCTGTCCTTTCCTCAAAGGAGCACTCGGGCCAGACTTCTTCCAAGACAGATGGGTTTCTCAGCTGAGGAGCCCATAGTATATTCAATACTCTTTCCCAGCACCGCATCATTCCTTCTGACTTTCGTTCTCAATGTCCAACTTTCACATGCAAATGAGGCAGTGGACAGTAGCGTGGCTTGGGTCAGATGCACCTTAGTCCTCAAAGTAACACCCCTCCTTTCAGAAGGGTAGTGTGGACAGGATAAGGCATGCCAACAACATTTTCATAGGACAGCCTTGCTGACTCTTGTAAAAAGAGCAAGCACACATTGCAGAGATGAGAAACAGAAAAAAATCCATGGTACAACTTTCCTGGCCTTTTTTCACTACCGCTATTTTCAGGTTTCTTCAAACTTCTTCATACCGAGTCTATGTGATTGTCCTGGGTCCTTTGAGACAATTTATCAAGCTATCCCTTTGGAATGCCCCCCAAAATCTGTTGCTATAACCTTCTGACATCTCTGCTTTGAATTGAACTGAGCCAGCTAAACCCCTCAGAAGCCCCTCTTTTGGTTGGACTTTTGGTTTGTTTGTTTATAAAGGCACCCTAAGAAGAATTCCAAATAAAATAAATAAAACCAAACTCATTGTCATTGTGTTGACGCTTACTCCTAGCAGCCCTCTAGGACAGGGCAGAACTGCCCCTGTGCGTGCTGAGGCTGTCATCGCACATGGGAATGGAAAGCACCTTCTTTCTGCAACAGAGCAGCTGCTGGTTTCAAACTGCTGATCTTTCCATTATTTGCCCCAAGTGTACCCCCTACACCACCAGGGTCCCTGCTATCAGAACTTAGATGAGTATATTATTGAGAGAACTGATCTACAAGCATGCATTGATCAAAGAAATAGATTTAAACACACCTTGTTTAGAATAAACCTATGCCTGTGTGAACTGGAACCTCCATGGCAGGACTGTTCAACATAGGCTTGTATATTCATGACGTACATTCATGACGTATATTCATAACATATATTCTTAATGTATATTCATGACATATTCATGACATATATTCATGATGTATATTCATGACGTATATTCATAAAATAGATTCGTGACGTATATTCACGAGAGCTGTTAGGCTGTTATTTTCTTGATCTGTGCTTGTTAGATTTCCCTCATGCAATAGGCTGAGAAGCGTTTTCTGTTTCCAAGCATAGGTTTTGTGGAAATGGAATCTATTCTTTAAAAGTCTGATGTGTTTGTCAGTGTAAACAACTGGGCTTGGACAGGTCTTTTTTAGAAAGTTTTTAAACGAATAATTCATTTTTTAAAAAGCAAAAATCAGATCATTAAATTAACCTATTTCATCTTGAGTGACTGAGTCCTTAAGAGTTTCCAAGAGGGTGGAGAACTGATTACAAGGATCTACATATGACCTCCTTCCTGGGGGATAGACAACAGAAAAGTGGGGGAAGGGAGACGTCAGACAGTGTAAGATATGACAGAATAATAATTTATAAATTATCAAGGGTTCATGAGGGAGTGGAGGGAGGGTAAAATGAGCTTATACCAAGGGCTTAAGTAGAAAGCAAATGTTTTGAGAAAGATGGCAACAAACGTACATATGTGCTCAACACAATGGATAGATGTATGGACTGTGATAAGAGTTGTATGAGCCCCCAATAACATCATTTTTTTAAAAAAAGAGTTTCCAAGAAATCTCTCCATTTCATCGAAATTGTTCATTTTATCTGAGTAGATTTGCACTATTCGTATGTCCATGGAGTCTGTTATTTTACTCTTTTATTCATGACACTGGTCATTTGTGTTCATTTTCTCAGAACAGCTAGCTGAAAGTTTATCAAATTTGTTCATCTCTTCAGAGAATCCTCTTTGGATTTCCTTGGATTTTTTTTCCTCTACTAATTTTTTTGCTTTCAATTTTATTGATGTCCATTTTTCTTTCTTTACTTCTGACTGTTTTTAGTTTACTTTGTTCTTCTAGTTTCTTAAGACATGATTATCGACATCAGACATTTCTTCTTTTCACTTGATCTGTTTTTCTATAAAGGTAGGATTTTTTTCCCTCCCCAATGGCTTTAAAATTTTTTTTCTCTCCCAAAAAGACTATAAAAAAAGTTCCAATCAAAAATAAATAAATAAATAAACCAGTTGATCCTAAAAAAAATGGTCAAAGTGTATTACATATTGGTTGAATTAATTAATAGAAAAAATTTTCCCCTAGTAATCTCTTTTCCTTGTCTCCATTTCAGTAGGCATCCTGGGTGTACAAATGGACAGGTGCTTATCACAAGCTGAGAGGTTGGTAGCTGGCACATCCTAGAGAGGCC
This sequence comes from Tenrec ecaudatus, assembly GCF_050624435.1. NCBI lineage: Eukaryota > Metazoa > Chordata > Mammalia > Afrosoricida > Tenrecidae > Tenrec > Tenrec ecaudatus. The sequence goes on along the minus strand of NC_134535.1, from coordinate 164,687,306 downwards.
CCCAAAGCAGAGCATGGCCCTGACAATGGAGCAGTGCTCCTCTGCCACACACAGGACCATCCGGTGTCACAACCAACTGGCTAACACTGAGGAACGGCCACACATTCCTAGGGGTTTGATTGCCAAGTGGCCAGGCAAGGAATTCCGTGGGCTTATTATATTTGAGGATCACACAGCTTCTTGAATCTGTGGGGTTTTATCTCTTGCCCACACTTGCCATGTTTTCAGCTATGATTTTTTTTCAAATAAATGATTGGTCCCCACTCTTTGTCTAGCTCTCTGGTACTTCAACGGCACACATGGATGAACGTTGTGGTATTGCTAGTCCCATATATGCCTGAGGTCCTCTCTTGGTATTTTTCCTCACGCGGCTTTTGCTACCAGTTGTTTAAATTGAATTGTTTCCATTGTTCTATCTTTAACGTTGTGTTCCTGTCCTTCTGTTGTCGCCACTCTGCTGCTCAGTGCATCAACCACTGGCACTAGTTTTTCATGAAAACTTTCAGTTTTTATTTTTTAAAATCATTTTATTGGGGCTCGTACAACTCTTATCACAATCCATCCATCCATCCATCTATGTGTCAAGCAAATTTGTACATTTGTTGTCATCATCATTCTCAAAACATTTGGTTTCTACTTGAGCCCTTGGTGATCAGCTCATTTTTCCTCTTCCCTCCCCACTCCCCCCCTCCATGAGCCCTTGATAATTTATAAACTATTATCTTGTCATATGTTACACTGTCCAACATCTCCCATCACCCAATTTTCTGTTGTCCATCCCCCCAGGGAGGAGGTTATATGTAGATCCTTATAATCAGTTCCTCCTTTCTACCCCACCTTCCCTCCAGCCTTCCGGTATTGCCATTCTCACCACTGGTCCTGAAGGGATCATCTGTTCTGGATTCCATGTGTTTCCAGTTCCTATCTGTACTAGTGTACATCTTCTGGTCTAGCCAGATTTGTAAGGTAGAATTGGGATCATGATAATGGGGGGAGGAAGCATTTAAGAGCTAGAGGAAAGTTGTACGTTTCATCTTTGCTACCCTACATCCTGATTGGCTCCTCTCCTCCCTGTGACCCTTCTGTAAAGGGGTATCCAGTTGCCTACAGATGGGCTTTGGGTCTGCACTCTGCACTCACCCTCATTTACAATTTTATGATTTTTTGTTCTTTGATGCCTGAAATCAAAACCTCGTAGTCACACAGGCTGGTGTCCTTCTTCCATGTGGGCTTCGTTGCTTCTGAGATAGATGGCTACTTGTTTATTTTCAAGTCTTTAAGACCATAGATGCTATATCTTTTGACAGCTGGGCACCATCAGCTTTTTTCACCACATTTGTTTATGCACCCATTTGTCTTCAGTGATCATATCAGGGAGGTGAGCACACAATGATATTTTTGTTTTTTGATGCCTGATACCTGGTCCCCCAAACTTTCAGTTTTAAGATATGCTTCTTCCTTCTTTCTTCTTCGCATTTCCTCTGACTTTCCCTGAATTACTTGCTGTGGGGAACCCATGTGTGTCAGAGTAGGGAGGGTTTTGTATGGTTGAATTGTCCAAAGTAAACCAACAGGCAAAAAGTTGCAAAGCACCCTTGGCTGGACTCCAGTCTCTAGTCTCTCGGTGAGCAGCCGCGTCCACCAGGTGCGCCACCTGGAGGTTCCTTCTCTTTATGACCCACATACACGGGATCACTCGGACTCATCATTTTTAATAGCCTTAAATTAAGGACCTCATCAGCTAATTTCAACATCTGTGACATTTGGATTTTGACATTTGCTAACAAACTCCCCATATGTGAGTGGAGATTTTCCTGTTACTTCGTTTTGTGACTCATTTTGAGGTGACTTGTGAACAACATGTTGTTAGATTCTAGACCTGGCTTAAAATCCTACAGAGAATGTTTCTTCCCCATGAAGCAAAAGCTCGAAGAGAAAGGGGACGTTGTGCCTTTTATTTCTGTATTCGCACGACTTAAAAATCTCTACACAGTTCCCAAATGCCTTAAAGAAGAAGCACCAAACTCCTTGCCCTGCCTACCGGGGCGGGGGGGGGGGGGGGGGGGGGGAAGGGTCATCTTCTATCTCCATTTTGTTTTTTTAAGCCATGCATTTCAAAGTGAAACGTCTATGTTTTTTCAAAAGCTACTTCTTTCTTGCAGTTGCTTATCATCTCTTCCCTTTTGTCTTGACTAAATCCTATTGGGCATCACTCAGCCTCGCTGCTTAATGAAAGAAGGCTTTCATGAAGACCCACAGCATTAGCTCCCCACCTGGTATGGTCTCTTTGGCAACTAGTTCACAATCACATTGCTCATGACCCTATGCTTGAACGGGCTGGTAAGGTATTTATTTCATGGCTACAGTGTGTTCCTTCAGAACAGGGACTTCCCCTCATTTATCTTTTTTTATTCTCAAACTTTCACATGATAGTATCCAATAGATAATAATATATATGGCTTGGGAGAATCACTTAAAAATACTATGTGTAGTCAGCAGTTAAAAGCAGCCTTAAGCAATCTAAACAAATCTGGTACGCTATTGATTCAATTGATTAGTCTAAACCACTTCCATGAGTAAGCTTAGTCTATGAAATGAGCTTCTGGTAACAATTCCTGTACGCATCACGAACAACATAGAAAGGAACGATAAAGACATGAAATAACTTACTGCAAGAGAAATAAAGCACCACCGTCCCCCACCCCCAATACATTTCTAAATCTATGCTACTGAAGTGTGGTCAATGGAGGGCTGTTAGCTGGGACACAAAATTGAACTTATGAAGCAGCATAATCATTATGACATAATATTATTTATCTTATTTTTTCCTATAATTCATCATCATTTTTTGGCTAAACGAAAAGGGCTATGTTAAAAACCAGCCTCCCAAACAATTTCTCTATTTAAGAGATAGCCAGAAAGAATGAACTAAGTTCAAATAGTCCTCATAAAGTTCTCTTTATATGAATAGTATGGTAATGATCCAGTAAGTTACTGTGTAATGGTGATGATTCGCTTAAACATCTAAAGTTATTTCCAAGCCCACACAAAAAAATAAAAGAGCTGCTATGCATTCTCCTTTGAGAAAATTAGGACATTCGTAAGCAAGATGCAAAACACACACCTTAAACAGAGTAACTAAAACCCCTCCCATGAATATTTATAAATAAAATGAGAGTCTTCATGATCAATCTTATACAGTACTGAATATGGTTTAACTATTTACATAATTCAGGTATTAAGGGATTTAAGATGATAATAGCCATCATTTACAGAATTTCTTTGATGTTTCAATAATTCTACGGGGTACTTACTTTTTTTTTAGAGAAACTGGGTCTTAAAGAGGTTACTTGCTCACAGTAACACTAGTGAAAAGCAGGCATCTCTCTAGTTTAACTTAAGTCAAGGAGGAAACCAGAGTAGACCAAGCTATTTACAACCTGGTCCCAGCACTGTGGCTCCAGCAAAGACTGGCGAGAGGAAGGGCCCGTTAGCTCTCAGTGAAGTTACGATCTGAGAACACTCCATCGACATTCACAAGCACACCCATGGCATGGGCATTCAAGAAGCGTGCCCTTTGAGCACTTAAGGAGATTCAGAAACGTGCCATGAAGGACATGGGGACACCAGATGTACATCACGAGATCGACACCGAGCTCAACAAAGCTACCTGGGCCAAAGGTACCAGGAACATCCCCTCCTGTATCTGCAGTGGTTGTCCAGGAAACATAACGAGGATGAAGATTCACCAAACAAGTTCTACACAGTGGTTACCTGTGTGCCTATCACTACTTTCAAAACCTACAGACAGTCAATATGGATGAAAACTAGTGGCTGATGAACTAATGAAGGTTATAAAACTTTAAAAAAAAGAGTAGACACCAAAGCTTATAACAGTGAAAACAGCATGACCCAAACATTCATGCTGACAGCATGTAGAGTTTTTAACTTTGAACTCTCCTGACAAGTCTCTCCATACCATGAAATCACTTAGACTGCAGCAATAGTTATTGGTGGTGTCAGTGTTTTCTATACCCTGTGGCATATGTAATTATCATCTAATTAGATCACTTCCTCGTCCATGGGAGTCCAGTCTTTCAAATGATGTAAATGTATCAGCATCACACACTTACCTAAGCTTGACCTTGTGTTGGATCTTTCTATTATTGCGTGCTTACTTGGATTGTTTAATACTGAGCGTTTGGCAAGCGAGATGTCAGCGGTGACTCTGGTGATAGAGATCCTGTTGAGATACAAAGCAGCAGAAGACACTGCGGTTATTCATTTAAATAAAGGAAAGAAGCGCATGGATTAAAATTAATCTAAGTGTGAAATCGATACCATGGCCACAGTCTCTCACGGGAAAACGGTAGGGTACACGATCCTTGTTGATCATGTACGCACCACACTCACAGGCTGCGTGACAAGTACCCGGCATGCACGAAGTCATTCTCTGGGGTCAACTCATTAAATAGTTTTTAAAACCTCAGAAGGAGTTTGCAGCTTACACCCCACTGCTGCTGATGAAAAAACCCAACGAGTCCTGAGTAGATTATGTACAGGTGTGCTAAGGAGATGGTCCAGGTGGTATGGTGGCAAAGTGATGCAGCGCTTCACAATCACAAAGGTCCACTCTGACTTCCCTAAAGATTTTCAAAACTCACTGCCTTCTAGTCAAGTCCAACTCAGAGTGACCCTACAGAACAGGACAGGACTGCGCCTGTGTGTGTCAGAGGCTGTAATCTGGTCTTTAAGCCTGTGGTGGTTTCAAACAACTGTCCTGCCAGGTTAGCGGCCCACCATGTCATGTAACCTATCCTTTCAGGCACATTCCAGTCTGTCCTATAGTGCTGCTTTGTGAATTAGAAGTAGCTCCAGTAGGTTTAGTTGTTAAATAAAGGGAAATTCCCAGGGCTTACTAGCCTTTGTGAAATGCCCCCCCCCCCAAAACAGATCTAAAGAAATAATTGTGTGGGGGGGAGGTTACAGGAACAGTGAAATTGCGAAGAATCTGTTAACCATAAGCATCTTGTGACCATACACCTACTTTAGAGTTTAGATTATACAAAGAATCTAACTTTACCCAAAGTAGTCTGGTTTTCACTTTGGTTTCCTGAGAAGGTAACTCTGGAGTTCAATGAGTAAATGAGACCTTCTATTGGGCAAATGAATGGTGGGGGGCCGGCTGGGCCATAGAGACCACTACTCATGTGATAGCAGCTGATCTCCGAAAAGTGGGACCCGGTTCAATCCATCGTGTTAAAATTAACCAATGGTTATTTTCTACTCTACTTCTTCCCTAAAGTCAACAATAGGCCTAGTGGGCGACCCGCCTGCATTTCAGATCAGAGAGGTCAGCTTATGAGCATACTAAATAACAAACGGTTCAAACAAACCCTACGCATTCATCAGATTGTGCTTCAGTGATTTTTCTGTACCTTCCCTGGTTCCTTTCTAGGGAAACCTGTGGAGGGATTGTTTTATGACAGGGTCAACCATGCATGCGAGAGCCTTGGGATCCAGGAAAGAGCATCTCCCACCAAAAAGGAGGGGGAAAGAAATCTCAGAACGATGGCATAGATGGCCCAGATTGGCTAATGTGGTCCTGGCTACAGCAGTTTGCAGAGCTGGCTGGTTAAGCGAAGTTGGGAGATTGCCTGATGGATGTGAATGTGTCATGTGGAGATTTGGAATTTTAGACACGAAGGAAATCTTGGGGGAGAAACAGTAATGCATACATAAAAAAAGAAACAAATTTAGAACATAAAATGATCTCATGAAACTGACCAAGAAAACACACAAAAACACACACATCGTTATCCGTAGCAGCCACAGCAGTCTGTCTGTAGTATGACATGATTCATTTGAATATGGCTTACATCATGGTTATACTAAATACCGATTCTGCCAAAATTATTATTTTTACTGTTAGGGTACTGCAGGATGAGCTTTATGCAAGACTGTGTATGGGGGAGAAAGGGAGAAAACATGTGAAATAACTAGATATTCTTCATGGTAATTACTCAGGAGATAGTGCCTACACTGAGAAGTCAAGCTATAAATCTAACACACAATGTACAGACAGAGTAAATAGCAAAAGACACAGCCAGAATGGTAAAAAGTTTACTATGGAGAGAACAGGACATTCGATAAAGTATGCAAAGGTGCTACTGGCTTTAAACACACACACACACACACACACACACACCTCTTAACCTTGCACACAGTAAAATGGGTTATTAGTCTACAGTTTCATGAGTTTTGACAAATCCAGAGCTTTGTGTCTCTATCACATGTATCATACAAGATAATTCCTTACCCCACAAAACTCCCACACGCTGTCCCTTTGTAGTCAATCCTTTCCCTATTGTTGCCCGTGGGGACCGCAGATCTACTTCCTGTCCCCATGGATCCGACTGTCCAGAAGGCCCCATCCTGGGAGACCTACAGCCCTTTGAGTCTAGTTTCTTCACTTAGCACTTGCACTTGAAATGCATTCATTTCTTATGCGTGTCAATGGTTCATTAATTTTTATTGCTGAGTAAGCCCAATAAGTCTACTTGACTTTTGGACATTTACAAAATCCCACTTAACATGTAAAAATCGGTGACCCCAAAAGAAGCAATAAACTTTTCTTAGATTGCTTTCAAATTTTTAATATCATGGCCATTTCAGAATGCAAACACAAGTCACATTGGGCTACCGGTAGGAACATGTAATTGCTATTCAATTATTAGAAAACTTTTGTTGTTGGTGTTTATTCATTTGTGTATATGCCCCCACTCCCACCACTTTGAAAGGGGTACAGCAGAGTAAGAGGATGGTAATGCAAATTTGGGGAGCTGAAACTGTAATGCACAAATAGTTATTTCCTTATGCTGAGCAACAGTATGATCAAAGGAATCATTTATTGAGTGCCTTCTGTGTACCAATCATTGCTTTAGGAGTTTTATGGGCCTTAAATTCTTGGAGGGGAGAGAGCTGACACACCACATAACTGTTTACAGGTAAATTTCATTAAAAAAAATAATAAGGCAGATCATGTAAAGCAAGGCAGAAGAACTGGATGGTACCCCGCTAGAATTACTTAACAGTTTACTAAAAGATATTGTGAAAGAATCCTAATAGAGGGGGGAAATAGGGCAGAATTTCAGTTTTTTATGGAATTTTTAGAGCCTGTATACAGGATGAACCCTGAAACTATACAATCTTTAAAACTTAAACCAAAAGTATTCTTTAATTTTTTTTCCTAAGCCCAAATAATAATTGAACCAGCTGGTAAAATGTGTCTGCCTTGAATGTTCTCCTAAGAACGATTTATAGAAGAAGAAAACTGACAATAGCATCTCAAAAGAATGACTAGGAAATTTAGGGTTCAGTCTGTTCACGGGGAAGAATAACTCAGAAAAAGCGGCTAAGAATCGTTTGTACAACTGAAAAGAATGGAACCAGGGCCATCCATTGTACATGGGGAAATGGTTCAGTGTCTTCTCCATCACTGTGGCAGTCACCTAATCTGGTGTCAATTTAGAGTGTAGTGGTGGAGCCTGGGCTGTCAATCTGGACATAACCAATGGGACTTCAGTGTGGGCATGGCCTTCTCTTAAGAATTCTGGGAAATCTGGTGCTTCCTCCTTGGAAGTGGGAGAGACACTCTCTCTCAGTTCACTCCCTTGTAGACTCTGACAAGGCGGACTTCCTGCGAGGCATCGCTGAGGAGATGCCACATGGACCTAACCTGATACAGCCCTGGGAACTGGAATGACCTCATGGAGATAGATCCCTGCCATTGCTGAGATGTTTCCAGCACTCTTGGACCCAAAGACTTTCTACCCACTGGCTTGTGATCGTCCTGCATTCGGCATCATGGCATGTGTTTCGTGAATCTGAAGAGGACTTTATGAACTGCTGTCAGACATATGGACTAATGTCGACTTATGGACTTGATCTGGACTGGGCTGGGATGTTTTCTCAATGTTCAATTGCTCTTGTATATAAATTTCTTTCTTATACACATACGTGTGTCCATGGATTTGTTTCTCTAGTCTACCCGGACTAACACAATCACAATACCAACAAAATACATTTAACACATTGGGAAGGCCAGATCATGAAGATGAAGGTGTGGAGGGCATATTTTAAGTTGGTCAGGGACAACATCTTCAATAAGGTGACATCTGCTCAGAGACCTGAAGGAAGTGCAAGGGAAAATGAGCCACAGAGATGTTACAGGAAAGGTATTCTAGGGACAGGGAAGTATACACACCGCCTCACTACAACGAAGTGACATCTCACCCTAATGACTAAAGGGCTGAGTCTACGGCTCCAAAGAGCCCTAGGCCCTGGGGGCAACCAGCTCCGTGATGAGCACCGTCCTGGGGGTAAGAGGGATAAGGCAGACGAAACCTGCTCACAGGCAGCTTACAGTCTAGTTTGTGGGGAACTGACTCACGAGCACTTCCCAGAACTTCATCGTCTCTCTCATCCTGCGGTGCTTCTTTCCACAAGCAGCAGGGTGCACAGCCTGGGCTCCACCGGCCTCTTCCTTGGTTAGCTTTGTGTGGTGCGTGAAGGTGGCTGCTCTCCTATTTCAAAGTTTGAAGGGCCCTGGAGGAGCAGACCTTTTGAGCTCCCCTCCTGGGTCATTGAGAATGTGTAGGCCAATCGGTGCATACCGTTCCTACTTAGCCATACTTCTGTGCAAGACACTTGGCTGCTCCACCAATGGTTGGGAGTTCAAGTGCCACGGTTGGTTTCTGCAAAGACTGGAGGCCTTGGAAGCGGTGCGGGGAAGTTCTCCTCCAGCAGAATCCACCTGCTGAGGGTGGGTTTGGATTTTCCGTGGGCGCCTTTTCAGTGACTCAAAAACTGCACGTGCAGCCAGGGAAGGTGATTGTGACAAGTTGTCCGACATTGGTTTCCAAGTGAGGGCATCACATGAAAGGACAAGGGGTGTGCTCTGTAACCCGGGGACTGCCTGCACCTGGGATGTCTCTAAGCCGCAGACCATGAACACACTTGGAGCCCGGCGATTCGGAGTAGAGTCCTGGTTTACACTGGTTATAGGAAATCCGAAGAATGCTCGTACAAGGTTTTAAAGTGACAGGGCCCCGGGTCCCACCCTAGGGCCTTGGTTTCCATCATTCAAGGGCGAGCTATAAGCCCAGGGATTTGCTTCTGAAGCAGCACAGGTGCTTCTACGAATGTATCCAAGGTAGAAAAATTCCTGTTTCAAAAGTTCGCTCACACCTAGTGATTTTCCCACACAGAACCTGACTTGGCTTTGTTTCCCAGGATGATTGATTTGGAATAGGATCTTCTCACCGAAGACAGGCAGGAACCCTGGCCACCGGGGACAACCCCCTACAATTCAGTACGCATTCCCGCAGAGTCCCTGGCATGGAAAACAGAACTCAGCCCAGATGCGGGCTTGCCCCCTCTGGCCCCGTGTCCTTGTTAAGTTACCTGCCATTGTCTTACAAAGCGCACCTGAAGATGGCTTTCTTTCCCTGACACAATTACTTTGGGTGCATCCAATCTTAAATGGGCTACTCTATTTCACGTAACAGAGGAGAGCGATGTAGCACCTCTTTCTTGACCTGGCACACAGCTCTTTAATAGGCTGCAACAGGGTTCTGCCCACTCCCCCGGGCTCTCCTAAATAAACCTAACTGGGTTTCGGAACAGGAAAGGATTGCCTCAAAGCTTTGGGCAATCTAGAACCTTCCTAGCACCAGCATTTCGTTTCATATTTTCTTCATCCTGGGCTTATAAAAATTGGGGAGAAAGTTATTGAATAGATGAGTAAGATGTAATACAACCCCCCCTCCTCTTTTGGGGGGTACTGAAACCCAGGAGCAAACCATCCCTTTCAAAATTACTTGTCTATGCATATACCTGATGTCTTTGATGAGTCTCTCTACCTTTTAATTAATGGGGTTCGGTAGTGCCAAGGATTCGTGAGTTTGGCGGCTAACCGAAGAAGGTTTGAGGTTTAAGTCCACCCAGAGGCACTTTGGAAGAAAGTTCTGGAAGTCTGCTTCAAAGGCAACCACAGAACACTCAATGGATCAGCTACACGCACGCACAGGGTATCACCAGAATCAGAATCTACTAGAAGGAGACGGCTTTTGTTGTTTTGGGCCCTACTCTTTTGGCTTGCCAAAAGCAAAGCATTTAATGATTCTGCTGGTCTTTCCATGGGTTAAAAAGTTACATTGTTACAGAAATCCAACCTTACTCATGCAGATTACTTCCTCTGAGGACCTTTACTTGGTGATTAGAGGCCTAGAATGTCAAATCCAGCTCAATGATTGAAGCCAAGCCAAGGCAGACCCATTAATAAAACCATATGGAAATAACTTCTGGCCAGAAGCAATTGATTGATACAACCTTCAGGTATTTTGTTTATTTGTTTCGAAAATGAAATCAATCTGGATGGCTGATATTTCAAAGTATGGGTCCAAGATACACCCTCTGACTGGAATCTATCATCCAAATTCAGGTTCAAACAGACGTGCTAAAGTCCGGAAATTCCATCCCCGTTCCCCCTCTTTGGCCTTAGGAAAGGGTAGGGCTTTGCTCAGCCATGGGGACATAGTGCTTGCTCTAGCAGAATTTTTGGTGTGTGTGCGTGCATGCAGACAGTTCCAAACTGTGATCAGTGGCAGAGCCAAGAACACGGGAAAGCTACACAGGGCAGATCAGAGGAATGCTTTTCATTCATGGCCAGTGACTGATAGCCTTGGACTAAACCAAAGACTATGTTTCCTGGCACAAATTTCAAAAAAATAAAATCCCAGAAGTGATGGAACACAAAAGGCTAATTAGGAGCATTTGGTGAGGCAGACTTTGATTATGAAGTCTTCCTGTACCTTGGACAACCATGTCTGGTTTCTTCCTTCATGTTTGTCCTACTCTAAGAGTTCCCTTCCTGGCCTTACCTCCCCCCCTCAAAGGCAACATACAGCAGAACTGTTTGTAGGAGTAGGCGCGGTCAGCAAGCAAGTACTATGTTCGGAAACCTCATAGTACACTGAAATCTACCTACATGATTTGTTGTACTTGTTAGGAAATGCAGAAATAGACAGTAGCCCTCTATGTTCCCAGGTCCCCTAAATGCTACTCTTAGTTTAGGTCTTGCAGTGTATACCAGAGCCTCGTAAGGAGCTTACATGTTACAAGGAGACAGCTTGTATAATATAGGAGCGGGCTTCATATTATTACAGGTGCCCTGGGCTGTGGTCAAGGCAGCTCGGAGCCATGCAGACATGAGAGGAGACCCATTCCAGAAGCCGTTCAAGGTTGTGGCCTCTTGGAAGCAAGGCGTCAGGGCTGAGGGTGCATGTAGAATGGCAACCTTTCCGTTAGTTGTTGAGTGAATAACGATCCTGCTATCTAAGGAGCGTAATCATTACTGTGCTTCATTATCGATTCCAGGCTGCCTTTCCGATGTTCCACAACAGCCAAGGCCCACTGTTTCTCTTCCCTCCTGACCGTGTGAGACACGTGGAATAAAGGCATACAGAATATGACCCGTAAGTATGTGATGAAGCAGGTTGGGAGCAGGGCAGGTGGGAGAAGAAAAGGGTTCGGTTTGGCTCATTACCATGATACATTAGATATGACCCTGGCTTTCTGACCAGCAACTCCCCGTCAGCTCCCTTGTGATGTCAACACCTTGATGACCTCACACACGATGCCCTGAGAAGTCCGTGTTAATCACGCCTTGCTTTATAAGACCCATTCCTTGTCCATATGCATGTCCACTTGACTTTGCATTTAATTGTATATATCTCACTTCTAGAGGCTCAACTTGCGGTTTGGATGTGAGCTCCTCAGAGACAGTCGTTGTCTTCAACATCTCTATACTTTTCTAGCAAGAGTTCCACAGGAAGCATTCATTCAGCAACCATCCATTCATTTTCCCTATTTGAGTTCTTAAAAAAAATCATTTTCTTGAGAGCTTATGCAACTCTGATCACAATCCATACATCCATCCTGACGAGTACATTTATACATTTGTTGCCATCATCATTTTCAAAACACTTCCTTTCTACCTGAGCCCTTGATATCAGCTTCTCATTTTGCCCCTCCCTAATGAACCCTTGAAAATTTATAAATTATTATTATTTTGTCATCTCTTACATGGATCGATATCCCCTCACCCACTTTTCTGTTGTCCATGCCTCTGGGAGGGGGTTATAGATAGATCAGTGTGATCCATTCAGCCCTTCTCCCCTCACCTTCCCCTTCCCCTCCTGGTATGGCTACTCTCAATATTGGTCCTGAGGGGTTTATCTGCCCTGGGTCCCTTGCGTTTCCAACTCTTATCTGTACCTGTGTACATGCTCTGTTCTAGCCAGATTTGTAAGGCAGAATTGGGGTCATGAGAGTAGGGTGGGAGGAAGCATTAAAGAACTAGAGGAAAGTTGTATGTTTCGTTGGTGCTATATTGCACCCCGACTGGCTCGACTCCTCCTCTCTACCCTTCTGTGAGGGGATGTCCAATTGCCTACAAATGGGCTTTGGGTCTCCACTCCACACTCACCCTCATTCACAATGCCATGGTTTTTTGTTCTGGGTCTTTGATGCCTGATACCTGATCCTATCGACACCTCATAATCACAGAGGCTGGTATGCTTCTTCCATGTGTGCTTTGTTGCTTCCTGTGCCACTTGTTTATTTCAAGCCTTTAAGTCCCCAGACCCCATCTCTTTTGATAGCCAGGCACCATCAGCTTTCTTCCACATTTGCTTATGCACCATTTTGTCTTCAGCGATCGTGTTGGGAAGGTGTGCATCATGAAAGGCCAAGTTAATAGAACAAAGCGTTCTTGTGTTGAGGGAGTACTTGAGTAGAGGCCCAATGTCCATCTGCTACCTTAATACTTAACCTATAAATATATGTACTTAGATCTATTTCCCGATTGCCATACATACATTTACATATGTACATGCCTGTGTTTAGACCTCCACAAATTCCCTTTGCCTCCTAGTTCCTTCCTCTATTTCCTTTTACTTTCCTCTTGTCTCACCATCATGTTCAGCCTCCGCTTGGGTTTCAGTAATTCCGCTCAGTTACATTGCCCTTGATCAAGCCTTACCAGGTCTCCTACACCCTCCTCTCCATTGATTTTACATCACTTGTTTTTCCCTTGAACCTGGTTTTGTTTACACTCACTTCCTTTCCCCTGCCTTCCACACTCCCATGACCCCCGAACTGTTGGTCCAGTTGTTTTCTCATCCGGATTTTTTATCCCACCATAGACATGCAGAGATAATAATATGCATAAAACCATGATAGAGCAAAACAAAGCAACAAAAGAAAACAAAACTCCCTGCATCGAGTTGATGTTGAGTCTTAGTGAAAAACTGCCCCTGTGAGTTTCTGAGTTTTTCACTCATTATGGGAGTAGAAACCCCCACCTTTCTCCCATGGAGCGGCTGGACCTTGTGGTTGACAGCTCAAAGTAACCACTACACAACCAGGGCTCCAACTGAGAACACAGTAATTAAGGAAACAGATACAAATCCCAACCTTCATAGTTTATGATTGTCGGATACTTACAATAAACACACTAATTAAATAAACATACTTAGCAAAATACATTAAGTGCTAATAAACATTCAAGAAGTCACAACAGAGTACCTGAGTGCACGTATATATGCATACATGCATGCTTGTGTTTGTTTGCATATGTGCCAAGGAGAGAATCTGAGAGAAGAGTTTTTCTAGGAGAGAGACCTATGAGCATAAGGCACATGTTGTATCACAGTGGGCCTGGTCCTATGGTAGGTATGTACCTGGGTACTAGGAAGACCAGGGACCAAGGCGGGAAGGGTGACAGGAGCAGAATGAGAAAGAGGGAGAGTTCTTATTGATCGGAGCCACCAAGTTGATTCTGCCTCCTAGTAACTGCATCTGACAGAAAAGAACTTCCCTGTAGGGCAGTGCTTCTCAACCTTCCTAATGCCACAACCCTTTCATACAGTTCCTCGTGTTGTGGTGACCTCCCCCCCCAACCATAAAATTATTTTCGTTACTACTTCATCACTGTCATTTTGCTATGGTTATGAAGGTGATCCCTGTGACAGAGTTGTTCGACCCTCAAAGGGGTCACAACCCACAGGTTGAGAACCTTTTTATAGGGGATGTATAGGCTGTAACCTTTACACAGAAGTAAGTTGCTAGGCCTACCCTCCCTAGGTTCTCTCCGCCCCCCCACCCCCAAGCCCTGGTGGGTTTGAACTGCCAGCTATCACTTCAGCAGCCCAGGCTTGGCACTGGCACCACCAGGGTTGGTTCCTTAAAAGGAAGTGTAGGGGGAGATGAAGCTAGAGATAAGTAGGGGCATATGGAAAAGCAAGCCAGAGGTGGTCTTGGAGGTGACCATGTGGTCGTGTATTTTTACTGTGAGTGAAGCAAGAAGTTATTGGATGGCGCTTAACAAAGAAATGATAAGCTCTCACTCCCAGTGTAACAGGCTGATTTAGTCTAATCTGAGAAAGGGATTTTAAAGAAGAAATTCTAGAAGCAAGGGAACCAATTAGGAGGCTACTGTACAAATCCAAGAGGGGCGGGGGGGGGGGGAGGATGAATGACAATATTCTTTGATTAAAAGGAGAGCAGAGAGCTCTGCCTAAACTAGGCTCCAGACTAGGATGCGGGGGTGCTTTAGGGAAACCTCAAGGCCCGGTGGCTAGAGTCCACGTTGGCCAGGTTATCATGTCTGTCACAAAAAGCTCCAAAACAAGAAGCATGTGATTGAGGCCTTAGGCAGGGCCAAGTTCAAGTTCCCTGGTTGCCAGAAGATCCACATCTCCAAGAAGTGAGGCTTCACCAAGTTTAATGCCAATGAGTTTAAGGTCATGGTGGCTGAGAAGCACCTCATCCCAGACGACTGTGGGGTCAGATACACCCCTCACCGTGGCCCCTCGGACAAGAGGCGGGCGGCCCTGCATTCATGAAGGCCTTGGTAGACCTGCGCTGCCTCACCTGTGCCCACCAAATAAAACCCAAACTTCCTGGTTAAAAAAAAAGTAATTTAATTCACCATATACATAAACCAATGGAAAGGAGTTACTTGGTCATATCAATTGATGCAGAAACAGAGCTTGACAAAATCCATCACCTAGTACTGATAAACCACCAGATAACATAGGAGTAGAAGAGACATTCCTTAGCACAAGAAGAGAATTACATAAGAAGGTGAGCGTCCAACATATCACTCCAAGGGGAGAAACTGAAAGCATTAACCTTGCAAATGGGAACCAGACAAGAATGCCCTTTTATCCCCAGTCTTACTCGTTATTGTGCTGGAAGTTTTACAGTTATTATCAAAAAGATATCAAAGGCATTTCAATTGGCAAAAAAGAAATAAAACTCAGTAGATGATCTCTAAATGTAGAAAGCTCCAAAAATTGGACAGAAATAGAAACAATTGAAAGTTCTGGCAGCATGACAGGATATAAACTTAATATATAGTTGATCAAGGACTCATAAGGGTGGGAAGGTGGGGGAGGGAGGGGAAGAAAGTGCTGGTACCAAGGGGTGAAGTAGAAAGAAATGTTTTGGAAATGTTGATGGCAACATATGTACAAATGTGCTTCATACAATTGAATGATGGATTGTTATAAAATTTGTGAGAGTCCCCCAATAAAATAATTAATAGAAATACAGAAATAAATAAACTTAATATACAAATTTCATTAAAAAAGAGCAGAGGATATGTGAGAAGTGATTGGATTCTGGATATAGCTGACAACAGAGACAACAGCCTTTGGATGTGGGATGTATGAAAGAAAAAAAAATAGAATCAGGGCTTTCACTGACTTGAGATTGAACGATGCCTAAAAGCCGAAAGGTAAAGTAAGCATTTATTGTGTTAAAGACCACTACGGGAGAAGTACGCTTTAGGGTAAGTTTGAGAAGTTTATTAGACATATTCATAACAGTAATGAATGGGTCATTGGATAGATGCATCAGGAATTCAGAAGAGACCATCAATATGAAAGGTATTTAAAAATCTGCTAATGGAATGAACTTGGCAAAGAAGAGGATGTTGGAGTAAGGAGAGAGAGAAGGCTCTGGGCTCTCCAAAACGTCTAACTGATGCGTGAGAGCCACAAAGGGGACAAAGGAGTGGTCAGTGACAGATGGAGATCACCAAGGAAACGTGGTTTCCAGGAGACCAGCAAACAAGGCGCTTCAGAGCAGTCAACTCTCACTGTGCCAGGATGGCTGGCGGTCCAGCAATCAGAGAAGCACTGAGAACTCACCCCTGGATTTAACAGGATGATCTTGCTAGGATGAGTTTGGTTGAGTGGGGGTAGGGAAGACATAAGTGGAGTGAATTCAAGAGAGTGAGTATACGCAACTCTTTGGAGGAGTTTTGCTGGGGAAAACAAGAGAAAACGGAATGGTAGCTCGAGGGAAATGTGGGCGAGAGTAGTTGTGTTTTAATTTCTTTTTTTAAGAGAGAAAGGACTGCTATTTTATAATGATGGACTTGGGATGGAGTGGGGATAAGAGGAAAGGGCTATTACCGGGACGTCTGGTTAGGTAGAGTTGGTCAAGGAGGTGAAAGAGGATATAAGCCCAAATAGGAAGTTTGGTAATTTCTAATAATATGCAAGTGGGGATGGGTGTGGTGGTGGGGCCTCTTGAAAGCTCCCTTGTTTGTCTGTGTTATCTCAATGCTACAGAGAGTAAGTTTTTCAGGAGAAAATGTGATGAGGAAGGATGCGTTAAGAGGTTGGAGAAGAAAGGGGATGACATATGTGATAGTTGCATCTTACATGAACTTGGCCAGGGCAGAATGCCCAGTGGCTTGGCACTTGCGGCAGTTCATAATCTCCTGACAACTTTCAAAGGGGTGGAGTCTAGCCTGTCAATCAGACCATAGTCAATGGGGCCTCCGGGTGGGCATGGTCTTCTCCTGAAGATTCTGGGAACTCTGGTATTCCTTCATGGAGGAGTGAGACTTTATCAGTTTCGTCTTCCTGCTGACAAGCCAAATGGAGCTACACAGATGCAGCCAGAGCTCTGGAACTGGAAGAGCCACGTGGAGACCCACATCAGTGCTGAGATGCTTCCACCACCACCGGATCCACAAGACTTTCCACCCACTACCTTGTGATCTTCCTGCATTCAGCATCATTGCATGTGTTGTGTGAGCCTAAACAGGAAGTTATGGGCTAGTATTGACACACAGAGTAATATCGGACTTTTGGACTTGATCTGGACTGGGTTTGAGATGTTTTCTTAATGTATATAAAATTTTGATATAAAATTCTCTCTTACACACCTGAGTGTCTCTGGATTTGTTTCTCTAGTCTACCCGGACTAACACAGCAATGAAAGCCTACTTAATCGATGTGAATAAGCATAATATAATTACCTCCGTGGTGAAATAATTGTCTTTCTCTGCAGAGCATCTG
Source organism: Tenrec ecaudatus (assembly GCF_050624435.1). NCBI lineage: Eukaryota > Metazoa > Chordata > Mammalia > Afrosoricida > Tenrecidae > Tenrec > Tenrec ecaudatus. The sequence continues at coordinate 164,669,865 of NC_134535.1, read as the reverse complement.
GTCCCTTTGAACTGCTAACCATGCAGTTAGCAGCTCAATGTATAACCACTATGGCACCAGTGTAGTGAACAGTTGGTTAATCCCTTGTAAGAAGATCAGGGTAGTATGTAAGCCCCTTCCTCAGGTCACAGCAATGACACAATGGAAAACAAGCATCCTCAGGATTGTGGCCTACTTCCTATATAAATAGATGCTGTGGAAACACTTCCTTGCTTTTTGCTGGGTCTGGTCCTGCATCTGGCCTACTGATCTCTAGTTTTTTGCACTTGAGCCAATGGCCTGCCATATTGCCTCCCATTCCTGGGAACCATGAGTAGCCTGCCATTTGACCTCTGCCCTAGCCTGTAGTCCTTAGGTTCATCTTCCTGGGAAACCACCAGTCTGTGGTGTTCCTGATTCAACAGCCTCGAATACTTCATGACTCAGGGGAAGCCATCAGCTTAGTATCTGACTTGGAACTTGACTGAACTCAGATCAGATTTGCCTGCTTCCAAACTGTGTGAATCGTTTTTCTTGATATCAATTTCTCTCTTGGTGTGTGTGTGTGTGGGGGGGGGGTGAGTGTAGGCGTTCTGGTGCCACAGTGGTTGTGCTTTGGGCTGACAATTACAAGGTTAGCAGTTCAAAACCACCAGCTGCTCTGTCAAAGAAAGGTGAAGCTTTCTACTTCCGTAAAGAGTTAAAATCTTGGAAACCCACAGAAGCAGTTCTACCCCTCCTACAGGGTTGCCAAGAGTTGGCATTGACTCGAGGGCAGTTAAGTTTGGCTTTGTTTGTGTGTGTGTGTGTGTGTGTGTGTGTGTAGTATGTGTAACTAGTTTTGCCTTTCTAGAGAATCCAGCCTAAGGCAGTATAAAATGTTTTCAAATAATTTAAAAAGGAGTGGAGAAGGGATTATTTAGTATGGGTGCGGGGCACATGACTAGGAGTCATGAACAGAAGGGTGAGGCTAATTATGAATAGAAGGCTGATGAATAGAAGGGTGAGGCTAATTAGCACTGTCACATCAATGGGTTTCGGGATGCAGGCACAGGAAGAGAGTGAGCTGGCTTATTCAGGGCTGAAGCAATCTCTAGCGAACATGGTCCCTATCCAGTCAATCAAGTGGAACTGAATGAAACCCACTTCCTGTCTCCATGTGGACTTCAGAGGGTAATTTTCTGTAGGGATCACATCCTAGACCCGTCAGCTTTGTGTCATCTTCACAGTGAAACCCACAAGACCCAGTATTCTGAAATACTCACCGCCCTTCAAATCTGTGTTTTAAAAAATCGAACAACGCTTTTTGCATCATATCCGTGACCTGAAATTGAGCAAGCAAAACATTAAAACATGATTAAAAAAACATTACTAAACACGATCCAAATAATTTCATTCCTCGATGAGGGCAATGAATGTACAGATGTGCTTTACACAACTGAGGTATGTATGGATTGTGATAAGAGTTGTATGACAACTTAATTAAACGATTAAAAAAAAACCCCAAACAGTCTCATTCCTACTGGGGAGTAATCCGCGAAAACTGGGGATTCACGTTTGGAAAACAAGTAACATGGGAGGTCACTATCTTTGTTACATTTCTGAGTTCCAAGAAAATGAAAAGGAAACGTTCTCTGAACTGCAGGTGCGATTGATTAGCCTCGATTACACTGCACGTGGTTCCTGCGACCATCCATTTGGCACTGTTTCCCTGGGCCCATCAGGTGCAGCTAGCAGGACACCCCGAAGCAACAGGGGGGAAAAACACCACAAAGCACTGAGAAAGGCACACAACTGCTTGAGAAACTGCCTGCTTGCTGCTGGGCGCTCTGGAAGCTGTAAAGCTCAAGAGTTGGGGGAGCGCAGAGACATTACCAGCTCAGCAGGTGGGCGTGGTCAGCTTGGAGGGTGTGACTCACCTCGTATCCCTTCAGAGAAGGACCCACAAGGACCACAGGTCGCATGGAAGGCACCACATCATACGGAGGCATGTGCTCTGTCTGCAGAAAGTGGACAGGCGGTCAGATGCTCAGCAGCACAGAGAAGTCAACTATGTGTCTAAGGCTCAGATTCGGAGCTCTGGGAGAGGAGGCATCGACTCTCCACACCTTTTGCTGTTTAACTTTGCCTCTTTTCTAAACAAATCCCAAGCTTCAGTGGGTTTATTTTCCTGACGTTTTCAAGGTACTGAGCTGGATATATTTGGTTCCAAAATCAGGCGACGCTGCTTTTGAACCAAGGTTCGGCCCAACAGAAAAAGGTTTCCTGCAGAAGAGATGCTTCATAGGCCTGATGGCATGTGGCTGTTGCTTTCTTAGATGGATCTGGGCTTTCGAAAGAGTTAAAATGACCAGGACTTAACAAAGAAACAAAGGTTTTTTGTTTTTTTGGTTCTGTTTTTTAATTACCTTTGCCTCTTTGATGCTTGGCTTACCTGCATAAAACCCAATTTCAAAATAGTATAATTCTCAATACCTAATACTTGACCCATTTGAATCAGCATGCACTAATCATTATTCATAATCACTGTTCATATATTAGTGATGAATGCTTTTGGATTTTTGGCTTCTATATCTTGGTACTTAAAGATTAAACATTTAGCATCCATTTCTACGAGTTGGGGGAGGGTAGATAATGCCTGGTACTATATTCAGTCATGCCTCAGTGACCTGAAAATGTTCATGACAAACGTTTATATTTCATATCCTTCCCCTGAGCTTAGGCAGTGCTTCTGTCACATAAATCATCTATGTCTTTCTGCAATAATTTCATTCTTTTTCAGCTGGGTAGAGGGGAGGATAAGTGAAATTTTTTAGTGACTTCTACGAGCAGGTCAAAATTTTGCTGCTAAACTCTTCAAATTAAATTAATAATTTTTTTCAAATATATTACACAACAGCTAATTTGCTTGATCTCCTACCACCACTAATTGAATAGCGGCCAGAGAAGATTAAAATGACGCCCAGACTGGCTCTTTGTTTTCACACCGAGGGAAACAGGGTCTTAGACGCAGGAACAAAGTTAGAGCCCTGCTCTCTGAGCACTTGTGCACGAAAGAGTATCTAAGAAAATCGGTATCTGAAAAATAGCTCAGACCTCAACCAGAAAAAAACAAAATACGTTCTTTAAACGATTGTATGAATTTAATAAACTGATGTGTAAACGTTTAGTATAATTTTTACATCTGCCTGTTGCTCAAGAGCTTAAAACTGCTCATTTCCAAATACCCTGATTTCGTTTGATGTTACGTAGCTTCAGGGGGGAAATGAAATAGCATTTCAAATCCCCAAAGCTTCCCTCGGAGATTTCACCAACAGCCACAGACCATATAATCAATCAGAGGGTAGAAAATACTATGGAGAACGACGCTGCACTGCTAGAAGCTGCACCTCGTGTTCAAAATTAATTTTAATAGACATGATAAAGGTCGAATAGGTGTTTTAACAGAGAGTTAAACAAGACAGACATAATACAGTGACAGCACAAATGCCCACAAGCACCACTCGAAAGCAATCTAAGACATGGAATGCAACTGTATTACTGACTCTCAGGCACTTTCTTTTGCGTTTGTGACAGCTACATGAAAGTCTACCACATCATTGATAACATAAGAAGAATGAATACCAGTGCCGGAGGCATCATAAGCATATCGATTAGATTATCATATTCATACCACCTGGGATCGTTCTGAAATGATTAGAAGCCAAGGCCTCATAGCTAGGCAGCATTAAAATTATACCCTTTCGCCTTTGTAGATGAAGAATGTGAGTAGTTTTTTAATGTGTGCGTTTACGTAACAGCTACTAAGAAATTTCATTTCAGGTCTTTAAATATTAAGTGGCTCAGTAGTGGGGAGACCTTTGGTTCCTACCAGTTATTCAGGTCAAACTAGCAAAGGGTTAACCCATGCTGGCAATCAACCATCTTTTAATCCAACAGGGTAGCTACAGAAATTACCTTATTTGATGGAATATTGGTACTTTGTGCTCCACTGGATAAAGAAACAATCATTTTGATCTACCTGGTTCCTGCTAAATATATCTTGTTCCAACTCTTAAGTAAATTGGAATAGTAAGCAAATGTAAAAACAAACCAAAAAGACCCTCTCAGGGATAGTCATTGTGGTTAATCAGCTGCTGAATGTTTTAGCTGGGACAAGAAGATGGGGATGTTTGACTGGTGTGGATGGCCATCAAACTGAGATTTCCTGTGTTATCACCAACATCCAGGTGTTGTCGTTTTTTGCCTGGAGGGGAGCCTTTCCTTGAAAGTAACCATCTGGCTCAAAAACCAATCAGCTGAACAAGAACCGGTTCTCTTTCAGGATCTGACACTTCATCAAGGACTCCAGAGTCCTCCCCCAAAGCAAAAGATTCGCTTGCGGAGGAAACGAGTCCAGGGGGCTGAGGGTCTCAGGAAGAGAGTTGACTTTACAATTACGTGTCAAAATAGATCCACAGTTGTGCGAGATTCAGAGACAGTATTAACTAAAAAGCCTGTAAGCAAACTGTGGATGGAGGTGTGTAAAAGGAAGGAAGAAATGGAAACTGGGAGGGGCTTGGGAAAAAAAAAAGAAAAAGCATGCTGAGGAGAGACTTTTGTCTGGAATAAAGAGAGGTCGGGGATATGGTATATATTTATATTCCCATAGGGAACAAGGAGGAGCATCCCTCCCTCTGTAGCACCTTGGCTGGCCAGTGGCACAGGCTCGAAAGGTGACCACGAATCCTGCTATCCAAGAGGTGAGATGCTGACATCTGGTTGATGGAGAAAGCAAGAACATTGGGCAGAGTATTGATAGACGACAATAGGAAAAACTCACAGTAAACCGCCAAAACAAGCCTGCAGTTTTCCACTGGTCTTGTTCATCTGCAGATTTTGCACCTAGTGGATTAGAAGTTTAAATACTGACTAAATTAAAAATTGAATTTTTCTTGGTTTAATTTTTAGTACAAGCTACGTATCTGGATATCATCAATCAGCATCTAATCATTATGCTAATATGCCTGATCATCAGTTAAAAACGGGGAAAGAAGGAAGAGACAAAGGCAGGCAGAATCAGCATGCACAGTGGAGGTGCCTCTATGGAGCTGTCGGTCTTCAGCACCCTGAGCACTTTCACAAATCCCCCTGGTGGCGTAGATTATTCCATCAAAGAGGATAAGTACTGTAACCGCTTGGTAACTAGCCGCCCACTGAATGTAGGTGGCTTGAAATGCATGGGCTCAATCCGATGGCTGAGAGGTTCTTTTCTCAGGGCAGAAATGATCGTATGTAATCAAACCGTGGCGATTAAATGCAAATGATGCCAGGGGCAGGAGCAACACAGCTTAGGTCAATGTGCACTTACCGATTTCTGCTTCTGCTTAGCTACAGCAGCGTGGGAAAGAAACAAAGAATACAGAGCATGCATGTTATTGACTCGTCAAAGGACACAGACAATCAACAGGACTGGCAAGGTGACGCGGTGCGGTCGAGCAGCTGGACAGACGGGAGCTTGGAAGTTCGTGTTACCTTCTTAAAGAAGGGCATTCTTTTCTCTTTGGAGTGGGGTGACGTTACACTGTTTGCACTGGGCTTAGGGGAGCGGTGGTTTGCTGGAATATCATTTTCTTCTGCATCTAAACCAGTAGCATCTATGTCTATAGCTATATACAGACAAACAATTCAAAAATCATCAGGGGGAGAGGGGACAGGAGAGGAAAAACAGGTTATAAAGAAAACAAAATGAAATCCAACAAAACTAGCCATCATCAAAGATCTATCACGAGTGCCGTACATAAAGTCAACTGCAAAGACCAAGGCGCACTGAGGTAGGTGATGTCAGCAAACCTCACTAAACAGAAAGATAACCCTCCTGGCCTCTGGTAACTTGGACGCCACTTCTTCTCAATGGTATCTTGATAAACATTTGCTTCTTTTTTAATATGTTGTTTCAAATATGAAGTTGATCTTTCCCATGCCAACTGCGTGATAATGTAATACGGCCAGGATTACTGATACGTACAGGACACTGTACTTCTTACAAATGCATTAAAACCAGCTCTCAGATAATGGAGCCACTTCATGGCAAGCTTTATCACAGGGTGTCTCCTATTTCTCAGTTTGTTCGGCTGTGCGTAAAACTCAGGGCAGTGTGAAAAGAGTCACTGAAAATGCAGCAAGCATTTAAAAGGAACAGAGCATAGAAAATTCCCAATCCAACTCAGGCTGAGACATCGCAGGGAAGGCAAGTGGTTCAGGGTCGGTTCTGGGATAAGCAGATCACAATGATTTCAAGATGTTAGATGCACCTCTAGGCAGACTGGACCGAGGACCAATTGTGCAATACTGTATCCAATGATGCCCAAATAAAAGGAGTCTATCAAAACCACCTTAACACGACATTGTATGCCTCATAAAAAGCCATTGGATTGCACATGAGAAGCAGGGAGGTTGGGGGATAATGTCCCAAGCAGAAACCTCACTAATGTCTTTTTCTAGAAACAAGGGGGATTGGGGCTTATGACTCAAAGTTCTTTCACCTTTAAACATCTCCTGAGCGGAAAATAGGAATTAGAGCGCTTGACAATTAAATCGTAAATGAGAAGAGAAAGAGGTTCATAATCTCATTTCATATTGTTTATGCACTGCATGCATTTCAGAATTTCATCTCCTGTGGAACCAAGGGACTGGGAAGCACTTTAATGATCGACTTCGACTTTCTTATTTTGGGATAAGACAGATAAACTCTTAGGGGTGAAGGGGCAAGCTCTTGGAAAACAGTCGAGCCAGGCTTGAGACACCTGCGGTGCTCCTGTATCCCTCCCCTGAACCACTCTGCCTTCCCAACTGGTCCCTTCCCAGTCCCTGCACATTCTTCGCTTCCCAAGTGGGGTCACCTCCTCAAGATCAGAATACCACAGTGGTGATCTCACTAGAAACCCACTGTATGGCTTCAGTTAAGGCAGAGAGAAGAAAAGATATACTCACCACAGGAAGGCATCATATTATACAGAGTAGCCTTCTAACAAAACCCACAGCAAGTTCAATGTTACGGAACAAATGGCACTTTGAAAGACCAGGCAGCTCGGTGCTGAGATCCAGCTCTCAGCCCTCCCCAGGGACACCCAAGGTGACTCAGTGCCCACCCGACAGTCATCGGTAACCTTTTCAAATGACGGCAGCTCACCTGACATGCATCACACACACATTGTGTACAATTTTAGAATTATGTTCGGGCTTAGATGATTCAGCTGTTGGAAATTGGATCTCTTAGTTAATTGCACCTTTTCATTTGAGTCGCTCAAAAAAATCTATCGTGCAGGGAAACTCGCCATGGTGGGCTTTAATCATGGAATTATCAGCCAGCCTTAGCAGAATCCTCCCTCGCATCAAAGTCATAATGGCCCGATTGAATTCCAGGTGTTAAGCTAGACTTACCTAGTCAATATGTTTTCTTTTTTTTTTTTTTTAGAAAAAACACATTGTATTAGGGACTCATACAACGCTTATCACAATCCATACATATACATACATCAATTGTGTAAAGCACATCTGTACATTCTTTGTCCTCGTTATTTTCAAAGCATTTGCTCTCCACTTAAGCCCTTTGCATCAGGTCCTCTTTCCCCCCCCTCCCTCCCTACTCCCTCATGAGCCCTTGATAATTTATAAATTATTACTTTGTCATATCTTGCCCTGTCCGACGTCTCCCTTTACCACCTTTTCTGTTGTCTGTCCCCCAGGGAGGAGGTCACATGTAGCTCCTTGAAATCGGTTCCCAGTCAATATGTTTTCCTCTTTGCTCCATCTATGCATATTCATGAGTAAAAAGGTTGCGGTGTACTGGTGTGCGGCTGGCATCACTAGCAAATGCGCTCAGGGGCTTGGCATGGTATTGTTTTGATACTTCCCTGCGGCCAATGTTTTGCTCATTCTAGGCTACCTCTTTTATGGGGATTTCAAAAGGACCTCAAGTCTGGAAAGAGTGTAAAAAAATATTTTTTTTGGAGGAGTGTTTTTCTTTGAATCCTACTTAGCAAGCTTCGTGCCTTCCTGGAGATGAAGAAAAGGACGTAGGCCAGCAATTCCTGATCCCTGTCAAAAGGCTCAGCGGAGCCCCTGCGGTGTGGTGGGTACTCGCTGGAGCTGTGAACCAAAAGATGAGCAGTTTGATACCACCATCCGCTCTGTGGGATAAAGATGAGGGCATTCTATTCCAGTAAAGAGTTTCAGTCTGGGAAACTCACAGGGTCCGTTCTACCCTGTCCTCTAGGGGCGCCGTGACTCAGAATTGACTTGATGGCAGTGCATTTGGTTTGGTTTATCATATGACTCAGGGGCCCTGGGAGGGTACTCACCAGGTCAGCCGTTTGAATCCCCTAGTTGCTCTGTGGAAGAAAGATGTGACTTTCTAGTTCCATAAAGAGTTATAGTCTTGAAACCCACAGGAGACCATTCTATCCTGTCCTATAAGGTCATGATGAGTCGGAATTGATTCAATGGCAGGGAGTTTGGTTTGGTTTTGGAAATAAAACTCAAGCAATATCATTTGGGATTTCCCTACATACAACATGCTCATCTTTGATTGGACTCATAGAGGCCATATTCAGGGGACAGTAACCCCAAGTCTTTCTGAGGCTGAGGATACCTCGATTGACACAGTGGCCACAACAATGGGCTCAAGCACAGAAACACTCAGGCGGAGGGTGCAGGAGCGGCTGTGTTCTAGTCTGTGGCGGGCACAGATTCTCTATGAGCCGGAGCCAAAGTGACAGCCCCACAACAACCACAGCGATGGATGCCGGACGTCAGGGTACCTGGGTGGTGGGAATGGCTGTCACTTTCGGCTGCTCACTGAAAGGCTTCACATCTGATTCCACCAGAGGTGCCTCAGGAGAGAGGCCCGGCTGGCATTCCACTTCTGAAAAGCCAGCCAGTGGAGCCTAGTCTGACTCTTCACACAGAGGGTCGCCATGAGTAGAAGCTGACTCTGAGGGTGTTTGTTTGTTTTTTTTAACTTGGATATCAAAGCCAACAGTATCCTGGGGTGCTGAAGTTAATAAATTGCATTGTATGATTTCTCCATAGAGTTAGGCCTGCTGAATAGATTTTCTTTCGTTCATTTCTTAAAGCGTGGAAATACATTTTAAAAGCTCAGCTCTGATCTGGCCCAGATGTTTGGTTACTTAGGCAGGCACAGCTTAAGTCAGGTTAGAAATTTACCTAGATTGGGATCGCAGGGCCCTCTAAGTCCCACTTGGCAACGTCCCAGTGTACTACTTTTGACTTCCACGCCATGGATAGTTTGGTGAATTTACATCTGAGAGCATCTGATTTGAAGCACACATCGAAAACATTTGGGCACTTTCCAATACATTAGAGCAAGTTACTCAAGACAGTTGAGGTGCAGTTCAACTCTTTTCAAAGTTCTACACACTCAATAGACTCAGATGGTTCTCGAATACAGTGCGATTCTGCTTTTAATAAGATTTCATACTAGTCTTTGCAGGCCTTGGTCAACACGAGCATTTACCTAGAAAAACAGTTTCCATGCATGTGAAAGCTGGCTTGTCTTCCTTCTTCCTCCCTCACTTGTTTCCATGTTTTATTTTTTTCTGGGGAGGGGGTTGGGGTGGGCAGTGGCAGGAGAGTTTGGGAACGTTTCTCTGAAGTTTTAGCTTACTCTTAGACAGCTGAGACCACTTGCAGGGTGGAGTTCAGAGACACCCAGTATAAACCCGAGGAAGAGCGGGGTGTGCTCGTACAAGTAGCTCCTACTGCTTCGTTGTACGGAGTACACGTGGCACTTCCCCTGTCACAGATCCTTGAAAACATCCAAAGATATGTGCTTTGGACAGATGCTTTTTTCCCTTAATTTTAGTAGCAGAGGTTGGGGGCAGAGGGGCTGCAGGAGAGTGCCTATGGAAAACGTGAACATGAAAATGACCATTGCAGACCCATCCAACTGTGAGCCTTTGGGTAGTTTTCCCATGGAGGCGGGTGGGACACCTCTCTGGAGAGTTTCTCCTTGAGGTCATTTGAGCTATAAACCAAAGCCCACTGTCACCAAGCCGATTCTGACGCACTGCGAGTGACCCTAAGAACAGAAGAGAACTGCTCCCTAGGGTTTCCGAGATTGTGAAATTTCATGGGCGCAGAGAGCCCTATCTTCTTCCTGAGGAGCAGTTGGTGGGTTGGAATGGCTGGTCTTACAACCAGCAGGCTAAAGCTTAAGCCACTGATGGCAACACCGGGGCTCCTTGGTGAGCAATGGGCATGAAAATGACAGTGGGGTCCTGACAGACCTATTATACAATGTGTAGTTGGTAAATCTCTCCAAGGCACCTCGATCACAGATTTTCTCAATATTTTCCCTTAGTTTTTGTGTTCAGAAAAGTCCCCTGTCTGTATAACAAATTAGTGGCCCCATGGGACATTCTGTTTTTAATTCACCTCCTTTGACTATACTTCAGTGTGAGTTGAAGTTGATTTTTAGGAATGGCAAACATCCAGCCACAAAAAAATGAAATGGCATCTTAGGAAAACCCAAACTTCTTCTTCGGAATGCCTGCATCTTCTTTGATCAGTGTCAGATTGCTAGGAGGCTACAGTGTGGGTAGAGAATGGAGGACCTCGCGGTCCACGCAAGCTGGGGCTGGCATCGGTTGGGCTGTCCTAGCACAAAGTGAGATAGAAGCTTTCCTTTCCAGGAGCCCAGTCAGGGGCCTTACAAGTCTCTGAGGCAGCCCTTCAGACACACAGAAAAGTATAAATTTTACTCAATTTATGTGGCTTAAAGACTCTAAGATGGAGCAGAGCTAAGCTTCCGTTCCTTTTGCATTCGGGCAACAGCTACACCTCTCCCACCCTGTCCCCCGGGGGATGGAAGGAAGAGAGACATGCTTCTTACAATAGTTCAAAGGCATCCACTTTCATCGAAAACATACGATTTTATTTCACTATGGACAGCTAAGAATTATTGCAGGCTTTAAGCACGAGTAGCATCCAGGTTTTTCAGGGGAAACACCTCAGAATCCATTTGGGGCTCACAACATTGCTGGCTATGCTGACGCCTCAGACTTAAACTCCACTTGAACCCCAATTAACTGCTCCATCGAGAAATGCAGCCTGCAGGCTCTGGGGCCCTCCAGTGAACCCCGAGAACACGACTTTTACGCAGTTTAGAAAACAAGGTGCTCTGTGGGAGTTTAGCCTTTTGCTCATCTAAGAATGCACCTTGTTCAGAAAGCAGGCTCAGAGCGATTCGGAGACCAAGTGCTCACACAAGATACACTTTCCAAGTACACGTGGCCTCTCTGTGGCCACAAAAGAAAGGCCTTGTGATTATTTGGAGACCAGATACACCCAGTTCTGGAACCACTGCCTGTCAGTCAATCGCTGAATTTTCATTGAACTTTCTTGTTTGTTCTTATAAAGTCTCCTTGAACTGCTTCCCATGGACTAAGTGATTCCCACTTCACACATTGTGTGTGTGTGTGTGTTTTTTTGTTTCATTTTTTTCTATTCCTTCCATGAAACTCTTTACATGAAATGTAAAGACCAAGCTGACCTCTAACCACCAGAGCAGCCTCTACAGGCAACAAACTGTCCGTCACAATCACTTTCAATAGTTTCACGTGCAGGGTGAGAGCAGCCAAAGGTGTCCAGCTTTTGCTTCTGAAGTCAGGCTAAGAATTGCACTGTCTGGGGCCTAATAACCCACAGTTTTTAAAAGAAACAGGAACGGATCTCATCCACAACCCGGGCACGGCTTGTACATGATTTGTATACCCAATCCTCACTTTAGGACCATTTATTTCCTTTTATAGGACTCAGAAAGTCCCGTGGATTTTGCTAAGAAGCCCTTGATTGGTGTCTAAGAGTTGTTTGTCCATGGTCAGGAGTGATAGATATGTGATTTTTAGTTACTGAAGAATTCCCTTCTTGATTACAAGTAAGTCACTGGCCAACTTGTTTCTGAATCTCTCCACAGACACCCACATTTTTGTGTTTGATCACCTCCTACTTCCATCTTCTCATAAATCACACCCAGAATGTTTTTCTCAGCTGCTTAATTCCCAATCAATTCTTATCATCTCACTCTGACTCCCAATTGCATCTCTTAGGAAACTAAGACACGGATCACTGTCTTTTAGGCACCAGACCAATCGAGCTCATTCTATTTATACAGAGCTACACATGCTACACATGTGATCTGGAGAGCTGTTACGTTCTATTCTCGACACAACTGTTAAGGTTGCCAGACTCAACAAAGAAAATTCAGTTAAATCTGCATTTCAGATAAACCTAAAGGGTTTTTTTTGTTTGTGCAAGATAAGTTTTCCCCTGCAATATTTATTTAGACTAGACTTTCTTACATTTCATTGCTTATTTGGAATTACCATTTCACTCGGTCTCTTAATTAAAAAAAAATCTAACTATCTTAAGAAGGAACTTATTGCTTTGGAGAGAAGACAGTAGTCATTCTTCTCATAACATGTGACTGGTATCTCGTGTTGCATTACTGTTGTGGGTGGGTGGGTTTTCACCCATTTACTACCCCCTGACAACATGCTGGGCGTCAGGGTGGCCAGAAGGGATTCAAAGATCAATATGTTCATTACTGAGCAGATCCCTTCGAACATGGATAGGGTAGCACCCCCACACCATGATTCAGTGTATGGAAATGCACAAAACAAGGGAAAGTGAGGCAAGCATGAAATGCAGTGGGTACCGTTCAGCACAGACCCCTTACTTACCAGATGACGGAGGTGTAGATTTTCGGGAACTAGGTACTATGTCACCCAGACTGGATAATGAGTTTCCTCCTGATTTACTAGAGTGAAACAAAAATGTATATTAAATCTGACACATGTGATGTCGATCTGAAAACAATCCTATTGCTCCACACACATGACTACTCATTGTCTCTTTGTTGAATTTAGAGGGTTTTTTTGTTTTGTTTTGTTTTTTTGTCTTTCCAGGTAGTAAGTCTGCAGTGGAGATTCCTGGAGTATTTGAGAAAGTGATGTGAAGGTCTTAGTTTTCAAAAGCAAGGTTTAATTTATAAAGGCCTTGGAGGAATAAAGGAAACTCGGGTAATTTCCTTACATGGCTCCCAGGTAACTAAGCAACAGAGCTCTCCGTTGCTTTTTAATTCGGAGAGGCCATGTGTACACTCTTAAGGCTAACATGGAAATGGCACGTCTGCTTCTTGTTGGATCCCTGCATCTGTGCACTCGCTTGATTAATAATAATGTACTAAGATGGAAAGCAGGAATCCTAGACGAACAATGGTTAAGAACCCGGCTGCCATTGAAAAGGTTGTCCGCTCGAACCCATGCAACGGCTCTGCAGGAGAAAGACCTTGGGGTTTGCTCTCATCAAGATTTCCATCAAAATATTACTTGCAGTGATGACTGCAAATCATCCAAATGTGCAGGGTGCATATTTGGCCTTTAATACTGACTTCTATAAAAATGCCACTCTTTTTGCCCTTCATTCCCACCCATTTCTATAATAAATGTATCCGAGTTTTAAAATAAATTGACATTCCATTACCAAATTCTGGCTATGCCTTCAGCATAAACCTACCTCTAAAAATCTCAGAGAGAGATGTAAAAACATCTGAAGGTAAACAACAGCAACCTCATATAAAAAAAAAACCACCCTAACTCACTGCCATCGAGTTGCTATCCACTCTCACCAACTCTCTAGGACAGAGTAGAAGTGCCCTTGTGGGTGCTGAGATGGTACCACTTTGCAGAAGTAACAACATACTTAAGCAAACAATTTAAATAAAGAACGTGAACAAAATAAAACCAAGAAAATCAAAGTAAAAAATACATATGTCACAAGAAAACATAACTCATGTCTTTAAAATAATTTGAGATGTTACATTCCACAAATATGCATATTTTATATCCCTTTAAGAAAAAAAACACACCACCAAAATGAATATAATATATAATGCCCTAGATTTGTGCTTCAGGATTCAAGAGTTTTAGCATGGTAGCCCATCTGACGAAAGACTGGTTAGACTGAGTGTGTTTTAATGCTAGTTCTACTACTTACTACCCCTTTCCCCCCAAAATAAAAATAAGACAGTGTCTTATATTAATTTTTGCTCCCAATGATGCACTAGGTCTTATTTTCAGGGAATGTCTTATTATTCCATGAAGAAGAATATGGTACACATTTATTGTTAATTGTTTTATTAAAAGAGACCTCGCACTTCCTGTCTGCTCTGGCTGCACTGTGGCCAGCAGTGAGCTGCATGGCGGCACCTGCCGCTACGGTCAGAGTTACAGTAGCTTCGGGGGGCCTTATTTTTGGGGGGTGCCTTATATTTCAGCGAGCAGCATAACTGTAAGTACGTCTTATTTTGGGGGGGATGTCTTACTTTTGGGGAAACAGGGTAGTTGTATGACCTTGGTCAACTTCCTAAACTTCTTTGAGCCCCTTTCTTCGGTGAAGTGGAGGCTCGATGATGTCTTATTATCCTAAAGTTCTTAGAAAGTTGAAGTGGGCACCAATGCTAGGCTAAGGGGCTGAGGTGAGGAAGAATGTGTTTCCCTAACACTTTTGACTTGGACTCTCTTCCTACTCCTTTAGTAGTTTTCAATTCTGTTGGAATATAAAGCTGCAGAAAGAGATGTGTAGGCCTCTCTCTGCAAAAGAACCATCACAAAGTTTTCAAAAACCATCCTACAGAATGCCATTCCTAAAACAGTACAACACCACTGGACCCAAAGACTTTCTACCCACTGGCTTGTGATCATCCTGCATTTGGCTTCATTGCATGTGTTTCGTGAGTTTGAAGAGGACTTTATAGATTGTTGTCAGACATATGGGCTAATATTGGACTTATGACCTTGGACAGAACTGGGTTGGGATGTTTTCATGATGTACAATTACCCTTTATATAAAACTCTCTCTTATAAACATATGCATATTTATGAATTTGTTTTTCTAGTCTACCCAGACTAACACAGATGCCGTATTAACTTTAACAAGCTGAAAACAAATTTCAACAATATTTACACCAGCTGAGATAATTTCCAATGTTGAAAAACAATAACCTAATTGTTACAGCAATACCTATGCACCATGCCTATGGTTCTTGAAATTCTTAATAATGAATTTTTCTACAAGAAAAGTCTGTAGCACACTAGAGGTTGATAGTATCTGACCTTGAGCATCTTGCAGGTAAAATCCTTATGCCTTGTTTATCTGCCTGTATCTACTTTTACAAGACACCTGTACCTCACAAGCCAATGGCCCTGAGCAAACTGAGGATTAGTAGAAGTCAAAAAGGTGGTAGAGCTTTCAAAATACAGAGACATTCATATGAATGAAGTGAAAATTTTGACTGTGGTAGATGTTAACTAACAAAGACAAATATTCTGGACCAAAAAGCATATTCTATTTCACTCATTTGCTTGAAAAACCGTTTGGCCAATACAGTATGACAGGACTTCAAAAAGTTTGTGGAAAATGGGATGACAAGACGGTGGAATTTCCCCGTGAACTTTCTGAAGCTCCTTCAAATTATCTCTATCAAATTCACATGATCTGAATGGCGAAGATATAAATCCAAAGAAAACAGAAACCTTACCTATAAGTACATCCTTTCACAGGAAAAGCATACCCTGTCCATAGCCTTGTCTGCCCATGGTTCAAGTTAGAATCGACTACACATAGGGGAGGCAGCCGGTGCAGTTCAAGTGCTTCATGAACGCATCTGATAACTGAAAGGATGCTGTCCAATCTACTCAGAGGGGCCTCAGAGGACAGGCCTGGTAACCTATTTCTGGAGTTGCTGGTGGATTTGAACTCTCAACCTTTAAGGTTAGTCAAGGAGCATTTACTCATTGAAACCATCCGGGCTCTTTCAATGACCTTAGCTGTTCTCATTGAGGATAATAATTAATTTTAGTCTTCCGAGGGAGCTATTCTGGGACAGTGTTTTTTAGAGGCAGGATATAGAATGCTATCAACAAACTCTATCGGTTCTCTATTTTATTCATTTATTTTATTTCAGCCATTGAAAATCCTCTGGAACACAGCACTACTTGGCACAGAAGAGGATGCTCGGATTCAGAAGCAACTCAATCAACTCCTCGGTAACTAGCAGGTTCTGAGCAGATCTTCTGATTTACTTGCTAGGGAAACAACAAGCTCCAGACTCCTAAGAAGGATGTTTCAGTCCCAGCCTTTTACACAACTCATCCAAGTGCTATCTTCAAAGCCAATTTGAATTAGATTTATATTTCAGTTTTCTTTTCAGTGCATGGCAGTGGGTAGGACCAAACAAATAAGAGTTTCTCAAGTGAAAATGAAACTCTCAGATGACAAGCACTGCTTTGGCCAATGAAAGCATCCATGTCTAACATGTCTGCGTGCCATGCCAGGCAGCTCACACCGCAGGATGTCACCGCTGCTGCTTTGGTGCGAGCCAGAGTGTCTGAGTAAGAAAGCAGAACTCCGGGGTCTCCTCTGCACTAATGTCTGGATTTAATACTCAGTGACCTTGTTGTTAGGTGCCTTGGGGCTGATTTGTGACTCAATGAAACCTTATGTAGTAGAACGTAGAACAGTCAGGAGGTTTTCTAACTGTAATCTTTACAGGCGCAGAGGGTCAGGTCTTATTCCTGTGGACTCGCTGGTAGAGCTGAACTGTCAACCGCTGGTTAGTCAAGGAGCACTTGATTTTTATGGCCGTTCAAATAGGATGAAAATGAGATTCTCGACTGATGTCTTTAAGAGGCAGGATATGGGATGTTATCCATAAACCCGTATCAGCTGTCTGCTCTCATTTTATTCATTATTATTTCGAAACAGTCCTATTACGGCCTGCAGCACACCACAGCACATGAATGAGGGCATCGCCTGGAGCTTCCCCCAGACTCTCGGTGGTTGTCTCATACCTGGAGTAAAATTTCCCTTGCTTGGCTCTCTGTTCATGTTGTAGCCTCATGTTTTCAAGTTTAACTGGGCTTGGAATGAACCCAATTTCACAGCCTTCTTTCACCAATCTCCCTATCCACCAGTCATTGTTGAATTTCTATAAAGAACAAAAGGATCAAGGTCATTAAAATCCACATACAGAACTGCAAATGTTCGCAAGCAGCCTATCTTAAGGTGGTTTTCTTCCGTATGTCCTATTTGGAGTGGAGAGAAGTAATGAGACAACCATATTCAGCTAGATCTGAAATATCACAATTTAAAGGACCACAGGTCTCAGGGGCTTCGTATACAAGTTGGGATGCTCAGCAACCCATTGCGGGCTTTACTCTTCCTTTGCTCCCAGCATGCTCTGCTGCCTTCCTTAATACCAGCCCAAGCCCATTCCAGCCGCTGCGAGCAACATGAGTAGGATAAAGTGCCCTTGTTCAGAGATTAACAGCCCTTCCTGCTTGAGACAATCGGAAACCGGAAAGCATTACACAGCTCTTCTTTCTATACAGGCAGGATTAATTGGAAGTAATAAGAGTCAGAGATAAAGATCGAAATATTTTGGGTCAGAACAAACTTGGCATCTGTATAAACAGCTTTATGATCATCATAATATGGTCTTTCGAAATGATTTCCCTTCACGGTGTTGACATTCCCAATGTATCACTTGCGGAGGGAGCACTGCTCCTAAATCTACGGGAGCTGGCTCTCTACCACTGAACAGTGTTTGTCAAACTCTTTCTTAAATATTTCAGAGTGGAGTTTCCACTCTGTTTTTCACCCCCATCCCCACCCCTGTTTTTGTGTGCTTTCCATGGTAAAAGAGAGCCATCCCCTAGCTTTAGCCCTTAGGTAGAAATTCCGTGGTTCCATTACTTCTGAAAACCTTTTCTATCTTTCTCTACTAATGATCATTGTGCATCTTGTCATGCACTGAATTGTGTCCCACAAAACAAACCCACAAGGGTTCACTGGCGAGACCACGATTCTCAGTTCTGTACGATCATCCCTTATTTTGTGAGTTGTAGCAATCACCCTCCATTCATGGTAGGGCGGTAAAGCCTAAGTGCTGTATGTTCACAAGGCAGGGTTAGAGTGGGTTTTTTTCTGAGTCACAGCTTTAAAGGGGAGTGAAACTCAAGTTACCACCCCAATTCAATGTGCACTGTTGCTTGGCTCAGACTTTTTAGTTTATAAGCGATAAACAGAAAGGCGAGCAAAGAGAAGTTCTAGAGTGGGGCATGTCCTTGGGACCCAGGATCCCTGCACTGAGAGCCTCCTGGACCCCTAGATGATTGAGGCCAAGACACAGAGCTCTGCAAGGAACTCCAGGCCCAGGGTTGCTGAAAGGAGAGGAGGACCTTGCCCAGCCCTGACACAGAGAAAAGGGCATCCGCGAGAGCCGGTGCTCTGAATCTGGACTTCTATCTAGCCTTCTAAACTGCAAGAGGATACACTTCTGTTGGTCAAAGTCATCCACTTGTGGTATTTCTGCTACAGCAACACTAGATTAAGACACATCTCTCTCTAAAGGTTGAAGAAATGGAAGGCTCAAAATTCCCTAGGCTCATTTAATTGGCAGTCATCACAGGCCATCCCCTGGAATCTAGGGGACAGGTTCATCAGGGCAGAGGTTCTCAACCTTCCTAATGCCGCGACCCTTTCATACAGTTCCTCGTGTTGCGTTGACCCGCCCCCCAAACCATAACATTATTTTCCTTGCTACTTTATAACTGTCATTTTGCTACTGTTATGAATCGGGTGACCCCTGTGAAGGGGTCATTTGACTCCCAAGGGGTCGCGACCCACAGGTGGAGAACTGCTGATGTAGGGCTTACCTGGACCTGCTCCAATTGAAAAGCCTCTCAGGTCCATGCAAACCTCACACTCACATTCTAAGAACATAACATCAGGGGAGAGTTCTGGTTAGTTAACACGGTGTTTGCACAACGGGTATTTGATAAATGCTGACTCAAAACCTTAATCAAGGGTGATTTTTTTTCACAATTCACAGTTTGAGTTATTAAATGGAAGGTGGAGGGAAAAAGAATTCTCTTGAGAACCTGTTTCTGGCATGAATTTCTCCTGTGCTTACCAGGCCCCTTTCCAACAGAGAAACACACCTTCTCAGGCGGGGAGTGGGTGGGCGGGGGTGGGGGGGGGGCGGTCACAGAACACAATGGCTTGAGATTAAAAGGGGCCAGCAAAGAAGAGAGATAGTGAATTCTAATAATTAAACCTACCCCACATGGTAAAACTGCAGACTTGAGAAACAAATGCAAATAGGGTTAAATAGTAACCGAAACATCAAAGATTCAGAAGGAAAAAAGATCATGTAAATCTAGCAGTTCCCAATTTCTAAGCCTCGGCACGCAGAGGGGCCTTGAAGTTACTGTAAGAGGGCTCCTTCTGACATGAAAGAGGTATATGACTATTTTAAAAAGTTGAGCGCCCCCAATGACGATGCTGCTTCATAGCAGCGAGAAATTAGGACACGTCTCAAGGTGACAGCAGCAGGCTACCAATTGCAATGCTTGACTTACTTCCTTAACATGCAGAAAATCCTTTGCTTCGAATGAGATGGCCATGCCTGGCACTGGGACATCATCTTCGTGGGCTGCACTGTAGCTGACATTTGTTCGAACTGCAAACGCAACGGGCTTTGTCTAAAGAAGGGAAAAGAATGGAGGGAAAGAAAGAAGGGAATGTGAAACAAAATCCAACAGCGTTCCCTTCTATCCTCCTCCCCCCACCCCAAAAGATAAAGATACACAGAGGAAGTGTTGTCGAATGAATGCGTTTCCCACGCTGGTCATTTATCACAAAACAACTGATTACAACTCACGACACGTGAAGTCGTCCTGCTCACAGCTGCATCCCACCTCGTTCCTTACTAGAAAAAGGGCACTGCCCTATTGGGAAGCACTACAAGTAAACGGAGGTGTAGAATAACTACCGAAAGGTGTGTTGACACCCAACAGTCTGTAACAACTGAAAACCAGGAAACTCAAACGTGAGCACAAAGCCCGGTTCTTCTGTTCCTGCGGGCGAGAGCTTAGTACCCCACCACCTGCCACCAACACCTATATTCATTAAAAATTAGTGACATCATTTCAAAAGGTACAATGTCTTGGAGGACAAAAGGACCAGGCAATGTGCCTTACAGTGACAGCAAGTATTATTCAGAGCTGCAGTGGAATATGGAAGCAATGACCTTTTATTCTATTATGTCTTTCTCCTTGAGTTCACTCAGCCACTAAACATGATAATGCTAATTAAGCGATCCTTCATTATTTGATGCTTTGCCAAACTGCATCCAAACAGGTTTTTCCTCTAGCCAGGCAATGCCTGTTTATCTGCAAGGTGTGTGTGTGGGGGGGGGGGGGAGCTATGTTTTCAAAACCGTGAAAAAAAAAAAGTTGCTGTTCTGATTTTGTGTTTCTTTGACATGACAGACAAGCAGGCTTCTTCTGCGTGGTTTCTTCTCATGTAGTGAGCTCTTCGTCTAGACTGGTGAGCGAGGGCAAGGGGATTCAAATTCGAATAGAAACGCCCATCTTTACGGCCCTATTTCTCTATTTTTAATCCTGATGGCTCTTTAGGAGCCCCGGAGCTGCTCAGTTCCGCCCACAATTTGCAGATGAGAGGACAAAGATTTGCACCTAGGCACAGAATATGTGAAGCTGGACTTTTAAGCATTTGAAACCAACTCTTGGTATCCATGACAATGTTTAATCATATAAAGGTCAATGGAAACTTTCCATGAAAACATAGCGGAAAATTTTTAATAGAGATGGAATTTAGAAATGGCGAGGGCGGGTAGTGTTTGCACAGTACGATGGACACAATTTATATCACAAAAGATTGCACTAGGCAATGTTTTCTTCATCACACACATAAAGAAAGGAGGGAGAAAGCTGTTCCTACTACCTTTTAATTGCATCGATTCAACCTATGATTACTATTTACTTAGCTAAATCAAAACATGTGTTTTTACTCAGTTTTTCATTAATATCATATTTTATATGACCAAATGCCTTTTAACCAACATTTAAAAATGATTTCAATCAGTAATAACATGCTACAGTGACTTACAATTTATTTTCTATGACCTATAGTCTTCTTTGTAAGTCTTCGTGCAAATGCTTGTTTTATTAAGAAGTCTTCCCTTAGGATAGCATACGCAAGCAAAGACTTATGATGACCTTCGAAACTTTATTCTGACTGTCCAAATGAAAGGTTCTACTCCCAATGTAACCACTAACATTATATGGTGATGCCTTATTCAATTAGACACGGTCTTAATCAGACTCAGCATTAGGGCAATACTATTTCCCTGAGACGACCTATCTATTTATCAAGACTGTTTCTGATCATTAAAATATAGGTCATATGTATACTTATATTGGACAGCATGATATCTAATTTCCTGCCGGAACTCATAAAATTTCATGTCCTTTGCACATGAAACACTTCTTAAATATTTCAGTAACAGACAGAGGAGAGGGAGCACTGAATATAAGAAAAAGAAATCTAAGAAGTTAATATAATTCTAGGGAGTCTGAGACAATGGTTTTATGTACCTCGAAGAAGATGTCAACTCAAAATGTACTACTTCTCTTCTCTTTTGCTTTCTGTTTCGCTGAACATACAGTTTAAAATTTTATACACATACATGTCTTAAATGTTAACAGTTATTGACATATATTTTACATACCATACACTGCAATGGCTTTAATAGCTTTAAAAGAGTTGTGCAATCATCCTCCTGATCCATTTTAGAGCACTGTATTCATTCTTTTTTATTATTTACTTTATTGGGGGCTCATACAACTCTTATCACAATCCAGACATCCATTCACGGTGTCAAGTACATCTATTGCCCTCAACATTCTCAAAATATTTACTCTCCACTTAAGCCCTTGGCATCAGCTCCTCATTTTTCTCCCTCCCTCCCCAGGCACCCCTCCCTCACGAGCCCTTGATAATTTATAAATTATTATTTTGTCATATCTTACACTGTCTGACGTCTCCCTTCACCCACTTTTCTGTTTTCTGTCTCCCAGGGAGGAGGTTATATGTGATCCCTGCAATCAGTTCCCCCTTTCCATCCCACCCTCGCTCTACCCTCCCGGTATCGCCATTTTCACCACTGGTTCTGAAAGGATCATTCGCCTTGGATTCCCTGTGTCTCCAGTTCTTATCTGTTCCAGTGTACATCCTTTGGTCTAGTCAGATTTGTAAGGCAGAATCGGGATCATGTTGGTGGGGAGGTGGTGGGCATTTAGGAACTAGAGGAAAGTTGTATGTTTCATCATTGCTACACTGCACCCTGACTGGCTCATCTCCTCCCTGTGACCCTTCCATAAGGGGATGTCCAGTTGTCTACAGATGGGCTTTCGGTTCCCACTCCGCACTCCCCCACATTCACAATATGATTTTTGTTCACTGATACCTCATCCCTTTGACACCCTGTGATCACACAGGGTGGTGTGCTTCTTCCATGTAGGCTTTGTTGCTTCTGAGCTAGATGGCCACTTGTTTACCTTCAAGCCTTTAAGACCCCAGATGCTATATCTTTTGATAGCCGGGTCCATCAGCTTTCTTCACCACATTTGCTTATGCACCTTCTTTGTCTTCAGTGATAGTGTCGGGTAGGTGAGCATCATGGAATGTCAGTTTAATAGAACAAAGTATTCTTGCATTGAGGGAGTACTCAAATGGAGGCCCAATGTCTTTCTGCTACCTTAATATTAAACCTATAAATATATGCACATAGATCTATTTCCCCATCCTCATATATAAATATATTTACATATGTACATGCCTATATTTAGATCTCTATAAATGCCCTTTACCTCCTAGCTCTTTCTTCTATTTCTTTTTACTTTCCTCTTGTCCCACTATCATATTTTATTCATTCTTATATTCATTATTATCAGATTCCTATTCCTCTGCTGCACCTGTCCTTGCCTTAACCCTAAGAAACTATTATTTGTTAAGATCATTGTATTGGGGACTCATACAACTCTTTTCACAATCCATACATATATCCATTGTGTCAAGCACATTTGAACATTTTCAAACCATCTTCTTTCTACCTGAGCCCTTGGTATCAGCTCCCCATTTCCCCCCTCCTTTTTTCCCTTGCCCTTCCTCCCTCATGAATTTTTAATAATTTTTAAAATATTATAATTTTCATATATTACATTGACCAATGTCTCCCTTTACCCACTTTTCTGTTGTCTGTTCCCCTATATGTAGATCACTGTGATTGGTTCCCCATCTCTCCTCCCATCTTTCCCTTACCCTCCCCTAAGAAACTATAAATCCTGCTACTCTCTCTATAGAATTACCCCTCCTGGATTTCATATAAAGAAAATTATATAAACCCACAGCCCCAACAATGATAATAAAGTAAAATTCAGAACAACCACTATCCAAATGAAAGCATATAATAATAACTAGAATACACTTAAAATCATTCAAAAGAGAGAATTCGAAATAAGATGTTAAATTTAAACCTAACTACATCTGCATTAATCCACTTTCCAATGCACTCTGTCTGATAGAAGGCTATTCACATCCCTGGTCAAGAGTCAGAGGGAATTCACAGGAGGCTTAATCCATGCAGGGACTGTGAAAATAATTTTGGGCTTCCACTGTCATCCACAGCCTACTGCAAATCAGGTGCTCAGAATTTAAACTCGAGTACAATGCCCTCCTCTGATCTTGGATTTTATTATTTATAATCCTTGATTCACACACACACACACACACACATATTCCTCTTTTCTTGGCTCATTTAACTAGCAGGCTCTTATTAGTGGAGGTATGTATGGAAATCATCTTGAAAGAACATCCTGGTAGAAAACATGCATAGCAGAATTCGGTGCATCATTATCTTTATTTGTGCAATTAGAATAGAGACTAGCTAACGTGAGGGATGGAGGTGGGGGGGTCAAGGATTGGGGTAGGGCTGGGAGTGAGAGAGAAGGTTAGTTAGAATAAGAGAACTTAGCAGTTTGAGAGAAAAATCCTAGGATGCTAACTACAGGGCCAAATGACACTCTCACATCTGATTTCCCTAAATCATTTCATCTCTACCTAGGTCAAGCAGTGGCTCTAGAATGGGGGATGCCCATCTGTCTGGTCCAAGGGGAATGGTTGGCTCTGTGCCAAAGAATTTAAACTTGCATCACCTTCATGGGGCCAACCTGTACAGACCCACCCAGACCAGTCAGAGATGAGCTGGAGAAATGCCACAGGCACACAGGTTGCTTTCTCTCAGGCTTTCCGACACCCCCAAATCTAAGTGTGTTAGCAAACAATTATTATCAATTAGGGGATAAATCACTTAAAATAATCATTTGTTTAGAGAGTAGAATAAAGAGATGATCATTAATTTGGTGGCTTTATTGCTGGCTTCCTCCCTGGAAACTGACTTAATGAATTAACAATGAGACTTAATGAATTAACAGAGAGACTTAATGAATTAACAGTGAGAGTAGTAATTTTCAGGAATGCAGCAAAATGTTTAAGTTTATTACAAATATGTTAGTGAAAGAATAGCTACTGTTAAAGATAAAAATAAAATTCACTAAAGTAAGAACAAAATGAAACTGACCATGATTAATAATGTGACTTAAATTTATGTGCATCAATTTCCTTATTTATTAACACAAACATACATTTTCCTATATTAAATATCAAAGCATAGTTTCCCATTTTCATGATGAAAAACCATCAATGGTTAATAACTTAACAAAAACCTCACAGTTTATGTTTTAATGTCTTACATAGATATGTCTTCAGTATGCACTGCTCCCCAACTTGAAATAGTTTCTAAGGAAATTTAAAGGAAAAAATAATCTAGATTCCTAATATATGAGATTAAAAATCTAGTTAGCATTTTTACTCTCTTGTGATATAAAACTAGTTCCTACAACATTATAGACCTCCTTAATTTTACTTTTCTTTTTCCCCATGTTGCAAATACCTCAAGTGTGACTATATCATGAGTCTTCTATAGGATGCACTCAGGAACTGAAAAGACGGTGATGTGTTTTCAGGATCAAGATCCCAATCACCAGGTTCAACTGCCACATGACAACATTTTCATTTCTATTTACCCACTTCTCAGTATTGTTTTTCTCTTTTCAGTGATAATAAAAAAAAACTTTCCAAGATCTCCAAGTTTCTGGACTTCATTTTATTCTCTCCTTACAGGCAAATGTCTACCATATATTCTGCAGAATCTTGCCAATCTTTCTATTAAAAAAAAAAAAAAAAGACTCCAGGCAAGATGGCGCTGAGGTAAGAGGGACATATTCGAAGTTCCGTGGCAATCACTGACTTGAGGACTGGGAGGCTGAGTAGGGGGGTCTGGGAGCTAGGATGAACTCTTTAGCACCCCAGAGCTCTGCATGCACATTGTCCCTGCACCAATAATCTTACCTGCCCCCCCACTCCAGGAACTTGGGGTCTGGTGCCTGGGCTATCTCTCCTAACCTGCACCACCTGTGCCACAGTGGTTCGTTCCATCGCTGGCCTCCTGCTCACCCTTCATGGTGCTCTCTGACCCTGATGGCACCCCCACCCACACTCCACAGCTCTCACCACAACTGCCAGCATCCCCAACCTCTCTCCATGGTGCTCCCTGCCACTAACTGCACCCTTGTCTGCCCACTGCACCTCTCCCTCTGCTGCCAGCCCCACCACCATCAAGGGCACAATACCCCTGCTGGCCTAGCCAACCTCACAGTTCCCTGGCCAGACTGCCTACAGCTGCTGGTTCCCATATGCTGCCATCAACTTTGGCTTTTCTGCTGCCGCTGGCCCGCTGCCTGCCATTTGTGTCTTCCTGCTACTGCCAGCCCCATGCCACTGTGGCTTCCCATGTGATTGACCTGCACAGCGCCACCATAACTGCCCACAACCACCCTGCCCATGCTGCCTGCGAGGACCAGCATATCAATCCTCCAAACAGGTACTCCTGGCTGTCAAGGCGGAGAATAAAACTCTAGTGAGATAGAGAAGTAGCCTGATCCTGCAGCACAGGTGGATACAGGTAACCCTTAGAATAATTCTTACTAGCTTCCTAGAGAGATAACAAGGACTCCTGAACTCATGGGAAAGTGGCACCAAGCTCCACCAAAATGATACACAGACAACAACCCATAACAGCATCTTCTGCAAGTAAGCAAGAGAAACAGAATGGAATGTCAGATGAAGACCTCAACTTAACATCACTCATATAAGAAGCAGACTTTGAACTACCACAGAAAAAAAAATCTTCAGAATACTACTCGAGTCATACAGGATATGAGGGGAACAGTATATAAAAAAGATGAAATAATAGAAAAGATAAGAGTCCACATGCTGAAGGGAATTACAAGAGTTAAGGGATGAGGCAATAGAATCTAAGAACACGGTAAGAGACCTCACTATCAGACTAGAAGAGGTGGAGAACCAGATCAATGATCTGTAAGATAGCAAAGCAAATTTCAACAAACAGGAAAGGCAATCAAATAAGATAATCAAAGAAGCTGAGAAAATCTGAGAACAATGAGTGATGCTATGAAGAGGTTCAACATTCGAATAATCAGGATACCAGAGCAAGACATAATGAAGAAATCCCCAGTCAAAATAGCAAGGGAATTCCTGGACGAAAACTTCCCCAACTTCATGAATGAGATTCAGATAATCATCCACAAAGCAGAGAGGACAACAATAAGATTGGACCCCAAGAAGAATACACCAAGGTGAACAGCAGTCCAATTATCCAATTTTCAGGAAAAGGAGAAAAGGAGCTTCTCTAATGCAGCTAGAGAAAAAGAAAGGCAGTCACCCATAAGGGTACTTAGATAAGAACTTTCCCAGACTCATCAGCAGACACCATGAAAAACAGGAGAGAGTGGAGCAGTATCTTCCTCAAGTAAAAAGAGAAAAACTGCAACCCAGAAATCCTTTATCCTTCCAAACCATCTATCAAAATAAATAGAGAGATAAGGAGTTCCTGGACAAGGAAAAATTCAGAGAATATGTTAAAAAACAAACAACCCAGCACTACAAAAAAATTCTTGCCAACTCACTTTGGAAAGAAGTCCAACATTCACAGAGCATAAACATGAGATCACCACATAGTGCAACACTATCTAGAAGTCAGCATTCTCAAAACAACCCCCAAGATGATATTGACCCAATGGCGAAAAGAAGGTAAGAATGGCTTCCCCCACCCCCTGCCACATACCCAACACACTGCCAAGGAGGGAGGGAGGAAAATACCTAACACAAAAGGTACAAGGTGACAGCAAATAATCCACAGATGGATGAACATCAATGATCTGAAAGTCAATGGTCTGAATTCACCAATTAAAAGACAAAGGCCAGCCCACTGGATTAGGAAACAAAACCCATCAGTCTGCTGTCTGCAAGAGACACATCTTAAACTCAAAGAGAAAAACAGTTTGAGAATCAAAGGCTAGCAAAAAGTATACCAAGAAAATGGCAATTTTTAAAAAAGTAAGAGTAGCCATCATAATCTGAAAAATTTGATCTCAAGATGCAAGTCATAACCTGAGAAGGAGGGGTACTACATAATGCTCAAGGGATCTGTAGATCAAGAACCAGTGAGCATAATAAATATATATGTGCCCAAGGAGAGATCCATGAAAAAGAAATCACAGACTCAAAAAATTATAATGGATGACTTCAACACACCACCCTCTGAGAAAGATAGATCTTCAGGGGGAAAAATCTCACCTAGGAGGCTACAGAACTAAACTCTATAATCAGACAACTTGACCTGGTATCATATTATGGCTTTCTAACCAAATGCAAAATAATACATTCTTTTCAAGTACACATGCACATATTAAAAAATAGAGCACATGTTGGGACATAACTCAAGTTGAGTAACTTCAGATATACAGAGGTCACACAGACTAATCAATATCCAGGATGAGGGATGAAACAGGAAATCACAAGAAACCCTAATGAAATTCAAAGATTATTTCCACAGTACTACAAAGGCTTGTACTCCAATGAATACAACAACATGAAAGACATAGACAAATCCTTGGAACAATAATTCCTCCCCAGATTATCCCATGTAGAAATCAAGCATCTAAACAGACCAATGGAAAAGAAAAATAGATAAAATCATCAAGTTACAACCAACTAAAAGAAGTCCCATCCCAGACAGCTTCCCAGGAGAATTCTAACAAGCTGTCAGGGAAGAGTTGACACCAATTCTACACAAGCTTGCCACAGTATAGAAAAGGATAGAAAACTCCAAACACATTCTTTTTTGATTCCCCCAAAGGGGTGCACTGTTCCTGGAAGTACTGCAATACCAGGTCGATGCATGGAGTGGATGGAGCAAGCTTCTATTCCATCTCCCTTCTCCAAAATTCATCTAATCTATTGTCCTTGGATAGAGGATGTATCAGATATTAAACTGATAACAACAGATACTACACTTGATCTCAACCAAAAGGTGGAGAAGTGATCCCCAAACACACTCTATGAAGCTAGTATAACACTGATATCCAAACCTGGCAAGGATCCCACAAGAATAGAGAACTATAGACCAATATCTCTAATGAACAACGATGCAAAAATCCTTAACAAAATCTTGGCCAACAGAATAGAAAAGTATATAAAATGAATATTTCATCACGACCAAGTGGGATTCATGTTAGGCATGTAGGGGTGGCTCCACATCTGAAAGTCCATTAACATGATCCATCACATTGATATGAAAAAGGAAAAGAAGCACATGATAATATCAACAGATGCAGAAAACGCATTTAAACACATTCAACACGCATTCCTAATTAAGACACTCAAGAAGATAGGATTTTACCACAAAATAATACAAGCTATATATATATGAAAAACCAACAGCCAGCATTGCAATCAATGGAGAAAAGATGAAAACAATTTCACTGAAAAAGGGCAGCAGATAAGGATGCCTCTTGTCCCCACTTTTATTCAACATTGTCCTGGAGATCCTAGGTGATAACATAAGGCAATGGAAGGGCATCACGTGTATTCATTTGGGGAAGGAGGAAGTGAAACTGTCACTATTTGCATATGATATGATTTCATATATTGAAAACCCCAAATGCTCCATAATAGGAGTGCTGGAAGCCATAGAGGAATATGGTAGATCGGCAGGATACAAAATCAATAAGCAGAAGTCAATCAGATTGCTTTATACAACTGATGGGTAGTATCCTTCACAATAGTCGATGATAAATTGATATATCTAGGGATATTCCTAACCAAAGCCCTGAAAACTCTGTATAAGGAAAACTTTAGAACATTATTACAAGAAACCAAAAGACCTTCACAAATGGAAGAATTTCGCATGCTCATGGATTGGAAGGCTCAATATAGTAAAGATGCCAATACTATCCAAAGCACTTCACAATTCATTTCAATTCCAATACACTTACCAGCATCTTTATTCGAAGAAATGGAAAAACTGACTACCAGCTTCAAAGGGCAGAAGCCCAGAATAGGCAAAGAACTCTTCAAGAAGAAGAATAAAATGGAGGGCTGGCATTACCAGACTTTAAAACATATACAACCACAGTGGTCAAAACAGCGTGGTAATGGTCTAGTGAGAGATATACAGACCAATGGATAGGTAAATCCAGAAGTAAAATTAACAGCATACAGACAACTAATCTTTGATAAGGGCCCCAAAAATATCAAATTGGAAAAGGATGACCTGTTTTAAAAAAGGAGCTGGAAAAACTGAATATCTACCTGTAGAAAATTGAAGTAAGTCCTTTACCTCATTACATACATAAGAACACATTCAAGGTAGATCAACTTGAATTTGGAGGTAAAACATCAAACTATCAGGATCATTAAGAGAGAATGGGACAAACCAAGGAACCTTGGTGCAGGGAATACATGGGCTATTAGAAGTAAGAGAGGATACACATAGAGGGAAAGTTAAATTAGACCAGTGGGCCATACTACTGATAAAACACGTGTGTACATCGAGAGACTTTATCAAAGGAGTAATGGGAGCCCACAGACTGGGACAATATATTTAGCAATGACCTATCAGACAAAGGGCTTATTACTAATAGCTATAGCACATTAAAAATCTATAATAAGAAAAAAATAAAAAGAGAAAGGTAGATGAAAGTAAAAATTATATATAAACACAAACATAGATATGTACCATATATACTGTAGTATAAGCCAACCTGAATATCCGCCATGACACCTAATTTTACCACAATACACTGCATTAAAAATGTGTTGAAAAACTCGGCTTATACTCAAGTATATATGGTATATATGTAAATATACAAAGATATAAAGATAAATGGATATATATGTATATGTGTATATATATATATGACTTTGGACCTCCACTCAAATCTTACTTCAGTACAAGAATAGGTTGTTCTAATAATTTGGCACTATATGGTACTCACCATCCTGACATGATTGCTGAAGACAAAATGGGTACACAAGCAAATGTGAAGAAAGAGCATGGTGCCCAGTTATTGAAAAATATAGCCAAAAAAGGAAAGAAAAATATAGTGTCTGGGGTCTTAAAGGCTTGAAGACAAACAAGTGGCCATCGAACAGGGATGCAACCAAGCCCACATGGAAGAAGCACACCAACCTGTGTGATCATGAGGTGAAGTTTCTATAGGAATGGGTATCAGAAGTTCATTAAAGTAATAATAATAATAACAAGCAATCAAATAGAAGTGAAGGAAGGAGGATAAAGTGGAGGCCCCAAATCTATCTGAAGATAACTGGATAGTCCCTCACAGAAGGGCCATAAGGAAGGGATGTTAAGTCCAGGATGTGGTGTAGCACTGATGAAAAACACAACTATCCTCTAGTTCTTAAACATTTCTTCCCCTCACTATTAATGGTTCTGGTTTTAGCTCTTAGCCTAGTTAGATATAAGTATGCTCATGTGTATAATTAAGATCATGTGATGCATAAAAATCAAGATAGATAACACTTCAGAAACAGTAATGGGAGTAATGATTCCCCAAGGGTATGGGAAGAGGGTGGGTGGAGAGGTGAAAAGGGGAGAAAGGGAAGAAACTGTATAATAACACTCGAAGGGAATGAATAACAGAATTGTAGGTGAATGGATGGTATAAGACATGGATGATAATAATAATAATAATTTATAACATATATAACATAACAATAAGAAGTCGTGAGGGGAAGGGGATAACGAGGAACTGATAGCAAGGAGTCCAAGAAGAATGAAAATGTTTTGAAAGCTGATACAGGCAACACTTGTATAAGCATGTTTTATCTAATTGAATTATGAATTGCTACATCTGTAAGAGCTCTCAATAAAGTTATAAAATATTATTTCTAAATGAAACGAAACAAAATAAAACCTTTGACTAATGAATGACAAACTATGATGGGTAGTCTAATGTTTCTTTTAATAGCAAAGCATATTAGTCAAACCACAGAGATAGAAAAGAGGTAACAACTGATTATGTACTTTGATGACTGTGCACTGAATCAGGCTAAGTAAGCAAATAATCCCAGAACCCACAGCTATGTCATCAGATAAAATTTACACTGGCAATTTAATTGATTTAAAAAACAAAATTTTCTCAAGGACTGATTTGTTTAATTAGTATTTATTAAGTCATGTAAAGGTAACTAATGTGCCTACTATCATACACTCCTGACTTCCCATAGTTTATAATCTAGTAGAGGAGATACCGTCATTAAGATAAATCCAAAAATGAAACAGGAAAATACCAGATATTCAAACCAGATTGAAGAGTGGGTGTGGAATGAGAAATATCTTTTCTATTTCAGATGGATCTTGGCTGAAGAATACTGAAAACATATTTGCCTGTGTTTCATTGAATGTGAAAAGGCATTTGACTGTGTGGATTTACAATAAAGGATAAAATGAAAAAAATAGGAATTCCAGAACACTTAATCATGCTTAAGCAGTGATGTCAAAAGAATAAAAGGAGATTGTATGGTATAAAGCCAGGAAAGGTGTGTATCCCTTCACCACCTTATCTGAACTGTATGCTGAGCATATAATCAGAGCACAGGATTACATGGAAAAAGCAACATAAGAACTGTAAGAAGATTCATGAACAACTTGCAATGTACAGAAAACACAACCTTCCTTGCTGAAAATAAAGAGGGCATGAATCACTTATGGATGAAGATCAAAGACTGCAGCCTTCCATATGGTTTACACGACACACACACACACACACTCCTCACAACTGGCTGGAGTGACCAATAAGCAACACCAGGATAAACTGAGAAAAGATTGGCATTGTCAAGGATTTCATTTGACTTGGATTCATAAATAATCCCCATGGGAATAGCAGTGAAGATATTCCATGACAAAATTATATTGGGCAAATTTGCTGCAAAAGGCCCTTTAAAGAAGCAAATACATCATTTGAGGACTAAAGGATACCTGATCCAAGGCATGTTATTGTCAATGACCTCATTCATATGTACGTTAAAGCTGGGCAATAAAGTAGACCAGAGACGAATGGATGCCTTTGGATGACTATATTGTAGAACCTCGAACATATGAAGGGGCTTCAAAAACTTCATAGGAAAGTGAAACTAGAAGATAATAGAATTATTCCACAAACTTTTGGAAGCCTACTCATGCCATGGATTGCCAGAAAACTGAACAAACCTGTCTTGGAAGAAGGACAGTCAGCATGCTCTTTAGAAATGAGGATGGTAAGACTTCATCTCATGTATGTTGGACATATTTTCAGGACGCATTTGCCCCTGGAGAATGACCCCATGCTTGGCAAAGTACAGAGTCAGGGGGGTGGGGGGGGAAGAGGAAGACCGTTTAGATGGACACACTGACTGTAGCAATGGGCTCACACAGAGCAACAATTGTGAGGATGGTGCAGGACTGAACAGTATTTCACTCGGTTGTCCTTAGGCTGTTATGAATGAGAATTGACTCGATGACAGCTAACAATAATGGGAGTGAGGGCGTAACCATGGATGCAGGCAACAAGCAATGAGCGTGTCAGGGAATGACATTTCAGAAATTCCATGATCCTTACATCCATCGTCAGGCACTGTTTTAGACAGCTGTGACATAACACTGAACAACATAAACTAAGATTCTTGACCCCCAGGAGCTTGCATATAATTAAAAAGTTATAATAGATGCGCACACATATCTGTATACATCGTGGCTGCTAGTTGCTGCTCAGTTGTACTTCAGAAGGGATCATTGCCCATTCCTGTGCCATTGTCAGGACTGGTGACAGATCAGTCTATTTTAATTCGTAATTGGTTTTCATGGTTGATTTTGGGAAATAGGCTACCTCAATCATTTTAGTTTGAGAAAACAAACCAAAGAAACCCCCAAACTCACTGCCACTGAGTTGCTTATAACTCATAGTGACCCTACAGGGGTGAGGTAGTTAGTTTATTGTGCCAACCTGGCCGATAAAGACATGTGGGGTTATTTTAAGGGGGGAGGGATAAATGGCTCCGTGAACCTCACCTTTTTAGTTTTCTTTTCTCTTGCTCTCTGATGGTTAGGCCCATGTGCAGCTGCCTTCGCCAGTTCCCTGCTTCAGCTGGCAAGGCTCACTTCCTGCAAGACATCCCTGAGGAGAAACCACATGGACCTACCCCGAAGTATCCCTGGGTGCTGGAGCAGCCATGTGGAGACCCCTAGCAAGCAGCACAGAGATGCTTACACATTCACGGATTCAGCTTTCCTCTTGCAGTCGGCATCATAGTGTGTGTTTTGTGAGATGGAGGAGGACTTTGTGAATTGGTGTCAGACATATGGGTTAATGTTGGACTTGTGGGGTTGGGCAGCACTGGGTTGGGATTTTTTTGTGTGTGTGCACTTACCCTTTATATAAAACTCTCTCTTATACATAAGAGTTTCTATGGAATTTCTTCTCTAAAGTACCCAGACTAACACAAGGGGCCACTGTCCCTGTGGGTTGCTGAGACTCTAAATCTTCACAGGGGTAGAAAGTACCATCTCTCTCCCAAGGAGCAGCTGGTGGTTTCACACTGTCGACCTTGAAGTTAGCAGCCCGATAAGCAACTCACTACGCCACCAGGGCTCCTCGCTTAGTTTGAGAGATCAACTGGAACCTGGTCAGCATGATAGCATTACACAAGCCTCCAGTTTTGGGCAGGTGGTGTTGACTGCGCTGAAGATGACTGTGCTGGCTGGGAATCCAACTGGTTTTCAGTATGGAAGTTGAGAAATCTACCATTAAAGGACCACGGTGATAAATATTATGGAAAATCAAAAACTAGCACAAGTTATAGAGAGCCAAAGTTCAGGATACAGAGGAAGTACAATTATACAAATGGGGAGTATAGGTAGCATTGAGGTGATGTGTGAACAAAAAAGAGAAGGGAGTGACAAAACATGGATATCCAAAATTCATGTCAAGGTAATAGCTACTGCCTAGTCTCAAAAGTGGGAGCTAGGTGTGTCTGAGGAAGGCAAGGAGGTCAAAATGATTTGAGGATGTAGAAGAGGTGAAGAAAAAAACAAGGGAGGTACTGTCAGCTATACAAACAGATGAGCTTGAAAAATGCTTCCAAAAATGGAATTGCAGATTTGACAAATGTATTAAGTATAATGGAGAGTACTTTGAAAGTGATAAATTTGTTTTGTAAAAATATTTATGTACATAGCTTTGAAATATTTTTTTCTGTCTTTTGGGGGGTACCCCCTTATATTTGAGATAAATTCTTACCCTCTTAACTTTCTGGCTGTACTTCTTCCAAAATAGATTTGCTATTGTTGTTGTTGTTCTTCTGGCAGTCAATTTTATTTTCAATATCCTTCACCAACACCATAATTTAAATATATCAATTTAATTTAATGTTCCTTATTCACTGCCCTGCTTTCCCATAAATATGAGGAAACTGACAATACTATGTCAACAAAACCTTTGTTCTTTAATACTTTAATAGGTCCTGTGTAATAAACCTGTCCAATGCAATATTTTTTTTAAAACTTTTTATTAGGGGTTCATACAACTCTTATCACAGTCCATACATATACATACATCAATTGTATAAAGCACATCTGTACATTCTTTGCCCTAATCATTTTCTTTTCTTTCTTTCTTTTCCCTTTTATTTTTTTACATTTTATTAGGGGCTCATACAACTCTTATCACAATCCATACATATACATACATCAATTGTATAAAGCACATCCATACATTCCCCGCCCCAATCATTCTCAAAGCATTTGCTCTCCACTTAAGCCCTTTGCATCAGGTCCTCTTTTTTTTCCCCTCCCTCCCCGCTCCCCCTTCCCTCATGTGCCCTTTGTAATTTATACATCGTTATTTTGTCATATCTTGCTCTATCCGGAGTCTCCCTTCCCCCCCTTCTCTGCCGTCCCTCTCCCAGGGAGGAGGTCACATGTGGATCCCTGTAATCAGTTCCCCCTTTCCAACCCACTCTCCCTACACTCTCCCAGCATCGCCCCTCACACCCTTGGTCCTGAAGGTATCATCCACCCTGGATTCCCTGTGCCTCCAGCCCTCATATGTACCAGTGTACTACCTCTGCCCTATCCAGCCCTGCAAGGTAGAATTCGGATCATGGTAGTTGGGGGGAGGAAGCATCCAGGATCTGGGGGAAAGCTGTGCTCTTCGTCGGTACTACCTTGCACCCTGACTGACCCATCTCCTCTCCTAAACCCCTCTATGCGGGGATCTCCAGTGGCCGACACTTGGGCCTTGGGTCTCCACTCTGTACTCCCCCCTTCATTCATTGTGGTATATATATATATATATACACACACACACATATTCTTTTTTTTTTTTTTTTGCATGATGCCTTATACCTGGTCCCTTTGGCACCTCGTGATCGCACTGGCTGGTGTGCTTCTTCCATGTGGGCTTTTTTGCTTCTGAGCTAGATGGCCGCTTGTTTATCTTCAAGCCTTTAAGACCCCAGACACTATCTCTTTTGATAGCCGGCACCATCAGCTTTCTTCGCCACATTTGCTTATGCACCCATTTATCTTCAGCGATCCTATCATGGAGGTGTGCAGCCAATGATATGATGATTTTTTGTTCTTTGATGCCTGATAACTGATCCCTTTGGGACCACTCGCTCACTCAGGCTGGTGTGTTCTTCCATGTGGGCTTTGTTGCTTCTGAGCTACATGGCCGCTTGTTTATCTTCAAGCCTTTAAGACCCCAGTCACTATCTCTTTTGATAGCCGGGCACCATCAGCTTTCTTCACCACATTTACTTGTTCACCCACTTTGGCTTCAGCAGTTGTGTCGGGAGAGTGAGCATCATAGAGTACCAATTTAATAAACGAAAGTATTCATGCATTGAGGGAGTGCTTGAGTAGAGGCCCAAGTTCCTTCCGCCACCTTAATATTAAACCTATAAATGTAGACAATTAGATCTATTTCCCCATCCTCATATATATGTTTGCATGTACACGTCTTTGTCTAGACCTCCATAAATGAATGCAATATTTTAATTGGATGCCTTGACTTAGTGGTTCCATGCACACTGATTATGAATACAAATAAAATTAATTCCTTGGTAAAAAAGAATAAATAGAGTCAAGGGAACAAGAGGAAAGCAATACAAGGTCAGGTCAGAACTGCTCTTGAAGGTCATAGTCAAGACTTAACTTTTTTAAAAAAAAGTTACATAAAAAGGTACTGCTACAAAAGTATAAAAACCTTCAGTAAACAATAATAATAATGACTTGTGGCTTTTATTCCAACTGAGAATAAGAAGTGATGAGAGGGATTTGAACAGAAATATTGCGATCTGATATTTTAAAAGTTCTAGAGTGGATGTTGTATTGAAAAACCTTTTGGAGTCCAGAGTGGGGAAACAGGATGTGATGTATAGACCCCCAGAGTCACCCGGGTGGAGAGAGGGATGGAGGGGGTGGTTTAACCTGGACAGCAGCAAGGAAGACAGTACAATATGTTCCAATTCTACACACAGTTTCTAAGTAGACTCATGGGACTTGTTGACAGATTTGATGCAGGTGTGAAAGAGAGCTCAAAGAGAGGCCAGGTGTTTTGAGTCTTGGTTGATTAGAACGAGATGAGGGAAGTTGCAGGTAGTTAGAAGGCAAGGCCTGGAAATCTAACTAAAAAAATTAGACGTTGAAAATCTTATGGAACCTATGGGGTCACCATGAGTCAGACTCGGTTTCGTGGCCTCTAACCCCAAACAAGGAGACAGAGTATGAGTGTAGATGCTTGAAGGCAAGTGCCTGAGATAGGAAATCGCTTCATTGTGTCGATTTCTCGGTGGAATGGGAATGTGGGCTCAACAACGGCGACAGGAATAGAGATGGGGACATTGTGTGACGTAGTTATCTAAGCAAAGAGTAGGTGAACTTGGGAGGTAAGACAGCACTGCCCAGCAATATTGAAGCCCATGTGAGAGTCAAAAGGATTCCTAGTGAAGGTGTATGGTAGGCATTACCATTGCTAACCGCAGGCTGGCAGTTCAAATCCACCAGCTGCTCTGTGGAAAGATGAAGCTGTCTGTTCCCATAAACACTTAGTCTGAGAAACTAAAGAGCAGTTTACTCGTTTCTACAGGATTGCTATGACTTGGAATGAACTTGATGTCAGTTGGATGGGAGAGGCCAGGTCATCTATTTCTAGTGAGCTGGCCATGCTGCACTAGATATCTCAACCATCATTAAGCAGTGGTGGTTTAAAACATACTTCCTCACCAAAATATCATGGCTTTAAAATGATCTTTCTCAACCTTACTTTGAATTTTGATAACAAGTTAATAGAACTGTTTATTACAGTATATGCACAAACAAATTTTTGCATAAAACTGTATAACTTTTTGTATACAGTTTTCTTGAATTCCCCAAATCTTTCAACTAAGTTATAATTTTAAAGTGATCACTTTATGGTCCTCCTGATTTCATTGCATATATTTCTATTTACTTAGGTTTACATGATTTCAAAAAAATTCTAGTTGGAGTGCAAATTTACGGAGAAAATTCGTTTTCCATTCAGTAGTCGATTCACATTTTGTTTCATGACTTTAGTTGCAGTCCCCACTTCCTTTGGACTCTCTGTTCACACCACATCCTGCTTGCTTGCCTGCCTGCCTGCCTTCTGAGCTTTGTTCTTGTGCAAAAATGCTGCCCCTCTGGCCTCATATGACCTCATATGATTGAGTGCACTGGAAAATACATTCCTCTCTTGTGCCACTGTTCACTTTAGAGGCCTGTCTATTGTTTGGCTGAAAGTTGAATGCCAGCTGGGCCCAGTTCTAACCTTGACTGTAGCTAAGGGCCCTAGTTTCCACCAGACCTGATCAGACCAGGAAGTGTGGTCATTTGGATGAATCTTGTTCTACATTTTTCTCCCACTCTATCCATGATTTTTTATAGTGAGACCATCTAGCAATTAAAAAAATTGCTCAAAACAAAACACACTTCTAACTCATGGCTATTTCATGAGTCTCAAGAGAGCAGGGCTCCCCAGTGTTTTCTGTAGGCATACAGAAAGGATCATGGATGACCTTTGGAATCTGATCACTGGAAGACTTTCTTCCAAGGTGCCTCTGGGTAGATTTGAACCACCAACCTTTTGGTTAGCAGTTGAGCGTGTAAACGCTTATACCACCTAGTGATTCCTTAAGACCAGCGGCCGTGGACTCAATTCCTGCTACTGTATGACAGAATAGAACTGCATTCCATAAGGCTTTCCCTGGCTATTTGGGAAGTTAGATGGTCAGGCCTTTCTTCCAAGGTGCCTCTGGGTGGACTTAAACCTCCAACCTTTTGGTGGGTGGCCAAGGAAGAGAATCATTTCCACTACACGTTGACCAAGCATTCATGAGTAACTAATTGGGCATTAAAAATGGTCAAAAGAATCAACTAAGAAATGGGTTCTGTTAGACGAAGAATCAATGTTGTTGTGGTTGGGTACTATAATGCAGTCAATTCTGCCTCACAGGGACCCTGTGTCCAATGGAACAAAATACTGTTGGTCGGTCCTGTGTCATCCTCACAATTATTGCTCTGTTTAAACTCATTGTTGCAGCCACTGTGTCAATCCCTCTCCTTCAGGGTCTCCCTCTTTTGGCTGAGCAAGCATGGTGTCCTTCTCCAGGGACTGGTCTTTCCTGATCACACGCCCAAAGTACATGAGACAAAGTCTTACCATCCTCACTTCTAAGGAGCATTCTGCCTGTCTTCTAAGACCGATTTGTTTGTTTGGCAGAAGAAGCAATATCAAGTGTTCACTCAGCATTTATTCTATGGAAGGCTATCATCATAGCTCTAGGGCCTGTAAAAATGGAATTTTTAAACTGCTATGGAAGCAAAGCAAGTCTCTTAATAAGGATTACTTTTCAGATGATTACTATGCACATATGTAAAGGAAAGAGCAAGCATGTGTGAGCGCACAATATGAAATATTACATTGCTCAAGAACTAAGAAAGGAGGTACATGTTCACAATAGAATCTGAAATCTTATCACCTTGATGTCATTTGAACTTACTAACAATCCTGATACAATATAAGTTATAAGGGCATGTGAGGAAGAAATTGCATGCCTTTATAAGTAGATGATTAAAAAGCCAATACATTCTCTTGAAGGCATAGGGTGTGGTGGGGCAGGGAGTCAATCATGACACTCCTTGCAATCATCCTAAAGAGGTTCTTTGAAAGCAGAAATAAGGGCTACATGTATGCACATTGAGGCAAGAGAGGCCAGAATGATGCAGACACCATGTGCCAGGTGATTCATATATGACATGATTAGTAATGAAAGCCATGTGGAGAAATGTACCTCAGCCCCCGCCCTCTCTGCTTCTGTTTATTTGAAGCGGGATGGCGGATGAATTATTCGTTTCCAGGAAAAGCAAACATCATGGAGGGATTGATGCATCAGGAAACCTCCTGTCGACAAGATTCTATCTCTGATTGCAGGGGTGTGTGTAGTCACTGAGTATTATTAAAGCACTGCCCTTTATTAAGAGTGTACAGGTTTCTATTTTCCCCGAGGCAATGCCTGTCCCTGGCCTAAGTGTCTTCAAGAGATATCACGACTCCTCCAGGCCTCTGGGAAAGGAACCAGCGCTTGAAGAAAGCGCTTATTTGCTTTGGGTGGTGAAATGGGTCCCTGCCGTAAAGGAAATTAAATGCAATCTTCAGCAAAGCCAGTAACTTCAAAAGAAAATAACTGTTTCCATGTAATATTAGTATTGATTAGTCTCGCCAAACACAATAACAGTAACTCTCGAGTTATTTGAAAGCCACTGGTACAATTTACACGTGATTAAGCTTTTACTCTGAGATTGTCCTAAGAGAAAAAGAAAACAACAGTTTTTGTTTTTCCTTCAGCTACTTTAACCAGATCAATACGATGGCTTATAGTTCGATAGCAAAATCATCGGGGAAAAAACGATTCTTTTTCCATCCAAAATTTCTGAATACTTTTTCAGAGAAAAATTAGGAACCTGTGAAACCAATAAGAATAGATTCTTTACTTTCAACACACATTCACTTAGCACCCTTTCTGCTTCCAATTCAGCATCACAGGGGTTCAAGGACACGAGAGGAAGACACAGGCAGGCAGTACCGAGTCTGAGCAAGCTCTGTGCCGAAGTCTGCCTTTAAGCCAGATGTGTGCATCAGTCAGAATAATACGGTAAAATTCATATCTACAATTAATAACGCCGGTTAGTCAAACATGAGTCTTAGTACATAGTATACCGTGCAATTTTTAAAGCAGAATCATTTTTAAAGAGATGCGGATACATGAAAACATCTTTAACATAATACCAGTTCAAGGCATATTGCAAAGTAGTATCCATTTATTACAACCATTGTATTTACCTCAATTTTTAAAATATCATAGGCATTATGGGTTTGGTTTATAACTCCATTGTACATAAACTGGACATTTATAACCTAGGTGCTGCCTGTAGTTTATTCCGCAAACCTCTTGGGATCTTATTAGGATAACTTGTCCTTAAGCCAGACAAAACACTTTCTCTTAGGTGCCTGGAAAGTTGAGACTGCTATGTGCCTGCTTCATACACTTATTCTCCTCTCCCCCCCACCCCACCCCCAAACCACTTTGTTAGGAGCTAATCCAGCCATCATCCCATTTCGTCGCTCAATCACACCAAGCAGTGTTGTATAATCGCTACCACAATCAGTTTCAAAATCTTTTCTTCTTTTCTCAAATGCCTTGATAAGCTCCCTCTTCCCCTGCCTGCCCCTTACTTACTCCATCACACCTCCTAGGAATGCCATGAAATTATTCTCTCCAGATTCACCTATCCTGGGTTTCACATCATGAGAAACAGAACAATACATACGAGAGCGTCAGGAAGGCTACAGGCAACGATAAAATACAACAGAGATAAACCCCAATGTGGAAAACACAGGAAATACTAAAAACCAGATCAAGCACCACGTGTATCAGAAGGGAGATGAAATGGCAGAGTTTTCACTGTTCCAGTCAGGTGTATCATTTTAATCGGTCGCAGTCGTCTCTCCACTGCTCTCTCTCTGATCACCAGGCTACTCCGGTCCCTCAGTGCTGGTTAGAGGAAAATCTCCGAGGCCTATTCCCTGTGAAGATCCTGCAAATGTATTCTGGGCTACCACAGCCATCCAGAATCTCACAATTTAAGCTCGGATACCATTCCCTCCTTTGAATTTGGGTTATATAATTTACAATCCTTGGCTCATGGCCAGATATTGGTGTGTTTCTTCCGGGTAGACTTAGTGGAGGTCTCACATAGATATCGTAGAGGTCTCACATAGATGGCTGCTTGTTTGAAAACAAGTCTTTAAGACCCCAGTCGTATTTTATTGTACCTATTTTAGGCAGTATTTTATTGTACAAAGGGTCACCTGACTCAACAATCACAACATCATCAATCCCGTAAAAACCAAAACCCTAACAACAACAAAAAGGAATTAGATCATTACACTCGCAAGTTCACAACACCTCAATGAGTGTCCGTCTCCATGCCCCATCTCATATTATTTGGCATTTGGCGAATTCTGTAATCCAGTATGAAGCAACTTTCTCAATGTGTACTGCAATTCGTCCCTTAACCTTCTGTGTTTTCTTCTTTTAAATCATTCTACTGGGGCCTCGTCCAACTCTTATTGCAACCCATCCATACGTCCATTGGGTCGAGCACATCTGCACATATGTTGCCACCATCATTCTCAAAACATTTTCTTTCTACTTGAGCCCTTGGTATCAGCTCATTCCTCCTCTCTCCCACCTTCCCTCCCTCATGAACCCTTGATAATTTATCATTTTTTCCCTATCTCCCAGATGCTATTCTTTCTGACAGCCTGGCATCATGTAATTTCTTCACCACACTTTGCTCTAGCACCCATATCTTCCGTGTTTCCTTCATGAGGGTGAGTATCGAGTGGAATTCGCCCTCTTCTTCTACATGTTCTGCTTTCTCCACTGGTGGTATCTTCCATGTATCTTCCAATGTCTTGGCGATGACTTCACACTTGCGTCTCCTTCGCTTTGCTGGTCTGCCCCTC
This sequence comes from Tenrec ecaudatus, assembly GCF_050624435.1. Taxonomy (NCBI): domain Eukaryota; kingdom Metazoa; phylum Chordata; class Mammalia; order Afrosoricida; family Tenrecidae; genus Tenrec; species Tenrec ecaudatus. The sequence continues at coordinate 164,627,371 of NC_134535.1, read as the reverse complement.
TTCACTGACCTGGCTGTGCAGTTTTGAGCTACTTTCCTCAAAACTGCGCTGTTCTGTTTTCCTTCAAACACAGAAATTAAAAATAAATCACAGGAGTAAAATGCTACTGTGTTGGGGGGTGGGGTGTCAACAGTCAACCAAATGTGTTGCCAACGGGTCACTCCTGACTCACGACAGTCCCTTGTGCTCCATAAGAGAACTGTCCCACAGGGTTTCTATTGGCTTAACAACTAGCCTAAAAGGAGCCCTGGGTATGCACGTGGTGGCAGAGTAAAAGGGCAGCAGCCCAACCCCAACAGCAGCTCCCGAGGAGAAAAGGCCTGGCAATCTGGTCCAGTGACAAACACAAGCTCCAAACCCTTAGGGGGCCATTCTGGTCTGTCCTGTAGGGTCTTGTGAGTTGGAGTCAACCTGATGGAACCAAATAACCCCCAGTGATTACATAGGGGGGGGGGCGGGGGCTGCGAAGTACAAGCTCAGCACTTCGAAACTACCAGCCACTCCATGAAAGACAGATGAAACTTTCTGTTTGCAAAAAGAGTTAGCGTCTCGGAAAGCCACAGGGGTGGTTTCATCCTGCCCTGGAGGGTCACCATGAGTCAGAAAGGACTTGGTGGCAGTGAGGTTTTGTGTTTTTTTGGTTTGTTTTCGTTTTTCACCTAAGCTGCCAGCTCAATCCTAACCGATGGCACAGTGGAAGGCAGACCCGCCAGTCAGCAAATCCCGAAAGATCTTTCTTCACAGCGTTCTCCGTCCATGAAATGTGGCCCAGAAAACATCTAGGTCTCCAAACACCAAGGGTTGTGCCTGGCTTTCATGCCTCCAGTCTGCTCGAGCGTTCGTGACAAAGATAGAAAGCAAGGAATTCAGAGGCACCCACAGCCCACAGTGGTGTCACTTAAACGACTGCTTTGCGTTTGAACTGCTATAGAAATGGCTATTCCGTACTCATTTAGAAAATTATACACTGCAAAGAATTTCCAAAGAAGCATTCTAAACAAACGCAAGGAAAGCCTTACAAAGTATAGGCTGACAAATGCGTGGCGACACATTATATTTTGTTTTAATTCAGTAATCTTCACTTTCTTACCAGCTCCAGCAGCTGCAGCTCCAGCGAAGGCCGCCTGGTCCCGGCCCACAAAAGTTAAGCAAGTTTGTGGATGTTGATTTCGTTACTACGTATCTCCCACCATGTGCTTTGTTTTTCTTGGATCGGGAAAATCCAGCCAAGTATTTCCATAACCAACACGGACGTTGTGGCAGGGAATCCATTCGCCCAGGCGCTGTGGGTGGCAGGCCCCGGACAGGAGAGCTTGTCTGGGCACTCATTCACCACACACTTTGAACACCTTTATGCTGCCCTGTCTTCTGTGTACCAATTCTTTCCAGAGCAAACCACTGTGGCCGACTGATGCTCAGGACCAGAAGGTCCAATGGAAGGCAAGCAGCAGCCTCCTACCCAAACAGCCAAACAATGACTCGGTTGTAGTTGTAGATACACAGCTAACAATTGAACAGCATCGAAGAAACTATATTATTAGCCCAAACTTAATCTAAATGTCCTTATAATGGCACTGTGAATCTGGACTCCAGGTGGTCAAGTCAGGGGACAGCGCCATCTTCCTGAGGAGCCCTGCTGATGCTCTCTGGTAACCAGTGGACCGTTAACTGCCAGGCCATGGGTTCAAACCCACCAGGTACTTTCTTCAGCTCCTCTAAAGATGTATAGCCTTGGACACCCAGGGCGAATGAAACTGGCAAAGTTAATTGGGCCATGTCTGTGACAGTATAAAGATAGGTCTTAGTTAACTTCATATACCGAATTAGTTTAAGTGCTATTCCTGTTGTTAGCTGCCGGGTACTTCATTCTGATCCATGAGTTTGATTCTGTTTGTTTTGTAGGGACAAAGACTGCTCTGTAGTGTTTTCAGAAGTGAATCGCCAAGCCTGCCTCCTGAGGTCCCTTTGGGTGGGTTCAAATCATCAGCCTTTCGGTGAGTAGTTGGGTATTTAACTCCATGGGCCACCCAAGAACCTTTTCTTTCTTTTTGAATCATTTTATAGGGGACTTGTACAGCTCTTATCACCATCCATCCATCCATCCATCCATCCATCCATCCATCCATCCATCCATCCATGTGTCAAGCACGTTTTTACATTTGTTGCCATTACCATTCTCAAAACATTTGCTTTCTACTTGAGCTCTCGGTATCAGCTCCTCATTTTCCCCCCTCCTGCCCTCCTTCCCAAACTCTTGATAATTTATAATTTTTTTCATGTCTTACACTAACCAATGTCTCCCTTCCCCCACTTTTATGTTGTCTGTCCCCCTGGGAGGGGGTTATATGTAGATCATTTTGATCGGTTCCCCCTATCTCCCCCCACCTTCCCCTTACCTGCCTAGTATGGCTACTCTCAATATTGATCCTGAGGGGTTTATCTGTCCTGGATTCCCCATGTTTCCAGCTCTTATCTGTACCCATGTACATGTTGTGGTCTCGCTAGATGTATAAGGTAGAATTGGGATGTCCAGTTGTCTAAAGATGGGCTTTGGGTCTCCACTCTGCACTCCCCATCATTCCCATTGATATGATTTTTGTTCTGGGTCTTTGATGCCTCATACCTGATCCCATCTTCACCTCGTGATCACACAGGCTGGTGTGCCTCTTTGTTGCTTTTCAGATAGATGGCCACTTGTTTACCTTCAAGCCTTTAAGACCCCAGACAGTATAACTTTTGATAACCGGGCACCATCAGCTTTTTTCACCACATTTACTATGCACCCATTTTGTCTTCAGCGATCATGCCGGAAAGGTGAGCATCATAGAATGCCAGGTTATTAGAAAAAAGTGTTCTTGCATTGAGGAAGTACTTGAGTAGAGAGGCCTAATGCCTGCTACCTTGATACTTAACTTATAAATATATATACATAAATTTATTTCCCTATTGTTATATATAAATATATTTACATATGTACATTCCAGTCTTTGGACCTCTATAAGTACTCTTTGTCATCTAGTTCTTTCCTCTATTTCCTTTTACTTTCCTCTTGTCCCACTATCATGTCCAGCCTTCATTTGGGTTTCAGTAATTCCTCTCAACTATATTGCCCTTGATCAAGCCCTACCAGGCATCCTACACCTTCCTCACCACCGATTTGGATCACTTGTTGTCCCTGGGTTTGTTAACACCCACTTTCTTTACCTGCCTCCCTTTTCACATGTCCCCCAGAACCATGGGTCCTGTTGTTTTCTGCTCTGGATTGTTTATCCCGCCTATCTTAGATAGACATGCAGAGACCATAACAAGCACAAAAGCAAGGCAGAAAATCACAAAACCAAACAACAAGAAAAAGCAATGAGAAGAAAAGAAAAGCCTATAAATAGTTCCAGGTCTGTTTGTTGACTTTTGGGAATATTTTCTGGTTAACTCTGCTGGGGTGCCATGCTCTGGCCCCAAAGTCTATTTTTGGTATTCCCCGGGGACTTCATTGCTTTGTTCCCTTTGATGCTCTGTCGCATGCCCTTAGCATTTCATCCTGGTGTGGTGGGGTCAGATTGGGCACAATTCCTGCACTGTGCCTCCAGTGTTGTCCCTCATAGCGATATGGGTCAGTGAGGGACATCTTGTCTCGTGGCAAGACCAGCCCTATGGTTCTTTCTGTGCTTTGGCTACTCTGAGCAGGAATATCGTCTGCAGGGCTTGGTGGGCCAGGATGTGTCCCCCCCTCTCTCCTTCCCTCTTTGTTGGCTCCTGTGTGCTTTGATCCGACATGTCCCTCTCCCTGAGCTGTAGCTTCAGTGCTGTCCTCTATAAGGCTTTCTTCTGGGCGGGGCGGGGGGAGGTGTCCACATAGTAGAGATTGGGGTCAGACCCACAGATTTCTCTATTGGTTCCCTGCTTCATACCATATGTTCCATTCATGCCTTGGAGCACCGGGTTGAAGTCTGGTCCCTCTCTCCCTCTCCTGTGGAAATATAAACAACACTCTCCCCTTGGGTGAGTAAGTGCCTTTTCCTCTGCTACCCATCTTTTTTTTTCTTCGTCTCACCTTTCTTTCTTTTCCCCTCCTTTTTAGTTGACTGCTGAATTGGGTCTGGCCCCTGGCAGAGTACCTGGACCTCACCCCATGAATGTATGCATACATTAGCTTTTTCCCTATGCCCCTTTTGCATTTTTTTTTAAGCTTACCTCAGTGGACTCATGTTGTACTTGTGCTTTTGTGCTTGGCTAACTTCGCTTAGCATGTTTTCTTCCAGTTTTCCCATGCAGTGATGTGCTTCACATGTTCATCATAGTACTCTGTTGTATAGATGTACCACAGCTTTTCAATCCAGTCATCAGTTGATGGAAATTTAGGTTGTGTCCAATTCCTTGAAATTGTGAATATGCTGCAATGAACATTGGAGCACAGATGTCTGGCCTTGGTTTGTTTCTTGTCTCTTCTGGGTCTATTCCCAGTAGGGGAATTGCTGGGTTGTATGGTAACTCGATTTCCATCTGTTTGAGAAATCGCCAGATCGATTGCCCTAGTGGCTGTACATACCTACAGGTCCACCAGCAGTGGATGAGAGTTCCTGTCTCTCCACAGCCCCTCCAACACTTGTTGCTTTCCGAGTTTTTGAACTGGGCTATCTTTGAGGGTGTTAGGTGGTACCTCATTGTTGCTTAATTTGCATTTCTCTTTTGGCTAATGATCATGAACATTTTCTCATGAGTTTATTGGTCACTTGGATTTCTACCCAGGGGCCTTTTCAAATAAGAGTATTCCAAACAGTTGCCTTGGCTTATTGAGTATTTACTCTGTTTTTAAATGTATCTCACGAAAGTCCCTGTGAGGCCTCTTATTACTTCCCTATTGCTGCAAAGAAGCAGCAGGTGTGGGCAGTTTAAAGAAAGCATCTTATAATGCTTTACTAATTCACATTTCTAGCTTTTCAAGTAATCTAAATTTATTTTTTCCCTGATATGACTTGACAAGGACCTTGTGTGTCTCCAAGTTGTGATTCTTACAGAAAATGTACCCAACTGAATGTTTTCCCCTTGAAAATAAAATCTACCAAAGGAGAGAACTTAGAAATCGGAGTGGTGTGCCGGGTTACGCTTTGGGCGGCAAACCCACCAGCTGTTCTGAGGGAGAAAGATGAAGCCTGCTACTCAGAGAAACATTTAGTCTCGGGAACCCACCTGGCACTTCTCCCCTGTCCTGCACGATCGCCAGGAATCAACGTGGCAGTGAGTTGGGTGAGGATCCTCCCCTTGTCACAGATCGGCCCTGCTGAATGTCACTTCTCTGCTCTTCCTGTGAGGAGGATCCTGCACCACAGCACGGCACAAGCAGCAGCAGGTCTGCACTGACACCTGAGGAGCCCTTGAAGCAAACCATCAGAGACAATGCAGCGCCGTTGCCCTGGAAACGCATTGAGCCAGGGTGGTGAGGCGGGGAACATCTCTAGAGCACTGGACACAGGCCTGGTGAGCTCCTCAGATGGCCTGTTCCTGGGTGCTGCTGTTACAGGAAAGCCCCTCGAGGTGGCTCTGAAGCACAGAAACATGCCTCCCGCTGCAGTGCTGGAGACTAACCCTAACCAGCTACATTAGGGTCCAGGCCACATTGATTCCGTCCTGAGTTTGACCAGGTCTCTAACCTTTACTTAGCCCATTCTGTAAAATAAACATGCTTGGGTCATACAAAAAAAAAACAAACACGTGGGAGTAATGATTCTAGATAAAAAGATAGTAAAATGGCACCACAACAAAATACAATGCATAATCTCTGGTTACATTCAAGTTTTGGGGAGTGGTTTTTACATTTGCTTATTTTTTTAAGTAATAAGAAAGAAAGCCTCAAACATTTTATCCTTCAGAGATAATAATATGCACACACAAAACAAGACATAGCAACAAAAGTAAACACAATGATGACCACAACAAAAAGACCAATGACCAAAAATAAATAAAAAATTTAAAAAGGAAAAATCTGTAAGTAGTTCAAGGTCTGTTTGTTTTATCTCTGCAGTGCTATCTAGATAAAATAGGCTGGATGAACAATCTGGAGGAGAAAATGGAACAGATGCTTCCGGGGGGACATGGGAGAGAGGGAGGTGGGAGAAAGGAAGTGGTGTTGACAAACCCAGAGACAAGGGAACAACAAGTGATCCAAAATTAGTGGTAAGGAGGATGAGAGAGGCCTGGTAGGGATTGATCAAGGGCAATGTAACCAAGAGAAATTACTGAAAACCTAATGAAGACTGAGCATGATGGTGGTACAAAAGGAAAGTAAAAGGAAATAGAGGAAAGAACTAGGAGACAAAGGGCACTTATAGAGGTCTAAATATAGACATGTACACATGTAAAAATATTTATATATGATGATGCAGAAATAGATCTATGTGCATATATTTATAGGTTTAGTATTAAGGTAGCAGATGGACATTGGGCCTCCACTCAAGAACTCCATTCCATGATGCATACATTCCTGACACGATCACTGAAGACAAATGTGTGCATAAGCAAATGTGGTGAATAAAGCTGATGGTGCCCGGCTATCAAAAGATATAGTGTCTGGGATCTTAAAGGCTTGAAGGTAAACAAGCAGCCATCTAGCTCAGATGCAACAAAGCCCACATGGAAGAAGCACAGCAGCCTGTGTGACCATGAGGTATCGAAGGGATCAGGTATCAGGCTTCAAAGAAAAAAAAATCATGTCATTGTGAATGAGGGGGAGTGCAGTGTAGACACCCAAAGTCCATCTGTAGGCAACTGGACACCCCCTTACAGGAGGGTTGTGGAGAGGAGATGAGCCAGTCAGGGTGCAGTGTAGCAATGATGAAACATACCACTTTCTTCTAGTTCCTAAATGCTTCCTCACCCCCACCACACTATCATGATCCCAATTTTACCTTGCAAATCTGGCTAGACCATAGGATGTACACTGGTACAGATAGGAACTGGAAACAGGTAACCCAGGGTGGATGATCCCTTCAGGACTAGTGGTGAGAGAGGTGATACTGGGAAGGTGGAGTGGAAAGGGGGAACCAATTGCAAGGATCTATATGTGACCTCCTACCTGGGGGACAGACAACAGAAAAGTGGATGAAGGAAGTCAGACAGTGTAAGACATAACAAAATAATAATTTATAATAAACTATAAAGGGTTCATGAGGGGGGTGGCGGGAAGGGAGGGTGAAAAATGAGGAGCTGATGCCAGGGGCTTAAGTGGAGAGCAAATGTTTTGAGAATGATGAGGGCAATGAATGTACAAATGTGCTTTACACAATTGATGTATGATGATAAGATGACTTATGATAAGGGTTGTATGACCCCCCAATAAAATGATTTAAAAAATGTATCCTTAATTATTCCATAAAGAAAAATAATAGATGCAACAAGTATGCATCCACGAGGATTTGATTTTGCCACAACAAGATGTGCTCCATTCAGACTCACTGGGAGAGGGCGAGATGATCCGTGTTCTCTAGCCCTGAGCACACATGCTAAGCCTGAGAAGTCCTTCAGAGGCTGGCTGTATAAAAGTTTGTGCTTTCTGCAATGGAACAATTTCAACGTGGTAGAATGAGCTCAGTGATGAAATTATTTCCTCTTTCCACCAGCAAGTATTTGAGTGCCTCCTACGTGCCTGGCATTTTCTTGGCAATCAGAACACCAAGCTCAACACGCATGGTACAGTTCTTGCCCGGTGAGGTTTGTAATCTATCTAGCAAGAGATAAGCCTTATTGAACAAGTCACATTCTTCACTGTGCATGTGATAAGTCTGCCAGAACTTATAGTAGGCAGCACAGTTAGCACTGAAACAGAGGCACAGAAGCTACGGGTCAAAGAGAACCCGCTTTTTAGTAGTCAGGTTGGAAATGTGAATGGGGGAGGAATTAATAACCCAGTCCTCTAATATTAAATATATATGTAACTTCAATCTTTAAATAATTTATATTTTCAAAAATCAGCATATAAAAACGACTCCAAGATTAACTCTTGGTCCCTTCATAAAAGGTACCTTGGGAGAGGAAAGGGTGTACAATCATTGTAACGTTGCTTCCACTGTTCGAAACCCATTTGAAAAGAATGCGTCAACAGAACCAAAGGTTTTGAATGCCTTTAATACAAAAATTCCTTTTCCTGTGGAGACAGCCTTTTTGAACCAACTCAGAGTCATTCAAAGCCAGGTTTAATGGAAACCGAGTGTATGATCCACCTGGGAGATGTCAGTTTTAAAATTAAAACTATCACTTGACTCTAAGAATAACGAGCTGTCTTCATTTTGTACTGCACGTTCGTTCTGTCTTGGAAGACAGCCCTATCAATTTGTCAACACCTTTCAGTCCTACGAGGGCTCTCTGACAGTGTCTAAAATTTTTATGGTTCTCCTAAGTGTCATCCTGGAATTTTTATGAAGAACTCCAGGTTATGCGTGCAGTAATTTTTCAGCACACCTCTGAAGGGAGAGGAGATCACACATTCTGTGGCAGGGCGGGAAAAATCGCCGAAAGGGCTTCAGGCATCTCTCTCTCTCCATCTATCTCTCTATTTTTCTCTCTCCTCCACCACCCCCACACTGCACAAGGTCTTCTTTCCTAAAAGGAAATGTGCAACATTAACCACAATTTCAAGCACCCCTCCTGCAGTGCTATTAAGATCCCCCTACCCTCGAAAATACAGGGAATGAATTTGAGAGAAGTTGTGATGAGGGTGTCACTTCTCTCATTTTGTACACTGCGCTTTTATTCCATTTCAGCTTTCATGTTAGGTCTGCCCTCCTTGTGCAGACTGAGAAGCATCAGTAATTAACAGCACATTCAGGCAGGAAGAATTTCCCCCGGCCCCGCCCGTACTTTTATTGGGGGCTCTTCCAGCTCTTATCACAATCCATACATTCATCTAGTGTGTCAAGCACCTTTGCACATATGCCGCCATCATTTTCAAAGCATTCTCTTCCCACTTGAGCCCCTGATATCAGCTCCCCATTTCTTCCCCATTCCCTCCCCCACCCACCCTCCCTCCCTCACCCTTGATAAGTTATAGATTATTATTTCCATGTCTTACACCGTCCTCTGTTGCACCTCATCCACTTTTCCGTTGTTCATCCCCCTGGGAGGGGTTTTTAGTTTGATCCTTTTGATCGAGTCCCCATTTTCCACCCCCACCCTCTCCTAATCCTCCTGGTATCTCTAGTCTGCTTGTTGGAGGAAGAATTCTTGAAGAGAGATTTGACTCCATAAACGGTTCTGCTTCCTGGGTGGGCCCACAGCACCAGAACTGCTACTGATAGTCCCCAAGGAAACACTGAATCCAGACAGTCTGCAGATAACAAAGTCCCTGAGAAACAAGGAACCCCTGCCACAGAAGGAAAGTCATGCAAACCTATCTTTCTGTAATGTAAGCTTACTTATGTATATAAGCAAACTGTAAGTGGTAATATAGCCCTTTGTTATTTTAACACCTATGCATTCCTTCTCATTGCAGGGGTGTTCACAGATCTTCTGCCCAAGTCCAAGCCAAGTTTACATTTCTCTTAGGACTTAGTTCAGCTGACATCAGGCCTTATTACTGACGGAGGCCCACAGGACATTGTTGAAGTTCATTTGTAAACACACTTTAACAAATGTATTCAGAGTTGCTTTTATCTGTGCACTGCAAGACAAACAAACAAACAAACAAACAAACAAACAGACAAACAGACAGAATGCTAACTTCTTCAGGGACCCCAGAAGGTCCTTCCTTTCTAATTGTGCTGCCCTTCCACTTTCTGCCTCCTTTTGTATTTCTCTCTGTAAACACCGTAAATCTTATAACATGTTCTGAAGAATATCATAATAGAAATTATGATTTTCTAAAAGAAGAGCAGAATGGCCAAGTAGAAGAATTCTAAGCTTTGGCCAAACAGAAGTCCGGGCTCTACCCAGGGGGTCTCCTGGGTAGCACAGGACGCAGTCGCTGTTTGAGTCAAGAGAAATGGACGAGGTCGGGCTTGACCGTGAGCTGGCGCCGTGACTCAGTAGCCATATACCTTCCTAAAGCGAGTTGAGACATCTGAAGGTAGGTTTTATGGATAGTAAGTGAGCTGATACAGGGGCTCTGCTTTTGGAGGGAGGCATGAAAGGCAGGGGAAGAGCCAATTAGGCATTCCTTGATTCAAAGGTTGGAGTCTCTGGGTGTGCAAAGCTAAGTGCTCAGATACTGAGAGTTTGGTGGTTCAAATCTACCTGGAGCCCCTCCTCAGAAGAAGGGGCTACTATGCCCAAAAGGCCATCACCTTAAAAAACCCCACAGGGCGTCGTCTCATTGTGAAACACAGGGAGAGCCATAAGACAAAACTGACTTGGTGGCAACTGGTTTGACCCAAAGATGACTGATTACAACCATTGTCTCTGAGTCTTATCTGTGGCTGAGTTTGCCTCCAAATTCTACCTCTAGGCAAGCTCTAGACTTTTCTTCCCAGGGACCAGATGATCTCCCAGGTCTTCGAAGCCCCCAGGGTGCACGGTGACAAAGTGAGGAGGAGAGAACGCCTTGAGAACCAATTGGCGAGTTGACACCTTCACTCTGCACAGAACAGGGATCCACACCCATGGACTCGTGAGTCTGATGGAGCACCTGGATTATTGCCAGGAAGGGAACAGGGCCCCTAGGAGGTCGCTCTCTTTCCTGCCCTTCACGTCCATGTATATAAGGTAATAGAATGAGCTCTAAAAGTCTGCGGGGTTCCTTTCAACTGTGCCATGCTGTCACCCCATGGGCTGTGTGCCAACGTTCAGATTTCAACCATCTCCCCTCCCCTGGCAGGAGTGTGCCTTCCACCTAAAAGTTATCATTGTATATCTTTTCCTCTACGAGATATTTCTGTGATACATCTTGAAACATAATGTTTCACCATTGTAACTATTAGAGTTAGAAGAGCCCTTGGTGGAAAGTGTGTATGTGTGTGTGTGTGTATATATAAATAAAATGACGGGGCAGTGTTTCTGTGTGTGTGCATATATAAAAAAGTGGTCAATCGATCAACATTCATACACACACTGCCCCGTCACTTTAAAACTGAAGCCCAACAGTCAGTGTCCCCCTCAAGGTCACCGAGAGAGGCCTGGCAGGGAACTGCATTCGGGGCCCCTAGGTCTTTGCTTTGTCTTTTTTTTCTTTTTCTGTTCTACCCTGGAACCTCAGAAATGATTTCTAACTTCAGATGGTCCTTTTCAGTTGCCATTTTACTGCCAGGAAAAGGATGGGTGTTTTTAAGAAGGGCAACTGTAAAGTCGTTCTCTGTCCCTGCGTGGGCTATTTACAGGCAGTTATGTTCACTCTCTGTGTGACGGATGGAGGAAGGCGCACGTTTGTGGCATCACTGACTGACACCCGTGTGAACTGATGAGCACTGACTGATTGAAGGCTACAGACACTAATAAACTCCAGAGTCTGTTCCTAAGAAAATGCGTTGTATGCGTCATCTCGGCTATTTTAGGGTGCTGTCTTCAACTGAATGTAAGCTAGCACGGGTGATTCTGAACTTAAATGTGATTTTAATGAGGGAAGGAAAGGAGAGAGGATAACATTGTCCTCAGGGTTTGGCTACTGGCTATATTAAAAAAGTCAATCGATCAACATTTATAAGATGTTACTTGCAATATTATTATTTGGATAACAGCTCCAATTGTGCCTTTAGGTTTATTGATTTATATTAACGGAGCACAGATGGTCGTGAGAAGGGAGGCAGCAGGTGGTTGTTTCTGAGGTGGGACAGATTCATCAATTTGTGTAAAGGTACTCAGATACTGTGCGATGTTACACAGGCAGTAATATATGGTATTTGTCTAGGGATTGCTAGTTTATAAAACTTCATCACCGACGGGTGGTCACTACATCCATCTCTGGAGTCAGCTTTATCTCTGGAGCCACGACATCCATCTCTGGAGCCAGCTTTATCTGGATCTCAACTATAAAATGAAATGGGAAGGTCCTTTGTGAACCAGAATATCAAATACTCTAGATAGGTATATGAAGAATTACTACTTGCATTTTGCATTAAAAACTATCAGATGCCCATTCTGGAACCAGATGGTTATATGTGGTAGAGATTACTCTAACCCATAATTCCCAGCTTGCTACACCATAATTTTGCTCCAATTTTAGGCTTTCGCTGACAAGCACTCCAGAGGAAGTGGAAAATCCAAAGGCTTCAACCAAGGGCAGTTGAATAAAGACCAGGGGCAGCACAATAATGCCGTCCTCAACTCAGAGCAAACACCCCCTAACAAGAGTGATTTTTAACGTCCTAAAAATAAGTATTTTAATGAAATTCTATGAGAATTACATGCAAATAATTTCCCAGCTTAAAAAAAAACCCCTCCAAGCCTTCCTTTGCTACTCTTTCTACATCTGGGTTCGCATTTGATATGTGACACCGCAAAGCGTGCGGGGCTGCAGAAATGCTTCTCTCTGGGACCAGGAGGTTAGACAAATGTGTGCTCGGTTTACACAGTCCCCTTGACAAGTCTGTCTCCTCTACCAAGCCTGAGACCCTGCAAGGGGAAAAGGTTGCTTTCTTCTGCCACCAGCACCCTCTTCTACCCTCCACATTCAGTAGAAATTTCAACAGGTCTTTGAGTGCTTACCATGATCCAGGCCTCAAAGACATCAAGCTAAGAGCTTGTGAAAAATCCAAAGAGTGCAGAGTACTCTTTACACTCCTACAGAGTAAAGAGTGTTAAAGGAGCTGTCTAATTCAGGTAGGAACCCACCGAAGCAAAGCCCCAGACAAAGACGGTCCAAACACTGAACACCGTGGTCGGTAAGAAGCTCTCGTGGTGTCAAGACGAAGTGCTTGACTTCTCAGGAAAGGTCAGTTGTTCGAACCCACCACTGACTCTGGGAGAAAAGACCTGGGAATCTGTTCCCATCAGGCTGACTCAGCTGGAGACTCTATTCTGACTCAGAGAGACCTAGAATGTAGGGGTTCGGGGCTGTCAGTCTTTATGGGAGCAGAAAATCTCAGCTTTCTCCCATAGGGTGGCTGGTGTGTTCAAACTGCTGAACTTGTGGCTTGCAGCCCAGCCAAGGTCAGAGCTGGGTGAACAACTTCGTAATGAGAGTTCATTTCCATAGAGACAACAGCCTAGGAAACCCTATGGGGCAGTTCTACTCTCTTCTACAGGGTCCCTCTGAGTTAAAATCAACGGACGCCATGCAACATTATTGGTATTGTACAACCTTTGCCACTTTTGAGAAATTCAAATGTAATGGACAAATCATATTTGTGTGTGTGTATACACACACACACACACACACACAGGATTGTTTAAGCACATTTGTGTGGAAAAAGTCCATTATCTTTTCATTTGATATTTCGGTGAAACTTTCAAAGCACCTCCATTGTGTATTCTATCACACATTGGATATACATACACAGAAATAAAGTTATTTTAAAATGTATGAAACAAAAATAATGAATATTTATTAAAAACATACACAAAACTCATCAGAGGTGTGCTCATATCAATACTTAGTGTCCTAGGTGTAGTTTTGGTATTGGCCCCCAAAGGAAGTTATTTTTCATAGAAAGCTTTGGACTTATTATTATTTATTATGAGTAATAACTCCCTTCATGTAATTTTGAAGTGTTTGTTCCACATACATTATTTTTAACCTGGAATCTCTTGGCTAGTACAGCATCTGGCGTCCTTAAATAAAATGGAAAATACATTGCAAAAATATATTCCAGGTAGCAATTTCTAAGTCAACTCTCATTTAACCTGTTTGTTTTTAAGTTTGTTGATTGCAAATAGATTTGTAGCATGACAAGGCAGTGCATGTTAAGCACATTCCCATCCTGGTGGGGATATCTGGTGTACTAGTCAAGAGAATGTTCAATGCATGCGTAGAGTGACATACAAGTAGCAGGGACATCTGTCACAAATCATTCCACGTTTTCCTCACTCGCCGTCCAGGGCCTTCTAATTGTGATCCTTTTTGGATCCGCTGGTGTGCTAGCAGAGCACCATTTACTCCCTCTGATCTCAGTATCCTGGAGGCTGGTGTTAGTGTGGTCCATGTGCCCACTGGACTAAAGTTTTCATTTATCTTTGGATTTCCTTATTCTTCTTCCCTCCGGTGGGGAGAGACCAATCTGTGTACCTTAGCTGGCTGCTCATGAGTTTTTAAGACCCTGGTCCCGAGTCCCCATAGGAGATGTGGAACATGATCTTTGTCTTTGCAAACTATGCTGTGTCAGTTGACACCAATGCCTCTGATACTGTGATCCTGAGCCCCAGGCCCAGTGGCTCAATCGCTCACGTGTTTGGTTATGTCCATGAAGTTTTTCATAACTTTGGCTCAGTTTGTTTCACCACATATTCATGGTTATATGTGCAGCAAAGGGAGATACACACATATAAATATCCTCATACACAGATTCATGTGTACACTCCCACTTTCCCCCCTATACTTATTGAGCTTGCATGTCTACCCAAGCATCTACTTATAGGTCACCACGATGGTAGAATTGTGTATATAATAGTATTTGCTTCTTTAACTCTTTGAGTAAGCTTTTTCATTTCATTAGGACTCCATCTTAAGCATAATTCTACAATTGTAAAGGCAATGCTTAAATTCCATATTTTATTTGTAGGTGCTTCAATATGGGGCACAGTTCATGCACGTTTATGAATGTGTTTCTAATAGCTGTTGGTGCTGAACTTGTTTGTACCACCATCACTGGACCAGCATTTTTAGATGACAGTCTGCAAAGGTCCATAAAAGAAAAGGGTATATCAATCCATTAGCAATTTCTAACAGGCATAAGAAACGATTGAATTAAGTGACTGCAAATGAATCCAATTTCTATCTTTTGTCAAAGCACCAGGATGCAACCCTCTACGCAGAACTGTCACACAAGTTAACAATTCAAAAGCACATCAAGAGAACCACACTCATTAAAAGTACCAGTAGCCTACATGTGACCCGAGACCACTTCGAAGGTCCTTGTTTGCTGCTGTGGGGGCTTTTGACTTCGTGCAGCCTAACTGGAATGCCAGATAAGTAATCTGGCCGGGGAGGTGTGACTCTATTGGCTTGTCAAGTGTTGTCACTTTCTTGCCAGTTCTAGATAACTGAACATTATTAAGCACCAAAATATCTCGGAGCAAGGTCTTTATTAAAAAAAAGCCCACTGGGCGTGTATATGCTTATCCTTTTTTTTTTCATTAGTGAAAATAGAACACAGCATTCTGGGCTTTATTTTGCATGCATCCTGAGACGTCAGTGACCAGTATAAAATGGGAGGTCAGGAAGGAAGCGGCAGATTGGTGTGGGTAGGGGAGAAGAAATGACAAAGACGCTGAAAAGGAACAAGAGTATATGCAGAGTCCGGCTTCCATCAGTATCGCGGTGAAGCTGGATACACTTTGGAGCTAGAAACACAGAAGCATAAAGTGCTGGGGCTGTTACTGAGGGGAAAGCCTGAGAATGGCACATATTAAGGGGGAGAGATGAGCAGGCAAGGGGATTGATCTCGACAAGTTTAAATATCAAAGTGTTTTATGCATACACGGGGTCTTCAAAAAGCTCATGGATCATCCGGTTACCTCGTAATTCCATTTTTTTGAGAAGCTTTCTACGCAAACGAGTGCTCATGGAGTTGACCCATGGTGATCCTGTGTGTGGCACAACATAAATGTGATCCAGAGAGCTGAAGAAATACTAATTTCGTTTGTGTGCGTTGGTCCTGTTGAAAATATAGAGTAGAGGATACTCCTCTCTTCAATCATTTTTACATGTGCAGTGCAGTTGGCATTGGTTGTAATTCTTGGGCTTGTGTGACTGTCCTCACCCTCCTTTGCTCCCCAGGAAATAAAAGGTTGGGTTTTTTTTGGAAGTAGATTTTCAGTTTCTTCTGAGTCTTTGCTGCAACGTTTGGTTAACAATTAAACCAGAAACTCACTTTCACCAGCCAGGAACTCCAAAGGTGTTATGCAAAGGACTTCAAAAAGCTTGTGGAAAACTTCTATTACCTTTGTATTCCACTTTTTTGCATGGAGTTTGTTTTTAAGTTTGTACCCATTAACATCTTTTTATTGTTGTTGTTTCTTTTCTTAATCACTTCATTGGGGGCTCGTACAACTCTGTCACCATGCATCCATGCATCCATCCATCCATCCATCCATGTGTCAAGCACATTTGTACATTTGTTGCTATCATCATTCTCAAAACATTTGCTTTCTACTTGAGCCCCTGGTATCAGCTCATTTTCCCCCTCCATTCCTGACCCCTCCTTCACAAACTCTTGATAATTTATAAATTATTATTATTTTGTCATGTCTTACACTGTTTGATGTTTCCCTTCACCTACTTTTCTGTTGTCCTTTCCCCGGACAGGGGGGTTACATGTAGATTCTTGTGATCGGTTTCCCCTTTCTACTCCACCTTCGCTCCACCCTCCCAGTATTGTCACTCTCACCACTGGTCCTGAGGGGTTATTCTGTCCTGGATTCCCTGTGTTTCCAGTTCCTACCCGTACCAGTGTACATCCTCTGGTCTAGCCAGATTTGTAAGGGAGAATTGGGATCATGATAGTGGGGGTAGGCGGGTGGGAGAAGGAAGCATTAAAGAACTGGAGGAAAGCTATATGTTTCATCATTGCTACACTGCACCCTGACGGATTAATCTCCCAGCAACCCTTCTGTAAGGGGATGTTCAATTGCCTACAGATGGGCTTTGGGTCCCCACTCCACACCCCTCCTCATTCACAATAATATTGGGTTTTTTTTTGTTTTTGTTTTTTGATGCCTGATACCTGAACCCATAGACACCTCATGTTGCATGCAGTGTTTAAAAACCCCTCACATGGGTAGTTGGAAATATGACGTAGAACTCAGAGGACAAAATGTTGGAGAAGAAAAGCCGAGAGTACTAAGAATACTAACATTGACATGGCTGAATCTAACCTCTTTAAATAAATAAGGCACAGCACGGCCAGAGAGTAGTATGGCCACAGAAGCCACGAACAGAGAATGTCTTGACTGGAAGGGAGTGAGGAGCTATTCTAAAGGCAGGTTAGATGCTGGCTCAGATTAGACAAAGCTATGACTTACTAGACAGCACAGAAAGTGCTGGTCACCTCGTCAGAACACTTGTGAAGGGATGGCGGGAGTAGAACATGGATCAGAGAGAGCTGAGACATGACCAGGTGACGTGGGGCAGAGGTCACGGGCAGATCACACATATAAGAGTTTACAAGATATTTAAAACAAAAGTTATGTTGTCCCAAGACAGAAGTTGATCTAGAGAAAGTCAAGGATGCTGGATTTGAAGGGGAAAGGCAAGGGGGATGCTGTAGCAAATCCAAAAGCTAATTGGGTGATAGATCTATAGCAGCAGAATCACGGTGGACAAGGGCACATACACACACACACACACACACACACACTTCCCACCATCACGGTAGAATCGAGGGTAATTAAAGAAGGGATACTGAGATAATGAAGTAAAGTAACAAGGGCACTCTCTCATTTAGAAGCGAGCTGCAATCACATTTAATTAGCCAAAAAGATGTTCCCTGGAGCAATCACTGACCTCAATCTCTACGCTGGTACATATCAGAACTCCTTCAGGAAAATAAGTGAATACTTTGGAAAGTTTTCAATATGTGAAAATAAACCAGTCCTGCATTTATGGAGGTCTAAATATAATCATGCACATATGTAAATATATTTATATAGGACAGTGGGGAAATAGATTTATGTACACATATTTCTAAGTTTAGTACCATGTTTCCCCCAAAATAAGGCACTATCTTATTTTTATTTTCCCTCAAGAAGACACACTATGGCTTATTTTCAGGGAGGTCTTATTTTTATTAAGTATGGCACAACAACCTACGTTTATTCAAATATAGTGAAGTCGTTGTCTTCTGGAACATCGACCCACGGTGCTGAGTCCAATGGCAGCCACAGCTTTCCTTCTTCCCCCTGAGCACACACAATACCTGAAGCAGAGCGTCCTGCTCCTCACTTCACTGAGCAGACTTTGACTTCCACTGTCCCTGTCTCCCTCTATGCCTCCACTTGCAGCCGACCTTATGGATGGGGCTGCCCGCACCTCTGTGGTCACCTCCAAGATAGCAGCTGTCACGATGGGGCAGATGAGAAGGGCTGCCCTTCTTCGTGACTGCTCTTCGCCTGTATGCTGCATAGCCACGCCCATCACTGTCTTATTCCGGGGTATGGCTTATATTGTACAAATGCTTAGAAATCCTGCTACAGTTTATTTTATGGGTATGTCTTATTTTGGGGGAAACATGGTATTAAGGTGGCAGATGGACTTTGGGCCTCCACTCAAGTACTCCCTCAATGCAAGAACACTTTGTTCTATTAAACTGGCATTCCACGATGCTCACCTTCCTGACACAATTGCTGAAGACAAAGTAGGTGCATAAGCAAATGTGGTGCAGAAAGCTGATGGTGCCCGGCTATCAAAAGATATAGCATCTGGGGTCTTAAAGGCTTGAAGTTAAACAAGGGGCCATCTAGCTGAGAAGCAACAAAGCCCACATGGAAGAAGCACACTAGCCTGCATGATCACGAGATGTCCATAGGATCAGGTATCAGGCATCAAAGACTCAGAACAAAAAATCCTATATATCAGAATGATGGGGAGTGCAGAATGGAGACCCAAAGCCCATCTGTAGGCAAATGGACATCCCCTTACAGAAGGGTCATGGGGAGGAGACCAGCCAGTAAGGGTGCAGTATAGCACCAATCAAACATACAACTTTTCTCTAGTTCTTTAATGCTTCCTCCCCACCCACTATCCAATTCTACCTTATAAATCTGGCTAGACCAGCACCTGTACATAGGTACAGATAAGAGATGGAAACACAGGGAATCCAGGACAGATAAACCCCTCAGGACCAACATTGAGAGTAGCAATACCAGGAGGGTAAGGGGGAGGAAGGGGGAGAAAGGAGGAACTGATCACAATGATCTACATATAACCCCCTCCCTGAGAGATGGACAACAGAAAAGTGGGGTAAAGGAGACACTGATCAGTGAAAGACATGAAAAAATAATAATTTATAAATTATCAAGAGTTCATGAGGGTGGGAGGGTGGGGAATGGAGGGGAAAAATAAGGAACTGATACCAAGGGCTCAAGTAGAAAGCAAATCTTTTGAGAATAATGATGGCAACAAATATAAAAATTTGCTTGAGAGACTGGATGGATGGATGGACTGTGATGAGTTGTATGAGCCCCCAGTAAATGATTAAAAAACTATAAAACCAGTCCTTCTACAGAAGAATTCTAACCAAAAGGAAGAAAATGTGACACAGAATTCAAAGTTCTCATAGAATTCACACTTGCTGAAGCAATTGATACCAAACGAATTCCCAAAATGCATGCTGACGTAATCTTTAAAGCTAAAACAAAAAATGCCTCCTGAAGCCTTAAACCAGACAGTAGCTTGGCTTAATTATGAATGGATGCCTGTCTTGATCATTGTGTTTTTTAAAGAACTATTCAGATGGGATCAGATTGACAGCAGTTAACTCATAAGGTGAGACAGGAAGCTTAGGAGGTGGCGTGTTTCTTAATAGTAGAGGAGCAATTTCGAAGAAACAGAATGGAAGTCATGGTGCACTTTAAGAATGGAATGAATGTTTTTACATTGAAAGTGTAGACACACCAGCCTGTGTGATCGAGTGGTCCCAAAGGGATCAGTTACCAGGCATCAAAGAACAAAAAAATCATATCATTGACTGCACACCTCCATGATAGGATCGCTGAAGACAAATGGGTGAATAAGCAAATGTGGTGAAGAAAGCTGATGGTGCCCGGCTATCAAAAGAGATAGTGTCTGGGGTCTTAAAGGCTTGAAGGTGAACAAGCGGCCATCAAGCTCAGAAGCAAAAAAGCCCACATGGAAGAAGCACACCAGCCAGTGCGATCACGAGGTGCCAAGGGACCAGGTATAAGGCATCATGCAAAAAAAACAAACAACGATATAAGTGTGTGTATGTATGTGTATATATATGTATATATATACCATATTAAATGAAGGGGGAAGTGCAGAGTGGAGACCCAAGGCCCAAGTGTCGGCCAATGGAGATCCCCTCATAGAGGCGTTTAGGAGAGGAGATGGGTTAATTAGGATGCGAGGTAGTACCGATGAAGAACACAGCTTTCCCCCAGATCCTGGATGCTTCCTCCCCCCAACTACCATGATCCGAATTCTACCTTGCAGGCCTGGATAGAGGGCTGGAGGTACAGGGAATCCAGGGTGGATGATACCTTCAGGACCAAGGGTGTGAGGGACGATGCTGGGAGAGTGGAGGGTGAGTGGGTTGGAAAGGGGGAACTGATTACAAGGATCCACATGTGACCTCTTCCCTGGGAGAGGGACAGCAGAGAAGGGGGGAAGGGAGACTCCGGATAGGGCAAGATATGACAAAATAACAAGGTATAAATTACCAAGGGCACATGAGGGAGGGGGGAAAGGGGAAGGAGGGGAAAAAAAAAGAGGACCTGATGCAAGGGGCTTAAGTGGAGAGCAAATGCCTTGAGAATGATTGGGGCAGGGAATGTATGGATGTGCTTTATACAATTGATGTATGTATATGTATGGATGGTGATAAGAGTTGTATGAGTCCCTAATAAAATGTAAAAAAAGAAAAGAGGAGAAAAAAATGATTAGGGCAAAGACCGTACAGATGTGCTTTATACAATTGATGTATGTATATGTATGAACTGTGATAAGAATTGTATGAGCCCCTAATAAATTGTTAAAATTAAAAAAAAAGAACATAAAAAAAGAAAGTGTAGAACATTTTAATCTGTATATGCTTTGTTGTGTATATTTTCAACATTCAAAAATAAGTTAATATTTTTTAAAAGCAGCCCTGTATTAATGTTAGAGCTGGAACCTAATCCCTGTAGGAATCTTTCCCTTATCTAACCTTCGGGAACTTCTCTCTCAGCTATAAGCGTTAAATGTGTTGGGTAAGCCAAGGGCACCCTTGTTTATTTACAGAAAGCCACCTGAGGAGCCCTGGGGGCATAGTGGTTACGTTGGGTTGGTATCTGTGACGTTAGTGGTTCAAAACCACCAATGGCTCCACAAGGGAAAGAGGAGGCTTTCTACTCCAGTAAAGAGTCACAGTCTCAGAAAGCCACAGGGGCAGTCCTACCCTGTCCTACCTTCCCTCAAGGGGGAACCTGGGGATCTGCTTTAGCCCCCAGACTCCACTAGGGCATCACTACACTGTCACATGACCTGCTATGGGTCAGCATCAGTCAGATGGCACCTACTAACAACTGAATGCCCCAAATAAGGGAATAAAGCATGAATTGAAATGATACTCCTAATTTCTCGCACGTCTTCCTTTTATTCATTATGGATTATTATTTTGGTTTTAATTTGAGACAAATACATATTATTGATTTTTTCTTAAACGTGTACATATTTTAAAAGGCCTAAAATAAGAGGGGGATTCATCATGTCTGTGGGGGAAGAAAATCTAAGTCAAAGACAATGGAAATTTTCCACAAACATTTTGAAGCTGCCTTGTAGATTACTGCTTTCCTTTTATAAAGTGCTAGCGAGGGAGCCTCCAATATGGATTACAACTCAGTGTAAACAAAACAGACGTCCTCACAGTAGGGCCAGTAGGCAACATCATGCTAAATGAAACAAAGATGGAAGTTGTCAGGGATTTTGTTAGGCCTGGATCCATAATCAAAACTCGTGGAAGCAGCAGTCAAGAAATCAAATGAAGTTCTATCACACTGCGGAAGTTTTATCTTTCTTTGTTCATTTATTAATCTCTGCATACTACAATTCATTTTCTATGAAGCGGAGCTGGTACTCATATCTCTTTTACTGGTTGGTTTAGGAGAAACTGAGACCATATGTAAATAAAACATTAGTTATGCTACCCGATATTTGGAGACATTATTTATACACACACAGACCTATAGACTCATGTGGATATCTAGATATCAAACAATAGTTTGATGGTATCTGATACTAAGACTTATAGTGTGTACACAATTGCCATGATCTGATTGAATGTTTTTATTGTAGATAGTCTACATGAGTATATAGACTGAAATATTCTATCTGAGCAGGCAGACTAAGCGCTTACCCTTTTGTTGAGAAGACATTGGTGAATAGATACAACAGGTAGGCTGCCATTTATCTGCTCTCTCTGCCTGTGCATCTGTCTGTCTGGGAAGACTAAGGGGCAGCGACTGATGTAGATGAGAGAAACCCAGTGAACCTATGATCTCTTTCTGCTTTCTGCTTCTCTTAGATTAAATGTAGGCTTATCGACAGAAAGATTTACAAAGATATGCTCTTGATCTAGACTTTCTCCTTTTTCGTCACAGCTTTCTTTTGTAGGTAGATCAGCATCTTTTTTACCATATATACTCAAGTATAAGCCATCCCAAATATAAGCCAAGGTACCTAATTTTACCACAAAAACGGCATTAAAGATGTGCTGAAAAACTCGGCAATGCACGCGTATATAGGGTAAGTTTTTTTCCAAGTGTTATTGGCAAGTAATTTACATATAATTCAATAGTTCAATCACATCCAATAGAATTGTACTATCAGCCCCACATCGGTTTTGAGCATCCTCCCCCCACATGTTTAAATTGTCTTTAAGATGAGTTGTGCGATCACAATCTGTTCCAGTGCTCCCTCCCCACTCCCCTTTTCATTCTTTACTCCCCAAATCCCCCTTCCCTCCCTATCTCCCCGCCCTCCACATCCATCCCCTATATCCCCTTGTACCCACTGTTATCATTATGCCTCCACTTCTCCTGTGCTTCACAGTGGGGAGACCCAACAGAAAACAACAAAAAAATTGTGGTAAGGTGGCAAGGATAAAACCAAGATAGAATACAGATAAACATATGACGGATGTGTAAGAAGGGAAAGACCCCGAACAACATTAAAAGAGCCACGGAAGCATTTTCTGTCATGGATCCAGTAAGAGACACTTGCCTTCAGAGCAAATTCAGGTCTCGTCTCTATAGGGTGGTCAACTGGCCAAGTATCCAGTTCAATCCAGCATAATCAAGATCACAATGCTTTTTGCCTGATAGTCAGGCTGTCTGAGACATTTCTGCAGCATTTTTAACTGAAGCCCTACACAGTGTAGCAGGACCTCCAATGATGTCATATAATACACAGCAATCATTTGCATTTCACATGTCCAAACTTCTACACAGGCTTCTGGCTGCTCTTCTTATTTTTTTCAAGACAGATGGTTTGTTCTTCCGGCAGTCTGCCCTACCTTTCATATTTTTCACCAAGACCATAATTCAAACAAATCAATTCTTTGGTCTTCTATATTCATTGTCTGAAGAGCATTAATAAAGTTTCTTTTCAAAACGGAGACAAGCAATTGTGGGAATAATCTATGAACTTGTAAGCATGGGGAAATTTCTCCTAAGAGACAAGCCCTATGTCTCTATGTTCAGCCAATGGCAGCCAGCCAATATCTTTGCTCATGTGTTAGTTATTTACTGAAATAACAAGTGAAATCCATGCATTAGCCATTTATGTAGGACAGTGATTGTGACACATGTGTAGTATGTCCAAAGACTGCATCTTGAAGGACAAAAAATCCTCAGTGGGATTTTAACACAGATTGGGTAACGATGTGTCCTAAGCCCTAAAGAAATTCCCAAGATGAATTTACAGTGACATCAAAGGAGGAGTGAAATAGGGCAATAAACATAGATTCCCAACATCAATTGAGCTACAGGAAATGGGTACATCATATGTTATAAAATCAGTGTGGGAAGATTCTATGCTTTTAAATTGTGTGCTTCCTATACTATGTCCATTAGTAGACCACAGAGGCGAGGACGTGGCAAAAGATGAGGCGAAAGAGGGAGGGAACTCTGTGGGCAATCAGTTGTAAGCATGAGACCCGGGAGAAGTTGAGGAGCGGATGAAGGCAACTGGCATTGGAAATTACGAGACCAGAGTTTGGGGTTAGTATTTGGAAAGAACCTTGAGGAGGAGGCGGGAAAGCAGGTAGGTTCGCAGTTCCAGAAGAGCTTTGACAACATGCAGGCAATAAATAGAACGGTGGGGAACTTCCCAAGAGAAGGCCTTAAGATTTACACGAATCTGATGATATCAGGTCCATGAGGAAGAACCAGGGGCAACCAGGACGCGTGGGAAGCCTGGGCATGGTCTAGGAAACCGGGAAATAGCTGGTCTCTTGGGTAACTGCAAAAACTCACTGGTATCAATAGCAGGCTCAGCTTTAAAGGAGAGAAATGTCACCCTCAGTGTGAACCCTTCATGGGCCATCAAGCTAATTCAGGCCTCATTTCACTGCACCCCATCAAGCTCCATCCGGCCTGGCGAATGGAAAGGAACGCTGCAGCACTTGGAGAACTAGAAGTTCACCACGTTGGGGAGTGATGCTCTCCTTCTGGTGACTCTGGAGCAGACTCAAGCTGCAGTTGCCAAATAACAGCCAGGAGACAAGCGTGGTCTGGGGAGTCCAGCAACTGAACATGCGCGCGCGCTTTAACCTCCTTAGGATTCCTGAAAGATAAGCAAGCAGAAAGTGCGGAGTGGCAGAGCACTCGCCCCTGGCGAGCTTCTACTACGCAAGCTCCTTCCCTAGACTTCCCGCCCCCAGTGCTGTGCACTTTGGAAAGCATAAGGAACAGATGTAACTGTGGTACAGCTAGCCTCCGACTCAGGGGAGCAGCGTGGACCCTGCGGTGGGAACCTTGTGGTCCACACTGCTTTCACTGGCCTGTTTTTTTCAGAAGACCACTTCCCTTGAAGCCTGGTCAGAATCCAAGTAGCACACAGCCTCCATGGACAGATGGGGAGGGGCTGCACATACAGTGCCCTGGGCAGGAATCAAACCCAGGCCTTACACGTGGAAGGTAACAACTCTACTGCTGTGTACCAGTAAGGAGAATCTAATCAATGGTTCTCAACCTTCCTAATGCTGCGACCCTTTCATACAATTCCTCATGTGGTGGTGACCCCTGAGATGGTTAAAGTTTATTGTGCCAACCTGGCCGATAAACACATGTGGATTCATTGAAGGGCGGAGGGATAAATGGCTCTGTGAGCCTCGCCTTTTTAGTTCTAAGGTCTGTGTTTTCTGATGGTCGGACCAGGGCGTAGTTGCCTTAGCCAGTTCCCTGCTTCAGCTGACAAGGCTCACTTCCTGAAAGACATCCCCAAGGAGAAGCCGCACAGAACTACCCTGATGTAGCCCTGGGTGCTGGAGCAGCCATGTGGAGACCCCTGCCAGCGCTGAGATGCTTACACATTCCCTGACTCATTTTCCTCCTGCAATCGGCATCATTGCATGTATTCTGTGAGATGGAGGATGACTTTGTAGATTGGTTTTGGACATATGGGCTGATGTTGGACTTGTGGGCTTGGGCAGCATTGGGTTGGGATGTTTTCTTGATGTGCACTTACCCAAAACTCTCTTATACATGTAAATTTCTGTGGATTTGTTTCTCTAATGTACCCAGACTAACACCCCCCCAACCATAAAATTATTTCCGTTGCTACATCATCACTGTAATTTTGCCACTGTTCTGAATTGGGCGACCCCTGTGAAAGGGTCATTCGACCCCCAGGTTGAGAACCGCTGATCTAAGTCATAAAAACCCAGGTGGCAGAGGAGGGCAGCCCCTGAGGGTGATCTTTACAGGAGCAGATTGGAGGTCTTTATTCCCCCAAGGAGAAGATGGGTGGATCTGTGCCACAAGGACCTCTTTCAGTAACGGCCATTGCTGTATGTCATCAGAGTCGATGTCAACTCCCAGTGACACTCTATGACAGGGTGGAGCTGCCCCTGGGGTTGTCTTGGCTGTTGTCCTTACAGGAGCAGACACTGGGTCATTTCTCCAGGAAGCCTCTGACGGACTCAAACCTCCCATCCTCTCAGTCATAGGTGAGCACTTAACTGATCCACCCCCAGGGCCCCATGCAACAAGGCTAGCAGGATAAACATAATTCTCCCTCAAAATACAAGTCACAGCCATGTAATGGCCAAGAGCGGAGGATTCCCAGCCCGGCCGACAAAGAGAAAGGCCTCCAAGAGCTCCACCAAGGGGAGGGTATGAAGGGAGGCCCAGAGAAGGCACCTGGTGATGAGATGGGAAGACCGGATGAAGGACCAGCAGGAAATGAAAACTGGAAAGGCAGGCTAAGAGGAGCCAGTTCATGCGCTGCCTTTGAAGCCTGGGAAATGAGTTTTGATTTCTAAGACCAGTGGGAAGTCCCACAGGTAGACACAGGATCGGGGTTAAGGTTAAGAAAGTCACCTGGGGCGGAAGGACCTTGGACCTCTACTCAAGCACTCCCTCAATGCATGAATACTTTCATTTATTAAATTGGTACTCTATGATGCTCACTCTCCCGACACAACTGCTGAAGCCAAAGTGGGTGAACAAGTAAATGTGGTGAAGAAAGCTGATGGTGCCCGGCTATCAAAAGAGATAGTGACTGGGGTCTTAAAGGCTTGAAGATAAACAAGTGGCCACCTAGCTCAGAAGCAACAAAGCCCACATGGAAGAACACACCAGCCTGAGTGAGCGAGTGATCCCAAAGGGATCAGTTATCAGGCATCAAAGAACAAAAAATCATCATATCATTGGCTGCACACCTCCATGATAGGATCGCTGAAGACAAATGGGTGCATAAGCAAATGTGGAGAAGAAAGCTGATGGTGCCCGGCTATCAAAAGAGATAGTGTCTGGGGTCTTAAAGGCTTGAAGATAAACAAGCGGCCATCTAGCTCAGAAGCAAAAAAAGCCCACATGGAAGAAGCACACCAGCCAGTGCGATCACGAGGTGCCAAAGGGACCAGGTATAAGGCATCATGCAAAAAAAAAAAAAAGAATATGTGTGTGTGTGTGTATACATATGTGTGTATATATACATATATATATACCACATTGAATGAAGGGGGAAGTGCAGAGTGGAGACCCAAGGCCCAAGTGTCGGTCACTGGAGATCCCCTCATAGAGGGGTTTAGGAGAGGAGATGGGTCAGTCAGGGTGCAAGGTAGTACCGACGAAGAGCACAGCTTTCCCCCAGATCCTGGATGCTTCCTCCCCCCAACTACCAATATCCGAATTCTACCTTGCAGGGCTGGATAGGGCAGAGGTTGTACACTGGTACATATGAGGGCTGGAGGCACAAGGAACCCAGGGTGGATGATACCTTCAGGACCAAGGGTGTGAGGGGCGATGTTGGGAGAGTGTAGAGTGAGTGGGTTGGAAAGGGGAAACTGATTACAGGGATCCACATGTGACCTCCTCCCTGGGAGAGGAACGGCAGAGAAGGGGGGGAAGGGGGACTCCGGATAGAGCAAGATATGACAAAATAACGATGTATAAATTACCAAAGGCACATGAAGGAGGGGGAAGAGGGGAGGGAGGGGAAAAAAAAGAGGACCTGATGCAAAGGGCTTAAGTGGAGAGCAAATGCTTTGAGAATGATTGGGGCGGGGAATGTAAGGATGTGCGTTATACAATTGATGTATGTATATGTATGGATTGTGATAAGAGTTGTATGAGTCCCTAATAAAATGTAAAAAAAAGAAAAGGGGAAAAAAAAGAAAGAAAGAAAAGAAAATGATTAGGGCAAAGAATGTACAGATGTGCTTTATACAATTGATGTATGTATATGTATGGACTGTGATAAGAGTTGTATGAGCCCCTAATAAAACGTTAAAAAAAAAGTCATCTGGTTGTGTGTACAGAAACATGACACTGGAAAGGACCAAGGGGGGGAAACAGGTCAACGGCTGTGTTCGTACTAATAGCACAGGAGAGAAAAGACGTGGGATTGAATCAGCATGGCAGCAACAGCGATGGAGAAAGAAGTGGTACAAATAGTCGTGGCTGAGGCCTGGGTCCAGGAGAGAGGGGTAGAGAGGAGCTGAGGAAGCTGTTGGTTCGCACAACTGGGTTGGTGTTGCTTACATTACCAAGACAAGATTTCATCTTGAGTATATCCTTAGCATGGTGCTTGGCACATAGCTAATATTAAGAATCAGTCTCTGGAGCATACGAAGCATTGTGCCACACGACCTGCAGCGATAGACCTTATTTATTGCATCTTACGATGGAAAGGCTGGGGATCTAACCATAAGCAATGTGTTCAAAATAATCCTCTTTTATTTCAGGGTGTGTGTGTGGGGGGGACCGAGGATCAGCCATTTAAAATCCTTAACACGGAGTGTCACACCGACGCACACCAGTCATCATGAGGCAGAATCAGCCAGATGGTTCTGGGCTTAGATGGTCTAAAATCAGAGCAGTCAGCGCCAGAGCCAGATTGTACGTCAGAGCTACGTTTCCCTACCCTGGGATGTTGCTTGGTGCCATAGAGCTAGTTCAGATTCATAGCAGAACCACGCACAATGGTATAATTCACTGCCTGGTCCTGGACCATCCTCCCAATTGTTCTGACGTTTGAGCCCGTGATTGCGGCCACTGTGTCAGTCCATCCTAGGCTCCTAGCAACGGCCAATCCTTCTCCCACAGAGAGCCAATCAATGCACCAAAGTATTTATGGTAGCGTTGAGTGTGACCAAGCCTCTTAAATATAGGGCTGGACACATTTTGTAAATGCTAGGCTTCTCTATCAGACCCCAAACTCTGCTCTGGCAGAGTAGAACTGTGCTCAGTGGGTTTTCAAAGGCTCTAAGCCATTTTTATTTCTGGAAATAAACTTCCATGCCTGTCTTTTGAGGCAACATTGGCTGGAGTTGAACTTCCAGCCCTTTCCTGAGCTGCTAAGTTTGTTACCTGCTTTCACCATGCAGATCTGCAGTCACCTAAGGAGCTTACTGAAACACAGGCTTTGTTTCAGATTCAGGAGATCTGGGATGCAGCCTTAGAACACATATTCCAAACAGGCTCCTAGGTGATGCTCGTGCTGCTTGTCTGAGGACCACACAGTGAGCATCCAGGTGCTGGTTAAATTATTAATGGGATGAAAAACATAAATTGATCTGCTCTTTGGATTTGATCATAAAATTGTCCAGAAAGTTAAATTCAGCACGACAGAGTTGTGCGCAGAAAAGTCCATGAAAAAGTCACAAAATTCCAAATATCCCCAAAGTACCACTTTTAAGTATGGTCTATACTAAAGGAAAAGAGTTCAAAAGAAATTTATTAACATTACCTGCAGTTCAAAACGCAGGGGCTAATGATCTTTTCCCCACAATGCAAATTTCTCTGACAAGCAAACCCAACCCAACCCTATCCTGTACAGAAAATAAATCTGTCTGGCAGTTTGGGACTCTGCTTTGTCGTAATCCTTTGCCCAGGGTTTTAGTCAGAGAGAACGAGCTTACCACTCTCGGTTGCACTGAGCCATACACATCAGTGAGGTTCTTCCAGGTGTACTCATGAAGGAAGAGCTAGATTCAACATAGGCAGTCAAGGTGTGCTGGGGACCCTTTTTGGTGAATGGCAATATAGACCTCTTACTAGGTAGTTGTGCTTAGGTGCTGTCGAATCAGTACCAACTCATAATGACCTCTATGTACAACAGAATGAAGACCACCTGGTCCCATGACAACCTCGCTGTTATAGTTGAGACCATTGTTGCTAGAGGCAGAACTCAAACTCACTTCCATCGAGTCAATGCTGGCTCATTGCGACCCCCCTGTGGGGCTCTGAGTCTGTAACTGTTTACTAGAGTAGAAAGCCCAGTCTTTCTGACGTCGGAGCTGCTGGTGGTTTCAAACTGCTGACAATGACAGTGTAGATCGCAGCCCAACCTGTAACCGCTATGCCTGCAGGGTTCCTATTGCTCAGTGGAGGGTCCCTCCTTTTACAAGGTCAATCTCATTAACCAACATTGTTGCAAAGAACATGGGGCAGTCGTCTTTCTGTGTGACCCTGTTTAACGATATTTTTTTAAGAAAAAAAGAGAAGTGCTTATTTTTTGTTTACTTGATCTATTTTTTTTTTAAAAAGAGGCCTTAATGTACTGACATAATGTACTGACAGTTCTGTAGGATAAGATTTTCCAGAGGGATTCAATTCAAACAAGGCAAAAGATGGTGGACATGCAGAAGAGATGATACACTAAATCCTCAGCAGAGGGTAAGCTACCTCATTTCCTTTTGCCAGAGGTGATCTGAATATATACACAATAGATGATGACGAATATGCTATGGCCTAATAAGTTAAGCCCTCTCTAGACGTAGGAGCCCTGCTGGTATAGTGATAATGTGCTCGGCTGCTAACTGCAAGGTCAGCAGTTTGAAACCAGGAGATCGACATGGCGGCTTTCTACCCCAGTAAAGAGTTACAGTCTCAGAACCCCAGTCCTATAGGGCCGCTAGGAGTTGGCCTTGACTGGATGGTGGGTGAGTTTGATTTTTGTGCATGTGTGAGAACAGAAGACATAGTCAAATGGGAGGGAAATGCCTTGTGATGCAAGAATACTGCTCTAAAGCTGTGTTAGTCTGGATAAGCTAGGGGAAAAAAATCCACAGAAACTCATATGTATAAGAGAGAGTTTTATATAAAGGGTAAGTGTACATTAAGAAAGCATTCCAACCCAGTGCTGCCCAAGCCCACAAGTCCAACATTAGCCCATATGTCCAACACCAATCCACAAAGTCCTCCTCCATCTCACAAAACACACACAATGATGCCGACTGCAGGAGGAAAGCCGAATCAGTGAATGTGTAAGCATCTCAGTGCTGGCAGGGGTCTCCACATGGCTGCTCCAGCACCCGGGGCTGCATTGGGGTAGGTCCATGTGGCTTCTCCTTGGGGATGTCTTGTAGGAAGTGAGCCTTGCCAGCTGAAGCAGGGAACTGGCTAAGGCAGCTATACCCTGGTCTGACCATCAGAAAGCACGAGATCTGAGAACTAGAAAGGCGAGCCTCACTGAGCCATTTATCTCTCTGGCCTTCAACGAACCCCATGTGTGTTTATTGGCCAGGTTGGCACAACAAACCTTAACTATCTCAAAAGCCATTTGATTTCTTGCTATACACATAAGAAACAAAACTTTACAGTGAACAGAGACAATTACAATCGGGTTTAAAACAGTGCTAACTTGACATAAGAGATTTAATGTACTTTGATGACAAAGCAAACCTAAAACAATAAGCCCGTCAATACTAAGTCAATTCCAATCATGGGCCCCCACAATATGTGCCCCAACACACCCTCCACATTCTGCTACTTACTCTGCTCTGCAGTTTGAGAACCACTGCTCCAGGACCAGATCAGCTCTGCCACACCTCTTCCTGACAATCTTTAAATGATGCTCGTCTTTAATCCCTTCCTAAAATTTAACAGTAAAGCAAGCATCCCTCCCTTCTCTCTCTCTATTTTTACTTTCCCCCTGCTTATTTTATTCCACTCGCTATAATTTCAGGTCCTCTAGGCCCTTTAGAGATAAAGAAATAAATTCGGAGTGTCTTCCTCCTATAAACTTGTATGAAAAATTTATTTTCTTTCATTGGCAACATCCTCTAAACTAGGGCTATGTCGTACCTCCAATGAACAGTTTCTCTCCATCAATCTAAGACTCCTTACATCTGGCTTCCAACCCTTCCACAATCTTCTCAAGCTGTTCTCCCCAAGGACAGTGACAGCCTCTTATTTTCTGAACTTCAAAGCTGTGTTCCTCCTCAATCTTTTTGCCACGTTTGACACCGCTGAACACTCCCAAACTCTGGGCTTCCTAAAAAGAGCATGATCCCAATTCTCTGCTTCTGTGATCCATTTGCCAGTGCCTCTTTCTTCTTTAACCGCACACAGTCATCTCCCCATGCTCTCTCATTAGCCTCATCCATGTTCTCTCTTCCACACTGACCTCATATGGATTCACTGCGTCCTTCTAGACAACAATGCCAAAATCATCCTCTTAGCCAAATTTCTCATCTTAGCTGCCTATCAGCCAAAGACACAGCCTTGTAAATATCTCCAAATGTGTGGTCCACGGGTACCTCACAATGAAGACCTCTCAAAACTCCATTTATTTTTTTTGTTTTGGATCCAAACTAACTTTGGAATTTAATTTCTCTGGATATATAAAAAATTTCATATCATTTTTTCCCAAAACATAGTGGAGCATGTCCCAACGTAGGCTTCATGGTCTTTTAGAAAAACTTGTTTGTTTCTCTGGAAAAGAGGGTTCTACGGACAAACTCGTTAGGGCAATGGTCTAACAACATCTTCTCAGAGATTCCCCGTGTACAAGAGCACGTGGGAGGCTCTGAGAGACCCTGCACACACACACAAGAAACACATATGCCACTCAGAATTAATTCAAGCACGGTTCCCATTCCTTCCATTATCCTGAGTGAGGTGGCTCAGAACCCCACCCAACCTACTTCAGGGGAAGTATGCTCAACGCACATGCTAAAAGTTTAGCAGTGCAAAGCTACCTGTCATTCCTTGGGAGAAAGATGAGGCTTTCTGGCCCTTTAAAGACTGATAGCTTTGGAAGTTGCTAAGGCGCCGTTCCAATCTATCCGGTGGGTCACGAGGACTTGGAATGGTCTTGAAGGCAGTGAGTTTGTTTGTTATTGCCTTGATCATCCGCGGACTCTCTTGCTTCTTGTATCGGATTATGTTCCCCGCTTGCTTATTTTTCCCATCCAGGGAGTCTTTACTCCTGTGGAATTAACCACCCCTCTTTCATCCTCTGTTCCCATTAACCAAACCTGTTTAGTTTAAGGCTGGATCAATTTGTCTGAAGTATAGCTAGCGTGATTTTACTCCCTGCTTCAAAGCTGTCGCTAAGGAATAAATGTCACTGTGCAGAAAGTAGGACTCAAGGTCCTTCCTCAACCCCCTTGACCTCTGCTTACTCTCCTTTTCTTTCCACCCATCCTTCTACACCCTATGTTCCATCAAAAATATATTCCTTGCCCTCAACCTCGCTCACATCGGGCTCTGCTTTATGCTGTCTCCTGCTTCATCATGGAAAGCCATCCTGCGGTGTCAAAATAACTCAAAACCTTACCTACCCTCCACAGCTCAGCTACAAAGCCCCCTCTCCGGGGCTGCCTGATGTCCACCAGAAATCACCTCTGCTTTTTGTGAATGTCGGTGCTTATTACCTCTGGCCTCTGTCTTCACAAAGAGGCATGGTGGGAACACACATATTGTCTCTTGTTCACATTTATCTTCCCAGCTGCACCTAACCTAGTGCCCTGCTCAGCAAGCGCTAGAAATAACCTGGATAATGAATAATAAGGATCAAATTATGCTGACCTGTACACAGAAGAGAAAACGAATGCTTTTAAATTAAAAACCAGTGACATTGGAAGCACCTTTTCCAAAAGTGTTTCCAGGCCATGTGTGACAGAGAATTCTCCATGTTCTTCCTTAAAGCGCAACCCTCTTTTAAATACTAAGTGCTGTAATTTTGTTAAATTGATGCTCAATGGGCAGTTATCAACATCAAGTTCAAGATAAACTATCAGACATAGTAATTTGTGCCAATTTCCAGAGCCTCAGCTGCTGGACAATTTCCTCTCTCATTCTAGAGAGGAATCAGATGTGTTCAGCTTCTTAGAAAAGAAAGACACACACACACACACACACACACACACACACACACACCAAACCCAAGCCCACTGCTATTAAATCTATTTCGGTTCATTCATAGAAACCCCATAGTTTCCTATGGGGACAGCCTAGGGCTGTACAGACCCAGTACAGGGTTTCCAAAGTTGTAAATCTTTTCAAAAGCACACTGCCTCATCTCTCACCCACAGAGTACCTGGAGGGTTCAAACCATTAACCTTTTGATGAGCAGCAAGTGCTCAACTACTGCATACCACCAGGGCGCTTTAACACTTTAATGCTAAACTGAAAAGTAACGAAGCGATGTCAACATATTATCAAAATTCAATGACGATGCGGCAAAGCAACACCAACGATTCTTCCACGCTAACATGTCCACACTCAAGACACATCTGATATGGAAAAACAGGGGCAAATTCAAATTATTATATAACAAAGAAGCCACATCCACTTGGGTCAAAGCAAAAACTTGGGACAAAACATTGGGAAAAGTAGGTGAAAGGAGATGTCAGTCAGTGCGAGATATGACAAAATAATGATTTATAAATTAACAAGGGTTCATGAGGGAGATGGGAGCGGGGAGGGAGGAGGAAAAAGGAGGAGCTGATTTAGGGGCTTACATGGAGAGCAAATGTTTTGAGAATGATGAGGGTAACAAATGTACAAATGTGATCCACACAACTGATGTATGTATGGATTGTGATAGGAGTTGTATGAGCCCCAATAAAATGATTGAAAAACCCCAAACATTTGACTGCAGCTTTGAGTCGTTTCAAAAACAAAGGGTAACCCTTGAAAATTAATAGAATTGTCAACCTCTCCCTTTTCCTTTCCTCATTATAGTATTGTTT
The DNA here is from genome assembly GCF_050624435.1 of Tenrec ecaudatus. Taxonomy (NCBI): domain Eukaryota; kingdom Metazoa; phylum Chordata; class Mammalia; order Afrosoricida; family Tenrecidae; genus Tenrec; species Tenrec ecaudatus. The sequence continues at coordinate 164,592,935 of NC_134535.1, read as the reverse complement.
ATTCTTTGCTCGTTCCGTTTCCAACTTGAATGACATGGTCATCTTTTCCTAACACTCCAGCCGCTCCATTTCTCACTTGATCCTCTAAACATTTGTCTGTAAGACTTAACATTCCAAAACTGATGAAGATGAATGAAAGATTACATAAAATTTTAAAAACCCACATTTCTACACATAAAGGTATATACCTTTATATATACATGTCTGTATCTATCTATGTGTACACACATGCACACAAATATACAGACATGCATACACACATACGCAACTTTTTCAGATAGCTAATAAATTTTACACTGCGTTGCTACAATTTGTAATTGATGGCAACCAACAACAATATGAAGGGGTACACACACAAAAAACCCTGGAATTGTGCTGGGCGGAGTGGAGCTTTCATAGTACGCGTATTTTACCACTAGGCGAGCATCAGCAACTTGCTCTAGGTTGGTGCATCCAGTAGCGTTGGCTAGGAAGGTTCTCTCTGGTCGCAGTGAATTGTTTCATGAAAGCAGCTTCATTCAAACCTCATTTTTTGTGTGTGTGATGGCTGATTTAAGAGAACGACATGTGGCTGTGAAATTTTGTTTCTTACTTGGGAAAAATGCCGCAGAAACTGTTTAGATGTTGAACACAGCTTACAAGGACAGTGCTGTGGGAAACACTCAAGTGCAAGCGTGGGTTTCTCATTTCAAAAACGGTAAGATGTGGAGGGATGACAAGCCTCACTCTTGTGTCCATCAACGGATGAAAATGTCGACAAAATTCATGCACTTGTGCTCGGAGATTGACGAGGGACCATTAAAGAGATGGGGAAGTTATATGGATTATCTTGGAGCAAATGTTAATGGAAAAGTTAAGAATGAGAAGGGTCACTGATAAATGTGTGTCTTGGGTTCTGACGGACCCCGAAAAGGAGCACTGAGTAATTAGAAAGACGCCATGCTTTGGAAGAACAGATCCAAAAGGACCCAGACATTTTTTTCCCCAAGGTCATTACCGGCTATGAGACATGGTGCTATTCGTATGAGCCTGAAAGCAAACATCAATCAAGCCAGTGGAAGATGCCACCGTGACTTCGCCCTACCCCCCATCCCAGAAGCTCATCAAGTGAGATAAAAGAACAAGATGATGCTCCTTTGTTTTTGTTTTTGATTTTTTACATGAGGGGGGTAGTGAATTTGGAGTTCATTCTACTAGGTCAGACTGTTTATCAAGCTTTCTATTAAGAGGTTCTGAAAAGATAGTGTGACAGTGTGTAACAAAACAGCCCGATTTGTAGCAGAAGGGGATTGGCTTTGCCACCATGACAATACACCTGCTCCTGCAGCCATCTCAGTGTGTCAGCTTTCGGCAATAAACAGCATGCCTCTCTTGCCCCACACACTTTGCTCCCATGATCTCACTCTGTGCAACTTCTTTTTGTTTCCGTGAATGCAGAGGGACACGAAAGGGCACTGATTTGAGACATAGAGGAGATGAAGAAGAAAGTGAGGGAGGTGCTCTCAGCTATCCAAACAGATGAGTTTGAAAAATATTTCCAAGAATGGAATAGCAGATTTGACCAATGTATTAAGTATAGTGGAGAGTACTTTGAAGGTTGTTTTGTAAAAAAATTTTAATACATAGCTTTAAAAAAATCTGTTTTCTTTGGGTAGGGGGTAACCCCTTACACATTGATATAGTCCTAAACAAAAATAATTATAAAAGACATACATTGAGAAGTCTCACGCCCACCTCTAGTTACCTCCTTTCTACCACAGGTAGTAGTTTTTACTGGTTTTTATGTACCCTTCCAGTGCCTTTTTATACACACAATCATATATGAAAATATTTCCTTTGTTTAATTTCTTACCCCAAAGCTACCTTAATTATTTGTTTTGAATATTTCTTTCTCATTTCACAAATATACATAAATCAGTAATGTGGGACATCATCTCATTCCATTTTAAAAACTGAGTAATATTCCACTCTGTGGGTCATGTGCATTTACTTCAATCAGTCCCTTACGGATGAAGCCTGGGTAATTTCCAATCTTTTACATTAAAGTGAAATGGATAAACATGTGTTGGGCAAGCGTTTGTCTGCATTTGGGCAAGCATAACTCCAGGAAAAATACAAATGAATCCACATGACCAACGCTCCGATGAGAAATGCTAAAAGGTGTCTGACTCCTCCGGGCATGGCAGGTAGCAGAGGGAGGTCTGCCAGTTGACTTTATCAAAGAGATGGCATCTCTGTTTTTTGTTGATTTGTTTAGCATTTTTACCTTTAATGAGTAAAGCTGAATGTAAGGCCTACATGAATTCCTTTTTGAACTCTTTCTGAACTGTCAGCTCATATGATTTGCTCATGTTTCAAGAACAACTGTGGTTCTTTTTCTACGTTTTAATAAGTCTATTAAAGAGATTGCTTCGTTTGATTATGACTTGTAAATATCTTTCCCCCACTCCCCATTTATCACATGTTTTTTTGACTTTGTGTATGTGGCTGTAGCATCAAAAGACTTCTTTTTCTTTGTGTTTTAAAAATTAAATTAAACTGATCAACTCTTTCCTTCGGGAGTTTGCACAATGATAAGAAAGGCCTTCCCTTATCCAAGAATATTGAAAACAAAAACAAGGAAAAACAATAAAAACCCCAAACCATGTAATTTTCTCTTTGGTTTTATGGCTTTGGTTTTAACTTTTACATCTCTGATCTATTTGGAGTTTACTCTGGTATGTGGTAAGAAGTGGAGATCCAAGTTGATCTTTTCTCCAGATGGCTACCAAGTTATCCCAGTACCGTTTATTTAAAAGTCAGTCTTTCCCCCACTGTTTTGAAATGTGGCCTTTATCAGATGCTAAATTCCCGAAGTATTTGGCTCAATTTGTGGTATGTCTACTCTATTTCCCTCGTTTCTCTACCCAACAGTAATGCCACTGCTTTGATTGTTGCTCAATAGATTTGTAAAGGTCTTTCAGAGGTCTACATCAATTCAATTACAATGTTCAAACCTCAAACCAAACCCCATTGCCACAGATTTGATTCTGATCCATAATGACCCCACAGGAGAGGGTAGAACTGCCCCAGAAGGTTCTCAGGACGGCAATCTTTATGGAAGCAGACTGCCACATCATTCCTTATTAAGAGGCTGGTGGATTCGAATGACTGACCATCTGGTTAACAACTAAGCACTTAACCACTGCAACACCAGGGCCCTACTTACAAAGTTGTCAATGATAATTAGAGCAAAAATGACATGGGATTGTCACGCACAGAAAAGGTAGAAAATGAATAGGAATTAATGAACACGGAAGCAGATTAGTAGTCAGGTCAGACAAAAACTAACCTTGACCGAATATTCACAACACTCCTTGTAAAATGACTATTATCCCTATTTTATGAATTACTGAAATCCTGGTAGCGTTCTAGATATGCACGTGGACTCAGCCGTGAAATCTTGCTCACTTCACAGTAGCTGGGTGCCCCCGAATGAGCTAGATTGCAGGTGCCCAGCTTCTCAGAAGCCTTTGTGGTCACTTAATCCTACTCACATTAGCTGTTGACAATGAGTCATGGGTACCAAAGGTCAACTATGACTGTGCCGTCATACCCGTCACCAAGCAAGGGCTTCTTCCTTCTCCTGCGAGGACACACGTGTCTTGGCTCATTTGCAACAGCACAGAACTCGAACATTCATTCTAATTATTCTTTCTTTTTCTGAAGGGCCATGAGACTCAAAGCTACATCACAATGATTTCGGCTAATGAATAAAAAGTGTCTGCCTTCAGCACTGTGACCTGTTCAGAACTGCATATGGGATCTAAATGACAACAGCAATTCAAAAGAACACAAAAGGAAGCTTAGGGGACAGTGAGTTGTGTTAGTTATACCTGTAGAAAGAGATGAATTGGCACGTGCTTCAAAACACAATAAAGATAATATATCTACTGTATTTGAGCTTAAATTCTGAGCCCTGGGTTTGCAGAAGGTAAGAGCTTACAGTGGGGACTCTATGCTTTGAATCCATTTTTAGGCTCCACAGAGATTCGGTCTCCTCCATGAAGTTGTTTCTGAAGAAGAAGTTCACTGAGAGGCGATATGAAACACGTTGGCCCAGTACAACTGCGCAAACACACACAAAACCCAAACCTTATGCAGCGCAGTTCTCCTCCGACAGATGGACACACATGAGGTCACCAGAGTTGGAATCAATCCGACAACATCTGGTTTGTTCATAGACAGTGACATTTGGGAATGCTGATTGATGGGCATTTGGGAACGCTCTTTACTATTCTTTTGTGAATCTGATTTTCTTTCCAGATCAAATGTTTAAAACTTTTAAGGCTAAACCAAATCCCCCATGTCACCCTCCTACTCAAACTCTTCCACTCAAACTCTTAGTAAACATGCACAATGAAGCCAATGTCTCTCCCGTGGTCCACAGTCCCTCCCGTGACCTTATTCCCCGCTCCTGCTTTTCCTGGCCACCACCTGGCTCTCCAGGCTCAGATACAGTGCCCTCCCTCCCACCCCGCTGCGCCTAGCTGGTGCCTCCGAGCCTTGGCAATGCATTGCTGCCTCTGCCTGGAATACTCTGGCCTTATACACACACTCTCACTAAATTTAGGTTTCTGCTTCAATGCCACCTGCTCAGATAAACCAGTCCGGAGCATCCCACAGTCCCTCACCCCCTTACCCGTCTTACATGTGCATTTCAGCACTTACCACTATGTCAGGCTGAATACTTTGAATCTTCGTGTGTGGCATGTTTCTCCCCATTAGACCAGTTTCCCCCCAAGTGCTGGGTCTTGCTTTGTTTTGTTTATGACTTTTCCCAATGGCTAGGGCAGTGACTGGCAGCCTGGGCTAATTGGATAAAAGAATAAATGTGTCCTTCAGTGAAGTATCATATTAGCTCTCTTAGCCTTGTGGAGAAGCTGATAGGAGCTGAATGACTGAATAATTTAGCTGATGTGTAACTGTATAAACAACCAGAGCTCCCAGACCCTGATTCACGAGGTGATAATCTGAAGACATAAGGAGGGCGTGGTTTTCAAGATGGTGGTGGGAGGTGAGGGACTTAGGCACCCACAAGAAAGCAAGCCAAATAACTGAAGGAGGGGGGCAGGTGTCATAGTACACCTCCACCTCCCTGCCAAGCAGCTTGCTTTCTCTTCTATTTTATTCAGTGCTTGGCATGCTATCAGATAGAGTGCATACGTTGACGTGTGTTCTATTTTAAAGAAGCATGTTTATAGCATTTTAAACAAAGGGAGTCAAGGCAAGGGTCGTAACAGCATGCCCTTTGAGAATTTGGAGATCCCTAAAAGAACCCTAAAGAAAGAGGGTCTGGTCACATACTCCCTAACCCAGTGGGTGTGGAACTGGGATCAAAACGTTGATGCTAAAGCAAGGCAAGCTTTGTTCTACAGCAGTGGTCCTCAACCTGTGGGTCGCGACCCCTTTGGGGGTCAAACAACCCCTTCACAGGGGTTGCCCGATTCGCAACACTAGCAAAATGACAGTCATGAAGTAGCAACTAAAGTAACTTTATGGTTGGGGGATCACCACACATGAAGAACTATATGAAAGGGTTGTGGCATTAGGAAGGTTGAAAAACACTGCTCTAGATAAATCAGGAAGCTCTGACCGAGCTGTTAGCAGAGGGTATAATATGCACACGAAGAAATGAGGCAGCCTTTTTGGAAGGATGACGTATGGGAGAACAGATGGCCAGCAGGCCTTGAGCACAAGCGGTGGTGTGGTGTAAGCACAGCCATGCACAGGTAGTCTGCAACCACCGGGTCTCTGCTACCACCCACAAGTTGTGGGGCCTTGACTGCCAACTGACAATTCTGGGTATCAGTCACTCATCATTAAAGCAGAGTAGATTAATTAAATCAGCAATTGGCAAACCCAGTTCCTCCACGGCCTGGGTTCAGAGGACATGTTTCAGCAGTGGAGGAAGAAGCAGCGCCAACTGGGCCAGGCTCTGGGTCACCTTTTCTCGAGTCTACCAGCTATGTGATCTGTTTCACCAATCGGTGCTGGGTTTTAGGTGGGGAAAAAGTGTGTCAATAAGAAGGGTTTCAACACCTCCAGCTGAAGGATGACTATATGGAGAACAGGGCATTTGGAGCCAGAAATCATTCTGGGTCATACAGTCATTGCAGACACATGACATCATGTATTTGTTAAAGCCAACGGGGGCGTACAATACCAAGCATGAACCCCAATATGAACTACAGGCTTTAGTTCATAGCAGCTGATCAATATTTGTTGATTAATTTTGACAAGAGGAGCACACTAATGTAAGATGTTAATCACAGGACATTAGATAGGAGGAAAGAGTGTTTGTAGGAATGCACAGCTTTGGGCAAAAATATATATTATATACATGAGGGGGTACCCCCCCAAAATGGATTTTTTTCAAAGCTATGTAATTAAATTTTTTACAAAGCTACTTTCTCATCTTCAAAGTACTCGCTATTACACTGAATGCATTTGTCAAATATGCAAATCCATTCTTGGAAACATTTTTCAAACTCATCTTTTGGAAGACTGACAGCACCTCCCTCATTTTTTTTCTTCACCTCTTCTACATCATCAAATCACTCTCCTTTCAAGTCCTTCTGCATTCGCAGAAACAAAAGAAGTTGTACCAAGCGAGGTCAGGTGAGTCAGGTGTGTGGAGCAAGAGAAGCATGACGATTTTGTCCCAAAACTGGCAGAGGAGATGGCTGCATGAGCAGGTGTATTGTTGTGGTGGGCAAACCTGCCACAAATCAGGAAGTTTTTGGTCACACACTGTTACACTATCTTTTCAGAACCTCTAAATAGAAAGCTTGATTAACAGTCTGGCCTGGTGGAAGGAACTGCAAATACACGAGTCAACGTTTTCTTCCATTCAGGAAGTTGACAGACATCCAAAACAAGGTTTGTCATCAATCAACATTTCACCTTTTTGAAATAAGAAACCCACTCGTACAATTGAGTTTTCCCCATAGCACTATTCTCATAAGCTGTGTTCAACATCACAACAGTTTCTGCAGCCTTGTTCCCAATCAAGAGACAAAATTTCACAGTCACATGCTGCTCTCTTAAATCAGCCATCATACTAAACGAGGTTTGAATGAAACTGCTTTCACACAAAAATTCACCGTGACCAGAGAGAACCTTCTCAGGTGACCCCACTGGATGCACTAACTCAGACTGAGTTGCTCAATGTTTGCCTAGTGGAAAAAATGCATACTACGAAAGTTCTACCCAACGAAGCTTTTTTCCTGTTTTTTTTGTTTGTTTGTTTTGTTTGGGGGAGACGGAGAGAGTGGGTGTACCTGCTCATATGTATATAACTATACAGAGTTAACTTAAAATTCCTCTAAAAAATGAGGTCTATTAAAACAACAACAACAAACACTACAAAGGAGCTTCAAAAAGTTTATCAGGAAAATTCCATTATCTTTTCTTTCTATTTTCCCACAAACCTTCTGAAACCTTCTTTTAGCAGTGGTCCTCAACCTTACAAATGCCACGACCCTTTCATACGGTTCCTCATGTGGTGGTCACCCCAACCATAACATTATTTTTGTTGCTACTTCATCACTGTAATTTTGCTACACTTATGAATTTGGTGACCCCTGTGAAAAGGGTCGTTTGATCCCCAAAGGGATCGCGCCCCACAGGTTGAAAACTACAGTTTTATAGGCTCCTTACAGTTCTGAAATTCCATTCTTGCCTGTCACTAGCTACAGTTCCTAAAAACACAGAACTTACATAATGAAAATTGAGCTGAAAATTATTAAACAGTCATCCACTCTCTAATTACAGGTAAGAAGGTTAGCTTTTACACATTTCCCCCTCCCGTCTACATCAACTTCTCTTGATTATGAAACCCATCTAAAAATCTAGTGATAGACAAATACTTTGACAATCTAATAATTTTACACGGCTTTGGAATTCTGAGGTAACTACTATACATGCCCAAGTAGAAGGAGGTTCTAAATGTAAAGCAAAGCCAACATTTCACAAATGAGAAATTGAAATTTTTGGCCAACTCTCAGGATCACAGATGTCAGGAACACTGCCACATGCTGTGTCAGAGACACTAAATCCTCACTAACTGCTTCCTCAGAATATAGATAATTTCCCTTATCTAGCTTACACTGTGGTTGGGCCCCTCATGATTGAGTTTTGGTCACCATTTTGAGGCCTGGCTATAGAATGGCCATGTAAATCTTGCCCATTCTCTGATTTCCTTTTACAGCGGCTCTGGAGACACATGTTGAAAATGGCAGTGTGGTACAGATAAGAGCTCTTGACACAAGGAATCCAGGACAGATACACCCCTCAGGCACAATAACAGGAGTAGCGAAACGATGAGCTTAGGAGAAAGGGGGAACTAATCACAATTATTCATGTATAACACTCCTCCCAACCCCCGCCTAGGGTGACAAACAACAGAAGCATGAGTGAAGAGAGACAGCGGATATTGTAGTAAGGTATGAAAATAATAATAATAATTTATAGTTTATCACGGTTCATGAGGATGGGGGAGGGAGTAAAAAACGAGGAGGTGATACCAAGGGCTCAAGTAGAAAGAAAATGTTTTTGAAAAGGACGATGACAACAGGTGTACAAGTAGAGCTGTACGAGCCCCCCAAAAATGATTTTAAAAAGAAAAAGAAAATGGCAGGGAGGCAAAATGGAGGAAGTCTGGATCCCCATGCCATTGGGCGAAAGAGAGCCACGCAAGAGTTCTTGATTGCAACATATGTGATTGTAATCTTGTGTATTATGGACAAATAGTTACTGTGTCACACCAAAGAGAAATGTAGGGTTTTTTGGTGCTGTTGTTGTAGCAGGAAATACTACTTGCCCCAATACAAATATCTACTTAAAGTTTTGTTACACTTTACCAGGGTAAGTAAAAGAGAACTGCTCCTGATATTCCAGTTCTTATGGGCATGCGGTTATTCTAAATAAAATGTGATTAAGAATTTCTCTGTGATCAGTGGATGGGTGCTAAGTTCTCTCAGTAATGCACACATTCTTTAGTTTTATTGGGGTTGCTTTTAAAAGAAAAGGTCCAATCAAAATAGTGGCTTTCAAGGAGATTACTGAGCAGGTTAAATTTAAGGCAAATTGGTCACTAAGAAGATTTTGACGATTTTGGTTTGGAATGCCAAAAGGGTAATCTTATGAGATTTCTTGAGGGATATGAGATGATCAGAGGGGCCGATTAGAAAGAAGTTTCAAGAATATAGGAAACTGCATTGCTGACTTGCACTCAGGACTTTTAAAGCAAGCAGCAGGAGCTGCCCCATGAGATTGTCATTGGGAAAGCTTAGCCCACCTACCCTCTGTCTTTGACCTTGTCCTTTCAGACATGTTTCTGTTCCACAAGCTCAAGGAACATGGAAGAGGAGCATAATCTGAGCTAATCTCAGAACTTCTGTAAATCAAAGAGAGGAGAATTCTTCAAGGAAGGGCGAGAGAGATGGAAATACCATTTTTAGAAGTGTACTGATCTAGATGGAGGATATGTTGAGAAAATGTAACTTCACATGTTGATGTATTTTTGCTTAACAAAGATTTCTATGGTGTAGCAATATTTTTTTACTTACCCTCATGAATATATGCTGGATTAACAACATCCTTCTTATCAATCCTTTGCTCAGATTTTATCAAGAAACTTTGTGCAAACTTTTCATCTGCGTGGTGCACATTAGTAGACACACTGAGTGATCCAATTCCTTTCCAGAGGAAATATCCATCCAAGCTGTTGCAAAATTACTGTTTTGAATCCTGGAGATGACCATACCACATAACATTTACAACTGCAAGGTCATATCCCTAAGGGAAAATATCAAATCACTGTTTATTTTTTATGGCAAGCTTATCAGGTGACACATACCAATCTTCGTTGCCATTGAATCTATTGCAACTCAAAATGTTCCACTGTGTGGAAGAATAGAATTGTTCTCTGTAGGGTTTATAGTGGGTGACTTCTCAGAAATAGATCACCAGGCCTTTTTCCAAAGCACCTCTGGGTGGACTCAACGTTCCAATATTTAGGCTTCCAGCCAAGCACATTAGCTATTTGTATCACCCAGGGACTCCCCGGTAACAGACAGACATTTGAAAGTAAGATAGACTGAAATCACTCTGGATAAGGTATCTTCAGAAACAATGCATTGTTTTGTTCAATAATTTTATTTCTTTGGGGTGGGGAGTAAAGCCTCATGTTATATGCAGACATATGTGGTAATCCTTGGGAAAAATCATACTTCTGGGCATTTTGCATATTTTCTTTCTAAGTACATATGGAAAAAATAAACATGCTTTATTTTTGTTCAGTTGTATAATCTTACTTGGTTTTGGCATCCACATGGAATGGGAACCCAGTAACATTTTCTACGTCTTAGATTCTCTGATTATTTTTTCAGGTGCTTTCGGGTTTGAGGAATACCAAATATGCTGTGCAAGCAACAGCACTCCTGATTTCAAAGCCATATGTAAGTCATAGACCATTTAAGCCATACAGATGTATATAGTCTAAATAGATCTGTTCAAAGGCCAATTTTTACCTACAGAGCATTTTCTAACTTTCATTTATTGATGGAGGGTAAGAAGGAGGGGTATGGAAATGATTAATAGAAAAGAAATAGCATTTGTTTGGATTAGTAGATTGCTATGTGGTTGTTGCTCTCCATTTTGTTCATTATGAATAAATGAGTCCAGGAAGTTCAAGTTTATACTTGAACTGCCAAAATTGCTGGTTGAGTGCAATTTGTTGGAAATGGTTTCTAAAGTGGTATTAAAAATTGAAATTAAGCAAATGTTTCTAACCTTCTATACTAAAAGGCGGAAAACACTCTTTTATTTGTAGACTCATCACTAATGAACATGAAATTTAAATGAATTCATTCTTAGATTTTATTATTTTCTTTACTGAACCCAGATTAAGCATTTTGAAGATAAAATCCACTTAATTTAGATTTCAATCTGTTAAAACATTCTTTATACAAAATAGAACGTTCATTCTTTTTCCAAAGTCCTTTTTTATTAACCATATTAAATCTCTCAAAATTCTCTAAAAGTACTCGAGATTTTTTATAGCGCTTAAGAAGCTATTCTGCTCCCAATGCCTTGTATATATACAAATGCCAGTGTTCTGGGCTCCCTGATGCCCTAGTCTCGCCCCAAAGGACCAAGATTTGCCCGTTTCTGAGTAGATAGCTACCATTTTGATGCGTGAATGCACATAGACAGATGCATACCCACAAAAGCAGAGTTCTAGAATAGATAAATTTATTGGTAATCTGGGGGGGGCAGTATTAAAAGATTTATACTTTGTTTTACTGTGAAAGACTGAGGCAGAAGTAATATACATGAAAACAGGAGGGGAGCTGTAAGGAGCCCTGGTGACATAATTGCTACCAGCCCAGCTTCTACAGAAAGCTCACCCACTACCCACCCTGTGGCTCCTCCAGAGAAAGACTTGGCTGTCTGGTCCCTGAAATCAGAACAAAATTAAACAAAAACCTATTGTCACAAAGTCCAACTCACAGAGAACCTTGCAGACTGCCAGCTCTTTCTTTCATGATGTGGCTAGTAGGTTTGAACCGCTGGTCTTTTGGCTGCTTCAGCCACCGTGTCATTGAGGAACTCGTATTTGGTCACTGTACTTTGTCATATGGGCATATGACATTGAGGTAATTTAAGGGATAACAAGGGCATTACCTTGATAGGAATGTCACTCTTTTTCTATTTTTGTGGTTTTGGCTTTGACAGTTTTACTGAGTCCTAAGTGGTATATGGTTATAGCCTATCATACATAGTTCCATGTATCCATATGGTTATCTATCTATTTATATCTAGGACATGAGTGGTTGATGACTTTTACTGATGAACTAACTGCGAAACCCTCATAGCAATCAGATAATGAACATATTGAGTAGAGAACAACTACAAAGAGCATGCGCACACTTCCGGCAAGAGGGTATCCTAGACAGACACAGCACACAAATTCTCCACAGCAAAGATGTGAGAAAGTGTGTTAAAACAAACAAACAAAAAATAATTGCCTTTGAGTCACTGCACACTCATAGCCACCCTATAGAGCATCATAGGTAGGTCCCAGAGGCTGTAACGTTCTATGGTAGTAGAAACCCTTATCTTCCTACTGCAGGGCAGCAGGTAGCTTCAAATTGTTTAACTGGTGGTTAGCAGCCAAAGGGGAAACACATTGTACCACCAGGGCTCCCGAGAAATCAGAAGCAAATAAAGATCTCGAAGACTCGAATCTTTGAGGAAAAGTGGACAAGTGAGTCGAACACTGACATCCGGAGTAGTAGCATTCTGGTGAATTCTCTGCCAGTTCCATGGCCTGAAAATAAAATTAGCCCTTCTTACAGAACATGGCATTCTCCAGCAGCAACTGAGAAGGAAATGGGTTATCCACTAGCTCCCCATACCTTTCCGGTGAACAGAGTGTGAACGGCCCACACACTCATACACCAAGTGATAGTTACATTCCTGAACACAGTCAGGATTTTAAAATGAATTCCAAGAAGAAGAACACAGAACTTGGGAGCTAGCTGCTCCCCGACAAAGAATTGAGTAAACCACTGCTCAGATGGACATCTGATGGCTGAACACCCTTAACTAATCCCCACAGCCTCTGGGTCACCAAAGAGGGGGGATCACTTGTCTGAGTATTCCCAACATGGACTTCAATCTCCCTCCTCCAAATACAGAAACGAACAAAAAACAGTACAATAAAAATAGTCCAAATGCTATTGAAATAGACTTGCTAAACATCAGGAGTGAAATGAAGGTAGCCATTCAGGAAGTTGAAGGAGCACCGAAATACAATCATTGCCACTATATCATAATACAAATTTCCAGAACCCCAAACTAGTAAAGCAGCTTGAGCAAATACAAACAGGAGCAGTCTGAGCAAATACAAACAGGATCCAGTAAGACTAACCTAGGTTTTTTCCAGCAGAACTATGCAGGCAAGACAGCAATGGGATGAAATATATAAAATTCTGAAAGAAAAAAATATTGCCAACCAAAAATGTTATACCCAGCAAAACTTATCTCTCAATACAAAGGGAATAAGGGCATTTCTATATAAAGAATTTATAAAAATGAGACTAATCTTACAAAAAATACTGACAGAAGTTCTCTCAACAGAGGATCAATGACAGACATGACCAGAGGTCAATATATTTGTCAATACAACCCAAATGTTGACCCACTCATAAAAGTATCCAAAGTAAAATAATCTTGTAACAGTGAAAATACGGAACCAGAGACTTTACTATGGTAGGTGACAAAAGTAAACAGCTACAAAACATTCAAGCAGAGAGGAAATCAAGTATATTTCAAAAGAAAACAGAAGATATTAATAAATATCAAGGTCACCTTGAAGAAAACAGATTAACCTGATCAAAATAGGGAAAAAAAGGAAAGCAAGAAAGATTTAGTAAACACTAAAGCAAAAGCAAAGAACAAAAATTACTAGAAAACCCACAAATGAAATGAACTCAGCACAGAAAATTATGCAGAATGAAGAAACCAACACACACACACACACACACACACACACACACATCAGAATGACATCATCAAATTCATAGCTGTCAATAACAAGACTGACTATAAATGGATTAAATACACCCGTCAAATACATAGTAGAACAGACAAGAAAATAGGACCAATCAATATGCTGCTTACACAAAACATACATTAAACACAAGGACAAAAATAGACTAAATATCAAAGGCTAGAATAAATATATCAAGCTAATTGTAGTAAGAAAAGAGTAGGAGTGGCAAGGCTAATTTATGATAAATAATATTTCAAGGCAAATTCACCAGGAGAGACAAAGAATCATTACATAATGGTTAAAGGGTCAATTGAGCCAGAAGATATAACCAAAATAAATAGCTATGAATACAGTGAAAATCATCATACTACATAAATGAAACTCATAGAGTGGAAGAAGAAATTGACAACTCTACAAGAAGAGTGGGGGACTTTCACACCCCACTCTTAGTGAAGGTCATGACTACAAAGAAACTCAGCAAGGATACCAACGGACTAAACAACACAATGAACCCACTTGGCCTCTGAGGCCAAGTTGAACACCCCACCCAACAACAGCATAGTACACATCCCAGCACACATGGAACGTTCTCCAGAATACGCCATATGTTAGTCCCAAATCAAGCCTTATACATTGATTAGCATTGAGGTAATAAAAAGCATCTTTTCAGATCACAACTCTATACAATTAGAAATCAACAACAAGAAGATCAAGATGTTGGCTATGTTCATTAGGAGGCCTGGTGATATCATGGTAAGGACGCCAATGTTGACCACAAGGTCGGCGGTTTCAATTCATTGGCTGATCTGTAGGGGAAAGATGCGACCGTCTCATTTTGTAAAGACTGTACCCCGGGAAACGCTATGGAGTAGTCCTAGTATGTCCTGTAAAGTCACTTTGAGGTGTAATCCACTCAACAGCAATGGGTTACTGGAAATATTCATTATCATATTTAAATATGGAAGTCTCATTTAAAATGGAATATGGTCAGTGGTATTTTAAGACTTCTGTTATTTTTAAGATCGAGAGAAAAAATCTTAGTAAGCAATGTGACATTTTGTATTATGGAAGAATTTTCTCACCCCCCCTACCCCGCTCCCCTGTAAAGCCTTGTATCCTAACTGTTTCTAAAATTAACTCATTCTTCCTAAAAAGAGTCTTGTGACAGATATCTAAACTTAGGATGAAGAAACAATGTGATCAACAAAAATATCATTGGCTTTATTCATTTCACATTTTAAACTGATTTTATTCGATGAATCGGTGATGATTTTTATTCTCTTTGCTAATTTCTTTGGACTAACTGCTAAAGTATCTTCTTGAGTTGAAAAAAATGCTTACTCTATCACTAATAAACACAAAGAGAGTAAAAATGGATTTGTCATAGATTAATTTATATACCCTCCCCCTAAAATAAGTTTCTACTTGAATAGGTCTTGCTTCTCAATGTGTGATAATTCTCCACTTTGTAATCTAATGCAGTCATTTTCCACTTTGTGATGTGTTATGAATCCTAACCTCTGTATAGTAAAGATGCAATATCAATGTGGGTATATCTTGAGCCTCTATCCATCTTTTAGTTACTGCCCTTAATGAAGTTCTCACTTACCTTTAATCAGGTCACTCAAAGCATACTCTAACCTGAACTATTCCTTTTATCTGGTAAGACATTAAAAGGAGAGAGAACCAAGCAGAAAGAAGAGAGACCCAGAAATCACCAAGAAAGTGGAGTCAGGAGCAGAGTATGTATTTTGGACCCAGGGTCCCTGTACTGAGAACATTCTAGACCCAGAGGAAGACTGAGGCCAACACGTATGGGATCTCCAGTGAATGCCAGGCCCACAATAGATGAAAACAGATGAGCGCCTTCTTCTCGACCCAACACAGAGAAAATAAAACCTTTAAAAAGCTTTAAAAGTATGTTTTCATATAAGAGCTGGAAGAGCCCCCAATAAAATGATCTTTTAATAATAAATAAATAAACCATGAGAAAAATGTCTGCTCAATGAAGCCACATACTTGTGGTATTTCTCAGATAACTAAGATTGCTTTCATCATATTATTAATGTTATTTCATATTTGACCCCATCCGTTGTCTCCCGTCACCCACATTTCTATTATTTATCTCCCGTGTGTGTGTTATATGTCCAACCTTTTGATCAGTTCCCCTTTTTCCTCGCTCCCGCTTCCCCCTAAACTCATGGTATTGCTACTCCCACTACTGTTCCTGAGGGGCTTATCTGCCCTGGATTCCATTAGGATTTGTAAGATAGAACGGAGGTCATGGTAATGCTGGGGAGGAAGCATTCAAGAACTATAGGAATGTTGTATGTTTCATCAGTGCTATACTGCACCCTGGCTGAATCGTCCCTTGCTTGTGATCCTTCTGTGAGGGGATGTCCAATTGCCTAAATATGGCCTTTGAGTCTCCACTCTGCACTCCCATCATTCCCATTGATATGATTTTTTGTTCTGTGTCTTTGATGCCTGATATCAGATGCTATTGACACCTTGCGATCACACAGGCTGGTGGGCTTCTTCCATGTGGGCTTTGTTGCTTCTGAGCCAGATGACTGCTTGTTCACCTTCAAGCCTTTAAGACTCCAGACACTATATCTTTTGATAGCTGGGCACCATCAGCTTTCTTTACCACATTTGCTTATGCACCCACTTTGTTTCAGCGATCGAGTTGGAAGGTGAGCATCATGGAATGCCAGTTTAATAGAACAAAGTGTTCTTGTATTGAGGAGGTACTTGCATGGAAGCCCAATATCTATCTGCCATCTTAATACTAAACCTATAAATATATGCACATAGATCTATTTCCCTACCATCCTATATAAATATATTTACATATGTACATTCCTGTATTTAGACCTCTATAAATGCCCTTTGCCTCCTAGCTCTTTCCTGTATTTCCTTTTACTTTCCTCTCATCTCACTATCATGTTCAGTATTCATTGGGGTTTCAGTAACTCCTCTTGGTTACATTGCCCTTGATCAAGCCCTACCAGGCCTCCTACACCCTCCTCTCCATCGATTTTGGATCACTTATTGTTCCCTTGTCCCTGGGTTTGTTAGCACCCACTTCCTGTGCCCCAGTTCTCCCTCTCTCAAATACCCCCTCAACTGTTGGTCCCGTTGTTTTCTCCTCCAACTTGTGTATGGAATGCTTTCTTAATACACAATTCCTCCATGATATAACACTCTCTTACACACAAATGAGTGTCTATGGATTTGTTTCTCTAGTCAACCCAGACTAATACAAGCCCCCAAAGGAGCACATTTGAAATCCCTGCCTGAAGTGCTAGAAGAGGACTTGCCATGCGGAGACCAGAGGTTAAAGTTTGGAATCCACGAGACTGTGAGGCATAGCATGGACCATGGAAGGCACAGGCCATGGGACCATGTGGCTGAGAGGCTGAGGACCAGAGAGGCGTGGCTGCAGGCTGAGGAGATATGTTGCCATGAGCAAATGACAGTAAGTTACTGTTTTGTGATTCTGACTTGTGGAAACCTGTTAGCTTCCCTTACCATCTCCCCCACCCTTCATCATTCTGAATGTCACTTGTGAGTTCTGTGTAGCCATGACAATGAATAATTGAAGTGAACAGAGAAGTAAAGGGCTGTAAGAGGAAGGTTGGTGTCAGGACAGGGTAAAGAAGTACGGAGGGCAGAGGCATGTCTGACCTCTGTCTCCAGGCAATTGGCAGGTTTAGAGATGCAATCTCCTCCTTTGTGTGGCCAGAGGAAGTCAGAAGCAGCCCCCACGCCATGTTCTCATGAGGCTGTGTGAAATCTTTATGGAAGTAGACAGTCTCAACTTTCTCCTGTGGAGCAGGAGTTTGAACTGCAGACCTGGCTTGTGCTACAACCCTTACCCACTGCTGCCAAGGCTCTTTAGGAAATTTCACAGGGACCAAGATTTCCAGCCATCTGTTCCTGAAATTCTCACAATGTGAATTATACGCAGTCCTCAACTGACCTAAAAGATAGCCCAATTTCTTTAAAATCTCATCTTTCTGTAACAGAATATATGTTCAGAAGCTGTACGGAATGGAACTCAGCCCATGGCAAGAGCAGAAAGCCTTGGTTGGTAGATGCTCCACAGGCATCTGACCACTCGGAGGGTTATGCTAGCCTCCTGGCAGAGGTCTGTCTGCTCAGATGTGGTTCTGGCCCAGCCATCTCCTCCCGAGCCTGTGGCTCCTATAGCTAAATAGCATGAGGGGCCAGGGGGGCCTTCTCTGTCGAATAGGTTTGAAATAAACTATTTCATTGGTATATCATTCACATATCAAGCAATGTAATCATTCCATCAAACTGAGAAGAGATGGGCAATCATCACCACAATCAAATTCACAACATCAAATAGTTAAAAAAAATTAAGTTTTCTTACAAACACACCCCAAGTATTCAATAATTACTTTTTACTAAGGCACAATTCAAATAAGCAAAAAGCCATTCTACATATGAATTCTGCTGCCTCCCCTCTGAGGTTACGTGTGGCTATGGAGACAAGGCCAAACCAAACCAAACCAAAATAAAACAAACAAACAAAAAACCCAAACCCCAAATAGTTAAATTAAAGTTAAAAATGGCAAAATGGGAACACATCCAACAGTGTCTGATTCCATTCACACCTTCACTCAGCAGATCACATGACTCATTCTGTCCACAAATACAAAGGACTTAAATTAGAAGTGTGGATAGGTCGTGTCTCGGTCCAAGCTGCTCCCAATTTACGTATCTGGGGGAGGGAAACAAATAACCCAACGTGGTAGGATGAGTGACGAAGGGATCACAAACAAGTTGGAAGGCAACCAGTGAGGAGACAAGGAGGGCTGGTGGGAGTGGGTGATGGAACATGCCGACCTGGGTACCCAGATACCGAACTGTAGAGATACTGAATGAGTGGAACCCAAACCTGTAGGCAGAAAAAAAAACATCCTACTACTAGAAATATTTAATGTTTCACTCATGTTGCCAAGAAGCCAGAAAGAGAGCACGTGATCTCCTTCCTGGGGACAAAGGATAATTGGGGAGTGAGACTCGACATACTGGGATGCTAACGGGAAGGCAAGAAGGGTGAGTCCACCCCAAGGGACTCTGGAAGAAGAGCAATCTGCTTCTGAGACAAATCCACCATGGGAAACCCTGTCAGGCCTCCTCTGACACACATGGCATCTCCAGAGTCAGAAGCAACTCAACAGCTTTCCGGTTTGGCTGCACTTCCACACAGGCCAATGGAACATCTCAACACCAGATGACATGAAGTCACCAACCATTGACAACTGTTTAGAAAAACACCCTCAACACCTATAGCATAGGAAAGTATTTAGAGTATCGAACGCTGTCCCAAGCGCCTCTTCCACACTAGACTAAACATTATAGCTGAAACTCGAAGAATGTATGGGATAATCCCCTCAAATATCTGCGAGCAAAGGAAAACACTGTAGTCTTTTGGGCAACTCTCTGCAGTTCCTCAGTCATCAATCCTTCTAAGTAGAAGGAGGTGAACAAGTTGACTTCAGGTACCCTTGGATATAGGGATTTGTTCAGGGGTCTGTGAAGACCCAAGCTGGGTGGATTCACATTAGCATCTCCATCTGGCATGAGCCCACTAATGTGGCCACAGAGCCAAAGGCATTCCAGGATGCAGAAAAGATAAAGCAGCACCACAAAAAAAGAAAAATGAAATCCTTAAGGGTAGGGTACCATGTGGATGATGTTACAATTAATGTTTTTGTTTCAGCCAGAGAAAGACAAGTGAGACTTCAAGGAAATAAAATAAGATTTGTTTACGTGAAATTATAAGGTATCCTGCTTTTCTAGCTTAACTTAGTAGTTTTTCCTGAGACAGAGTTAATAGTGGCTGGCCGACCTTGATTCATATAAAAATATTTTCCATGAATGTGAATCTTTAGAAAAAAATCATTCACACCGTTATCGTATAAATTATTACATCTAACTTACCAAAGGCCTGATTTTAAAATAAAAGTAGTAATAACATCGGCAGTTCCTATATTTACGTTTCTGAAACCAGAATCCCTTGGGATGTGGCCATTCTCAAAGAAAGGTCAAAGTAAATTCCATACAGCAGATGGTTAACTGGGTGTCGGTGTGACGTGAATAAGCAGATCCAAGCTCAAGGAATACGCACTGGCTTTAGAGCGAAGGATTCACGCCAAAATGTACATCCATTCGTCAACTCAACTTCCATCTGACTTTTGACTGATAATTCCCCTCTCCCTCATGCTTAAGTGCGGGGGCTACAGAAGCTGGTGTGCACAAGTGGGTGCTGACGTGCTCAGCTGGAACCAAAAGGCTGGCACGTAGAGTCCATGCAGAAGCACCTGGGTGATCTTCCTGTGCAAACTCAGCCCTGACAACCCTTTGGAACTTATCTATATACTCGAGTACAAGCTGGGTTTTTCTGCATATGTTAATGCATTTTTCTGGTACAATTAGGTGCCTAGGCTGGTATTCGGGTCAGCTTATACTTGAGGATATACGGCAGTTTTTTTTTTATGTCCCAGTCAGATGCTATTCAAAGGTAAGGGATGTATAACCATACAGCTATTTTTAAAATGTCCCCTTCGAGCTGCTTGATACCAGAGACAGAACCATAATAACGGTTCATCCCCCAGCATGACACAAACACCGCAAGGCAGGTGGCCAATACAGTGTACTTAACGAGGAAGGTATGGTATGTGGAACTTATCTACTGAAGTGCTTTGTAATAATCCAGTTTGCGTATCCACAATGTGGACTATTCTATGCTCCAATCTACTTAAAACTCACAGTTATCAAGCAAGTCAGAGAATGATTACAGTAGAAGCAAGTCACACAGTGTCTCATCCAACCACCACCATCACGCGCCTGGTTCCGGCAGCAGCAGCTGGAGATCTGCTTTAATTCTGCGTGATTGCATGAGGCCGGTGTGCCTTGTTAACCAAAGTGTAACTGGAACCTTGGCAGTGAAGGACATAGATCAATCCAAATGTAAGGTTACAATTAGCCCGATAACTACTTAATTCAAGGATGACACTAGTCGCTCTGGGTTGATAAAATAAATCATTGCTGACAATCCAAGGAAGGCAACTGGGAAAGCAAGGGATGCAAGCCAGAGCACGCCAATACACCGAGCCAAAATTGTAGCCTGTCTCCTCCTGGATGTGAGCCGACCTGCTCTAGGATGGGCAGGAAGGGCATGCATGGCCTTAGCCTAGAATGTTCAGGAGTTGGAATTTTTTTAAAAAATAGTTTTAATCCTTTTAAGCATCGATAGAAAGACTATCCCTATGGCCACCAATCCCAAATCCAGTCCACGGCTGCCAACTCGATTCTGAGCCAGAGTGACCCTCAGGACAGAGTCGAACTGCCTTACAGGAGTCCCAAGGCTGTACTTCTTATGGAAACAGGCCCCCGCAGTGTTCTCCTGCGGAGCAGTGGGTGTTTGAGCCTCAGACCTTCTGGCTAGCAGCAGAGTGCTTCCCTGCTCTGCCAGCAGCCCTGCATCTCTTTGGAGTCTTTGGATAGCAATGCGGGTGACAGCGAATTACACGAAGCAGCCTTCCTCCTACGAACAGGCTTCCTTTCCTTTTAAAAAGAAGCTACTGAATGTACTTAAAACTATCATGGAAGCAATTTCCACATCTTCCTTTATTGCTCTCTTGTCAGTCACCCAACTTTACATTTTAGCTGTTATAATTTTAAGGTTGTTCTTTTTGTTCATTTCTCTTAGGAAAAGACAACACTTGTGAGATCCCTGTTCAAACAGTTGCTTTGTAATTAGGTCCCCTTTTTATCTTCTCTCCCTTGTGCAGTTAAACTGTATTTCCTCAACGTTCTTTAGACAGTCTCTTTCCTAGGTAGATTACTCTTTCCCTCTTTCTGTACAGAAAGATTTCTAGGAAAATATTTTCAGGCACATTCAATTTGCATCTCAATGAAAGCAAGAATATATGCACATCCACAACCAAAAACCTTCTTAATTTCAATAAATTTGAGCTCAAGACTTGTGTTTAAATAATGTCACTCAAACACACTGCTATAGTCTATTGTGCCAGCAGGGCCAATAAAACACAAATAGGATTAACTGAAGGGCAGAGGGACAAATGGCTTGCTTGTTCTGTGCCTCAGTTTAAAGGGGTACACTACCTGTGGGATGCCTAGCCTGTAGACTGTGTCGCTGTAAGTTGAGGTCCCTTTAAGCCCACACGATTGGAATGTTCATCTCTGGAGCTGGGGACCAACAGTTGATGAGAGTTGGGGACCTGCCTTGCTGTTTGCTGCCTGGGTATATATAGCCCAGCTCTCTCTACAGAAGGGGACTGGCAACTGGCAGCTCTCCAGGATGACAAAGGTAAGTTGAGAACTAACTGGTTTAAGACAAAATTAAGCCAGAATAACAATCTTTGTCGGACCTTTCAGTTGGCAGTCCATCTTGCTAATCTTAAAAGAAACATGTTGCTAATTAGTAAAGGCTCTGCCCCCACAGACATTCTCCCAGTCACGGGTGCAGCTGAACGGCCCTCCGTCCCCAGAAGCATCCAAGTCCCGACAGGGCAGAGTGTGCTCATGCTGGGCTGCTCTACGAGCAGAGGATTCAATGAGCACCACACATTTCAGGACTCGCCACCAGACCGTGAACCTCTTGAGGGCAGACACTAGACCTAACTCACCTTTGATTTCCCATTCCCTCTCCTCTAGCTCTGGGACATAGATCGCCCCCAGTCAACTTTCACAAAGATTTTTCAGTCTTGGAAACCTCCAAACTATGGGGCAGTTCTCTCCTGTCCTAGAGGGCTGCTGTGAGTTGGAACAGACTTGAGAGTAGTGGGTTGATTTTGCCTCTTCCCAGCCTCTCTGAGGGAGGAGAAGGCTGTCTGGCTCTCAAAAACTGAGCAGCAGGCAGCCGCACTGAGGGGGCAATTTTAGTGCTTTTTGCTTGCTTTGCTTTGGGCTCAAGATCAGGTGGTGCCAAGGTTAAATGTTCAGCTGCTAACCAAGAGGTTGCAAGTTCAAACCAACCTGGCAGTTCTATGGAGGAACGACCCACCTGTCTGCAACCTAGAAAACCCTTTGGGGGAAGTTCTAACTCTGTTGGGCACTGGGTTGCTAGGATATGAAATAGACTGGATGGCACATAGCTACACCCCCGCCATCCTCCAGCTCAATAGCACAACACTGCTCATCAAATGTTGGTCCATAAACCCTCCTCGCTCAGTTTCAGCAGCTCCCATACAGTCATTGGTGGGGCAAAACTCGGCAGTGCAGAAAGAGATGGACTATTTTAAGCACTGCATAAAGGTCTGCGATGTTCTTGCTCATGTCTGGTGGAGAAAAAGGAAGGGAAAGAACTGTGTATTTATAGCTGTGTATATAATGATACAACAAAGATTTTTAGTTCCAGCTGCCTAAGGGTGGGGGTGGGGGTGGGAAGGGCTCGAGCTGTGAGATTTATAATAATTCTTTCCCTGATCCATGTATGGCTTTGACATAGCCAGTCTGTCTTACGGTAGCAGTCCTTATAAGGCCCTTACACAAGAGTGCTGTTTTAAGTGTGGGCCTTCCCGGCCCACGAGAAGTTCCATTAACAAAAGCCATAAATCCACAGTAGAAGAATGCTGAATTCGAGCATCAAGCTCTCAGTCAAGCAAGTGAATTTTACCCATAAGATACTTAGAATTTTACTCACAGGTACCTCAGGGCAAGCATAATCAGAAAGAAATAGAGGGTAATCTATAATTTGAAACCTCTCCAAAAAAATAAACTAAGTAGTTCTCATGATAATCTCTCTCTGTATATCTCTCTCTCTTTTTCAAACACACACACACACACACACACACACACACACACACAACTGCAAAAGAAAGAGAGGGAATGTTAAATCATTCTTGATCTTCAGAAGCCAGGACATATGCTAGGTGATGTGAATCGGGACACAGCTGCTGAGAAGACCAAGTAACCACGGCACACTGCAGGTCTCTCAGGCTTACTGTGCTTACCACTCAAGCTGGAAACGAATAATCACAGTAGTGACTATGTAAATTTTGCAAATCTGCTGCCAAGGAATATCCCTGTGAGGACCCAGGTGCAGCTGACCCACGCCCTGGTATTTTTCAGTATGCATGCAGGAGAAGGCTGGGCAATGAAGAAGGAAGACCACTGAAGCAGTGAGCCATGTGAATTATGGGTTTGGAAAAGAATACTGAAGTACTCGGGACTGCCAGAAGCACAAACACATCTCTCAGAGGAAGGCCCAGCCAGAATGCTCCTGAGAAACAAGGATGGGGAGACGTGCATTATGTGTTTGGCCGCCTTATTAGGAAAAGGTCATCGTGCTTGGTCAAGTAGAAGGGCATCAAAACAGAGGAAGACCTTAGTTGAGCTGGCTTTGGCACAGTGGCTGCAACAATAGGCTCTGACATAACAGTTGTTTGGGTGGCACAGGTCCGGGCCGTGTTCTGGTTCTGTTGTCCATAGGACTGTTATCAACTGGGACTGAATCAGTCCCACCTAAAGGCAAGAAACATGCTTCATAGTCGATCCTTTCTCCACCCCATGAAAGAGGTAAAACAAGAGCAGTTGTTTATGTCTTCTAACACGGACTCCCCAGTAGACTCCGAGCTCCTTAATGGCAGGATCTATGTGGTCCTGTGCCCATCACCAGAGACCTAGAGCAGGAGTAAGGGACCGGGAACCCTGCTTGCCTGACACTCAGCAGGTTATTCAATTATCACTAGAGATCTGTGAGTTAAGTATTAATTTCATTTTGAAAATGGCAAGACAGAACTTCACCCCGAAGTTATCAAAAGGTCAAGCAGCCAGCCCATGGTAAAGATGGAATTTGCATTCTGGTCTCCCAGACTTGAAATGGTGCTACAGGGACCACGTGACTGGCAGGGCTTAATATGTCTGCTATCTGCTTCTTTGCCGAAAAACCAAAAGCCGACCTCTTACCCGAGACTTCACATCTGAAAGGATGGAAGAGGGTTAGTTAACCTTGACCAAAAGTGGAAACAACAGAGAAGAAAGGTTTTGAAGGAAAAGACAAGGAGCTCAGTGCTCTGTGGGTGGAAGAACCGACAGAGATGCGGAGAAGGGAGACACGGGGTGCCAACACTGCGAACGGTGCCGACATTCAGAAAGAGTCAAGGGAAAGACCGTGGGAGTTGACAAACTCATCATGACGACGAAAGGAGAACTGACATGGAAGTCACACTCTGCAAAGGTGCTTCAACTACTTCATGGGGGAAAAGGTAGGTGTCTTTTGTTTGTTTTTGCCTATTTAAGGAATTCATATACAATCATGTTAAAAAGAGTTGTCCACTCCTCCCCACATGCAATTTTAGCAGATTTTCTCCTTTCTTGTGCTCCTTGTGGTTAGTTCCCTGTTTCTCCCCCCCCCCCCCCCCACCCCACCAACTACCTCTGCCATGCCCCTAGGAAACTGTTAACCCAGTTACTGTCTCTACAGATTTACACATCCTGGATTTGACAGACTAAAAACATTCCAAATAAAAACAAAAGCGGGGAGGGGGAAATCCCAACAATCATAACAAAACAAAACAGAGAGAAACTTCAATCAAAAGGAAAGCAGAAAATATGTGAAACTGGCGTAAATTTAAAATGGGCCAAATGATAGGGCGTGACACTTTAACTTAAGGACAAGGCTCCCTGTCTGATAAGAGGCTCGTCCCATCCTTGGTCTACGGTCCCAGGGCCCACACCCTAGAATGGAGAGAGCTGCGTCAGGAGATGTAGGCGCATGTTATAGGTCTCACACCGCCAGCACCCACAAGACCAAACGCAGCACACGAGCTCTCTGCAGCGGCTCCCAGGACCCCACGATCACTTTGAAGTCTACAAGGCTCGGTGTGAAAGCCAACCGTGTGGCCAAGGCAACGGAAGCCTATCAGTCCCAACTTGAGCAGCCAGTTGGTTGTAAATGCCCAATTCCAGAGAGGAAACTAAAAAAACAATAAAACAGCAGACATAGAAGAGAAGGAATCAAAGAAGTAGGAAGAGTAGGCTCGTGGTACGGTGGATGCAGCCAGCACCTGCCAGGCATCGTGGAGCTACTGGAGAAGCGAAACAAGGTTGAAGTTTGTAGAACAGTCGAGGGAAAGCTTGATAAAAGGTCAACAAACTTCATGATTAGGAAGCGACGAGGGGTTTTCAATAGAGAAGGCGAGGCAGAAGTCAGGTACAAGATGTTAACGAGCGAGGGGGGAGGAAATAGAAGCAGGAGAGGAAAGTGTGATGTTGGAAGGCCGGTGGTAGAAGAAAGGCAAAACCTAGGGGGGAAGAATCAGGAGGGTGTTTGCCTCACAACAAAGGGGTAAGGCAATTGAAAGTTGGCTTTGGAAGACTGTTTGCAAAAATGGCTGCAGCAGTCCCCCCCCGCTCCAGGGGTCCACACCTTCCGTAGTTCCCTCCTTCACTTGCAGGGTTAGTTAAACACGTGGCCAGCCGGCCAATGGGACATTAGCAAACACTACCAAGAAGAGCCCTCAATATTGCTTGTTGGAGGTTGTTCTCTCTTGATGCACATGAAATTCTGAAACTAGAAGGTGATCAAGCCCCAACCTACCTGCTGGAGGATGAAAGACTACATGGAGAATCATGAAATAACCAAGCTGACAAAGGTCAACACACTCAAGGTCACCTCATCATTGATGAATCTGCCAGTGCCCACTAACAAAGGGGAGAGAATCGGGACCTCTAGAAGATGCTGGTGTCTGGGTACCCATCACCAGGGCTTTGGTCTGCTGCCAGAGCTGCATCGGTGATGGTCGGGGTAGGAAGCAGGGCTGCATGCACGTGCAGCCCATCATAATGCTTCCTACGTATCTCAAAAGGCTATAGCAACACACACTTTCCTTTTTCCTTTGTACAGCGTCCACATTGTGTATAATAAGTGGTATTCGGGCACTAATTTTTAAAAGAGTTTTGTTATTACTATTATCGACAACTAACATTTGAGTTCTCACTGTGAACCAAACACCATCCTGACAGATTGGCAGAACTGGATCTATGAGAACCTGAGTGGTGCCCAAGGGCCATTTTGCTCAGTTGCTAACTGAAAGATTGGAGGTTCAAGCATACCCAGAACCTCCTATGAAGAAAGGTCTGGTGAGTTAGCTCCAAAAAATTAGCCAAGAAAAATTCATGGAGGTTTTACTCTGACACACACGAGGTCTCCATGAGTCAGAATCAACTCAAGGGTAACTTGCTTCAGGGCTGGAAAGGAGTGAGCAGAAACTCTCCCACTTATGTTCTGTTGGTGCTGTTATTTGCCTAAGTTTATGCTTCTACGTAGCACCACAAGAGACACTGAAGGAAGCAGCAGTGCAATAGATGGTCAGATGAGTGTCAGAAATAACTGTACCAGAGTGTGTGTCCACACTTAGTACATCATACATGTGAGCTAATGTAGATGCCTCATGTGGGTTATAGGGTTTTCACAGACTTATTTCTTACCAGGAGAACAATAAGAACTAAGCTAATGGGTATTGAGGCAACATAGTAACCTAGCCTGATATGTGTTTGACAACACTGTAACCCACTCTGCTATAAATTTGACAACACAGTAGCCTACTCTGCTACATATGTGGAAGGCAGTAGTTTGCACTAAGCATATTGATAATTCTTCAATGCAAGATAGGAAGCATTGGAATTAACATTTGGGTGAAATTCTACCCTAAAGTATTTTCCCAAGTATGCCTCTCATAGGCTGTGAATCCCATGGAGAGCTATCTCTGCTGGATTTTATCTTTCACACTGTCAATAATGTTTTGTCTTGCTTTTTCCTCTGACTGTATATCTAGTTTAATACTTGTCCTGTGATGTCACGTTCTCTTTAATACTCTATTTTGTGGATTTAAGAACATGTACAATATCGACATATTTGTCCTTACCTGCTATATTTTAACACTTAGATATTTTTTAATATAAAAATCATCTTTGCACCAATGAGCATATTGTATTGCCCTCTCCTTCCTGAAAAAAAAACACTAATTAGGAGAACATTTAAAATTGGGCAACATTTTCAGAGTAAGGCATTTATGAATTAAAACAACATGAGAACCATGTTCTTTTGTAGTAAGTTGATTACTACATATAAGGAATAAACCATAGCTCGTGGTTATATGCGGGGCTGCTAACTGCAGAGTCAGGAGTTCAAAACCACGAGCCATAGGAGCCAGCCAGGGGCAGTTCTACCTGGCCCTTTAGCGTCACTGTGAGTTGGCATCGACTTCAAGGCAGTGAGTTTTATTTTGGAGCTTTTAGTGAAATATGCTTCCTTCTGAAAATAAATTTTAAATATTCACACTGAGAAAGGAGATAGGAATAGATACATTATTTCTGGCTTTCCATTAATAGTGATGGGAAATTCAGCACAGGATAATGGTGATGCTGCACAAGATGAATGTAATTAATGTCATTGAACTATATGTGCAATAGTTGAATTGGCAAAAGTGTAAAGGCTTTTTTTCCCCCAAGTTGAGATGAAGTCCAGTTCCTCAAACAACTGATAAACTAGAGAAGAATAAAACAGGGAAGTAATTATAAAAAAAATAATTTCCAGAACTTGCATTTCTAAAGTGACGAGCCTATCACAATGAGTGGCTGAGAAGCCACATGAGGTAAAAATAAAAATAAATTAAGATTTTGATTACACTACAGCATGCACACTGCTACAGATAAGAGCCTGCAACACAGCGAATTCAGGATAGATAAATCCTTCAGGGCCAAAAGGAGAAGAGAGATACCAAGAAGATTAGGGGAAAGTAGGGGGTGAAAGCAGGAATCGATAACAAGGATCAACCTATAACCCCCTCGAACAACAGAAAAGTGGGAGAAGGATGACAGAGGACGATGTAAGATATGAAAATAATAATCTATAACTTATCAAAGGTTCATGAGGGAGGAAGGAGGGGTGAGGATGAGGAGCTGATACCAAGGGCTCAAGTAGAAAGAAAATACTTTGAAAACGATTATGGCGGGCGGCCATGTGTAAAGGTGCTTGACACACTGAATGGATGATTGTGAAAAGAGCTGTAAGAGCCACCCATAAAAGTATTTAATAATAATAATAATAAAAAGATTTATACCCGGCATCCAGACACGTTGTGATAAAATTTCAAAATATCAATAAAAGAATAGCTTACAAAATATTAGAGAAAGTTAAAGAAATCCCCACGACAGAGAGAAATCAGCTGTCATGAGAGCAATGCTGGGAGCAAGGAAAACAGTTTCGAGGGAAATGTTTTTCGTCCCTGCACACCGTACCCAGCCAAGTCACTAATTCCATGTGCAGGTCGGTAAGTCAGGGTACAATGATGCCGTTACAAAGGATGCAATGAAACCGCATGTGTGTGAGCTTTCGAATGCCAATCTCAAAATCTGCTTCGTAAACTTTTACTCAAGTCACAATAAGTGTAGCAACGATGGAACATACGATTTTCCTGTGGTTCTTGAATGCTCCCTCTGCCCCCCCCCCCACTATCATGATCCCAATTCTACCTTACATATCTGGCTAGACCAGATGATGCACACTGGTACAAATAGGAACTGGAAACACAGGGAATCCAGGACAGATGATCCCTTCAGGACCAGTGGTGAGAGTGGCAATACCAGGAGGGAAAGGGGAAGGTGGGGTAAAAGGGGGAACCGATCACAAGGATCTACATGGAACCTCCTCCTTAGGGGACAGACAACAGAAAAGTGGGTGAAGGGAGACATCAGACAGTGTAAGACATGACAAAATAATAATAATTTATAAATTATCAATGGTTCATGAGGGAGGGGGGCAGAGAAGGAGTGAAAAAAATGAGGAGCTGATACCAAGGGTTCAAAAACAAAGCCATTGTTTTGAGGATGGTGATGTCAACAACTATACAACTGTGCTTGACATAATAGATGCATGTATGGATTGTGATAAGAATTGTACGAGGCCTCAATAAAATGATTTTTTTTTAAGTTTAAAAAAAAACAAATAAAGGTGAGGGTAGAATAAAGACATTCCACTTTGGCAAGATATCAAAAGTCAAGCTTTCTTGGAAAGGTTCCACAGAATCCTGCTTCTGCGTCTACTTTCGATACATCCCCGCATCAGGGGCCATGTCCCTCTTCTCCACTCCCCACTTTCTACTTCCTAAGCCAAACAGTTAGAAGCTCTCACCTTCTGCAAGGCATCTCTGTTCCCACCAGCAGGGTGCAGTGTTTCCCTCTGGAAGCACCTTAGAAAGCATGCTACTCATCTAGTTACTTCTAGTCTCATCTACCCTTTATCAGACTGAGTTAAGAATAAGAATGCTCTCCCCAACCAAGCAATGAATCCTTTTTGCAGTCAAGATATCTAACTTTGTGGAACTGGCTTCTCAGTCCCTACTGCCCTCCCACGGTATCTAATACAATTTCTTTAATGCAGTAGACATTCAAAGACAAGGGAACAACAGGCTTAAAATGCAATATCACTCATTCTCCTGAGAATGCACACTAAACTGATTTTACCTCTGCTTCAATCCCTACCACACTCTTATCTCCCAGTTCTGAGTCCTGACCAAAGGATAGAAGGAACACATTTTGAAGAACAGAGGTAGGGACTAGGAAGGTGAGAAAGAAAATCAATTTTCAATTAAGAGAAGATGATCCCATGATCCAACAATTTCATTTCCAGAGAAATGGGACCATATGGCCACAGAAACCTGAACATGAATGTTCGTAGCAGGATTATTTATGATATACAAAACATAATGCATATATAACTACGCATTAACTGATGAATAGGTAAATAGGATATATTATATCCAAGCAACCGAATAGTATTCATCAATAAGAAAAGAATCAAGGAATCAAGTAGCACTTGTGCTACAATATGAATGAACCTTGAAAACAGTATGTAAGTGAAAGTACTCAGTCACAAAAGGCCACCTATCATATGGCTGTATTTAAATGACAGATCCAGAATAAACAAATCCAGAGGGACAGGAAGCCTATTCGTGGTTGTCTAGGGATCTCGGAGGCACAAAGCTTCACCGTTCAAACCAACCACCCTCACTTCTGGAGAAAGATGAGGCAGGATGCTTTAGTAAAGATTTACAGCTTCAGGAATCCTGTATAGGGTTACTACGAATCAAAATTGACTCGATGGCTGTGGGTTTGGGGAAGGGATGAAGAGGTTAGGGGGAAATGAGGGGCGACTGATTAATGAATGAGCACAGCGTCTCTTTGGGGAACCATGAAAATGCTCTCAAAATTGCTTGTTGTTGATGACTGCAAAGCATTGACTATACCAAAAGCCAATGGACTCACATTTCAAGTGGGCAAATCGTACGGGCTATGACTTATATCACAACCAACTGCTTTTAATTGTGAGAATAAATTAAATTCATCCATCACTTCTGATTATCCACCCACTCTCACACAGCCAATCCCAACAGCGAGTGGCTCTCTAAGACAGAGTAGAACTGTTTCCCGGGGTTGCCAGCTCTGCCCATCTTTACGAAAGCAGACTGCCTCCTCCTTGTCCCACGGAGCCATTGGTAGGTTGAGCCCACGGGCCTTTCAGTTATCACCCCACTGGAGCATCATGCTTAAACTAGGCAGGGTTGGCCACATACCGAATAGGATTAACAACCCCTCACTTGGATTCAGAAAGGCAAAAGTGAAAAACAAGGTCAAGTCAGTTGATATTTATTTCCTTAAAAATTAAAGATACAATCTGGCCTACTGAAAGGGCCCCTAGTTTAAGAGATGCTCCAACCAACTGCTGAAGAAGTCTGGAGAAGGGCAGCGTGTCTCCATTAAATAATCTTTGGTAGGCCACCATTTCTTTTCTCACTCCTTTTTCTTTTACATGTAAAAATAGATTTCTATTTCATTACTTATTTTTGTCAGTCAGTAGTTGTTCAAAGTACATTTACTGATTGTTTCCATTTGAGAGTTCAATGAATTTCTTCTGTTGTTAATTTAAATAGATTCATTGACATACAATTCACAAATCACACAGTTCAATGCCTTAAAACATGTTAAAAAGAGTGTGCACTCACCACCACAATCTGCTTTAATGGCAGTCACAACTTCTAAAAGCAGTGTCTCTGGTTCCATCACATTATTGCACAGAGGAATTAAGATGGCAATTAATGGACGAGACAGTTCAGACACACAGTCCCATGACCTCAAAGCACTGCTGAGGTCTAGACTAGGCCTGTTAGGATTGCTGAAAGGCATCATGCAAAAAAAAAAAAGATATATGTGTGTGTATATATGTGTATATGTATATATGTGTGTATATATATATATATATACACACACACCATATTAAATGAAGGGGGAAGTGCAGAGTGGAGACCCAAGGCCCAAGTGTCGGCCAATGGAGATCCCCTCATAGAGGGGTTTAGGAGAGGAGATGGGTTAATTAGGGTGCGAGGTAGTACCGATGAAGAACACAGCTTTCCCCCAGATCCTGGATGGTTCCTCCCCCCAACTACCATGATCCGAATTCTACCTTGCAGGGCTGGATAGGGCAGAGGATGTACACTGGTACATATGAGGGCTGGAGACACAGGGAATCCAGGGTGGATGTTACCTTCAGGACCAAGGGTGTGAGGGGTGATACTGGGAGAGTGGAGGGTGAGTGGGTTGGAAAGGGGGAACGGATTACAAGGATCCACATGTGACCTCTTCCCTGGGAGAGGGACAGCAGATAAAGGGGGGAGGGGAGACTCCGGATAGGGCAAGATATGACAAAATAACGATGTATAAATTACCAAAGGCACATGAGGGAGGGGGTAGAGGGGAGGGAGGGGAAAAAAAAAAGAGGACCTGATGCAAAGGGCTTAAGTAGAGAGCAAATGCTTTGAGAATGATTGGGGCAGGGAATGTATGGATGTGCTTTATACAATTGATGTATGTATATGTATGGATTGTGATAAGAGTTGTATGAGTCCCTAATAAAATGTAAAAAAAGAAAAAAAAAAGAAAAGTCTTTCTGTTTGATGGATGCCATGGTCATAACAACATAAGGGTAGGAAAAGTCTGATTTGTTTCCCAAAATCCAAAGTGTTTTCTGGCTAAAGTGATGGGTTGATGTATTTAAAAACTCTAAGCCTTCAGATTAAAATAGGTCCCCCAAAGGCATGATGATATGTTGGCAGAGGGGAGCAATGAAATAATCGAATGAAGAGCTAACCATCTCCAGCCTCTTTTTCGTAATCCTTCCTCAGGAAATCAGAATTCATAAACCCAATCTACCCACACGATGATGAAACATGAAGTAAACTTAGATCTCCACCTTCCATCTCCTTTCAGAACATACTCAATTCTAATTTGCCCAAATGTAATTTATTTGTGTACAGTGACATTTTCAGATATTGACATAATTTTAAAGAAAACAGATGTAAACTAATTATTTCCTTTAGATGGAAGAAATAACCCTTCAATTACCTTCCATTTGTTTTAAATTCCTATTTCCTTTCATCATCTCCATCATTCATAACTATAAATTTATTCGTCTCTATAACAAGTAGCCAGGGCTTTGAACCAGAATGACCTGGTTCATTCATACCAATGCAGTGAAACCAGAACCAACTTAGATTTGTACATTTGGGTGATCTCAAACGGTGACCCTGAATGGAAAAGCTTACAGGTCACAGGCCTGCAATGGGAAATTCAAGGGGGTGGTAAAGTAGACGCCCTTTCAGGAGACTGGTGTGTAGAGTTTAGAGAGCATTCAACAACTACAGCAGCCCAGTGGCCTTGAACATCTCTGCTCCACATTCAACGGGCAGCACACTTGGTTGCTTTGCCCCACATATCCTGCCCTTCCTTTCTAAGAGGGAGATGAAGTTTCTAGCAAGACTTCTTTCTGCCTGCAATTTTTCCAATTCTACTTCCCCTTCTGGTTCATCCATATGTTTAAAATTCAGGATTGTTCTAGTTTCGGACCCAGAAAGAACCAGTGCAAAGCCCGGCATGTACCACGCACGTAGCTTGATTTAGGATCAGAGCACCTTAGCTGAGAACATACAGAAATGTCCCACATAGCTGCGCCATGTGCTCATGACTGAGAACACTCGAGACTCATGGATAAAAATGCTCCATCGGATGACCAAAGACTTTGAAAAACAAATCTCCGACGCATTGGGATGGAAGGCGAACTGGAGCATCTGTTCAGTTTCTGTGTATGAAAGTGACAGGAATAAATGAGCTACCAACTGAGTGGGAAGAAAAAAAAAATCTGATTTCTGAACTAAAAACGTATTTTTCCCCTTGACTCTTCCTTGCACCCTGGTGCGAAATCAGAATGCAGCATTAGGATTCTAGACCACGGCATCTAGTCATTGCCCTACAAACCCGTGGAAATGAATTCTACTAGGCATATGTTCATGATATAATTTTTTCTCCCAATGATTTGGAATTCATTCAGTGTCAACTTTCACTTTCGTAATGGGAGTCCCTGGGTGGCTCAGAGGGTTAAGCACTCAAATGCAAATCCAAAGGGTGGTGGTCTGAATGCCACCAGTGTGCCTCCGGGGAAAGGCCTGGTCATCTTGCCTTGAAAACCCCAGGGAGCAGTTCCCCTCTGCATACTGACATGGTGTGGCTGTGAGTAGGCCACAGCCCCTGGTGGCAGTGGGTTTGGCTGAGTGTTTCCAATGGCAAACTTCCATCAAGCAGGCTGTTTTATGGCAATCAGACCACACCTTTATCGGCTTATCAGCTTCCACTTACACAAAAGCATCTCTCCTGCAGCTGCGGTTTCTGAGTTGTTTTGCACTTAAAGACAGTGCCAGACCTGGAGACGATTGCTCAGCCAACTGAGGTGAGAGCATTGTTTTGCTGTATGGGAATACTGCTTTGCAAAAGTCCAAGTCTCCTGGCAGCTCCTCGGTGAACTAGTACGGCAGCTGTGCTGGGAGGTCATGAATATTACATAAGGACTGCCCATGCATCCACACCCACCCAGCATCTCTGCGCCACATCCCCATAGCAACACACAGACTTTACTCCTCTCAGACCTGGAGCTGCGGGCAGAATCTCTCTAATGCCACCTTTATCGTGTTCAGCAGGTGAACACAGTATTTATACTCTCCAAAGCAGTGATTTCTTCCGAAAGAAAACCACCACCTTGTAGAACTAGGTTCATTCAGAAGCGATCGGGTTACCACAGAAACCAAATAGACAACAGTCTATGGCATAGAAATAGCTGCTATTCAGAATGACTCCCTGAGGAAAGGTATACAAATCATGACAGTTTGTGTCATGAGACGCGCCCTGAACGACAGTTTCCAGCTCTATAATTCCTATGTGATCTCCAGCAACCTTCCATGATTGTAAATTACATTTCCCCATGAAATTTTGAAGTCCCCATTCTACAGGAGCTCTGGTGGCACCAGAGTTAAGCAGAAGCAGAAAGGTCAGTGGTTCTGGCCCACGCAGTGGCTTCCTAGGAGAAAAGCCCTGGTCATCTGGAGCTCACAGCCTGGGAAGCCCTGTGGAGAGAGTCAACACTATCCAACAGGCTGACAGTGCTGCACAACCCACGCAGAGCCCGGAGCAAGAAGAGCCACCCATCGACCCACTTTAGTATTCTGGGATGGCAAAGAAGCTGGTCCAAGGGAAGGCATTGGTTTATAAATTTAATTTAAAAAAAAACGAAAGATCATTTTATTGGGGGGCTCTTGCAACTATTACAATCCATCCACCAATTGTCTCAGGCATATTTGCACATATGTTGCCATCATTCTTTTCTAGACATTGACTTTCTATTGAGTCCTTGGTATCAGCTTCTCTCCCTACCTTGATAGATTATAAATAAGACATTGGTTTTCTGATCAATACAAAATTTCCTTGCTTTATTTTCAGAAAGCATAAGTCAGTCTATTTTTTTTAAATGTAAGAAACTACTATTGCCAACACCCAGGGAGTGACATTGGAGGCAGGTAGGGGCAGAGGGGGTGGGGTTCATTCAAGTCTGAGAAAATAAACGTTAGCTTGGGAAGTTTGTTTCTGTTTTTACCATCTGTTTTTGCAAATGGATATATGGTTTACAGGAGGAAGGGTGGGAATGCAAAATCATCTTATTGTAAGACACAGCTTTTCTTCTTCAGAGATCTAGGAAGCCTTTGTAAATTCAGGATTTGCTTCTGTGTGCACATCAATCATCTACTCACGGAAACAAGTGGCTTGGATAAAACAAGAGAGAAGTAAAGACCACTCTCATATCTCACTTTTTTTTCTGTCAAAGAAATTCCCTTTTTCCTATACGTCTTGTACGTAGCCGGATTTGGAATACTTGAGCAGATCATGCACACGCATGCGGACAACCTGCCCCAGGCAGCTCAGTGAGGGCAGGGCACTGAAAAATTTGCAAAGAAACCTGTCAGTAAGGAAGAAACGGTCATACCTTTGCTTTCTCCAACTGGGCCTGGGCCTGCCGCTCTGCCTCTCTCCGCACGGCCTCCCGGTCCTCCTCCAAAGAGACATCAGAATCGGATGGACGGCTGGTGTAGGAGTCTGCCGAACCCTGGGGAGCACAAGGGACATTTTACATGAGAGTCAGTCTATGGTATCTGTGGGAGAAGCAGGTCGCTTCCTCGCTTGTGCTAGGAATTCCTGAAAGGAGGAGAAAATAATCCATTTTGGGGGGTAGCACACTATCTACAAATCCACGCTCC
The DNA here is from genome assembly GCF_050624435.1 of Tenrec ecaudatus. Classification (NCBI taxonomy): domain Eukaryota; kingdom Metazoa; phylum Chordata; class Mammalia; order Afrosoricida; family Tenrecidae; genus Tenrec; species Tenrec ecaudatus. The sequence continues at coordinate 164,556,638 of NC_134535.1, read as the reverse complement.
AGTGGGCAGCTCACACAATAATGGGGGCAGTTCTACCTATCAAGTTATTCTTTCTTCCCAAGCATCCTATTCAGATCCGTATCTTTTTTCTGGGGCTAGGCAAGTTATTTTCTATTCAACCAACTCCATGGTGCAATGCAAGGCTGAAGGACACGGAGGGGCACAAGGGTAGCTTCCAGAAGAATAATCAACACACGGAGACAGGTATTTAGAACTGAAGAGACGGTCTCACCCAATTAAAAACTCGCATGAGGCATACACTTGAGCTCTCCAAGCTGCCACCACCATGATCTGCCTTGCACGTTCTTCTTCAGCATCATTTGGTACTCCCCTATTCACCTAGCATCTCCTAAGACAAAGCTGCAAGGCACCACATATAGCTTCACTCCATCTCTAAGCAAGGCATTTTGCAACACTTTCCAATCCATGTCGAAGGAGCGGTGTCTTCAGGAATCACCTGCCTAGACTATTTAGATGGAAATCCATCCACACGCAGGAAAAGGAGCTCCAAAAATAAAATGGTGAGGAATCTCCCGAGCCCCTCTCTCATCACCATGACCAGATGAACTCCATCCAACCAGCCACTGCCTTCCTCCCTCCAGGCCACAGCATCAGCCAAACCCGCGGCGCCCCCAAATGAAAACCCCCGAGCTTACACAGATATCGGAAGTCTTCAGCCGGCCCCCCTTGGCTCTTTTCAGAAGCCTGATCCAGGTGGCCTTCATGAGCCAGGCAGCACCTTCAAGGTCCGTAGCGGCAGCCCCAGGCAGAGGTCCTCAGAAGGCTGGCGCGCGCCGCCGAGCCCTGGAGAGCCCCGGCTCCTTCCCCAGCCATGCTCCTTCCCCAGCCCCCACCCGCCACCGTCCCCCTCTGCCCCGGGGGACTTTCACTCCGTGCGCCGCCGCCAGAGGACACAAATCCAAAAGGACTCCGGTTTTCCTATTGCCCAGGGGGCGCAAGGGACGAGGGAGAAGCGATCCAATGCTTTCTATCGCTTTCAAAATACAGTACACTTCAAGTGCATTCAAGGAAAACCAGCAACTCCTTCTAAACTTGGTACTTCCCTAAATGTTTCCTGCCCGACTCTTTCTTCGTTAATGGCAATTAATTGCACAAGGACCTTTTTTTTAAAAAAAAAAACCTCAGTGCAGAAAAAAAACCGTCTGCAGTGACATTTGCAAGTGCAAAGTTCAAGCCTTATCTTGAGCGATCTGGAGGGGGTGGGAGGGCGGAGGACGCACTCACTGCACTGGGCATGCCCAATGTTTAGCCTTTTGACGTAGCCGCTCACATCACACTGTTCCTCTATGTCTAATTGCCATTTTACATCCGATGTGTAAACAGCTGGAAAGGTCTTGGGGCTCTATAGTAAGGAGCACATGGTATATGTTTGTCATGCTTCTGTTGTAGAGGAAATGTTCTCTCAAAGGGGGAGGAAAAGGCATGCAATCTGACCTGGGGTGATCACTTTTCAATACTGTGCAACAGAAAAGTGTTTCTTAGCCAAGGGATCCATCGTGTATCATAGATCGCCTCTACAACACTGAGCAGCAAAAAATAAAATAATACTCATCGCTCTCATGCGACACTGCTATGTATTGCTTGCGAGTTCTCCTACAAGATGCGAGACAGGGATTTGCCCCTTTAGCAAATAGGACATGGAAGGAGGTACAGCTCTCTGCAGCAAGGATTTTAACCCAGCTCCAAATCACTTTGAATTTTCCCCTCCTCCCATGGAGAAACTAGCAGGTGATACAGTCACTGTGGGTACAGGTACAGCAATAACCATGAGGCCATTTCAGAGCTTCCATGATCTACTAGCTGGACTTAGATTTATGGAATAATCTATCTCAACCTCTTGTTTCAGATACGGTACCTGAGGCTTCAGAGGGAAAGATGCAAAATTTACCCATTTCCTGTGCTAACGAAAATACGTTTTAAAATGCACACTTCCAGGTTTCTCAGAGTAAACACAAACTTCTAAGCTACCACTACAGTGCACACATGGGACAAGTGGGTTGTTTGAATTCCATGGCGGTAATTTTGGAGATACCTGCAATGACAGGAAGGTATCCTCTAGAAAATCTGCCTCGTTCCTCGCCTCCTTCCCATTTCTTCTTCTCTCTACTTCTCTCCAAATCAGTTTCCTTCTTCCTCTCTTCCGCCCTCCTACCTTTTTTTTTGTTGCTATTCTACTTCCTTTGCTTCCCACATGCCCCCCCTTCCTGCCTGCCTTTTTGCCTTCCTCTACATTCTGGGCTGAAACCAATTTCCATGACATAAATGTTAACTTAAGACAATAGCATACAACAGGAGCTTCTGAATGAAAATTTTTAACTGTAGTATCATAACATATAACTGGATTCTAGGTTAATATATAATTATATTAACATATAGATGATACATTAATAAATTGCTTATATTGTTATAAAGGGAATGAAAAATACATGAAGGGTAGGAATGCATTGAAAAAATTTTTCTTCTAAGAAGATTTATTATGTGGATTCCAGTTTAAAAGTTTTGTCCTTTGGGGGCTCAGTTGGTGATATACTCAATATATTGTTCTAATTTTTAAAAGAATTTTCGTGTTTTAACTTTTAGCAAAAATGGAGGAAATCATGAATGACATGGATCAATACAATAGTAGAGACAACTGATTCAAACTTACCATCACTTAGGAAAAAATCAGAGGACCGGTTAACATTTTAGTTATTTATTCATTATTTTGTAATTAAATACTTTTATTGGTAGTGCTTATATCTCTTGTCACCATCCATACATTCATCCAGTGTGTCTAGCACATTTTTACATGTACTGTCATAATTTTCAAAGCATTCTCTTCCCACTTGAGCCCCTGTTATCAGCTCCCCATTTCTTCCCCTCCCCTCCCACCACCTGCCCTCCCTCATGAACCCTTAATAAGTTATATGTTATGATTTTCATATCTTACGTCATCCTCCATCACCCCTCACCCAGTTTTCTATTGTTCATCCCCCTGAGAGGGGGTTATAGATAGATCCTTGTGACTGATTCCTCTTTCTCCCTCCCACTCTCCCCTAATCCTCGTGGTATCTCTACTCTCATTATTGGCCCTGAGGGGTTTATCTATCCTGGATTTCCTGTGTTGTGGGCAGTGTGCATGTTCTGGCCTAATCTGATTTGTAAAGTAGAACTGAGGTCAAGATTGTTGGGGTTAGGAAGCACCAAAGAACTAGAGGAAAGTTGTGTGTTTCATTGGTGGTATACTGCACCCTGAATGGCTCATCTCTTCCCTGTGACCCCTCTCTGAGGGGATGTCCAAATGTCCACAGATGGGCACTGGGTCTCCACTACATCACACCCCCTGCCTCGACACACACACACCCCGGCCCATTCAACTTGGGTATGATTTTGTTCTGGGTTTTAAATGCCTGGTACCTGATCCCTTCAACACCTAATGATTACACAGTCTGGTGTGCTTCTTCCATGTGGGCTTTTTTACTTCTCAGCTAGATAGCTGCTTGTTTATCTTCAAGCCTTTAAGACCTCAGACACCATATCTTTTGATAGGCAGGCACCATCAGCTTTCTTTACCAAATTTACTGAGGCACCCATTTTGTCTTCAGTGATCGTGTTGGAAAGGTGAGCATCACAGAATGCTGGATTGTTGGAACAAAGTGTTGTGTTGAGGGAGTACTTCAGTCAAGGCCCAATGTCCATTTGCAACCTTAATTCTTAATATATAAATAAGAGTACATAGTTCTATTCCTCTCTATATATGTTTATATGTGTTTATATATATTTACATAGGTACATGACTGTTTTTAGACCTCTATAAATGTCCTTTGCCTCCCAATTCTTTCCTCTATTTTCTTTTACTTTCCTCTTGTCCCACCATCATGTTCAGCCTGCATTCAGGTTTAGTAATTCCTCACTGCTACATTGCTCTTGATTAAGCCACACTTCTCACCATTGATTTTAGTTTACTTGTTGTTCCCTTGTCCCTGGGTTGGCTCCCCCCACCCCATCCCCCTGCCTTTCTTTCTCCCACCTCCCCTTCTCCCATATCCCCTGGAAACATTGGTTCCATTCTTTTCGTCTCCAAATTATTTATCCCACCTATCTTATCTAGATAGACATGCAGGTACGTTAATAAGCACAAAAACCAAGCAAAGCCAAATAAAACAACAAAGGAATTCAAGACCAACAAAACAACAACAGAGAGAAAGCCACTGACAAAAATGGAAAGACCTATAAATAGTTCAAGGTCTGTTTGTTGACGAGTGTTTTCCAGTGGAGTCTGATGGGGTACACACTCCGTCTCCAAAGCCTACTTTTGGTATTCCCCAGATATTTCATCACCTTGTTCCCCTTGCTGCTCTGTTGCATGCCCTTCATGTTGTGCGCCAGCGTGATGGGGTCAGATTGTGTACAATTCCTGCACTGTGTCTCCAGTATTGTCACCCGCAGCGCTATGGTTTAGTGAGGGATGTCCTGTCTCATGGTGGTGCCGCCCTATGGTCCTCTCTGTGCGTTGTCTGCTTTGAGCAGGAATATGGTCCTCAGGGCTTGGTCAACCAGCATGTCCTCCCATCCCTCTCCATCTCTTTTCATTTCCCCCGTGTGCTCTAATCAGATGCACCCTTCCTCCCAAGCTGTAGTCCAGGGCTGTCCTCTGAAGTGTTTTCTTCTGAGGGGGTGGGGGGATGTCCACATAGTTGGGATTGTGGCCGGCCCCACAGACCTCCCTATTGATCCCTGGTACATGCCGGTATGGGCAACATTTTATTATTCGGCTACATATGAGTTTAGCACTAGTCTAAGATGACTCAATAGCAGCTAACACCTGTTTGCTACAATTTAGTTTTACTATTTAGTTTTTCTTGTAAAATATGTAGGTGAGGATCTATTTTTTCACAAAAAGGTAAATTTTCCTAAAACAATTTACTGGAAAACCAGGGGCTTCCTCCTCAGTTATTGAAATATTCTGCTTAACCAAGATTTACCAAGGAGAAATGAGGTTTTTCTACCGAGACATACATATAGGGTATTTCTAAGTTTCACAAACGCTTTTTATAACAGACTAGTGGAGTAGAAATTTACCATGATACACAATGTTTCCCCATAAAGAGTTTAAACTTCCTAATCGCCAACTATTGGCATTCTTGACCCAACGGTGCTGCTTATTGGCTCAGGTCAGACTTTGTTACAAAGATGCTGTCATGGAGAACCTGGTCACAATAAGAGCACAGCAAGTAGCTAATTACCTTCTATCTCATTTCCTCTCAAACAAAATCAGAGTTTAAACATCTTTGTTAGTAACCAGGAGCCCCAGCCGTTACGCATTGGGCTGCGGACTGCAGGATGGGTAGTTTCCAACCACTAGAAGATCCTTTTTCTAACGGCGGTCTCAGAAACGCACAGGGTTTGCTTTAACTCATCAGTGGAAAAAAAACTCTATATTGACTTTTGGGGTGTTTTTAATATTGACTATGCTTGATTAACTTTTGGCTATTTTCTAATACCAAATATGACTGAATTGATTTTAAGTGTTGTTCATAAAGGAGCCAAGTTGCTTTCATCTCTTGGGCCCATAGGGGGGGTTGGGGAGGGGTAGAAGCAGCCCTGGAGGTACAGTGGCTCCTGAATGAATTCGGCTGCTAGCCACCAGGGCAGCAGATTGAAATTATCAGCCACTCATCGGGAGAACGTTTTCTATTCCCGTAAAGGGTTAACTGTCTTGTACACTCACTGGGGCAATTCTACTCTGCTGCATAGAGTGGCTACAAGGGGTACACAACTCTATGGCAACGCATTTGGGGGTGAGATAGAGTAGTATAGTTTGCAATTATCTACTTAACATTATAGATGTTAATATACACCTATTATAGAAAAGTAGAGGCACAAACAACCATCGCTTTACATCCTCACGATCAAAGATAATCACTGTTAAATAGCATCCCCTGCATCTGCCTCCAAAGTTACAGCTTTGTTGAAAGTCACCCTCCCCGTGTGTGCCTGACAATTAATCTTCCTCCTTCTGGGAAAATGGATTTATGCAGTTCGAAGTGATATAGCAAATTAAGCTTTTGCCTTTGGTACCATATGGACTTTCTGGGTCATTGTGCCTCAAGTAGTCTTCAGTCAGGGACAGCTGGCAGTCATTTCCATAACTGCAGAAGAGGTTCATCACAAGAGGGACCCTTGATCTCTGAAGTTCCTACAATGTGAGTCTTGAGTCTTCTGTAGTGTTTGTCCTTGTAGGTACATCCTAGTTCCAGTTAACTATATTCCTGTGGCTACATCTTAATACTGTCATTCCTAATTGCACATTTCCAAAATGCAACTTGTACCTAATAAGACCTCATGTCAGGATCTTATATTTTTTAAAAGCATTTTATTGGGGGCCTGTACAACTCTTATCACAATTCATCCATCCATCCATCCATCCATCCATCCATCCATCTATCCATTGTGTCAAGTACATTTGTTACCATCATCATTTTCAAAACATTTGCTTTCTTCTTGAGCCCTTGGTATCAGCTCCTCATTTTGTCCCCCTCCCTCCTCCCCCTCCCTCCTTCATGAACCCTTAACAATTCATAAATTATTATTATTTCTCCATGCCTTACACTGACCAATGTCTCCTTTCACCCACTTTTCTGTTGTCCACCCCCAGGGAGGGGGTTATATATAGATCCTTGTCATCGGTTCCCCCTGGGGTCTTCCTGTTTTAATCCTGAGACATCGCACATGCTTGACGCTGCATTATTTTGCTAATAGAAAGATTTATTTTAACAAAATTAATGCTTTTCTTTGTGCTTCAATTTTTGCCTTGCCCTCATGTTGTGTAAGAAAGCACCCCTCTTGCTCCTAACAATATTTTTTTTCTGGCTGGAAATAAGGCTTGCTTTACTGATGTTGGATGTGACTGCAGTCACAGTCGTGAACGAGGGTTTGTAAGTCACTATGTATGACTACGAGGATTCCAGTTTAATGCATAGGTCCCCCCAAATTAAACGGGGGTAACAATGCCTGTGTGATAAGTGGACAGCTGCAAACAAGTTCTCGCCATCCAACACTTGTCTTAGTCTCATAAAGGTGTCTTCAAGAAAGGTCTAATAAAACCTGGCTTCCCAAGGGACTTGCGGAGCCAGTTCATTTCAGGGCAGAAAGGTCAGCTCTGAAATTTATGGCAACTGGGTTTGGGATCCTAATGGGTGATCGTGGTACATGATTCTCAAAGGACACAAAGTAATCATGTGAGTTTATTAGGAAGAAGTTTGAAGAAAATTGAAAGCTGCATTGTTGTAACAAAGGGCAAGAAATTGACAGTGAGGAATGGTTTTCTATCATGACAATACACTGGTTCATTCTTCAAAGGTTTCCAGGGCTGTCCTTCCAGATCTGTGTTATGAACCTGAGTCCATCGCCCTTTCAGACTTCTTTTTGTTCCCACAAATCAAAAAATACTTAAAAGGAACAGGATTTGAGTCTCTCAAGGATGCCCAACCTGCCATTTTGATGCAGAATAGCTCAAAGGTACAGAACTCTTCAAAAGAGAGGTAGAGAGATAGAAATTCTACTTTCAAAAGTGTATTGACCTAGATGGAAGATATATCAAGAAGCCTCAACATTACCATTTTGCGCCACCTCAAACAGGAAGATTTAAGATAGATTTCACCCTTTCTTGCCCCCACCCCAATAAATGCATATTTAAGCACACATGCGCCTGGAGTCCCTTCAGGGACCTGGGGCCATCACACTGTCTCTTGCCTGAAATATGTCTGAGTTCCTTAATGAGAATGGTATTTAGATTGTTGTCAGGAAACTCCACACATTATTGAGAAAACCTTGTCCTTTGAGATTTAAAGAGGTTTCTCTGATATTTTTATAAATAATTTTATTGGGGGCCCATACAACTCTTATAACAATCCATCTTTCATTCATCGTGTCAAGCACATTTGTATATTTGTTGCCATCATATTTTTCAAAACATATTCTTGCTACTTGAACCCTTGATAACAGCTTCTCTTTCACCCCCGCCTCTCCCCCGCCCTTCCTCCCTCCCTCCCTCTTGAAAACTTATAAATTATGATTTTCTTTCATGTCTTACACTGACCGACATCTCCCTTCACCCACTTTTCTGTTGTCCAACTACCAGGGAGGGGGTTATATGTAGATCATTGTTATGGGTTTCCCCTTTCTTCCCCTACCTTCCCCTTAACCTTCTGGTAGCACTACTCTCATTATTGGTCCTGAGGGGGTTATCTGTCCTGGATTCCCTGGGTTTCCAGTTCTTATCTATACCTGTGTACATGCTCTGGTCTAGCCAGATTTGTAAGGTATAATTGGGGTTATGATAGTGGGGGGAAGAAGCATTAATGAACTAGAGGAAAGTTATATGTTTCATCGGTGCTATACTGCACCCTGGCTAGCTCACCTCCTCCCCACAACCCTTCTGTAAGGGCATGTCCAATTGCCTACAGATGGGCTTTGAGTCTCCACTCTGTACTCCCTCTTCACAATGATATGTTTTTTTGTTCTGGGTCTTTGATGCCTGATACCTTACCCTATCAACACCTCATGATCACACAGACTGGTGTACTTCTTCCATGTGGGCTTTGCTGCTTCTCAGCTAGATGGCTGCTTGTTTATCTCCAAGCCTTTAAGACCCCAGATGCTAAATCTTTTAATAGCCGGGCCCCATCAGCTTTCTTTGCACATTTGCTTATGGACTTGCTTTGTCTTCAGCAATTGTGCCCTGAAGGTGAGCATCATGGAATGCCATGTCAATAGAACAAAATGTTCATGCCTTGAGAAAGTACTTGAGTTGAGGCCCAATGTCCATCTGCTACTTTAATACCAAACCTATAAATACATGTACATAGATCTATTTCACAATCATCACATATAAATATATTTCCTCCTAGTTCTTTCCTCTATTTCCTTTTACTTTCCTCTTGTCCCACTACCATGTTCAGCCTTCATTGGGGTTTCAGTAATTCCTCTTGGCCTCCTATGCTCTCCTCCATTGTCCCTAGGTTTGTTAACACTCACTTCCTTTCGCCCCCCTCCCCACTTCTCCTGATTACCCCCCTGGAATGTCGGTCATGTTGTTTTCTCCTCCAGACTGTTTATCCTGCCTATCTTATCTAGATAGACCTGCAGAGACAATAATAAGCACAAAATCAAGACAGAGCAACAAAAGAAAACAAAACATCAACAACAAAACCCAACAAAAAACAAAGAAAAGTTTATGCATAGCTCAAGGTCTGTTTGTTGACCTTTGGAGTATTTTCCAGTCCAGTCTGATGGGGTGCCATGCCCTTGTCCCAGAGTCTATATTTGGTATTACCCGGGAATTTCATCACTTTGCTCTCCTTGCTGTTCTGTTGCATGCCCTTAGTGTTTTGCCTTGTGTGATGGAGTCAAATCGGGCACCATTTCTGCACTGTGTCTCCAGTGTTGTCTCATGAAGCATTATGAGTCTGTGAGGGATATCTTGTCTTGTAGTGGGGCCAGCCCTATGATCCTCTCTGTGCACTGGCTACTCTGAGCAGGAATATTGTCCTCAGGGCTTGGTGGGCTAGGATGTGCTCCACTCCTCTCCCTCCCCCTTCATTTGCTCCTGTGTGCTCTGATTAGATGTATCCCTCTCCCTGAGCTGTAGCTTCAGTGCTGTCCTCTGAAGTAAATTCTTCCAGGGGGAAGGGGGACTCTCCACATAGCTGGGGTTGGGACCAGCCCCTCAGACCTCTATTGGTTCCCTGCCTCGTGCCGGTATGTTGCATTCACGTCTGGAGCACTGGGTTGAAGTCTGGTCCCTCTTTCCCTGTTCTCTGATCTTTTAAAACCCTTTTAAATTTGTCACAATCTATCAAAGTCAAAAATACAGTGCATTTTGATATTATCCTATATTATATTAATCATTTGAACAATCAGCTTCCTGTAAACATTAGATTAAATAATTAAATGATAACAATAGTGTGCTGAACAAATGATCCGAGAAGCTGGATTATGTGAAAAAGGCCGTCTCAGGAATGAGGGAAGGCTTATAACAACTTGTGATATGCAGATGACACAACTTTGCTGATGGAGACCAAGTATTAAAACTCAATGTAAAGAATAGAAAAATCATCACAACTGGACTAATAGAAAAATCCTCTCTGGACTAATAGGTAACAATACAATAAATGGTGAAAAGATTGACATTGTCATGGATTTCATCATGGTTGAATCCACAATCAATGCTACGGAAGCAACAATCATGAGATCAAATGATGTACTGCATTGGGTGAGTCTGCTGCACAAGACCTTTTTCAAGTGTTGAAACAGGAAGGGTACTACTTTGAGAACTCAGGTGTCCCTGACCCAAGCCAGGGTACCGCCTCACATCCATGTGAACACTGGACACTGAATAAGGAAAACTGAAAACGCATTCAAGCATTTGAACTCTGGTGCTGGTGAAGAATATTTCAAGTACCATGAGCTGCCAAAAAGAACAAACATCTGTCTTGGAAGAAGTACAGCCAGAATTCTCCTTAGAGTCTCATGTACTTTGGACATGCGATCAGGAGAGATAGGTCCTTGGTTAAGGACATCATGCTTGGTAAAGTGTAGAGGCAGGCCTTCGACAAGATGGGTCACACATGAGAACAATTGTGAGGATGGTACTGGATGAGGCTGTGCTTTTGTCTGTTGAACATTGGGTTGCATGAGTTGGAACCAAGTCATGGCATCTCAGCAATTTTTAATAAATGCTTTACTACATGTGTCAGTCACTGTGCTTATTAATTCATAATAATTATCTAATACAATTATCAAAACAGACCAATAAATACTATTATCTCTATTTTTTAAAGATGAGAAATTGAGGCATATGGAAGTTTAGTTACTTGGCCAAGGTTCTAAAACTACCAAGTCAATAGAGTTAGGAGTCAACTTGAATTCTGAATTCAAGCCATATACATTTATCAGTTCATAAAACTAAAAGAATAAGTCCCCCCTATGCAACTGACTTAGAGAGTAAGTGGAAAGATAACTCGCTATTTCTTCTAGTCATGAAATGGCATCATGTAAGTTCGGAGTTCTTAGCTCTCTCTTTGCTACAGGTGACTTTTTGAATCTATAAAGAGACAGTCTCTCCCCCACGCAAATCACTTATAAATCTTTACAGATTTTCAATTTCTTTCCAAAAGGCACAATGAAGGTGTGATGGGGTACCAGGAAACAGAGTGTGCCTGCTCAATGTGATGCTGTTTTGTGGAAAGCTGCCTTCTAAGAGTTGGCTGCCACCCTGATATTTTCATCACTTCAGAGCATTACAAAATTGTAAAGCATTTTTTTCATTATGGCTCTACAATGGGATAAGTAGACTAGGGGAACAAAGGAAGTCAAGAAGTCTCAGCTGTTAATTTTGTCTTCAGTAACTTCCTTGGCAGCTAGCCAGCCTTGCCCGAAGATGACTAAAATTCATTTGTATTTTAGATAACCTTAGAGTTCCATAGAAGCAGTGGCTAGTTTGCAGCAATGAAGTGGAAATTATGAAAACCTACATTGGTAGGTCTACGGGTCTGTGGTGGCTGACTTATGAATTTTTAAGAGTACTACATTAAACCACTGCAGCCACCAAATGATTCCTTAAAGTGAAGGCGTGGTGGCTTTTTAATATTTTGTACAAGAGTCTCTGTCCCATACTTTTATTTGCAAATGTTGAGCTTGTCAAAACCACTTGGAGTAAGTTAAAATTAGAGGGCAAATTTTAATATTATTTTCAGTTCTGGATTTTAGGCATGGTTGAATATTTCCATGCATAATTTTAATACATGGTGTGAATGTATTATCAGATTTATTGTTTAGCATGTATCTCCCTCAACTACAGTATAATGTCCATGGGGCATGGACTTATGTCTACTCATTCACTTATGTGTCCCAAATGTCTAAATCGTGCTTGACACGGAACACATGCTCAATACATATTTGCTGATGGATTCCTAGGGTGGACAGAGAGCCTAGTCTTCCTCACATTTTCTATATTAAAGCTGTCATACTCTGTGGGGTCTTCTACAGCACACCAATGTTCTCATGTCTCTTCCACACTACAAAGCACTCCTAGGAACCGTAACTTACCCAATAAATGTGACACAGTGGTGGCTAATGGCAAGGTCAGCAATTTGACACCAGCAGCTGCTTCTCAGGAGACAGACATAACAAGCTGCAGCCTTGGAAACTCACAGCAGCAGTTGCACCCTGGCCCACAGGTTGCTATGGGTCTGAATTGACTGGATGGCAATGGGTTTGCCATTGGCTTTTGTAGAATGAGTACATGGAGTCCTGGTGTCCCAGTGAAATCAGCATCAGGATGCTAAGCCAAAGGTTGTCTCTTCAAATCCACTAGCTACTTTCAGGAAGAAAGTTGAGGCTGTCTGCTCTCATAAAGAATTTACAGTCTCAGAAACCGTAAGGAGCAGGTCTACTCTGGAGCAGGTCTACTCTGCCCTATCAGGCCGCCATGGCCATAAGTTTTATAATCAGAATAAGAACAAAACAATGACTTCCAGCTGAGACTGTACTTGGGATTTTATCCAACAAAAACCAAGTTCACTATTGATAGTCGGTGCCATAACAATCCCATGTGACAGAGTAGAACACCTGTATAAGTCTTTCTAGGCTGTCATCTTGATGGGAGCAGACACCAGTTCTTTCTCCTACAGAACCACTAGATGGGTGTACACAACCCACCTTGCAGTTAGCACATACTTTAGTGCTTAGCCATTGCTCTGTCAGGGCGCCTTCCAAAATCACTAACTGGGTGTCAATGTCAACTCAACTCGATGCCAACTGGTTCCATAAACATGCTCCATGGCATGGTTCCCCCCCCCTCCAAGCCATTTTTAAAAAAAATCACTATACCTGAAATTCATCTATCATTCCTCTTCCAAAGAATTTAAGAAATATATTTGGAAGATATGGTTAAAATTTATTTTCTTCTGACATCCCTGCTCCCTTGAAGACCATGGTTAAAATCCACCTGTCACTGAACTGAAGAAAAGACCTCGAGGTTTGCTCCTTTCAGGATTTCCTCCCAGGAATCCCCAGGAAGTGGTTGTGCTCTGTTCTGAGTCAGGGTCGCTTCTGAATCGGACCCGGATGGGTGCACACATCGGCAACACCAAAAGTTCCCAATAGCTGTGTAGCCATGAGGGATTTCAGAAAAACATTCCCAGGCTCGTTCCCCCTTTTGTAGAATGAGTACATTGAATCGAAGCTACTAGAAAGAAAGTCCATAACGATTTTCTGATAAATACTATGTAAACATGACATCCTATGTGTATTATACTATGTAAACATGACATATCCGATATGTTTACTGATTGCTACTTCTCCTGCACTATCCCTGCCATTCTCATGAGGAGAGAGTTTAAATTCACACTGAAAAATATACTATACACTATGAGGTATACCCCCTCCACAATGGATTTTTCCCCCCTAAAGCTATGCATTTAATCTTTTTTATATTTTTAACAAAACAACCTTATCACCTTCAATGTACTCTCCATTACACTGAATACATTCATCAAATCTGCGATTCCATCCTTGGAAACATTTTTCGAACTCATCTGTTTGGATGGCTGACAGCACCTCCCTAGTTTTTTTCTTCACCGTCATAGTCAAATTGCTGTCCTTTCATGGGCCCCTCCATTTCTGGAAACAAAAAGAAGTCTCATAGAGCATGGGCAGGAGAGTAAGGTGCCTGGGGGCAAGAGAGGCATGCTGATTTGTGCCCCAAACTGGCACACCGAGATGGCTGCATGAGCAGGTGCATTGGCATGGTGGCAAAACCAGTGCCCCTTCTGCCACAAATCAGGCCTTTTTTTATGCACATTGTTACGCAATCTTTTCAGAACTGCTAAATCAGTGGTCCTCAAACTCTGCCCCTTGGACCACATGTGGCCCACCGAGGACATTTATCCGGCCCATCGGATGTTTTTTCCCATTTTTTTTACTTCAAAATAAGATATGTGTAGTGTGCATAGGAATTTGTTCATAGTTTTTTTTTTTTTTAACTATAGTCCGACCCTCTAATGGTCTGAGGGACAGTGAACTGGCCCCGGTTTAAAAAGTTTGCTCTAAATAGAAAGCTTGGTTAACAGTCTGACCTGGTCGAAAGAACTCCAAATACACTATGAGTAGACATTTTCATCTGTTCAGGAAGTTGACGAAAATCCAGAACAAGACTTGTCATCAATTGACATTTCACCCTTTTTGAAATGAGAAAACCACTCATATACTTGAGTTTTCCCATAGTGCTGTCCTTGTAATCTGTGTACAACATCACAACAGTTTCTGTGGCATTTTTCCCAAACAGGAAATAAAATTTCACAGCCGCATTCTGTTCTCTTAAATCAGTCACCACAAAAAACGAAGTTGAAGGGAAATTGCTTTCAAGAAAAAATTCACTGTGACCAGAGAGAACCTTCCCAGGCGAAGCCACTGAGTGCACCACTAACTCAGAGCAAGTTGCTGGATGCTCACCTAGCTGGAAAAATGTACATGTACTACGAAAGCTCTGTCCAACAGAGCTTTTTGTCTGTTGTTGATATATCTCTAATGAAGGAAAAATATATTTCCTTCAAGCAATTATGAGTAACATATTTTAAGCAGATGCAACTGGGAAGCAGACAAATATAAAACTCCGGAGCAGGGCCCTGGAGGCTCTCTACAACCAAATAAAGATCACAGCACCAGAGGCCAGAAGGAAGGCCTTCCCATGACTATGAAAACACATGAACAAACAAATTCGGCTCTGACCTCACAAGGAGGCATCACCTGGTGGCGATGAATATTCATTGCAGACATTAGTGGGCAGTCACAGCCGTGGCTTCTTAGCGTTGCTATAACGGTAATACCAAAGTAGGTCATTTGAATGGATGACGATTACTGTTACTGTTCAGGAAGCTAGAAGTTTGATTTCAAGGTTCTGGCTCCAGGAGAAGACTCTGCCTATTGGGAGGAGGGATTCTTTCTTTATTTTTTAAAATAATTTATTGGGGGCTCGTACAACTCTTATCACAATCCATCCATCCATCCATTGTGTCAAGCACATCTGTACATTTGTTGCCGCCATCATTCTCAAAATGTTTGCTTTCTATTTGAGCCCTTGGTATCAGCTCCTCGTTTTTCCCTCCCTCCCCACTCCCCTCTCCCTTATGAACCTTTGATAATTTATAAATTATTATTATTTTGTCATATCTTACACTGTCTGTCATCTCCTTTCACCCACTTTTCTGTTATTGATCCCCCAGGGAGGAGGTTACATGTAGATCCTTGTCATCGGTTCCCCCTACCCTCCCCACCCTAGGAGTGGGGAATTCTAATCTCCATTTCTCCCTTACTTTTCCCTGCCTTCAATGAAAAAATATTATTCCAGATATCCATATATGCATGTATGCAAAAATACATGGATTACACAAGAATAACAGAGGAGATAGGGTTGAACTAGATATAAAACATTTATATATTAAGGGTCAAGTTAGAGGTTTCTCTGTTATGATATTTTTATGAACAATAATTTTTAAAGCCCTTTTTATTGCAATTGCTAAGTCTGCAACAATACTCTGGAAAGATGTTTGTTATTAAAAGAGAGAGAGTTTGCAGGCACCTATTTTTTTCTCATTGGTCGATTTGCCCTTAATAACTTTTTGCACATAGGAAGGAAGCCCTATGTTTCCTGGAAGACCCTTTCTGCACTTTAACATGAAATATAAAAGATAGCTAAATGCAGAAACGCTGTCAGGTAAGCAACCGAAAACTTAAAAGGCACTGGAACATAAAATATTAACCATTTTATAGAGCATTACATTTCTCTGTAGAAAGTGTATGAAAAATATTATTTCAAATCTACCCCCCCGTAAACATTAGTTTTTTTCTCATATGCATGCTTAAGTAATATGCTGGTGGAGGGGTAGGTACTTAAGCAGGCCAAGTGACTCAGTCATTTGGTAGTATAGTATAAATACACTGCTCTAAAAGTCTAACCTGCCAGAAAGGTTCAGTTGTGTTCAGAGAGATTTAATATTAAAAATGGGCTATGTGGTGAGGGATTTGACCAGAAAGGTGCCAGCCCCGGGAGCATTTAGTAATAAGGCACTGCAAAGTACCCTACTGACCTAAAACAGTTCATGCAGCCCTGAAGCAACTAACCTACCTTCAGACTGCGAATCAACTGGAGACAATCTGGTTCATATTAACCTATGTTTAGAAATAGGCTGCACAGTTTAGATTATACAGTTGGAAAGGCACTATTTGCATATAATATGAATGTCTGAAAACCCAAACTATTCTAGGAATGTTTAATAAAACACTTGACATATACCAATTGATAAAATGCACTTAAGATAAAACAAACTTTAAGGCAAATATCCAACACATAGACACACAGCCTTTCGTATTTTGCATTGAAAAGTTCAGTGGCCTTTAATGCTAACAAACCCTCCATCAAGATAAATGAAAAAAATGCTTGACAGTTTGGTAAGGAGACGGCAGAATTAGAAATGGCCTGGCCATATAGCTGGCCACTGCCTGGACACTGTTGTTCATCAGCCTGGTGACTACTCATTCCGAGCTCGATAGATATGACCTAGGTGAGATGCCCAACAACATCAACTATTAAAGCACACACCAGAGCCAGGAACGCCATAGCAAAGATCACCTGTGGGGTCTTCGACATCATTTCGATGATACTCATTTAATATCAGGTACCACTACATTTTATTTCTCTCTTCAACACCCCCCCCCCAAACACACTGACAGTTCAGACTGTTCTCTTTTGTCTAGTTCTGTGTCTCCCAGCCCCAGGGCACACCTGGCAAGAAGAATATAGACACACGGACTCATAAAGAAAAACAGACACTGCAGAGGTCATAGCATATAATAATAATAAAATAGTATCTTGTCACAGCTAAGTAGGGGGGAAAGTATATGATATTTTCAGTGAAAATAGCAGGGGGGCTGAATTACAACTCAAAAGAAAGGTTTAAAAGGAAAAAGAGACCAAAGAACGCCATTCCAAAGTAGAACACTTGGGGTGGGAGTTTTGTGAGCAAGAGGAAGGTGTTTGAGGTAGTTTGGCTGGATATAATATTTGTTTCTTAGTATGGGGAGCCTTGCCAGCACGATGGCTAAGTGCTTGGCTGTTAACTGCAAGGCCACTCATGGGAGAAACGGCTTGGTGAACTGTTGGCGCATGGGTGTTTGGTTCACTCCACACTCTTGCTTCCATCATCGCATGGCTTCCTTCCCCATGTGTCTGTTTTCCTCTATGTCCTCTGTCTTCTGAAGGTCACCAGTTATTGGATTCCGGGTAGATGCCAGTCCAAACACAGGATAATTGCATCTTCAGATCTTTAATTACATATGCAAAGACCCTATTTCCAAATAAAGTCACATGATGGTATTCCAGGTAGACATGCACACGGAGAGACTCCCTTCAACTCTGTACATGAAATACAGAGGCTGATGTCAGCTCGCCATCCACTACCACATTTCCAGGTGGTAGGAACAGGAAGGAGACTGAGAATGCTACATTCAAACTGACCTTCTCCGGAATGATGGAGAAAACACAGAAACACTACATAGACCCAACAAAGTTCACCAGAAAGACAACTTAGTATATAGTTAAATTTCTGGGCAAACATGTATGCACAGTTTCTCCTGAAAATGTTGGCACAATCTGGACAATGCAAGAAGAGGGGAAGAGCGGCAAACTGAGTCAGAGCACAGTCTTCTTCTACAAGACTTCCTCCTCGGTCTTCTGGTCACACTGCTATGGATGGAATTGTTTTATCCCAAAGGGATGCTGACAGTTCAGCTTCTAGTGACCTTATTGGAAAGTAGGATGACTGATGATACTCTTGGTTAAATGAGCATGAGGTCATACCTGAGTAAGGTATGGGTCTAATTTAACCGGTGTGCTATTCTTTTAAAAACAGAGAGACACATGGTGGGAGGAACACCAAAGGCGGCCCTGGTGGTGCAAGCTAACTACAAGGTCAGTGGTTCGAAACCACTGGCTGCTCTTTGGGAGAAAGATGGAGCTTTCTACTCCTGGAAAGAGTTACAGTCTCTGAAATGCCCGAGTTCTATGCTGTCCTACAGGGTCAGCATCAAATATATGGCAGTATGTTTGGTGTTTTGGGAGTTCAACAAGCCAAGGAATGCCACAGGCTACCAGAAGCTGGGGAAGACAACCTTCCCATAGAGAGGACAGACATCATGGACCTACCAATGCCCTGAATTTGTATACATGCCCTTCAGACGTGTATGCAATAAATCTGTGTTCTTATAAGCCACCCAAGTTGTGGTATCTTGCTACGAAAGCTTAAGTCCACTAACACATAGATGAGTTTTTAATCTTTCAGTGAATGGAGGCATAAATCTAATTCCAGAACTTTGCTGTATATTGTTTTTAACTTGTAACTTACATCTTTCTGTTTAAGATGGTATCGTCGAGATGTATGCACACCTCACTTTGTAGTATGAAGTCAATCCTCACATGATCATTTGGTTTATTTTCATGATGAATTATGTAAACGCATTTCCACATAAAGTCCAGAGAGCTTCCTAGAATGGGCGAACCCTAGTCAGTCAGGTTTGGGAGTCTTAAGCAAGACTTATCACATGGGCAGTGCATTCTTACTGAACAATATTTTCAGGATCGATTTCTGTCTGTGGGTGCTATGTATTTCACGAACTCCATACCAACTAGTTCAAAGCTATTCTTTCATATTCCAACCTCTGAAGCCAATTAATTCATATGAAAGGAAACCTTTTATTAGGCAGGAGAGGTGGAGGTCCCTACCTATTATTACTGACAACAGAACCAAGGGACAGCAGCAGGAGTATAATTTCCCCAGTTGGCACTGCATCTGAAGACTTGGCCTCAACAGTTAATGTTCACAACTCTGTCGCTCTGACTTCGTTCGACTTTGACAAAACCCATTACTCCAGCCCCATCCCTCAGAATGGCTCCTATGGAGACTGCCTTGGGGGCCACCAACAGTTTCCCTAAAGTCTTAAGGGGGAATGTGTGCTAGGAAACACAAAATTTGGATTGCCTGGGGACTGCCTGGAGAAAAAGTCTACACATTCCCTAAAAAGTAGGATCCCCTAGCTGGGATATTATTTATTCAATATCATATTTTCTTTAGTAATCTGAAGAAAAAATATGAACAATGCAGCTTTCTCTGAATATACCTTCAAAATTAGTTTCCCTACTTAATATCTTCCTGATTTACTTTAAGAAGTAATTTAGAGCTGGAATTTTCTCAAACTAGTTCATAACTCCCTTGCAAAGACGGCTCTTTGAGGCTCATAATTGGATGAGAAGACTCAGAGGTTTGCAAGCAATCAAATCATTTATTTTTTTTGGATTAGGCCAAACCAAGGTGAAAAGACTCATGGGTGATTCTATCAACATTGTAAAATGTGAAAATTTTAAAGGAATGGGAACATTGTTGATTCTTGAAATATAAGACATCATCGTAGTGAATTAAAATCACTATTTCTCAGGATGTTTTGGCAATCATATAACCCCCTACAAAACAGTTTCAGGCAGAGGACAATGTTTAAGGAAACTTTAAAAATTGACAGAAATTTTCTCTACTAAGTAAACAAAATACATTTAGCTACATTTTGCTAGAGAAATGTATTCCCCGCTGATTGGGGTACCTATCTACTCACTGATAGTTGATTCTAATGCCTAGTGACCCTATAAGTTTCTCAGGCTAAAATCCTTAACAGGACTGGACACTTCATCCTGCTGGTAAACAGCTGGTGGGTTTGAACTGCTGACACTGTGATGCGCAGCGCAATGCTTCGCATATTGCACCACCTACCCCACGCATGACCAGGGCTCCTTCTGGATCGGGCAGGCCCTCTACACTAGCAAACATCTGTTCTAGAAAGATGGGGGCCCAGTGCACAACAGAACGAACCCATCACTGTGATCCGTGTGGTGTGGATCATGGTGAGCACAGGGATGTCACTGGCTGACTTTCAGAAGCAGATGCGAGCCTGTCTTCCTACTCTGCCTTAGTATGGAGGCTCTGGTCAAACTTGCTGTGCCTCATAACAAGTCGAACGGCTCCCCTGTCGGACACGTGGTGCCTGTGTAAGAGTAAGAGGTGCACTGGCTGACCAAGATGCCAAATATCCCACATGGGAGGGGAGAATCTTACCACCCACTTCGGGGCCCTGGGCTATGAGCAGATTGATTCAGGAAGGCTGCCACTACCAAGGCACTCTGGAGCCTAATAATTACAGTTCTGGATTATTAATTCATCTGAAATGTCGGCCTCAAACACATTTTGTATAAAGCAATCAAACCCAGAGAAAGAAGTTCTGTGTGTGCTATGTAATTATAAAAATCAGAGAACTTCAGGTCGTGTCAGTGTTTCAGGTAACAAATAATTTCAGCAGGAAAATATCCAATTAGCACCCATTCAGAATTAACATGTTGCCGTATCACCAAGCATGCTGTCGTTAGTTGAGTATAATAATTCAAATGTGAAAAACTGGCACTGCTCAGGATTTGCATTCAAGCGTAAGGAGAGGTTCACTGCAATTACAGGTTGGGTTTCCTTGTTGCCGGTACCTGTAATTGAACCCACTCGGGTTCCTAGTCCTCCAAGCCCTGTATACTGCTCCCTGAACTCCCGGAAAAGCTCGTGATTAGACCCTTTTTCTAATCCTAATACCTTCCACCAGCAGCTGAAGCACCGCTCTCCAGCCTCTTCATTAACAGAAAGATAGCCATCTTTCAATACAGTTAAAAAGATATAGTTCAAGGAGCTTGTGATTTAATGGGAATCATTTTTTTAAGCCAGTTCCATGTCTGGATAGAGATATCTGAATTAAGGAAAGACGGTTCATGTTGATGTTGGCAAGCATAATTGTCAGCAGCTTTAACACAACAGGTCTTGACTATGGGACATCCACAGTCCATCCCCGAATGGTCCCTCCCCATATCATGTGCTGTTGAGTTAATTAGGACTCACAGTGACCTCAGTGACAGCGCAGGACTGTCACATCGGGTTTTCTAAGGTGCACTCTTTATGGACCGGATCACCATGTCTTCTCTCTCACGGAGCCTCTAAGCAGGTTTGAATCGACAACTTTTCAATTACCAGCTGAACGCTTAAACCACCGTCACCAGAGCTCCTTCTACTAAATAGACCATCATGCTTTTCTTTTATCAAAATACCTCCAGGGTACAAACTAAATAGTGTATATCCAGGATTCATCAATGATGGTTTACGTACCAAAATTAGCACCCTTTCTCGTTCATGTAGATCACGAATGGCACGTTTTTGACACATTTCACTAGTTGAAGAGAGCAAAAAAAAAAATAATCACACATGAAAAAACTCATCACAAGTGAAAGCTATGTAAAATTCAAATGTTTGAGTCCAGCGACGAGGCTTTATGGAATGCCGCCACGCCATACATGCTTAGGATTTTCCCACGTCTGCTTTAAGCGTCTCTGGTGGGACAGGGTTTAAAGTGCCCTCCAGTCCATGGAAAGGTGGGTGGGGTGAATTCACCAGCCACTCTGTTGCACAAAGAGGTGGGGGCATTCTGCCGCTGTCAAGATTGATAGCCGCGGAAACCCGAAGGAACAGTGCTACTCTGAGTTATACCAATTGCCATTGTGTCTATTCTGACTCCTGGAGATTCCATCTAAGATTTCCATGATGGTCAATCTTACAGCTGTAAACCACCGACAGTGCAGATCAAGGCGCCACAAAAACCACAGCAACAACAAACACAACCAAACGACTGCCATCAACTCAACCCCAACCCACCACAACCCTACATACAGTTTTGGCAGCTATCAGTCTTTATAGGAGTGAGCAGCCTCGCCTATCTGCTGGTCCTGAACCACCGACCTTGTGGTCACCAACCCACAGCGCCACCAGAGAGCTACCTCCAAACTCAAACCAAACTCACTGCCACCAAGTAGACACCAACTCATAAGGATGCTCTAGGAAAGAGCCTAACTGCCCCCATGCATTTCCGAGACTGCTAACCTTTCCGGAGTAGAAAGCCTTGTCTTTTGCCTGAGGAGCAGCTGATGGTTTTAAACTCATGACTTTGTGGTTAACAGCCCAAAGAGTGCCCCACTACGCCACCAGGCCTCCTCAGCACTCCTTTAAAACCACAGCACTCAAAAACACCACTACCAACAACAAACTGAACTCTCCATCATCAAGTCAATGCTGATTCACAGTGAACCCCCTGCTCCCCTGTGGGTTTCTGAGACTAACTGCTTCCAAGAGCAGAAAGCCCAATTTTAATCCTGGTACTTTCAAACTGCCGACCACACAGAGTGACACCTAATGCATGACCACTACACCACCGGTCACCCCCTTCAGGGCTCTCTAAAGCTGACCCATAACCCATGTAGAACCCATGAACAGCAAGCCCATTGCCATCAAGTTGACTGCGTGTCATAGCAGCCCCTACAGGGCTTACAAGGTGTCAATCTTTCTAAGAGCAGAGCAGATCGTCTCATCTTTCTCCCTCAGAGCAGCTGGCGGATTTGAACCTCCAACCTTGAGGCTAGCAGCTCAACACCTAACCCACAGTGCAGCCAAAGCTCCATAAAGACACAAGTATCGTTCTGCTTATGGAATTCACAAAGGGCAAGAAGAGTCATGTCACAGGGACGAAACAACTCACAGAACAGATCCCTTCAAAACCATCAGCTCGCAATCACTGTAAATCTCGAATACCACAGACAGTAGCCTTTCTCTGCAGACTCCAAGTTAGGGATATGGTCTTTGGATTTTACTAAGGTTTCTTTTCTTCGTAGCAAATACTAAAATTGGCATTCATTAGCTGGGTGAGCTCAGATGAGTGACCACATTTCTTTCCTTTTTCTAAATCATTTTATTGGGGGCTCGTACAACTCTTCTCACACATCCATCCATCCATCGTGTCAAGAACATTTGAACATTTGTTGCCATCATCATTCTCAAAACATTTGCTTTCTACTTCAGCCCTTAGTATCAGCTCCTCATTTTTCCCCTCCCTCACAAACCCTTGACAACTTATAAATTATTCTTGTTTTGTCATGTCTTACACTGTCCGATATCTCCCCGAGTGACATTTCTTTTAAAAATTTTGATTTTTTATTGTTTTATTAGGGACTCATACAACTCCTATCACAATCCATACATACATCAATTGTGTAAATCACATTTGTACATTCATTGCCCTCATTAGTCTCAAAACATTTGCTCGCCACCTAAGCACCTGGCATCAGCTCCTCATTTTTTCATCTCCCTCCCTACTCCCCCTCCCTCATGAACCCTTGATAATTTATAAATTATTATTTTTTCATATCTTGCACTGTCTGACGTCTCCCTTCACCCACTTTTCTGTTGGAGTGACATTTCTAAGGCTCCTTTCCTTATCTGGAAAATGGGAGCACAACAGGCCCTGGTGCACACTCATTGTTGTCGTGAGGTGCCATGCAGTCGGCTCACATCCATAGCGACCCTGTGCAGGACACAATGACACACTGCCTGGTCCTGCACCCTCCTCACATTGTTCCTGTGCCTGAGCCCACTGATGCAGCCACTGTGTCCATCCATCTCTTTGAGCGCCTTCTCTTTTTCGCCACCCTTCCACTTTACCAAACATGATGTCCTTCTCCAGGGTCTGGTCTCGCCTGACAGTATGTCCAAAGTATGTCAGACTAAATCAGTACATCCTTGCCTTTAAGGCACACTTTGGCCTTACTTCTTCCAATACAGATCGGCCTGGCCTCTTATCAGCCTGGGTTAGTCTGGGTAGACTATAGATACAAATTCATGGACACTTGTATGTGTATAGGAAAGAGCTTTATATACAAGAGCAATTGAATATTGAGAAAACATCCCAGCCAAGTCTAGATCAAGTCCATGAAGTCTGATATTAGCCCATATGTCTGACACCAATCTATAAATTCCTCTTCAGACTCAAGAAACCCATGCAATGACGCCAAATGCAGGAAGATCACATGCCACTGGGTTGAAAGTCTTGTGGATCCAGTGGTGGTGTAAGGGATCTCATCTCTGCTGATATTCTTGATCGGGTCATCCAAGAAATTAAATCTGCTCTACTTCCAATATTTAGCATCCAGCTTGATGAAGCTACAGACGTTGCAAACTGTCCACAGTTACTGGTTTACGTGAGGTATACTAATGCTGTCTACTTTAAAGATGAGTTTCTTTTTTGCAAACCTCTTGAAACAAAAACTACTCCATGTGATGTTTTTGACACAGTTGGTTCATTTCTGAAAGAGCATAAGATCTCTTGGGAAAAGGATTGTGGTGTTTGCACAGATGGTGCTCCAGGTATGCTAGGATGTCGATCTGGATTTCAATGTTTGGTACTGAATGAGTCACAAAAAGTCATCGCAACTCACTGTATGATTCACTGGCAAATATTAGCAATGAAGACACTGCCACAAGAGTTATAAGAATCAATGGAAAGCCTCATAAGTTTTGTCAATTTTGTAAAGGTGAGCACTTTAAACAGTCGACTGTTTTCGCAACTGTGCAATGAATTGGATGCGCCTAATAAGGCTCTGCTATTTCACATTGAAATGAGATGGCTGTCAAGAGGAAACGTTTTAAAACGTGTTTTTGAACTTCGCGATGAGCTCAAAACATTTTAAAATTAGAAATCAAGACCTCAGTTCGAAGCATTTTTCAGTGATAAAAGTGAACTGCAGAAAATAGCTTACCTGGTTGACATCTTTGCCATCTTGAATGAGTTAAATTGATCACTGCAAGGACCAAATGCAACATGCCTCAATTTGTCAGAAAAGATTTGATCATTCCCAATGAAATTTTAGCTTTGACACACAAAAAAAAGATGAAAACAAAATTTAGATGTTGCCTACCTTATCTGCTCGGAAGATGACATTGAACCAGGCAAAAGGACATTGAACCAGAAAAAAGGATTACTATGATAATTTCTGTGAAAGAACACTTGCACATGCTTGCAGACAAAATTTCATCGTACTTTCCAAATCTACCTGACACCCCATTTGCACTTGTCAGAAGCCCATTCACAGTCAAAGTTGAAGATGATCCTGAGACAGCACAAGAGGAGGTCATTGAACTTACTAACAGCGATGCAGAGAGAACTGATTTCTCTACAATGCCAGTTACACAATTCTGGATCAAGTGTTTGCAGTCATATCCTGTTCTGTCTGAGACTGTGTTGTGCCTTCTTCTTCCATTTCCAACAACATATCTTTGTGAAACAGGGTTTTCCAGCTTGTTGGTTATCAAGTCTAAATACAGAAGTAGACTTGCTGTGCAAGATAATCTTTGTTGTGCTTTTGAAAGACTGCCCGAGAATTTCTGATCTGGTGAGAAAGAAGCTATCTCCACCTTCTCACTGATGCTGGCTTTTTAGGCATCCTGTCCCAAAATGTAGCAATGTAGTTTACTGTTGTTATATTAAGCCTGTTACCCATGCTACACCATGCTTCATGACAAAATTTCATTTATTTGTCATTAGAAATAAATATGTCACAATATATAATTACATATTGTTTCTGTGATTAATCACTATGCTGTAATTATGCTCAATGTGTAACAATGAAAATACATCCTGCATATCAGGATTCATAACAGTAGCAATTTTGATTCATAACAGTAGCAAAATTACAGTTATGAAGTAGCAACAAAAATAATTTTATGGTTGGGGGTCACCACCACATTAGGAACTGTATGAAAGGGTCGCTGCATTAGGAAGGTTGAGAATCACTAGCATAGGCAATCAAACACAAGTAAACATTTTTCTGGTATTTTATGTATTGAGCCAAGATCCATCTGACATCAGCAATGATATCCCTTGTTCCAGGTCCTCTTCTGAATCCAGGATGAACTTCTGGCAGTTTCCTGTGAATGTACTGCTGTTATCATTGTTGGAGGAGTATAAGCAAAATGTACTTATGTGTTAATATCAGTGATATCGTTCTATAGCTTTAGCATTTTCTTGGTTCACCATTCTTTGAATGGGCAAAACTATGGATCTCTTCCAGCCAGCTGACACAGTGGCTGCTTTCAAATTTCCTGGCATATATGTGTGAGTGCTGCCAATGCATCTTCAGTGTTCTGAAACTTTTCAATGGGCATTCCATCAATTCCTGGAGTCTTGTTTTGAGCTGATGCATTCAGTGAAGTCTGAACTTCTTCCTTCAGCACCATCGATTCTTGCTCATAGGCTACCTCCTGCAATGGACTGTTGACTGCTTCTTTATGGTGCAGTGACTGTATATTGTTTCCATCTTCTCTTGATGGAACTCAATATTTCGCTTGTGGAATATTGCACAACACGAGGCTTGATTTAATTAGTTTTCTGGAGTTCCTTCAGTTTCAGATATGCCGAGCGTGTTCTCCCCTTTTGGCTTTCTAATTCTAGGTCCTGGTGCATTTTGGTACAATGATTTCGTTCTGCCTTCTTGCACTGTCCTCTGAAAATTTGTATTCAGCTTAGTGCACAAAGTTGTTGCGATTTAAGTAATACTTGTAAAGGGCACATTCAGAGCTCAGAAAATGTCCTTAGTGTGACTGTTCTGTGTGGTGGATTCCACAGCACAGTAACATAGTGCTTTCCACTGATCTCCAGTCACTGCTAACTTATAGACACCCTGTAGGGCAGGTTAAAATTGCTCCGGTGCATCTCCAAGTCTGCAAATATCCACAGGAGTAGTAAGCCTCACCCTTCCCCTTAGGAGCTGCCTGGTGGTTTCGAACTGTTGACTTTGCAGATTGCAGCCTAGTGTATATCCACTATACATTGACAGTTACTGGTTTAGCGAATGGTTTAAAATTAAAAACTCTCTTGACAAAAGGAAATTATACAAGTCTAAGTCATGTATGAACCGTAATATATGAATTGTAGACTTGTACTCTTAAGTGACTGGACACTATTTCCACAAAAAATGAGGGCTGGCGATGGGGCAGATCTTCCAATAATATTCCTTCACAGCAGCGGAGCCACGCCTACCAGATAAATACATGTCACAACGGAGCAAGGAGGGCATTAAAATAGTAAGTGTACAGCAGTTACCAGGTGACCATTCATTGGGTACACTCAAGGCAACAGATGGCAACAAAAGTCCAAAGTCTGCCTGATCTATGCCTTGAGGCTAGCAGTCATCTGCTTCTCACACGAGGGACTTTCAGCCGTACTTCCAATGGTACCACTAAGACTGAGGTCAGGCCCAGTTCACTTAGTGGGGTTTCCACTTCAGGTCCTTTTGGTGTGGCCTGTGAAGGATGTGTGTGCCGCAAAGAACAAAGTCTAAAGTCCCACTAGTCTACAGCGCATGGAATGGATCACCAAGGGCTTCGCAGGTAGAAACTAGGTCAAAAGTGTCCAAGCATATCCCTCCACTTGGGTTCCACATCAGTATTTTTCATCATTTCCTAGTCCCACCCCTCCATGGGAGGTTGCTCCTCCCTGCTTTCCTACCAACACAGACGGTATTGCCTTCTCTGAGACACATGCTTCCTCCCAGAATCTTGAACTGAATTTCCAGTAACGTTTCCTTATCACTCTGCTGGGAGTGTCTGCTGGATTGGCGTGACTTTAGCACGATTTTGAATGACAGCAACAGAAGCTCCAGGAGAGGGAGATCAAAACTTTTCATATACACGACTCGGATCTGAACAAATCATTTTATCAATGTGAATCCAGTAAATGAGGATTTGAAGATAGGAAAGTGAGCAAGGAAGCTTACACTGTAGTAAGTAATAGATATCTCATTGTCTTTATTATTTTAATTATTGCGAATTGGGTCAAACTGTATTGAGCACATCACCTTTCCCTTCAACAATACATTCATCTCAATCCCCCCACTGTAAGATCACTTAGGCCAGTTCCTGCCTGGAGGCCCCATTTCCATTCCTCCTTGTTTCCCAACTCTTTCTATATTCTGACCTTCGTTCTTGGGCAAATGTTTCCCTGGATAATTCGAAGGAGTGTTTACCTCCCTAGTGTTATTGTTGAGCTCATAGACGTCTTATTTGGCTGAAAATCGAGTCATGAATGAATTCAGTTCCAAGCTTGAAGAGCAATTTAGTCAAGAGACATAGTCTGGGGGATTCTGTCAGTCTCTGTCTGGCCAGTAATTTACATCCCCGCTGATCTCGCCACACAGCTCTTCAGTATTTCCTCCCACACTGTAACTTTGTCAGTATTCTAACATGGTTTAGAGACTCTTTCAGGACTGATGATTAGCATTTTCTTAGAGAGAGGGCTGATACTAGTATGTGCCAATCCCACATGGACGTTTGCTTAGCTCTACAGAATAAATACCTCTCAAGAAGTAAATCACCTCACAACTGGGTTGATAATTCTAATACCTCCATCATCCAGGAAAAACAAAACAAACACCTAGGAAATCAGATAGAACACAGAGGGTAATCCCAAAGACTCCAGGGAACAAATGGAGAAGCCCTCAGGATGATTTCCTGAGAGGAGGGACACAGAACAAGGAAGGGCATAGACTACCGTCGAGTAAGGCTGAGTTTGAATTCTAGTTTTACTTCGTATTGGCTATGCGATATTGGGTACATTTTTCAAACTCCTAAAAAAATCTGTTTCCTCATCTTTAAAGCATGAATGGCCAAAGAACTGTTTTGGTTGCACACCGTACACAAATCACTTAATATAGTGTCTACCACTGAAATCAACGACAGTACCCGCTATGGCAGAGTGGTTATGGGTCGGGCTACTAACTGCAAAGTCAACAGTTTGAAAGCACCGGCTGCTCCAAGGGAGAAAGTTGAGGCTTTCTACCCTCTGTAAAGAGTCAGTCTTGGAAAATCACCTTGTCCTATACAGTGGCTACTGTCTTCTTTGTATAGTAGGTGGGGGTCGCTTAGGAACTTTGTTTGAGAGAAACACAAATCAGAATGGATAAGTGTAATGGAATAATTGATTAAAAAAATAACCAAGAAAAACCCAAACCAAACTGGCTGCCATTGTTCAAGCCAAGGCTGACTCATAGTGACCCCTGCGGGTTTCAGAGACTGTAACTGTTTCCGGGGATAGACTGCATGGTCCTGTGCCATCCTTGTAATTATGATGCCGTAGCCCACTGTTGCGGCCATTCTGTCAATCCATCTTGTTGATGACCGTTTGGTTCCACTGAACCTCTACTAAGAAAAATATTTTTGGTCAGGGTCTCTCCTGGTCAAATTACATGAGACAAAGTCTCATCATTCTCCCACTACTAACTGTACTTCCTTCAAGACAGGTTTGTTTGTTCTTCTGGTAATCCACGGCACTTTCAATAAGCTTTGCTAACAGCACGACTGGAAAGCATCAATTATTCCACTGCCTTCCTTCGTCACTGCACTGCATTTACGTTGGTATTGCTCCCACACCCCAACATTCTGATGGTCCATGCCACGCTTGGCTCAGGTGACTCTTCGTCCTCAAAGGGACCTCTTGGCTCTTCAGCATTTCACACGGTCTCCTACAGCAGATCTGCAACACATCATCTGATTTCTTGACTGCGGCTCCCATGAGAGTTGACTGTAGATCCAAGCAAAGTGAAATCCTTGACAACGTCAATCTTTTCTCCACTTATCATGAGGTTGCCTATCGGTCCAGTTGTGGAGATTTTGGTTTTCTTCACCCTGAGTTGTCATCCATACTGAAGACAGCAGTCTTTGACCCTCATCAGTAAATGCTTCATGTCCTCTCGCCTTTCAGCAGAGAAGGCTGTTTCATCTGTGCACTGCAGGTTGTTAAGGACTCTTTCTCCAATCCCGAGGCCACCGGGCTCTTCTTCATCAGGTCCATTGGCTTGTATTATATGCTCAGCATACAGACTGAAGAAGCATGGCGATTGGATACAACCTGGAGGCACACCTTCCTTGATTTTAAACCATGGAGTAGTCCCCTGCTCTGTTCACACAACTGCATCTTCATCTTTGTACAGGCTCCACATGAGGACAACTAAGTGCTCTGAAATCCCCACTCTACTCAATGTTACTCAAAGTTTGCAATAACCTTTGCTGAGTCATCAGCGGGGCTGGGCATGCATCCACATGGTTGGCAGGTCTAGTTCGCCAGAAGAAATGTTGGCAGGTTCGAGTGCCCCAGAAGAAAGGGTTTAAGATGTACTTTCTACAGATCACAGTCGTTGAAAACTCACATTTCACGGGCGACCATTGGGCAGGTTTTAGAACTGTTCCATCATTACAGACAATTGGAAGGTCTAAAGCAAAAATCAAGACTGGGAAGCTGGAAGCCCATCTTAGTGAGTTCTTACTATTTTCTAAACCAAGATGAGATATACATTCTCCTTTTACATAACTCACACCAGTGGCTCACATTCTAAAGAAACACACCTTCTTAAATAAGACTGCGCATTCAGATGTAGCATACTTTTAAACACCTACTAGGTGTGTGTGTATGTATATGTGTGTAAAATATGATCACATCAGTTATGTTAGGGTGAAAAATAGTGATCATCTTCTACAGAGGTAAAAATTCTGATTTGGGTGCTTTACAAAGAGCAATATGTAGATTACTGCAACATGTGATACAGTCAAAATATTTCAGTAAGCAGGGAGAAAAGTAGAAATGGGACTTTGGAAATTAAATGGGCAAAAATTGTCTTATCGTATACAGCTGTTCTTTATGATTTGAGTAAAATGAACAGTTCTGGTAAATTACATTGTAAAATCTAAAAGAATTATGATTTCTATCACAGTCCATTTTTAAGGCAGTTATTTTATCTTATCTCATTCAGTAAATATTCTGATCTGATTTTTAGTATTTGATTTATATTTTTAGTATTTAACCTAAGAAAAAAAATTTTAATTTGGTCTCAATAGCCAGATTGACATAAATTAACAAATTTACAGTCACTTAAGTTCATTGCACACACATGAAAATGAATATCATATCCTTTAAATTTCCTTTAGGATATTGGGCAACACTTTATTCTACTTTTCAGTAAAATAACAGAAGCTGTAACTGTTTAATAGGACTGCATACTTTAAATATTTGTCTTTATTATAAAACGCATGGTTTCTCAAATTAACTAAAATATGATACAAATTATTCTTGGGGAAAAAACTGGCTTCTGTGTATAATCATGTGCACAGGTGTTTGCTTTACACACGTGGGGGCTACTTAGAGGATGTCTGCACTCTTTGAATACTGTTTGGGGTGTATTTTAGGAAATCATTTCTGCAATTGCTTATACTGTTTATTGAAAAGATAGGAAACCCGGATCGCATTTTCAGAAGTGCTTTCTTTAAAATGTTAATCCTATTCCTCAAAATCCATTTTTTTCCCTGTTTGACAGTAAAGACTTAACTGTTAACTCCTCTGTAGTCTAAAACTTCTAGATGCACTGAAACCAACATAAATACTACCAATAAAGGGTGAGATGTAAATATTGGGTGAACTTTTGTTTCTTTTATGATTAGGTTATATGATTCTGAAAATGTGTTCATTTAGCAAACATTCTGAATTGTGAGGAATATTCAAACAGAATTCTACTTTAGATTTTGAAACATTTCTATTCATCTTGGCTATGACTTGTGGGCAAAGAACAGAGGACCCAAAGCAGACTTTTATTATATTTTTAAAAGGCCACATTAGTAAAATGATACCAGTTTGAAACTTGTAACAAAAACTTTCAGCTATCCTTTTGGAATTGTGTCTATGTTCCAAGGACAGCATTAAATAATTTTTTAAAGAATAGAAAATTTAGCATAGAAAACTGAGTTATACAGAGCTGAGTTGCTTTTGGGGAAAATTCTTTCTTTGTGGTCACAGGACCATAAGCAAAATGATTTTATTATCTTACTCCCCTATATCAAACTAAAACAAGGGTTTTAGTAGAATATATTCAGAAAGCCAAAGTCTATTTTTTCTTTCTTTAATTATTTCTTTCTTGATCTGATTTAACTAATTAATAACTAAAGTATGATACCATTAACCTCAGTAAGAAGTCAAAACTCTTTCCCAAGTCAGAACAAATTGCTATCTAAATTCATGACGATATTAAGGACTCAGAAATGCAATTATGGAGTTTGACTGGAATGAAACACGATTTCAAAGAAATGCTTAAATGTTTCTTTACAATTCAAAAATCTATCTATAACTCCAAAAGTTTAGCTCTGTTTCTTGCTTGCATCTAAGAAGCAAATGAGCACATTTATTGTGCACTTTGTAATATGCCAGGAGCCTGGGTAGCACAATGGCTAAAGCGTTCAGATATGAATTGAAAGGTCCATAATTCAAACTCACCAACTGCTCCAAGAGAGAAAGATGAAGGAGTCTTTTTCCATAAAGATCGAGAGCAGTTTTACTGGGTCTTAGAGGGTTACTGAGTCAGAACAGGGTCAATGGTACTGGACTTCATGTGATTTTGTAATATGCTTAGATTAATGTGAATTTTCATATTTTTCTATACTGAGTACAATTTGATATCTAATTATGTACTTTTAACTTAAATACTTTTAAAATGTTCTAGCAAATACCCTGAGGCCTAGATTTTACTCTTCATTTACTGATAATCCACACATTTTATAGATGATTTATAACATATAAAAATTCTCCATTACTTCTAATATATTTTCATAGATCAATTTCACCAGGGAAGCAAGGTGACTTTGTAAGTAATCTAAATTTCCATAGTTACATCTACAAGGATTTAAAAAATTCCTTCCTATAAAATGTTCTAAGATACTGCAAAGTCTTTGAAATCGAAGTTCAGACATACACACACACAACATCTCAGATACAGCAATAATAGACTTGTCATGACGAAATGCATTTGCTAATTTCAAACTCTGTGCCAGCATTGACGCTAGCCACGAAGAAACCTGCTCCTTGTGCAATACACGCACAAACACACATTCCTGAGAAAGAGAATGAAAAGATGGTGGAATTTGCCCCCACTCTGTTTGAAATCCCTTCTGTTGTCGCTAGTGACGGCAAGCACTAGATGGAAAAGTTTAAAAGCCAACTTTGAAATGATTCTGAAAAGTGATGAAAAAGGTTGGATAAATAGTAATGAGCTGAGAAAGAATTTCTGACCGCTTCGAAGGGCTCACTACCCTCATGGTACCTGGGTCGTACGCACCTCAAACTCGTTTTCCAGCTGAGCCTTTCAGAGGGCCAAGCAGTTGGCCACTAACCGAAAAATCAGCGTTTCGAACTGACCAGCTACTCAGGGAGAAAGGTACAACAGTGAGATTCTGTAATGATGAGAACTTTGGAAACCCTACGGGCCAGCTCACCTCTGTCCTAGAGGGTCGCTATGAGCCATGTTGGACTTGGCTGGGGAAAGAGCATCGTCCTCCTGGTGATGTTTACACAGCTGAACCAGTGCTCTTAAGTCGCCCACACTTGGCAAATACTCTTCAAATAGGCTCTCAGACACCAAGAGCCAAAACAAGATATCGGCAAGCACTTCAGGAAATGATGGTCTGGCAATCTGAGTGAAAATTCCACAATCGAACAGGAACTTAATAAAGAAAGTAATGTAGCAATCGACTACACAAACAAAAGAAGTGGCTGGGCAAGGGATACACATTCAAGTTTCCTTCAGTGGTTTAATGACAGTGACCCAGATCTAGATTGTAAATGGCTCCTAGAGTTTAACCGGGGACTAGCAAATGCTCCAGCAATAAGCCTGCATGGTGCAAAGTGTTACGGCACTCAGGTGCTGATGGAAAGGCTGGTGGTTCTAATTCACCCAGAAGTGCCTTGGGAGACAGAACGGGTGACCTACTTCCCAACCTGACACACAGGAAGTCACCAAGTGTAGTAGTCAAGATTCATGACAACTGGCTCACAGCCCGGGGAGTTGTGGGCAAAACCCCTACCGAACAAGATTAATTTAACCTTTGTTTAAATGGTGGAATGATTTTTCTAAGAATTTAAATAGGAATTGAGGTTAGCTGTGAAAAGTTGAAAGGACTGAATAACTCACTAGATTTCGTATTCCCCCGCCCCACTTCTGTGCCCCCGCAATTCACTGCCTATCAGTCTCTTACACTGTCAGCAAAGATTTGCGTACACATTTGTTTTCTTTCTTCATTTGCATTTGCTTCAGATTTCTTAAAAAAAATATGTGTGGGAAGGTCTACAAAGAAATCTCCAAAGAGGTAACACTGTATCAGTCCCGCAAAGGAAACCGTGGCTGGCTTGTCAGTTTTCAGGTAGTGCATAATAAAAATGTCACTTTGTTCTGTCCCAACATTATGGGCCAGAGGAAGAAAAAAATGACAAAATATTTCATCATTATTTTCAGGCAGTCTTGTTATAAATGATCACATAAATGCCACCAAACGGCCTTGTACTACACAGACAGACGGCATTTCTGCCAAGAAAACCACCGTGTTTTAATTAAGAACCAGTTAAGAGGGGACATCTTTAAAAAGGTGGGACAGAGTGGAATGCAGGAATGAAGCAAAGGAAGTGTAGGGGAAAACATATAAAAGCAAACCAAATGCAAGAATCAAATTCACGTCCAGGAGTCTTAGAGGCACACTGGTGAAGCATTTGGTTGGTAGCAAAAAGGCAGAAGGTCTGAACAACCCCAGCTGCTCTGTTGGAGGAAGATTTAGCAATCTGATTCTAGACAGCCTAGACACCCGACGGGGAGGTTCTCTGAGTTGAAACTGACTCCACAGTCCTGAGTATATGCAGCATGTACTAGTAAGAGGACACGACGAACTTGTTCAGTGTGGATGAAGGAAGCTTGGAATGATAAATGTGGCTTAAAGAGTACCCAGCCCTCCAACAGACTGGCACGAAGCAGTGAACTGACAGAGAGGTTCTGTGAGGTGGGACCGGACCCTGTTCCAGCTACATCGACTCCTCTCCCCAGAAGAATGCACAACACTGAAGATACCACCCGGGGAGAGTGGCAGGTCTTCCCAGACCATACGGGAGCAAACTAAGAGGGAAAGGGAGAGAGTGGACTGCATCCTGGCCCACCAAGCTTTCAGGATGACATTCCCACTCAGAGCAGCCAATGCACAGAGAAGACTGTAGGGTTGGCCCCACGACAAGCTACAATGTCCCCTTTCTGACCCAAAGTGCTATGGGGGCAGCACTGTTGACACAGTGCTGGGAATTGTGCCAGGTCTGATCACCTCCACATCAGGGTGCATCACGAAGCGTGTGCAACAGACCCAATCAGAAACCATTCACAAGGGTCAGCAGACAGACCTGAAACTATTCATAGGCTATATTTTTTCTCATGTCTACCTATATATGATAGGCAGGATAAACAATCCTAAGGAGAAAACAACAGGATCAATGGTTCTCAGGGGCCAGGGGAGAGGAGGAGGTGGAAGACGAAAAACAGGGAGCCAACAAACCCAGGGACAATGGAACCACAAGAGGTCTAAAATTGATGGCAAGGAGGGCACAGAATGCCTGGTGGGGTTCAATCAAGTGCAATGTAGCTGAGAGGAAGTAGAGAGAGCTGAATCAAGGTTGAACACAATAGTGGGAAGGAGGAAAGTGACAGGAAATAGAGGAAAGAACTAGGAGGCAAAGACGTTTATAGAGGTATAAACACAGGCATTTTACATACATAAATATATTAATATGTAATGATAGGGACATAGGTCTAGTACATATTTTTATATGTTAAGTATTAAGGTAGCAGATTGATATTGGGCTACTACTCAAGGGTTTCTTCAATGCAAGAACACTTTTGTTCTAATAACCTGGCACTCTGTGATGCTCACCTTCCTTACGCGATTGCTGGACACAATGGGTGCATAAGCAAATGTGATGAAGAAGTCTGATGATGCCCAGGGCCTGGGGTCTTAAAGGGTTGAACTTAAACAAGCAGCCATCTAGCAGGGAAGCAACAAAGCCCACATGGGAAGAAGCACACCAACCCCTGTGATCACCAGGTGTCCATGGGATCAGGTATCAGGCAGCAGAAGACCCCAAACAACCATTTCCATGGCAATGAGGGGTGGGAAATGGAGACCCAAAGCCTATCTGTAGGCAATTGGACACCCCCTCACAGAAGGGTAACAGGAAGGGACGAGCCAGCCAGGGTGCAGTAAAGCACCAACAAAACACACTTCTGCAGTTCTTTAATGACTCCTCTTCCCCACCCCATTCCCCCACTAACATGGCCCCAGTTCTACCTTACAAGTCAGGCTAAAATCTGGTTAGACCAGAGCATGTACACGGGTACAGGTAAGAACTTTTGACACACAGGATCCAGAATCCAGGACAGATACCCCACCCCCCAAACACCCCGTAATAGTCATGGGAGTAGCGATACCATGAAGGTATGGGGAAGGTGGTGGGAGAAATGGGGAACCACTTGCAATGATGGACGTATAAACCCCACCCACCCAGGGTGACGAACAACAGAAACATGAGTGAAGGGAGACAGCAGATGGTGTAAGATATGAAAACAATAAAATGTATCAAGGGTTCATGAGGAAGGGAGGGTGGGGGGGGAGGGAAAAAGTGAGGCGTTGATGGCAAGGGCTCAAGTAGAAAGAAAATGTTTTGAAAAGGATGATGGCAACTGGTGTACAAATGTGGTCAGCCCACATGAATTGGTATAAGAGCAGTAAGAGCCCCTGATAAAATGACTAAAAATCCAAAAAAGACTTAAACCATGAAAATTTTAAAATCCTAGTATACGAGATTAAAAACTTACCAATGAGAAGACAGCATAGTGAAAAGGTCAGTCTGACCTAAAACAATCTATAGATCTGATGCAATCTTGGTATAAATACCAACAAATTCTTTACTGAAATTTAAAAAGAACTATTGATCAACCTCATATAGAAATAAAAGGAGTCCTGAATAGCCAAAGCAAAACTGAAGAAAAAGAAAAAATCAGGAGGTTTTACAGTCCCAAATATCAAAGCATGCTATACTGCTACTGTAATCACAACAGGCTGATATTGGTCCAACAATACAGGCCTATCACAGTGAGGTAGAATTGATGACCCAGCATTAAAGTGAGCCAACTATGAACAATTTATTTTCAGATGGGGCCAAAATCCACTCAGCGAGGGAGACCCATTCCCATTGATAAATGGTACTGACAAAATTGGATATCCACCTGAAAAAACATTGAGTCAGGATCTGTATCTCACATCATACACAAAACCTAACTCAAAGCGGATCAGCGACCTGTATGTTTAAATATAAAACCATAAACTTCCAGGAAGATAATTTAAGGAGAAAGCTATGGGGGCATTCTTTTGTTAAATAAAGAAACCCCAGCATAGGAAGTATTTCAACAAATGCACTAATATACAATAAAAACAGTAAGTGGACCTCTTAAAATTAAAAAGAAAAAAAAAGCTCACCAAAAGGCTTTGTTAAAAGAGTAAATAAAGAAGCTACAGATCAAGAAAAAAAACCTTTGGAAATGATTTATCATATAAGGATCACATCTCTAAAATCAAGGGAAAACTTACAAAAATTCAGCAACTAAAAGGCAAACATCCCAATCACAAAATGGGTAAAGGAAATGACTGTAACCTGCACCAGAGTGTACATCCAAGCAGTCAACACACAGAAGAAAACTCGGTTACACAATGGATGGATGGATGGATGGATTGTGATAAGAGTTGTATGAGCCCCCAATAAAGTGCTTTAAAAAAAAGAAAGACAGACAGGAGGTCACAATCATTCGCCATTACTGCACTGCTGAAGAGTCAGCTCGCACTCAAATCCAGCCCACAGGGCAGAGAACAACACCGTCCCCAGTGTTTCCCAGGCTAGAAACCTTCATGGATGCAGACTCCCAAGTCTTTCTTCCATGTCCCCCCTCCCCCCGATTTCCAAACATGGATTTTTCAGTTAGTATCCATGCGCTTTAACCACTGTGCCGCTAGGTTATATTCATTAGGCTTTAGAGAGATCCAGATCAAAATTACAGTGAGGTGGCATCTGGCTCTAATACAGAACCGGGAACAAATGCTGATGCCCGAAAAGGGGAGACTGGAACCTTTATTCACTGCTGGTGGGGCAGAACATGGAAAACGGTATGGCACTTTCTCATAAAAGTAGAATCAGGACTACCTTAGCATCCAGCAATCCTGGTCCTAGGTACACACCCCCATACCTAAGAATAAACACATGAATTAGCATATGTTCATTGCTGCTGTACTCACCACAGGAAATAAACAGAGACAGCTGAAATGGCCATCAGTGGATGAATGGATAAGCAAACTACAGTACACACATACAATGAAATCCTAGGTAACCATAGCAACAACGATGAGTTCAGGAAACATTATAACACAGATGCATCTGGAGGGTATAGTCAACCCTATGTGGATGAATACTGTACTCTTTTATAAGAAGACATAGAGAGATAAATACAGAAACCTGCGTTCGTTGCTGGGTACCAGGAAAGAGTGGAAATCATGCTTTATTCAGAAGGACCTGTTGGTTTTGGTCATGGGAAAAGTGAAACCAGTCATGGATGTAACAGCACAGCACAAGCTAAGTACTAGCAGGCATCTGAGCACATGCGAATGGGGAGAGGCAAAACGGGTTACAGGTAGGTACAGATGTAGACATACGTGAGCGCAAGCAGGCATAGCTATAGGTTTGTGGAAATACAAATTTGTAGGTGCGGGTACATATATTCATAGACAACTGTAGATTCTCTTCAGACATGGTCCCAAACCTTCTAACATTGGTTTTCTGGGTTTGAAGGCTTAGACCCATAGAACAACTTACTTAATTCACAAAAACCATAGCCTACATCCTAGTGAAGTGAATAACATTTGGGGTCTTAAACACTTCTGAGCACCCATGTAAGACATAAGTATGAACTGGACTTGCCAGGAGTAAAATAGTAGGAAGGAAACCAAAAATACAGAGAAGACACAAAATAGCTACTCAAAAACAAAGAAGAGATGATCAAAAACCAAACCAACCAACCAAACAAAAACCTCACTGCTCTTAAATTGACTCTGACTGCGACCATATAGGACAGAGTAGAACTGCCCTTTTAGGTTTCGGAGGCTGTAAATATTTCAGAGAACAGGGAGCCACATTTGTCTCCCCAAGTGCAGCTGGTGGGTTCGAACCACTGACCTAGTGGTTAGCGGCTCAGTGCATACCCCGCTATGACACCAAGGGCCCTTCAGGGGACAAGAAAACTAAAGCAGTGGAAAGGGAACCAACAGACCCCAACGCAAGAGAATGCAGATGTATTGTAAATGACGTTAAAGAATCATTTGTGTGGGAATTGGCAAAAAGGATCCTAACATGCTGGGGAAACTTTCGCCCCCAAACACAAAACACCATGCAGAACCAAACCACAAACAACTTGGTAGGGAGGTGTGGTGGTGACAGCATGACGTTTTGAGATCAGACAAGGGTGCATTCCTCAAAAACCCTTATCTGTGTTTCAGCAGGCGAAGCAGTTGCAGAGGGCAAGCCCTGGAGTCTGTTCTCTGGCTGCACCCTCTTCTTAGATCTGTGACCCAAGGCACCACTTAAAGCTATATGCTTTGGTGCTCTTATCTTTTCTCATCTTTTCTCATCATCTTATCTCATCCCTCACAGAAATCTGGAGATAGATAAATAAGTTACTAGAAACACATGGTATATCATATTAGAAAAATAAAACAAAATTCCTTTCCCCCCCAAAACAAAATTCTCTTGAGCTTAAGCGTCCACTAAGATAGCCCCTCTTTCTGAGCCTCTGATCAGCTGACGCGCAAGACGTTTCCATTTGCCATTCCTCTATTCTTACAATGGTGACTCCCCATCAATTTGTTAATTCAGGAAATTTTTTTCTAAGGCCGATTTTCTCTGGAGCCACCCCATGCGCCAGCATTTTTATTGCCCTAGTATGTGATTATGGCCCTGTATTTATGGGTTAGTTAGTTTGAACAAAAAACAGATTTTTTGGTGTGTTGGAAACAGATTTACAACCCAGGGTTCTTCAGCACTACTCATAAACTGTAAAAAGTATAAAAGTCAATCCCAACCTCAGAAAAACTCAGAAAATTGAAATTAAAATGGAAGAGCTATGGTCAATAAACATGCCAGTTTAAGAAAAATATCTGAAACCACATCCATTTCTCGGGGGGGGGGGGGGTGTTCTCCGAATTGCACCAGCAATTTCAGTTTAGGAGTTGAACTCAGATAAATTGGTCTCTAAATCATGTAGAAATGGAAAAAAATGAAGTGGCAGTCAGTGCTTGAATGGTTATTAAGACCCCCAAAATGCTCCATTTCAATCAGGAGCATTTATGTCACTGATTTTCAGTTCCATTGAGGCAGACATTAACCCATTGCCATCCACGCAATTATGACTCATAGTGACCCTACACCTACAGGGCTTCAAAGACTACGAGTCTTTGCTCCCACATAATGGTTGGTAGGTTTGAATGCCTGGCTTTGTGGTTAGCAGGCAAAAGCCTAACTGAAAGTCCCACTACAGCTCCTTTAGTTGATAGATCTCCCTCGGCAGCTTCCAGTATGACAAGGAAGAACATTCAACTTGCAAAAGGCAAGTCCAGCAGTCGTCAACTTCCTTTAGACGTTTTTTGGCTCCTAGATCCATGGATACCCTGTCTCTCCATCATCTCACTGCTTGACCTGCAGGTTAAGATGTGAGATTCCAAAGTCAACGACATGCAACCGAGAAGATTAATCACAAAATGCTTGAATCAGTGGCTTGAACTGTTTTACAATTTAACTCGA
Source organism: Tenrec ecaudatus (assembly GCF_050624435.1). NCBI lineage: Eukaryota > Metazoa > Chordata > Mammalia > Afrosoricida > Tenrecidae > Tenrec > Tenrec ecaudatus. Next base: position 164,515,883 of record NC_134535.1, on the reverse strand, counting down.
TTTCAAGTAGGCCAAACCACTGCGTGCTACCCATTTACTATGATTATACGCGGTTGTTGGCAGCTACTTAAAACATTTCTATTGTAATGTGAGTAACAAAAAAAATTACTTGGACTGAAATGTTTTGGTCCATAATCCTGTATAGACAAGACATAAAGGAATCTATAAGTAAATGATTTTGGATCTCATTTTACTCTATTGCTTGCTTCCTAAGTGCAATTCACACCTCTTAGATTAGTCACCAACCTGCCTTTCCATGCCTTTTTTATTTCCTATGAAGCTTTCTGTACCTAAATCAATGGTCTTAACAGAACATATGCATATTCTGAACTAAAGAAACTTGATGCTCTGAAACTACAGTTGCCTTTATATATGAGATCGCCACCACCTGGCTGTCCATCTGCGGTTCTGTGGTGGCTTGTGTGTTGCTGTGTGACGCTGGAAGAGATGCTGCTGGGACTGCAAACACCATTAGGCTCACCCATGCCTGCAGTGGGGTTGCAGGCTGCGGTGGGATGGGGGTTGGTGAGGGGTGTCAGGTTTCAGCAGAGCTTTCAGACTAAGAGAGAAAGTAGGCAGAAAAGCCTGATGATCTGCATCCAGCAACACTCCAGGGGAAAACGTGTGGATCAGAAAAGAATCTTGACGGGTTGCTTGCTTCGATCGCTGAACGAGGGCATCATGTTTCCTGGGCAGCAAGGGCGCAATAGGCACAGGAGAGACTCACACACGGCAGGAAAGGGCGGATGACACAGAGCTGGGCAGCATTTTGTTCTGTTCTGCTGTACACAAGGCTTCCAGGAGCTGGTGGTAGTTACCTATTTCAAGCTTGACCTGTCTAAAGCATCTAGGTGTCACTGAGGTTCCAAAACAGTTCCATAGATCTCTTGGACGACTAGATTCTTTGGACCAAGAACACCTGCAATGGTGTAGCTGATGGAAAACATGGAAGAGCTAAAAGGATGCCCGTGTTCCCATGCATCCCTTAACTATTTACCATGACGCAGGGAATCTCTAGGTCAGGGGTGTTTGACTTCTCCAGTAGGCAAGTCAAGCACAATCCCTGCCCTGCGTGGGGCTTAGGACCCCAAGTCATTGCAGCCTTCTTGATGGTCTCCAGGACTGAGGGCTGAGACAGGCTCTAGTGGGCAATGGCCAGGGTTAGCAAAGCCTGTATGCATCCAGCCTGACCTGTGAACGTCCTCCCAGAATTCACGTAGCTTGTTAGCATCAATTTTACATGTGAAAAGAAAAGGGTAAGGTTGCATAGAGAAGAGGTATAGCTGTAGCCCAGGTGGGGACAGAGCATGGTAGTGGGGCAGGAGGAAAGTCAAGGGAGATGGAGGAAAGAGCTAGGAGTCAAGGGGCATTTATGGAGGTCTAGACAAAGACATACATGCAAATATATATATGAGGATGGGGAAATAGATCTATATGTCTATATTTATAGGTTCAGTATTAAGGTGGCGGAAGGACCTTGGGCCTCGACCCAAGCACTCCCTCAATGCATGAATACTTTCTTTTATTAAATTTGCACTCTATGATGCTCACTCTCCCGACACAACTGCTGAAGCCAAAGCGAGTGAACAAGTAAATGTGGCGAAGAAAGCTGATGGTGCCCGGCTATCAAAAGAGATAGTGTCCGGGATCTTAAAGGCTTGAAGATAAACAAGCGGCCATCTAGCTCAGAAGCAACAAAGCCCACATGGAAGAACACACCAGCCTGTGTGATCGCGTGGTCCCAAAGGGATCAGTTATCAGGCATCAAAGAACAAAAAATCATATCATTGGCTGCACACCTCCATGATACGATTGCCGAAGACAAACGGGTGCATAAGTAAATGTGGCGAAGAAAGCTGATGGTGCCCAGCTATCAAAAGAGATAATGTCTGGGGTCTTAAAGGCTTGAAGGTGAACAAGCGGCCATCTAGCTCAGAAGCAATAAAGCCCACATGGAAAAAGCACATCAGCCGGTGCAATCACGAAGTGCCAAAGGGACCAGGTATAAGGCATCATGCAAAAAAATATATATATGTGTGTGTGTGTGTGTGTGTGTGTATACATACATATATATATACATATATTTTATATATATGTGTGTGTGTATATATATATATATATATATATATATATATATATATATATATCATAGTGAATGAAGGGGGAAGTGCAGAGTGGAGACCCAAGGCCCAAGTGTCAACCACTGGAGATCCCGTCATAGAGGGGTTTAGGAGATGACATGAATCAATAAGGGTGCAAGGTAGTACCGATGAAGAACACAGCTTTCCCCCAGATCCTGGATGCTTCCTCCCCCCCAACTACCATGATCCGAATTCTACCTTGCAGGACTGGATAGAGCAGAGGTTGTACACTGGTGCATGTGGGAGCTGGAGGTACAGGGAACCCAGGGTGGATGATACCTTCAGGACCAGGGGTGTGAGGGGCGATGCTGGGAGAGTGGAGGGTGAGTGGGTTGGAAAGGGGGAACTGATTACAAGGATCCACATGAGACCTCCTCCCTGGGAGATGGACGGCAGAGAAGGGGGGGGGAGGGAGACTCTGGATAGGGCAAGATGTGACAAAATAACAATCTGTGGATTATCAAGGGCTCATGAGGGAGGGGGGAGTGCAGAGGGAGGGGAAAAAAAGAGGACCTGATACAGAGGGCTTAAGTGGAGAGCAAATGCTTTGAGAGTGATTAGGGCAAAGAATGTAGGGATGTGCTTTATACAATTGATGTATGTATATGTGTGGATTGTGATAAGAGTTGTATGAGCCCCTAATAAAATGTAAAAAAGAAAAGAAAAAAAAAGAAAATGATTAGGGCAAAGAATGTACAGATGTGCTTTATACAATTAATGTATGTATATGCATGGATTGTGATGAGTTGTATGAGCCCCTAATAAAATGTTTAAAAAAAGAAAGAAAAGTATTTTTTCTTTGCAGTTTTAAAAAAATCATACTGATTTTTCTAGAAATGAGAGAAGTGAGCGAATTGCCGGAAGACTGCGATTGGATGAGACCGCTGACTACTTCCTCGTCAGACACAGAGCATCAATGCCTTCTGGCTCAAGGACTGGAATACGTCACGCTCACCAGCAAAGTCATCAAAACGTTTCCTTAGCTTAGGTCAGTCCATTGAGAGGTCAATAAAGATTTTTGTTCACATCAATGCAACAATTTGTACCACTGATTACCCTCGTCAAGGTGTGTAACCGCGCCCCTCCTTCGCCTCTGAGTGGTCCCTCCCCCCCACACAGGAGCTCACCGCACCCTACATGTTCTATCTAGCCTTTCAGGTGACTATAGTCCATTTTATCCCCTATAGGGAATTCCTAAATTAATTAAGAATTTCATTCCATCATCATCAATGAGGCAGGCTTATTTGTTTGTTTGTTTTTTAATGACTCTGATAGAGAGATGAGCTGTTGGTCCAGACAATCTATAAACAAAACACTGATACTGCTGTAACACCAACAAGGTAGGTGCTACAGCAGAGACTGCGAGGGAGAATCCCTGTCTCAAGGGTTGTTGTGATTCGGTGCCAAGGAGTTGATTTGGAGCTCAAGGTGGCCCTGGAAGAGAGCAGGGATGTCCCATCAAGCTCCCTGAACTCTAATCTTTACCAGGCAGGTGAGCAGGTTTTTCCCCCGCACATGAAGTCACTGGGTGGGCTCCATTCACCAACCTTTTGTGATCCAACCAGGGCTTCATTGTTTTGCCACCAGAAGGACAAAAAGAAGGGTCAGCCAGAGAAGAGCACTTCAGGGTAGAAACCAGCAGTGCAAAAGTCGAGAAGATGGAAAGAGTTTGGCTTAATGGAGGAACTCAAGGGGGAAAGCAAAAATCAATCAGGGAGAGCTACCGTGAGTCAGAGAGTGCCTGACACTGCAGGTGATGACCTCCCTGGAAATGCCCAGCATGACCTCGGTGAGGCCTGACCTGGGTACCAGCCTGGACTGGGCTCTGTGGATGGATCTGGCATCAGTGAGGTAGGCCAAATGTGGGGAAGAGGCCCAACTCGCCAAGGTAGCAGATGGACAAGCCACTCCACAAATACTAAGTAATTCAAGGTTCCAGGCCTCCTGGTCGCCCCAGATCTAGAGGCACTATTATCAGCTTGTTGTGTATGAGTCATGGGGGGGAAATGATCCTTCTGAAAATCTGTCAGAGGCCTTTTGACATCCCTAGCTGAGTTAGTTCACTCAGAGCCCACAGAGGGAAAAAAAATCAGAATTGAGGAGTCTAATAAGCTGGACTGATGCCACATATTTCTTTAGCTATGATTCGTGTCCTTTGCTGAGAGTCTGCTGTAGCAAAACAGCAGCCGCAACAAAAAAGGGCAATGTTTATTCCATGTTATAAACATCTGCATGATCTCATTTATCATACAGAGGACAAGTTACAGGAAATAAACAACAAAAGAAGGTCGGTCACACATGGAAAAGCCAGTTTTATGAAAAAAGATTCTAGACTTTTCTTTTTTAACATAATGACTTTCTTTCTAATGAGGTTCATATCTGGGAAGTCACACTGTGTTAGTCTGGGTAGACTAGAGAAAAATTCAAAGACACTCACGTGTGTATGAGAAAGAGCTTTACATAAAACAAGAGCAATTAAATATTGAGAGAACAACCCAGCCCAGTCCAGATCAAGTCCATAAGTCTGGTAGTAGCCCATATGTCTGATACCAATTTATAAATTCCCCTTCAGACTCATGAAACATATGCAATGATGCTGAATGCAGGACGATCACAGGCCAGTGGGTGGAAGGTCTTGTGGATCCAGTGGTGGTGGAAGCATCTCAGCTCTGGCAGGGGTCTCCAGCTCCAAGGCTCTGGCTGCCCTCAGCCTCTCTCCATGTAGTTTATCAACTGCAATGTCTCTCAGGGAGTGCGCATGTGTCCTACGTCAAATGAGCTATTTATCTCCTTCACACCTCCAAATGAGGTCATCAAGCTGCAACTTGATTGACAGGCTACCCTCCTCCCCTTCACTCTTAATCCTTTCAAACTGACAATCAATTATACAGTAACTACCACAAATGCCCACAAGTAAAGCTTACAAAACATAAACTCTTTATCCAGAAGTCCACAGTCTAGAAAGCTCAACCAAGAAGCGGTGCAAGAAGTAGTCATGACGTCACCTGAAACACTGTGCAGCCTTCCCCTCACAGGTGACTTCTGCGGCAGGACCCCACATGGACCCCAACACTCACACTGTACTTCAATCCGCAGCGCCCTGGCAGGCTACTCGTACAATATTATATAATGCGCACATTCCCAGCATCAAAAAAGCTACCTCCTACTCTTTGTTCTGCCTTACTTTTCAGAAGTGTCCCATTTCTCGACTATCTGGCTTTTGCTGCATTTGTGGATTCTACCTGCCTCCCATTGCCTGAAAAACAAGCAAATAAACAAAAGCAAGAGCAAAGTGCAAATTTAAACAACAACAAAAGCACCTTAGCCTTCTTTTCAGTCTTTATACGCTCTGGCCTCTGCGATATCCGACAAAACTAACCCATCTGTTCCACCTATCAGCTCCGTGGCTGCCTCCTTTTCAGGCCACATCGCAAGTGCCTTAATTTTGTCATCATTATTCTGTCTCTAAGACTCTGTAGGTAGGATGTAGGGGTTGGGGGGATGGACAAGGGCTATGGTTTTGGGGAACACCTAGGTGGGTTGGCATAGCATAATTCACAAATATAATGGTCTCCCTTATCATCTGGTGAGTCTTGAGTGGGGTCTGAAAAGCACATAAGCAGCCATCTACAGTGCAAATATTGGTCTCTTTGTATCCAGAGGAAAGAACAGGGATGAAAATCAAGAGAGGTGGAAGCAATGCATCAACGGACCACACTAACAGCAGTCTCTACAGTCTTGTAAGACCTGAAGAACTAGATGGTGCCCGGCGACCACTACCAATTGCTCTGAGAATAATCACATTATAAGGTCCTGGAAAAGAGAGAGGGAGGGAGGGAGGGAGGGAGGGAGGGAGGGAGGGAGAGAGAGAGAGAGAGAGAGAGAGAGAGAGAGAGAGAGAGAGAGAGAGAGAGAGAGAGATGCAGAGCAGAACTCACACTTGCAAAAGAGGCCAGGCTGATTGGCCCAATGGAGGTTGGCTGGATGACATGACCATGGCCTTCAGTCACCTGTCAGACCTGGAACTGCACTCACATCCATGCTAGAACCATCAACCATTCAGGGTGAAAAGGGCAGCATTGACCCAAGGACAGAGGGTTGGGAGAGGAGGCAGAATGGAAGCAGGAAGCACGGCGAAGTGGGAGGAGTTCTGGGAGACAGAGGGGCTTGAAATTAGAGTTGAAATGAAACTGCGTATGAACTGTTGAATGTGAAACTGATGATGTGTTCTGTAAACTTTCATTTCAGTCACAATAGAAAGTTCCTTAGAAGAGCCCCCTGAGCAGCACTTTGGCCATTTCAGGGTCAGAGGAAGGTGCTGGAGGAGGTAAAGGACATGGAGGAGACATGCAGGAAACCTTGACAACAGTCAAGCACTCCACTGCTAACTGCAAGGTTGGAGGTTCCACACCGATCCTGGTTCTATGGGAGAATGATCTAGCAGCCTGCTTCCCTAAAGATTATAGCTTGGACATTCCTCCGGGATGTTTCCACCCTACCACATGGGGCTCCATCCAGTTCACCAGCATCCAACAACAACAGCAGCAGCAGCGTACCAGGGAGACGATTCTCTAGAGGAGTGAAATATCCAGGTAAGGGGCTTAAGGGACAAAACACAGAAGGAGGAAGATAGGCCGTGCTTACCAAATGTCGCTAGAGGATGTCTGCCTTATTACGACAGCGCTTCACTCTTCCAACTTCCATACAAGTCTACTCGTTTCTAGGTGGGGCTGGTCAAGACATGGACATGGAATCTCAGAGATGCTGAGTGATTCGCCCAATACCACTTGGCTAATTAAGACGAATTCCACTATCTGCAAGGGGCAGACAGGCTAGTTTAATACTCATCCAGCTACCAGTATGAAGAGATATTAGTTTTCAAAACATTAACCAGAATACTCAGATTTTGAACTCAGCCTAGAAAGAACCATTGTTTATACTAGAAATAAAACTTGGTTCCTAATATTTCATTATAATGCGTTGGAGGAAAAAAACAGCCAAAGACTACTGTCAAAGTCGGTAGACTAAACAGACAGTCTACGATGACTACAATACACATAAAGCTCTTAACTGCCTTAGAAGAGTTTTAGGGAAATTTTTACAGAGCTCTACTGGAAAGCTAAACTCATACCCTCCAACCAGATTGCAAGAAATAAGATGTGTCAACACCAAGCATTCCATTTTTTTCTTAGCACGTCTTCGGTTTATTTTTCCTTCAAGTAGATTTTAAAAGTTTTCCTAGCTTCACTTGAGCACTCAATTACTAGCTCAAATGTAAGCAGTTCGAAACCACCCAGAAGTGTTGGGGAACACGGATCGGGGACTCTCCTTCCAAGATCCAAACCCCAAACCACCCGCTGTCATTGGGCTCATTCTGACTGATGGTGACCCCAGAGGTCAGGGTAGAACAGCTCCTTGGTTGGTGAGGCTGTCTTTCTTCATGGGAGTAGAAAGCCCCATCTTTGCAGGTCACAACCAGATGTGCAACCACTTTGCCACCAGGGCGCCAGCAGACCACCACATTTAAAATACCATGGGGTGCTTCAACTGTGTTTGCAGGAAGAGCTAACTCCGCAGCAACCAACAATGAGAGCAGACCTGGTACCAAACATTAGTCAGTCAGCTCTACATACAAGCAACGCTCATGAACGCAGTTAATAGCATAAAATTACTGCGCTACATAAAACACAGTTGAAAAGAACAGTGCCCTTAACCAAGGTGTTTCTATGCATCTAAATATATAGCTTTTACACGGAATCATAATTTGAAAAGCGAAATGCTAATGTTAAAACAAATTCATCAAGAATATTTTCTTTTCTCCAAGAATCATGACTCTCTAGGAATCAGATTTCTTTTAGAAATGATTGCAAGAAAAAAAATTAAATTTCATTATCTTTTTATTGAGCACATATTTTCCTGCTCTCACACCTCATATTTCAGGAAGAAAAACAGCCCCCACCTTTTTTTTTAACAGCCTTTTAAAGTACTAATTTAACTTACATGTTTACTAGTGGTAATATAGTACCTTTAGTAGATTTTAAATATGCCCTCACATTTTGTCCTTAGTTTTTACTAACACAAATACATATTCCCTTATTTGCTCTGAATATGAGGAAAATTCACTATACTAGGTAATTATTTCTACAATACTACAAGTAAAATATTCTCCCTTTTAAATTCCATATCCTACGAAATGATACAAAGTATTACTTGAAGTCTGACTTGAAAAACACTTCCACTAAGCCTGTATTTTCAGGGGCTTCATATAAATGCAACAGCGAGGCAAGAAGCATTGATACCACGGAATTATGGCGTTGGTGAAGAATCCTGAATGCACCATGGGCCGCCAGTAGAAGGAACCTATCTTAGAAAAATTATCCTGAGAATGCTCCTTAGAAGCGAGGTTGGCAAGACGCCATCTCCGATATCCGGGCATATTAGCAGGAGGGACGAGTTTCTGGGTAAACCCGTTTCGGCTTGGCAAGGTGGAGGTCAGCAAAAAAGGAGGAAGGCCCTCGCCAAGATGGACTGACATAGTGCCCGCCACCAGGGGCTCAAACACAGCAATGGTGTGAGGCAACACAGGAGCAGGCAGTCGTTCATTCTGCGGTGCATCTAATCACGGCGAGTTGGATCAGACGCAAAGGCACTGAGGCGCAAACACTTCAACGAGGAAGTGGAGGGGCAATGGGAGAATTCTCAGCTGCCACGGGAGAAAGACGAAGGTTTGATTCCAGATCACGAAGATCCTGTGCAGCCACCACCAGTCGGCCAGGGCCATGGAAATGCTGAGAGCATTTCAGAGGAGTTTAAGGGCTAAACAGGTAGGAAGCAAGGGCTGGAGATCACGCCCCCTACGGTGTCAGGGACAACCGTGTGCATGACTTGGACTTGCTTCTCAACCCACAATGTGTATGGCTGGCGGCGTTTCCTTGCACTGTGCCCGGGGGCCCCTGCCATGCTGGGGCAGGTAACAATTGCTACCTACTGTAACCATTAAGAATACACTTCCAAAAAAAAAATGAGAAGCTGATACCAAGGGCTCAAATAGAAAGAAGATGTTTTGATAATGATGATGGCAACATATGTACACATGTGCTTGACACAATGGATGGATGGACGGATTGTATTAAGAGCTGTAAGATCCCCCAATAAAATGATTTTTAAAGGAAGGAGAAGAATACAATTAGATAAAATGACAAGTATAATTAAAAGGCTCTCTTCCAAAGCAAAGCAAAAACAAAAAACAACCAGTGGACACCATCTCTTATATAAATGGAACTCCCGGAACACTGTAAGCCATGTCTAGCTTATCAGGCACAGATAAGTCCTGGTTTCCCTTCTCTTTCTCAATTTGTCAGCCTCACTATTATCTCTTTCAGTACACTTACATGATAAGGATGGTCAGAAACCAAATTCCACAACCTAAGGGCACCTTGGAACAGGGCGATGTGTGTTAACTACAGGACAAAGTAATTGTGTCTTCCCAGGGTTGTAGTCACTCCGCGTAGCGGTACCATTGCCTGTTCTGCTCTCCAGAGGAGCTGGACATAGGACATTGTGTCACTCTAGGGACTTTAGAGAGACAAATCCACAGAAACTCATGTACAAGTGAGTTTTATAAAGGTTAAGTGCACATCAAGAAAACACCTCAACCCAGTGCTGCCCAAGCCCACAAGTCCAATCCATATTTCCTACACCAATCCACGAAGTCCTCCTCCATCTCAAAAAACACACACTATGATGCTGACTGCAGGAGGAAAGCCGAGTCAGTGAATGCGTCAGCATCTTAGCGCTGGCAGGGGTCTCCACACAGCTGCTCCAGCACCCAGGGCTGCATCGAGGTAGGTCCATGCTGCTTCTCCTTGGGGATGTCTTGCAGGCAGTAAGCCTTGCCAGCTAAAGCAGGGTACTGGTTAAGGCAGCTTCACCCTGGTCCAACTATCAGAAAGCAAGAGACCCTAGAACTAGATAGGCAAGGCTCACCAAGCCGTTTATCTCTCCGCCCTTCAATTAACCCCACATGCGTTTTTTGGGCAGGTTGACACAATAAGTTTTAACTATATCAGGCATGATGGGTAAAAGTCACCTCTGCTCAGGCACTTGGAGAGACAGCATGAACATCAAATAGAATGACACTACTTTTTATAAGAATGTGAAGTATGAAGTGTAACAAGGCCAATGTGGGTGTTAAAATCAGGGCTTCTAACTGGTTCTTCCTGGTTCAAACATAGCCTAGGAAACAACTCTGAAATTGACCCCAAGTTTTAAAATTTGAGCGAGTCAGAATGGTCACCGGAAGGGGGTTAAAGCACAGGTCTAACTCAACTCTGCTAGAAGCCGAGGAGGTCAGGGAGCGCATGCATGGCAGAGCCACCAGATCCTTTGCTCTTTGGATTACAAGCAGTGTCACTAACCGAGGTCACTGGCCAGGCACCTTGGGGTGTGTGTAGCTCTCCACAGTCCTACCAATAGTCCAGTGCCACAAAACAGGCTCCTGAAAAGGATCACTACGCTTTACCCCAGTTGAGTCTCTCAATCCAGGCGTTTTCATGGCCATCAGAAGGTCAAGTTTAAGCTGTTAGAACAACAACAACAACAAATGGTACTAGAGGCAGTAAGCACACGCACTCAGCTGTAGAATTTATAGGAAGATACGTTTTCTCACCACCACTTGGCTGTCAGCTTGTGGTACTGCAGTGGCTTGTGTGCTGCCGTGATCACATGTGGTGAAGGTGAGCGGCAATGAAAACGAGGCAGACCCCCAAGGAGATGGATGGACACTGAGACTGCAATGGTGGTCTCAGGCATAGGAACAATGGTGAGGTTGGCCCAGGACCGGGCTGTGTTTTTTTCTGTCCTGCAAGAGGCTATGGGTCAGAACTGACTCAAGAACACCTAACAACAACAACATATACTTTCTCTAACCCAAAGCAAAGATTACATGAGGAATAAAAACCAACCAAACAAACCCCCTATCATAGTGTTGATTCCAGCTCACAGTGACCTATAGGACAGAGCACAGGACACAGCTCCTTTGGATCTCTGTGACTGTAGCACTATGGGATGAGACAGTCTCACCTTTCTCCCATGGAGAGGCTGTTGGGTTTGAACTAGCAACTCTGGAGTTAGCAGCTCCATGGTTAACTCACAACCAGGACTCCTTACATCAGGAATAAAGAGAAAAACCAACCCCCCCCAAAAAAAAAAACAAACCCCTCAAATAAACTCATTGCCATTGAGTCAATTCCAACTCACAGCAACTCAACAGAACTGGTCACAACTGCCCCTGTAGGTTTCTGAGACTGTAAACTTAGATAGTAGAAAGCCTCATCCTTTTTACCTCGATGAGGGCTGGTGATTTCCAATTGCTGACTTTGTGGTTAGCAGCCCAACCCATAACCTGGGCCTCACATCAGGAATCAGCCCCAAATCATGTTGTCCACGTGGGTTTCTAAGACTGTAGCTCTTTGCGGGAGCAGACAGCCCCATCTTTCTCCAGCGAAGCAGCTCCTGGTGTCAGACCGCTGACCTTGAAGTTCGCAGCCCCATGTGTAACCAGGACGCCACCAGGCCACCTCCATGAGAAGTTGGGAACCTTTATTATTGTACCTACGAGTCTTTGGGTGGCACTATGTCTAGATGCTCAGCTACTAACGGACAGGATGGCAATGTGAACCCATCCAAAGACACTTCCCAAGAGAGCCTGGCAATCAGCTTCCCAAAGGTCCCGGGCTTGAACCCCCCGCAGACCAGACTGAGTCTACTCTGACACACTGCAGGCTCCCACGAACTGGAAGGCAACTGGGATTTTCTAACAACCTAAAACAAAGCCGCTGTCATCGTCAAGTTGATTCTGATACATAGCAACCCATCAGTAGGTCAGACTAGAACTGTCCCTAAGGGTTTCTGAGACTATAACTCTTTCTGGGAGTAGATGGTCTCATCTTTGTCCTACAGAGGGAGCAACTGGTGGATTTGGATGACCAACCTTTGGGGTAAGTAGCTCAACATTTAACTCAATGCACTACCTGATCTTCCTCAATAATTCTATCTCTTATTAGATTGCTATTGATTGTTTCAGAGGCTGGTCAGGACTCATGGGCAACAGAACCAAACATGACCCAGTTGGGCACCATCTTCTCAATCTCGAGTACACTTGTGTCCATGGCTGTGGCCACTTGGTATTCTTGAGTGCATTCCAAGCCGGGGGACTCCTCTTGCACAACAGTGGGTTGGCTTTTATTGGCTGATTTTTGGAAGTAGGTTGCCAGGCCTTTCTTCCTTGTCTACCTTCATCTGGAAGCTCTCCTGAAATCTGTCCCTCATGAACACCCCCACTACAATATGAAATACCAGTGGCAAAGCTTCCAACATCAGAGCAACACACATGTCACCACAGTTAAGACAGACTGACAGATGAATGCTACTGTATTGCCTTATCAAATTGGAGCTCAAGATGATAGCTCTTTTGGGGTCTGTTGAAACAAGTAACTTTCAACCATATTTCCACAAGTGAGTTGACCCAGTCACCCCTTCATATCCCCACAAATCCCACAGAAACAAATGATGGATTTGGTGGGAATCCTGCACCTTAGCAGAATTCTTCTGCACCTTCCGGGCAATATAAATACGGACAGACAGATTTGTGATCTGTTTAAAGTTGAAACTTTGAGGTGAAATGTTGCCATCTTGGGCCTCCATTCTCCAGCCACCATAAACACATACCTAATTGAACGCAATTGCAGTCAAGACTCATTCGACAAAGTGATGCTTTAATTGTTGGCACTCAGTAAATATATGTTAAACTGAACTGAATTCCACAGCATCAAAATTTTGCAGCCACAACTTCTTCTTGCTCTGGGAAGTCTCTAGCCATTGGTTGTTGGGTTGTTAATTGCTGTCCTGCGCATGCTGCCTCTGGGGGGACCCGTGTGGGCAGAGTAGAACTACTCCACGGGGTTCCCCTGGCAGGTATCTGTCAGAAAGAGATGGTCAGCCCTCCTCTGCTGGTGAGGAGTCTTTGGGAGAGTTTGAACTGGCAACCTTTTGGCTGGAAGTGAGGTACTTAACCGAAATATTTATACTGCCTACAATCTGCACAGTTCTTTATCCTTTTGTTTGTGATGTTTATGCCTCAACCTTTTTGCAGGTACATACCTATTTCTTCTCTTGTGTGATCTGAATAAACAACCATTTCCTCAGCAATAGAGAGCTCATTTTCAATTCACCTGGGTCCTGCTAGACAAATGTTCTGCACGGGTGGTCGGCAGTGTTGACAAGTGTATGCAGGTATTTCTTTCTTACTATCATATTTGGGCACATAAAAGGCTTCTTTGAAAAACATCCAAATATCCAATTTGTACTAATTGCCCACAAAGTAGCAAACACCCCACTGCCATCAGTCCATTCAGACTCAGAGCCCCTGGAAGATCCCTGCAGGCTGTGCCCTAAAGGATGCTTGCAAGCCCCTGAGGGCAAACGCAGCCTGGAAAGATGCTAAGCAGGTTGCCAATTAAGCCGAATAAATGGCCGTAAACCTGAGGTCCAAAGGAAGGATCCCAGACGTACCAGGTTTCACAATATAGACATATCTACATGGGTTGGTTCCAAGATGGAAGAGGTGAGAGAGCTAGAGGGTGAGAGCAATCGTGGGAGTGAAACCACAACCCTGAGGGTAAGACCGGATTTGTTATATTTAGGTGTCCTCAAGCCACCGCCAACGCACAGCGACCTGATGTATGAGAGAAGGCAGACATTGCCGGTGCTCCGCCACCCTCACAATTCTTGTTCAGTTTGAGCCCATCCTCCCAGCCACTGTGTCAACCCCCCTGACTGGGGAGCTTCCTCTTTCTGGCTGACCCTTCACCAAACATCATGTCCTTCCCCAGGGATTGGTCTCTCCTGATGACCCACGTCCTGAGCAGGTGAGGCAGTTTGTCATATTATGGTGCTTCCGTGATGCTAGCAGCTGGCTACCGGTTGTTCAGACACCGGCAGAGTCACCATAGTGAACATGTTTCATGGAAGCTTCCAGAACTAGTACAGACCAGGAAGAAGGAGAAGGCTGTCCACTCTGAGGGATTGCCCACTGAGAACCTTAAGAATGAAAATATGATTTAATCCATATTAAGATTGAAGGTACTGTCTTCGAGCAATTTAGGGATGTGAAAGAAAAACAACAACAACAACCATAGACAGATATCTTGAGAGGCTTACCAACACTCCCTACGCATCACTTCCTAAGCCTTTACAATCTCCCGTAACGGAGGAATAGAGAGAGGCAAAATTATTACCTTTGCTGAGCAGAGTAAGAAACAAGCCTGGGTACGATCATTGGTTTTCTGACCCAAATGAAGAGGCCAGGGCCAAGGTCAAGAATAAAGTCTTATTTTAGGGGGGGTCTTATTATTATTATTAATTGGGATAAGTACCTATATCAAATCATTCTACAGTTCAATCACGTTCAGTAAAATTGTATTTTTGCTACCACAATCAGTTTCCAAGCATTCTTTCTATCTGGGAGCCCCTGGCATCATCACCTCTGCACTCCACCTGCACCTCTGTGTCCTCAACCCCCACCCCCAAAGTCCTTGTTGACTCTATAGGTTCATCAGTCCTGGTTTACATACACCAAAAAATTAAAAAATATATGCCGCAACTTCAAGAGGGTGACACCCAGTGATGTAACCCTCCTGGGATACGCCCTAAGAAGAGGGTCTTCTTGTTCCTATCCCAGTGCTGTGTAGTGAGCTACATCCACCTAGCATGTTCTTGACTCCACGCTATTTAGCTATGAGGTCGGTTAGCAGGACTGGATGGTATAAAACCAACTCTGTACCGAGGACAATTTAATCAGGGGGTGCAGCCCTTTGGTACAGCGGCAAATCCCTTATGACTTGGGAGTAGCGTTCACAATCTTCGACAGGATGTCAGGGATTTGAGTTTTCTCTTCTTTGATTGCCTAAAATGCGGCGGCAGGTAACAAGGCTATATAAAAAGTTAAAAGTCCTATATAACCACTACGCAAGGGGAGCAAGGTTTAAGGAGGATCACACAGTGAGCCTGCTCACAACTGCTAATTCAAAGGTCGGAGGTCCCTTCCGACTTTTAGACCCCTGGACAGAGGTCTGGTAATTTACATCTTGAAAGCTTTACAAAGCACAGTTCTGACAAGCATGGGGCCCACAAGTCCGAATCAACTCATGAGCAATTGGTTCAGCACTAAGTGCCATTTATAGAGTTAACCAAATGCATAGTACTCTACTGCAGTCAACAAGGCAGACAGCAGGTCCCTAGCTAATAGAGGAAAGGCATGGAAAATGCCCATTGCCATGGCATTTCTTAAGGCAACTATGGAGAAGACTGGGATGGAATCCAGATGTAATATATTTGAATGAAAGTAACAAATCAAGGTTGGTGAAACTGTGGGACATTGCCTCCCCGGCCCCACCATTTCCTGTGAAAGTTCTTCTAATGTGGAGAGTAGGTTTTGCAGGATCTTCTGCTTACGAATTTCAGGAGAGGGAGCTCTCTAAAGGCAGCAACTGGAATAATAATTATATAGGGGCATGGTAGGGGAGGTTGGGGAGCATGCGCGGCTCACACCTATGAGCGTGAGAGGAAAATGCTCTGAAATTGATGGTGGCAATTACACAACACTTTTTATTTTACGAGTGCTCATTTTTGGAACAGTTTTATTAGCATTTCATCCACATGTCATACAACTCAATAATTCCGTCGTCTCAGGAACAGTTGTCCGATCGTCACCCTATTCAATTCTGCAGCATTTTCCTTGCACATCTCTTCTCCCTGTGCCCAAGCCATTAAATTGTGTGATATGCGAATGATATGCCAATAAAATGATTTTTTAATGTAAAATCAATAATTGAGAAGGGCCAAGCTCTTTTTCCATGTTTGGTCGATTTTGCTAATGAAAATGGCATGGCGATGCCTGTGTTGGGGTTTTGCAAAGCGGTCATTTCCACCAACTGCTCGCTTTCTGTGTGGGAGAGCTGAGGTTTTCTACTCCCATAAGGGGTTAGTCTCAGAAATCCACGTAGTTTCTGAAAATTGGCTCGATGACAGGGAATGTGGGTTTTCGTTCTGCCTGCTTTGCGGGCCATGAAGTGCTGGCATCTCCAGAAGATACAGACAGCACCCCCCAATTCTTGCCACACCCACATGTACTGGCCACCAAGTCTAATGCCCATTTAGTGAAAATTACCAACCAAGATGATGTAGCCATTGGTAGCCTCAGACTGCTGTATCACTTACAGACTGATGTGAACTTACTGGCACTTGCGAGCCTCTTCTGTCTTTGTTTTGATTTGCTATAACTGCTTTATCAATATAAATTGAAACGACTATAAAAGGTATACAAAAGAAGAAATTAACCCAACTTACTAGAGTCGAGATTTTTAACTTCCATTGCCTTTTTGTTGTTGCTGTTGTTGTTGTGGGTGGTATTCTTTCAACATTAACACCACCCAGGAATTATGACTCTGCCACGTGAGTACTGAGGGCCACCTTGAGAATATGCCCGAATTAGAACGTGTTCGCCTATGACGGAGATTCTTTTATTTTATCGGAATGATTTGCACCTGATTCAAAGGGTCACAATCACAATCACCGCTCCCTCCCGGTCCCACAGAGAACTCTCAGACACCTAATCAGGAACCCCGCGTAGCTGAGCTTGATTGGTTTTCTACCTTTTCCTCCTCCTCCCTGCTATAAACCATGATGGGCAGCTCTCCCCTTGCTGCCCCACACAGTCATCATAGCTTGGGATGCCAGACTTAATTCTTCATTCACCCTTTGCAGAAAATAGAAGTACTTGTAGGTGTGCAATGTAAATGATATACAACAAAGTGGCGGTTGTTAGAATTTCAGCTGACTTTCACTTCTTTAAAGAGCCCCTAGTGGCACAGTGGTTACATGTTGACCTACAGCCATTCAAAACCACCCGCTGTTCCAAGGGAGAAAGTCCCCAAAGAGTTACAGTTTGGGAAACCCACAGAGGCAGTTCTACCCTGTCCTGTAGGGTCGCTTGGGCCAGAATGGACTCCATGGCGGTGAGTTTGGTACAGTTTGAGGGGGCACAATTGGTTAAACACCTAGCTGGCTGCTAACCAAAAGGTCGGCATTTCAAAGCCACCAGCCATTCAAGAAAAAACATGAGACCATGCTCTCTCATAAATATTTACAGCTTTAAACACCCCAAGGAGAGGTTCGACAGTGGCTTACAGGGCAGTTCTGAGTCAGAATCAACTCAACAGCCACACATTTGGCTTTTTAAGTTTTATTACATTGACGAACATCTATCGAATCCATCGCGTATTATGTGTTAGGAAGTCTGTATTGTGAGCATTACAAAATGGTCTTCACTATCCCGAAAGAAGAATATCATGACCGCCAGATTTACAGATGCTAAAACTGAGGCTCAAGAAGTTAGTTAACTGACTTGCCAAAAATCACAGTTTTCCAGGGGGAATATACTGGTTTTCAAATTCAAGTCTGACTGGATTGGAACTCTTGCTCTTGGCCAGAGAAAACAAAACTCAACTACAATGATGGGTTACAGCCTAAATAAATAGGAAAACCTGCCCAAATCCTAGGGTCCATTATTTATTTGGCAGAAGGGAGCAAAGGAGACAGAGGAGCAGAGCAAGCGTGTCTAGAAATGACAGCGGACATGACCACAGGCACAAAGGACTGCAGACATCCAGGATCCTGCTTTCAGGAAATTTACCATTTGTACATTCACCAAGAGTAGTTCCCAGGAAGCAGACTCTTCATCATAAATGTATTTGCCCCTGGCAAGGAAAGAGTCATTGCGGTTGTTAAGTGCTGCCCAGTTGGTTGGGGCTCACAGTGACGGTGACGACAGAGCGATACCAGGCCCTGCCTCATTCCCAAAGTCACTGTTTGGCTGGCGCTCACTGTGACCACCACTGAGTCAATCAGCTCACTGCGGACTTCTTCATGGTGTTTCCATCAATACAACAGCCCACTGGCTTACTCATTCCATCTCACTGCATGATGAGAGTTAAATCATTTTAAAATGCACTTTCATTTACTTCGGGGTTTGCGTGACTTTAGAGCAGGGGTCCTCAAACATTTTAAACAGGGGGCCAGTTCACTGTCCCTCGGACCCGTTGGAGGGCCAGACTATAGTTTTTAAAAAACTATGAACAAATTCCTATGCACACTGCGCATATCTTATTTTGAAGTAAAAAAAAACAAACGGGGCAAAAGCACCCAGCGGACCAGATAAATGTCCTTGGCCGGCCGCATGTGGCCTGCGGGCCATAGTTTGAGGACGCCTGCTTTAGAGAGTAGAAAGGAGCCCTGTTGGGGTAGTGGTTACACGTTGGGCTGTGATCTGCAAGGTCAGCAGTTTGAAGCTCACAGCTGCTCAGCAGGAGAAAGAAAGGGCTTTCTACTCCCTTACAGAGTTACTGTCTCAGAAAACCACTAGGGCAGTTGTACTTCATCACATAAGGTCGCAGTGAGTTGGCCTTCACTCGATGGCAGTGAATTTGGCTTCTTTTAATTTTAGAAAGTAGAACTGAAGTAAGAATTGATATCCTAGCTGATTAGAGCACAATTAATGATCACAATTGATACAGCCCCCTAAAAAGCTACTAAATATTATATAGAGATGTGTACATACATATACATAGATACATGTGTCCATTAAAAAATTTCTCCATTTATGCGGGTGTTCAAACATGAAAGAAAAAATACGTCAATGGAAAAATTGGAAAATGTCTAGAAGAAAATATTACTTGGGTATAGAATAAAGTCTTCACTAAAGCATATTTTAAACCTTAGCTATTAACAAGTCCCATTTAAACACTTGCGAGTTACACATATACCTGCGCGGCGTCCCCATAACACTTCAGGATAAGGTTTACATTAACCATCAGATAAACTACTCAAGGGTCTATTTTAGAAACATTCAGGTTGGCATTCTAATGAAATAACATACTTTTTCTTGTGTGTGGTCGATTTTCACTGCTGAAAATATTCAAAATCGCTGATGGGCCATTTGGACACTTGGCAATTTGTGCTTTGGATTGTACATTCGTTCCCTTTATTCATAGTAAAAATCTTCAGTAGAGAAAAATACAGCAGCGACTCCACGTCTGATAATATTCTTGGAAACCAGGCACCTTTCTATGAGCGCGATTCCAAGATATCGCTCCTCACCGACAGCTCCTGCACCCTTTCCGAGCTCACAAGGAGCAGCTTTGAAAAGTTCAGTAGCCGAGGTGATACTGCCTAAGTCCTTTAAGATTGGGGGACACACTTGTTAACGTGACTGATGGGAAAGAAAGAATATAAATGTCACCTGCAAAATGTAATGAGAGCCAATGTGTGCAAGGCGCTCTTTGCAACTTTAGCAGGGGTGTGCAGGGGTGGGGGCGGGATGCGATCTCACACAAGGTCAATGGAAACCACAGTGCTGGAGGCGAACAGCTCACCGAAAACTGAGTGTGGCAACAAATTCAGATGCTTCCACACAGAGCAGACGGACAAAGGGCTAGCACCGAAGGCTGTTTCTTAGAGAAAGTGTTTTGGTTCGGTTTGGTGTTTCTTTTTAGAAGCTTGTTTATGGAGATGGGCATAGCTCGAAACAAAAAGAGGTCACTTGGACAAGCTGCATTATACCGATTTTAAAATGCGCTTCCGTGTTCTATGGATACAATTCTTTGAAGTCTTATGTTTATTTTTACAGCTCGCGTTTAACTTTAGGCCCCGGGATAATTTACTTTTCTCCGCTCCCCCCACCCCCCCGCAAGGCTTTCAACAATGCTCTCTGATCTTTTCTCTTAAAAGCAAGAAGCCAAATCCAAAGACCCGCAACAATATCTTCGTGTGGTATACAGATCTGCACTTAAATATTTTAGACATCACTCTGATAGTCCATTAAATTCACTGTGTCAGAAGGACAAATGGCAATCAACTCTTCCCTTGCACACAAGAAGCTAAGTCGTTCTGATTTCATAGAAAGACCTCAACTACAAAAAAAAAAAAGGGGGGGGGTAGGGAGGAAGAAAAGGGGAAAAAATCTCAGTGGCTGGCTGTCAGCATGATCCGAGAGGCAACAAGTGCTTGTCTGGGGCTGGAAAAAGCATTTTCATGTTCCACTCGATTTCTCTGCCACCTCTCTCCTTCTCCACCAGCTACTAAATCAATCTCAATAAGACAACAGTTTAAGGGCAGAAATACAGTTTCACTTGCTTACACCACCAGCAGCCTGTAGAGTTAATAACATGGCGAACGACAACATTTCTGGCCACTTCAAAGAAAACAAAGTCAAGCAACAAGAACACGCTTTTAGTCCTGAGTTCATTAACCCTTGAGCCCCTCGCTTGGTCTTCTTGGAACCCCCTCATCTGTCTGCTTACCCCCGGAGAAATGCACTTAGTCTGCGGGGACCCCAGGCGTCTGTCCAGCATGCTAGCGCAGTTCCAAAGGGGCCCAGCGCTCCAGCAGAAGAATCCTCACGGGGGGCAAGAACTCAGCACGAGCGACACGCAGCCAAGTCTTGCTTTTTCCGAGCAGCTTATCAGCACCCCCTCACCCCACCCCACCCCCAGCTGGCTGGTTGTGTGCAGTTTTTGCCAGGTTGACTTTCTAAAGTCCTTCAGATTGCAACAGTCCTCTCTGTTCCAGAACCAAGTTGGCACCGCAGAGCAGCCCATCAGAGTCAATTAGCACACCAAGTGGGCGGGGCTTCTCTCTTGAATGACGTCAGTTGGCTGGGAAATGGAAGTCACATTTCATGAATATCAGATGCGGGCCCGGCCTGCTCCAGGGCAGAACAGTGGGTTTTTGCGCAGCCGGGCAGCCACCGGGCAAACGACTGTCCCCAGTGAGTCTGGGCGAAAGTGAAAGATTCTTCCCCTGTCCACTCGCAAAAGCGTTACCCTTTTTATTCGGATGGTTTGGGTCACCTTCCAAGTACCCAGTGGGTGTGCAAAACCAAACCAAAAATCCCAACTAGTTTTCACATAGTCAAAGATGCACTTCCCGCTGGTGGCACAGTGGTCAAGCACTTGCTCGCTCACAGAAAAGTTGGCTCATCCAAGCCACCAGGCACAATATTTCTCAAACATGTCTAAAGCTTTACACCTTGGAAACACTGGAGTGTGGTTCTGTTAGTCCTACAGGGTCACGATGAGTTGGGATTGGCAGGTCTTTTTGTTTGTTTGTTTGTTTTTTTCTTAAGTCAAAAAAGGAGGCTATGAAACCACCAGCCGCTTTGCTGGAGAAAGATGAAGCTTTAGTTCTACCCTGTGTGACAGGTTCACTGCGTCGGAATCGACTCGAGGGCAGTGAGTTTGGTTTGGTCTTTGGTAGATAGGTGTAATTTTACTTAAAGCACACAGTTTCATACCAAAACAATGCGAAAACCCGAAATTCAAAAAACAGGAAAGGACAACCACAATACTCTAAGAACATGTTTGCATCAAACAAAGGATTGTTGTTCAGTGTTGACTTAGTTATGACTCAAAGGGACCCTCTGATAAAAGAATGAAACATTGTCTAGTCTCAGCCAGGTTCATAATTGTTGCTGTACTAGAACCCGTTACTGAAGCCACCTTGTAAATCCATTTCCTGGAGAGACCCCCCTCTTTCCCACTGGCCCTCGACTTTAACAAGCACCAAAGGATTACTATTTTAAAATATTAAAACAAACCTCTAAACCAATAAGTAAGAATGCCAAATCTAAAACAGTAAGAAAAAACTAGATACACCACAGATGATAAGGTTTTGGAGGCTGATAAACCTTAGATGAAATACTTCACCGCTAATCAGGAAACGCAAATTAAAATCACATTATGCCATATAAGAACTTTCAAAGTATGCCTGTGTTAGTCTGAGTAATTTAGAGAAACAAATCCACAGAAACTCTTATGTATAAGAGAGAGTTTTATATAAAGGTTAAGTGCACATCAAGAAAACATCCCAACCCAGTGCTGCCCAAGCCCCCAAGTTCAACATTAGCCCATATGTCCAACACCAACCCACAAAATCCTCCTCCATCTCACAAAGCACACACAATGATGCCGACTGCAAGAGGAAAGCTGAGTCAGTGAATGTGTAAACATCTCAGCGCTGGTAGGGTTCTCCATGCAGCTGCTCCAGCAGCCAGGGCTGCATGGGGGTAGGTTCATGGGGCTTCTTGGGGATATCTTACAGGAAGTGAGCCTTGTCAGCCGAAGCAGGGAACTGGCTAAGGCGGCTGCACCCTGGTCTGACCATCAGTAAACGAGAGACCCGAGAAATGGAAAGGCGAGGCTCACCGAGCCATTTATCCCTCCATCTTTCAATGAACCCCACATGTGTTTATTGGCCAGGTTGGCACAATAAACTAACTATATCAACACCTTTAAGAATTATGATTCTGGTCAGGATGTAGAAAGGAGTTAGTTAACTATGGTCTACCAGTCAAGTAGTCGTGTGGCCACTTTGTGTGTGACTTGCAAACTAAGAATGTGTTTCACATTTTTACAAGATTGAAAATATTAATATCTTGAGACATATGGAAACTAGGTAAAATTTAAAGAAATAAAAATGCAGTGAAATACAGTTGTGCTCATTCATATATGTTTTGCTCTACAACTGCGGTGACCATATATCACACAAAGCCTAAAGTAGTTACTATTTGGCCCTTCAAGAAGAACCCCAGTGGCATAGTGGTAAAGTGTTGGGCTGCTAACCTCAGGGTCAGCAGTTCAAAAGCACCAGCAGATCTATGGGAGAAAGATGAGACCATCTGCTCCCATAAAGATTTACAGCCTTGAAAACCCAGGGGGGAGGTCTAATCTGCCCTATAGGGTTACTATGAGTCACAATCGTCTCGATGGCAGTGAGTTTGGCGTTATGTGACTTGTAATGGCAGTGAGTTTGGTGTAGACCTCCATCCTTAATACAAACTTAAAGGAAGTCCCGCACAACACACAGGGAGATAAAAAGCCAAACTCACTGCCGTAGAGCCAGTACTGACTCACAGTGACCTCCTGTGGGTTCCTGAGATGGCAACTTGTTTACCAGAGTAGAAAGCCCAGTCTTGCTCCTGCAGGGATCCTGGAGGTTTTGAACCCCTGACCATGCAGATCACAGCCCAACGCTCAACCACTGCACCACCAGGGCTCCCTTACACAGGAAGATATATACACAAAATGCTCCTGGAGACCCTCTGGGTTATCATAAACAAGTGGATAGAAGCGAGTGTCTATCAACAAGATTTTGTACAAATGAAGTTTAGACTCCTATTCATCAATGAAAGTGAATTATGTATAACTACATAGATAACTCATCACAAACATTGAAAGAGGAAAGTAAGGAACTTACATTACCTTAAAACCTTGTGATACATGTTGAATAAAGTTGTACAATATCCAAAAGCAAATATTATTAAAAGTGTAAAGGTAAATTAGGAGATGCTCAATTCCAAATCCAGTGGTGTTGTAATTTAGCTGGTAGGCTGTAACTTTGGGAGGGTTATGGAATAGCGGGAACACTTAATTAGCAATAGTTTATGTGTTTTGCTAGCTGAATCACCGGTCATTATATTAGTCTTTGTGATTTTTTTCATATATCTGAAATAACTTACAATGCATAAATGAGTCAAAATATGATATATATCAGGTCATCATGTAATCATTGAACAACGTATGGAACCCTTTCATAACAAAATAGATGACATGAGAATAAAAGAAAAAAGAGAGTAAATGAAAGAATAAAAGCAGACTGCCAATTTTTTCACATTGAGAATTTCCACTGTTAAAAATGTTGGGAAAAAATCTACAAGGAAACCTATAAATTATATTTATAGTGGTGGTGTCTGGGTAATGGTTTTGGGGTTTGGGATTTGTTCCCTCTTTTCAAAAAATGTAATCCTTTTCAAATCTTCTACAGTAGGTTTGCATTAACCTTTCAACCTCAAAAGCTTCTTAAATATCTAAAAGGTAACCGACCAAAATTCCTAAACTAAGCCCACTGCCATTGAGTCGGTTCCTACTAATATGGTCCCTATAGAGATTTCTAAGGCTGCACATCTTTCCAGAGTCAGACAGTCTCATAGTTCTCCCTCAGAGCAGCTAGTGGGTTTGAACCACTGGTGTTGTGGCTAGCAGACCAACCCTTACTAGATGGTGTCACCAGGGCTCCTAAAGAGGACATAATTTTCTAGGGATATTTGCCTTTGACTGATTGTTATTCGCTAATTCCTGTGTTTGACAAAACCTGTAGAAAGCTGGCAACAATGTAAATGAATCTAATCTAAAAGAAGTGCAGATTGCTCCTGTCTTGTGGAAATCACCCCCACTGCAACCCATCCCCCTGCACCCCAAACCAGCTTTCTTCCTCTGTACAACATTAACCTGTTCTGCTTGAACAATTTTAGCATAGTATTCTTTCTTTCATTTGACTATAAATATTTTTATCGCATCTATAATAGTTTCTTTAATGTCCTCCTGGTTCCCTCATCCATGGGTAAAAAATATATTATACAATTCTATCTTTATTTTAAGTTTATAATTCTTGAAGATTTATACTTTGAAATCTGTTTTCCTTTAAAACATGTGTCTTGTAAATAGATTTCTCTTCAGACTATCTCATATATGACTGCTGATGACCCAAATCTAGTCCATGTTAATTTATATCACTAAAATACATTTATAATGGCAAAATATTAATAGCTAATATTAATTTAAGTTAAACAATTGGTGTCTGAAGAAAAGAATGAGGACAAAAATATGGTCATATCTTCCACAAATACCTCAAATTACTCTACTAAACATTTTTTAAATTATTATAAATACATCACTTTTTTCACACATTAATTAGGGGGTCTTCCCTTCATTTCAGAAAGGACTGAGTGACATTTTCTCTGGGTGTCTGAGAAAAGGACGGAGAGAAATTGAAGATGAGAGAATAAAGAAGTGTATGGAGCAATGGGAAATAGACTGTTAAGAGGGGAAAAAGAGAAAAGGTTTTTTTCTCAAAAGAATTGAGGCTGCAGAAAGAGAGAGGATTAACTTTAGATGAGACTACTAAAATGATGCAGTCAGTTTGCACAGTATGGGGGGACACTCAACTTTGGGTATGTCAAAATCCATAACAAATTTTTTTATCTGTCCTACTTTTGATTGATTTTCAAGATGAGTGATTGTAATCTACCAAAATCAAATTCACTGGCATTGAGTTGATTCCAACTCAGAATATTTGTAATTAAGGGATGTCTAAAACACATGTTCGTGTACTATGAATACAATGTATTAATGATAATGCAGTTTGCTGATTTTGTTTCAACATAACTAATATTTTTCTACTTATAATGCATGTTCATTTTTGAGCAGTGGGAATTAAAGACTCAAAGAAACCGAAACACTATCCTTCCCATTTCTCAGGAGCCTCATCTGAATAGAGTCAGTGAGACTCCCAAGGATCATTGTCGGGATTACCTAACACCTCTATGACACCTGAGATGCACTTCACAGAGGCTAAACAGATGTTCGTTCTCCCTAGCTCTAATCCAGGAAGTGATTCCAAACTGGTGGTGAGTTTGCGCCCCAACCCTCCCATTCAGGGATCATCTGTTAACACCTAGAACATTTTTGGTAAATCACAGGGTGTGGCATAGGGTTTACTGGAAGCCAGTGGGTAGAGGTTTGGAATGTTGGGTAACATCCAATGGAGGACAGGGCAGCCCAACAGCAGAGAATCATCAATATATCAAATTTCCCAGCTTGAGAAACTCTTATCTCAATGCTGTTGATGTGAACTCTCTTAAATTATAGTTCAAGCTGATGTAATATCAAATGCAACTAATTTCCAGTCCTTCTTCAGGTAGCCCTGATGGATGAGGGGATTGGAGAGGCAGAGGGAGGGAGGGTGATAGGGCATTTGGAATATCCCAAGAGGTCTCTCAAGAAGTTCTTGGCTCGTCCGTGTTGCTGGAAGGAGCAGCTTAGAGGGACCACTGTCAGAGACTGTGTCCACTGTGGGTGAGGTGGAAGGACCCGGGGTTTCCACAGGACCAACTGGCAAGCACCCGGACCACAGTCGGCATCTGTTAAAGATGCCTGCCTGGATCATCCCCACCTCCCTCACACGCTGTCTTGTTAAATGATGAGACGCACTTGAAGAAAATGACATTATCACTGTAGAATCCCTTCAGTGCTGTTTTTGCTCTTACTGTTTTATAGAAAAGCTATATGGAACTCACAAATCTGGGAAGGCAGGGTGGGGTGGTGGTTAGGGGTTAGGGGTGGACAAGGGTTGTTTGTGTTGATACATTTGCATTCGCGATTGTTATTGACTTCAGCAGCCCCAGTGGCATCGTGGTTTTGCATTATAGGGCTACAAACCACAAGGTCAGCAGTTCGAAACTGCCAGCTTCTCCTCGGGAGGCAGAGCATCTTTCTGCTCCCATAAAGAGCGACAGTCTTGGGAACACACAGGAGCTGCCGTCTCTGTCCTACAGGGTCACTGTAAGTCAGCATCGACTCGAGGGCAGTGAGGTTTGTCATTCTGGTTTTGGTCTCCATAAACAGATGTTTTAAACTTTCAAACAGCAGCAGCCCTCTCTGGATGAAGAGGTGGTGGCCCAAGTATAAATATGTTGCCAGGAAGCGGGGTGGGGGTGGGGGGGGAGGATGCAGGATTTTGGAGGTCACATCCTTCAAGTGGCTACAAACATCAAAGTGCAGCGTGTTTATCCTGCCATCAAGGACTGTGAAAGAATGTCCTTGATCACACCCCAGCTTCGAGCATACGCCGTTACCAGTGTCATCTTCGATTACCTACAATCATGAGACGCGGACCACTATGAGTAAGTGCAGGATGCATTGGCCAGCCGGTGAGTCACGAGAGCAGAGCCAAACTAGCGTGTGTGTGTGTGTGTGTGTACGCGCTGAGCCTCACATGTGTTTTCGGTAAATAACAGTCCTAACACATCGTTTTCTCAAGAGAAATGAAAAAAAAAATAGGGACCACAAATGTCAGAGGAAAAACAAACCAAAGCAAAGCAACCTCAACAAAATAGAAAGAGTCAAACGCAAGTGAGTTTTCTTTCCTATTACAATCCAAGTTACCATGTATAAAAAATGTAATGTCTTTTCACTTCTTCTTTTAAAAAATCCCAACAAAGCTAGTGGTGAGTGATTAAGAAATATGTGGGCAAGGGCCCAGCCACATTATCCTGAAGCTGTCTGTCCCACCTAATCCAAATACTTGCCTGATGCTTTTCTTTTGTATTTCAAATGCTTACGCCTTTACTTGAATTTCCTAACAGCCTGTTTTTCTAAAGGGCCTATTGACACCACCTGCCCCAATACATAGCCAGCTAGAGAGAAGGTAAGAATCTTCATTTAACGTAAAACCAAAATAATAAATGAAGATTCCCTTTTTACTTCATAAAAATTCAGGGGCGCAGAAACATTCAGTTGGCTTTTTGGTCCATCTCCTCTCCTAGAGAGAAGAGCTGTGTGTGTATGTTACATAGTAAGCTCTTCATCATTAGTGAGTAGAGACATTTAGTTGCTCAGTGGTACAATATTCTCCTTCCATGCGGAAGATCTGGGTTCAATTCCTGACCAGCACACTGCAGGCACAGCCACCACTCATCCATCAGTGGGGGTGCTGTGTGTTGCTATGATGCTTCCATACTAAGATAGACTAGGAAGAAAAGCCTGGTGATCGCCTGACAAAAATACGCCCTTGGGAACCCTAGGGATCACAACCATTCAATCCACATCTGGGTATGGGGTCAGGGCATTCCATTGTGCGTGGGTCCGCCAAGACATGCAGCCAACTAAGAAGACATCATCTGTGAAGGACTCATGTTTAATGATGAAACAACTCCCTTCGTGACAGATCTAGCCATCCAACTCTGAGAACCAAGAAAGCCTGCTCTCATCGAAACCCTCATGGTTGGATGGGAACATCTCGAAAACAATTACTGTTATACGGGATGAGGCACAGTAGCTCCATTTATGTTAAGGGTGTCATGGCAAACAATTCTAGGATAAGCAGGAGGAGAAGGCATGGAAGAGGGGGTTCCTGCGACTCTATAAGCCCCCTCCTTCCTTTGTGGGTCTGTACCATTGTAAATTTTACCCTGAAAGGCACTAATTAGCTCCATGAAATAAATTACTGTTGAGTTGAATCCAATTCACCGTGGCCCTACAGGACATCACAGAACTGTCCCAAAGGATTCCCAAGGCTGTACATCTTTGTGACAGCAGCCGGCCACACTTTCTCTGGGCAGCAGCTGATGGGTGTAGAGATGAGCCACGTCCTTTAACCACTATACCAGCAGGGATCCTGAAAGTCATAGCATCTAATCCTTTGACACTTGTAACTGGCCTATACCATTAAAACTATCCAAACATCTTTCCTGCATTAACTATAAAAGAAAACATTGCGGATTACTTGCTATAGTAGTTGAATGAGCCCTCAGATGAGTGTATTGCATTGGGGCTTTACTGTGGCGTAGGAAGACGAGGGCCCCTAAAGGATTTGCTATGAGGTGTGTTAGGGATGTGGGAGATGACGTAAAGTGCAGAGTTGTTGTCACTGTTTTTAGAGACCCTCCTCCTCCTCCTCCTCCAATTTCCAGGTTCACCTGGTCCTCCTCCATCTTGTTGTCTGCTGCGTTTCCCTCCTGGAAAGTTCACTTCTCACCTGTGCCAGGACGGTAACCTCTGCCCTAGTCCTGAACACTTCACACGCAGAATGTTTCTAACGCTCCTCTGCATTCCCGACTCATGCACTGAATGCCAAAGAGCCATCTTCATGGGTCTCTCACACTTCTCAACCCCCCCCAAATCTACCGATCCTCTCCCCTATACTCCAGCCAGCCTCCCATCCCCATGCACTCTTGCTCCAAATCTAGCCCACATCACATCATGCATGGCTACCCTCCTTTTGAGCAATAGTCCTGAACTCCAGTCTCCAGCCAAAGGATCTTTTTGAAAGCACGAATTAGCTGTGATCTCTCTACAGCTTAACATTCTCTGAGAGTTTCTCACTGCAGCTGAAATATGTGTGGCCTGCAGGGCCCGGTGAGATTTGCCTCTGGCCCACATCTCTGACCTCATCGCCCCTCACGCTGCCCGTCATCGCCACCCTGCAGTCACACTTCCTTCGGTGACCGGACTGCGCCAAGAGCATTCCCAGGTCAGAGGCTCTGCACTTGCCTTTCCATCAGCGTGGACGCTCCCCCAACGGGCACGCAGGAGGGTGCCTCCTTTTCACCCCATCCGGGTCTCACTTCCAATCTCCTCTAACAAACAGGCCCCTGGGAACAGAAAAAGACTTCCTCTGGATGACACTGCCACATTTCCCTTCCTTTATGCCACGTAGCGATAGCCACAAGGGTCATCAGTGGCCATTCAGTCAACCCTGGCATTTGGCCCCCTCGTGTGCGCCTGTATACTTCGTGTTATCTTTAAGAAGCACTTCTAAGTTTTGAAAACATGAATTTATAAATTTGGTAAAATAATATAAACAGACCAGGAAAATGTATCTGAGGAAACAATGGATTGGTGATAAACGTACTACTAAAAAAAGGAGCAGACGAATAAATGTAAGGTTTTCCTGCCAGATTCTATTTCACTAATTTCTACATCTGAGCACTACAGGTAATCCTACCTTCTGGGTTTTAGTTTACTGTAAATCACAAATGTGTGGTTTGTTTACTCCTGGACACACGAGTGATCATTTGCTGTGCCACACTACACAGTAACTCAGATGAAGGCGCCCTGGTGGCACATGGTTAGCACTTCGTCCCTGTGTGAAAGGCGGGTAGTTCAAAACCACCAACCACGTCATGGGAGAAAGATGTAAAAAGAAGCCTGTTTCTATAAAGATGGAAACCAATCGGACATTCTTTCTCTTCAGTCCATAGGGTCTCAATGAGTCAAAATAGATGCAACAGAAGTGGATTCCTTTGCTTGCCTTGCTGGTTCACTGGTTAACCACTAGGCTGCTAACCCCAAAGTAGGCGATTTGAACACCACTGGTTCCTGGGCCACAGACCTGGTGAGATACTCCTATAAAGACAATGGTCCGGGACATTCCCGGGGGCAGTTCTACCCTGTCATACAGAATGTCAACAAGTCACTGTCACCTCAGTGGCACAACAACCACCACCCTAAGACCGGGCAGCTGAGTGAGCTGTTCCTGCTGTTCCTGTACAGGTCCCAGTAAGTACCTCCCGATGTGTATTACCATATGGACTCGTGTATAAGCCGAGTATTTCAGCACAAAAAATGTGCTGAAAAACTGGGATTCGGCTTATATACAGGTTAGTGGTACCCCAGTGAGTAACATCTTGCTGGGGCCCCCTCGAGCTAACGGGACGAGGGCCCATTATCTCGTGGGTGATTGCTGTTTCCCCACTATTCATTCAAAGCCCCGCTGACACTGCAGGGCTTTGAATGTTTGTTGACTCACATCTAACCAATCAGAGCCGCCCTGTGACATGGACGGCTCCAAATCGCAGAAACACAGGTAGTGATTCACTTATGCCGGCAGCTGAACTGGTAAGGATGTGTCTGTGGCTGCACTCTGTCTCTCCCCTCTGGTCTCTGCATCCCCCACCCTTAGGGATTCCCCTCCTCCTTCCGGCTAACCAACACATCACAGGGAAGGTGGGGGGGAGGCAGGGGCATTACCATGAAAGTTCTTTTTCAAAGTCTTGTTTTTTTATCCTATTAGAAATGGATACTCTTGAACCAAAACAAAAACGCCGGTCATATGAGGCTGGTTTCAAAATGAAGGTTGTGTCAAGAGCAGAAGAGAGCAATAACACTATTGCAAGTAGGGAATTCTATGTTGACGAAAAGCAAGTGAGGGAGTCGCAGAAAATGAAGGCTGACTTGGAACAGACTCCAAAAGCTAAAAAAGCTCGTCGTCGTCATGGTTTAATGCCTTTTTATGGGGCTCTAGAGAGTAAATTGCATAAATGGGTTATGGAGCATTGTCAAAATGGTTACTGTGTAACACACATGTGAATCCGCATACCTGCTCTACAAATGGCTAAGGATGACAAATATAAAGCACCAGGCATTGAAAAATTGCTGCGTCCGCAGAATGGTGTACCCACTTCATGACTAGGTTTGGCCTATGTTTGAGACAAAGAACAAAGATTTCCCAGAAATTGCCACAAGACCTTGAAGAAAAAATTATGTCATTCCAGTCATTTATCATAAAACAAAGAAGGACTTATAATTATGACCTGACAGATATTGGGGATATGGATGAAACTGCCATGATTTTTGATCTTCCAAGCAACAGAACTGTGGCAAGTTTAGGAGAAAAAGAACATTATTCTCAAAACCACAGGAAATGAAAAAAAATACTTTACAGTTGCTCTATCATGTTTGGCTAATGGATCTAAGCTGTGTCCTGTCATTATTTTTAAAAGAAAGACCTTGCCTAAAAAGATCAATTTCCCACCAAGAATTACTGTGCATGCACATGTTAAAGGCTAGATGGATGAAGCCGGAACAAAAAAAGTGGCTGGAAGAAATTTGGAACTGACCACCAGGAGCAACCTTAAAGAAAAAGCCATCGTTACTTTTTTGGGATATGTTCAGAGTCCACCTATCGGATGACATAAAAAAATGGGCAAAATCTAGTAAAGTTACTTTAGCTGTTATTCTAGGTGGGTTTACATCTGTACTGTAGCCTCTGGATGTAAGCCTTTTAAAGACCATGTGCGAAGGATGTGGTATAAATAGATGTCATCTGGTCAAGCCCGACTAACAAAAGGAGGAAATCTCATGAAGCCTGACATAGAGTTAATAGCAAAGTGGGTTCGAGATGCATGGGAAGACATTCCAGAAGACATGGTGCAACATGCCTTCCAGAAATGTAGTATTAGCAATGCTATGGATGGCAGTGAAGACTGTGCTTTGTATGAAAATGACAGCAGTGATGGTGATGATGGCGATCTCAGTGAGGACAGCGTCTATGATGACCTCACATCAGCTGAAGCTCTGCATTGGGATACGGACGATGCTGATGAATCCAGTTTTGAAGGATTTTAGCTTGGTTGCTGATTAAGCTCAGGGGAATAGTACCCTTAAGGTATCATTGTTGACACCTTATTGTTTTTCTTGAACCTATTTTCTACTTACTGTGCTGATTTACTAATGTTAAATGACTTGTCCTTTTATTTGTTATTTTATTTAAAATAAACATTTAAATACATTACCCCACTGATGTCTCCATTTTTAGTAATTTTATTTTCATTAGTTTTGATTATTGAAACTTACCAATAGCTTCTGCATTTTCCACCCTCTGCTTATACTCGAGTCAATCAGTTTTTCTGGTTTCCCAGGTAATAATTAGGTACCTCGGCTTATACTCGGGTTGGTTTATATTCAAGTATATACAGTAGTTACATCTTGAAAAAGAGGAGCCCACCATTGTCTTATACACAAACTAAGGTTAATCTGTGGATTTTCTAACTGGAAAGCTGAGCTACACTGTACCTAAGTGGTTCCCGGAGGCCACGTTGCTCAGCTAAACACTCCCACTTACTTTAGATCCTTGGTTCTCAGCCTTGCCGCATATTGGACTCCCGGGGGAGCCTTAAATTATACCGATGCCTGAATCCTACCCCTGAGGGTCTGATTTAATCGGTGTGGGATGCAACTTGGGCATGTGGATTTTCAGTAGCTCCCGAGGTGATTCTAATGTGCAATTCAGGTAGCAAACAACTGCTTTCCCCCAACCCCAAATCCAGTGCTGTCAGGGCTGGCTTCAACTGATAAAAACCCTGTTTAAAAACAAAAAATAACTACTAATGAGTCAGTTCTATCCCCATCGGGCAAAATAGAACTGCTCATTTTGGACACCAAGGCTGTAAATCTTTATGAGAACAGAAAGCCTCGTCCTTCTCTGGAGGGATAGCCGGTGTGCAACCACGACACCATGATTACTTTAGCAAAATGACAGTTCTGAAGTAGCAGCAAAATAATTTTATGTTTGGGAGTCACAACATGAGGAACTGTATTAAAGGGTCTCAGCATTAGGAAGGTTGAGAACCACTGGCTTTAGGGACATGTACATTCTTCCCCTTTTTGCTGCACGATTCCTCATTGTCTGTCTTTGAGCCAAGAATTCTTGTGGTCTGGAAGAGATGCCAAGCAAGCTAGCCTTTGATGGATTATTCTAGAGTTCTTAACCTGTTTGCTTCATGGAAGCGTCCATGAGATAACCCTTCCTCCAGTGGTCTTCATTTTAGAACTGCCTTACCTGACCCCCTAATGGTAGAGCTTCTTTTAAGACTATCTTTTCTAACTATCTAGCTCTTTCCCAGTGCATCCTCTCTTCCTATGCTGCCTTCACGCAGGGCTGCGACACAAGGTCCTCCTGCTTTGAAGTCTTGATCCAGTTCCACTGGCCTCTCAGTCAGCTCTGGCCCAGAGGCCGTACCTGGCTGGGGTTCAGAATCCTGCTCTCCATGAGAAAGTTCATCCACAAGAAAATGTTAGTCATGGTTTAGATGACTGCCCTGTGTGGAGTAGAAGGCATACATTTTGGGCATTTAAAAAGCCTTACTGGCTTCCTCTACTCCGTCCAGATGTGCATATTTCCACAAAAACAGAATTTAAGCAGATCTAATATTTTTATATGGTGACAAAATGAATCAAAAGAGACGTGTGCTGTTTTTATCATGAAATGGTAAAGGATATACTTATGAAAAACAAGATCTTTATAAGGCTAGGCACGTCTTTTTGTGGTCCCTTGACTTGGACTCTGAAATCCACAGGTGCTCTGGCAAAACATAAAGACCATATTTCAAGACATTATCTCAAATGGATTGAACAAATCAGGAATGCACCACAATGCTATTCTTTAATATCATGGAAGTTTTACTCATTTTTCTTCAAGGAAAGGTTAGTAAAAACAAATGCTCTTTAAAATTTATGACTTTCATTCTTTGACTTAATATGGAAAAGCATAAATAAAAATGTTAAGAGTTCCCAGAGCCAGAGTAGCAAACCACCACATTAAAAAAAAAGGACATTTTAAAACAAAGCAACAAAGCTTTCCTCAAGTGAGCAGGATTTAGGAAGCATCAAATTAGACCTTAGTTTAATGCAGGTTCAGGTAGCTGTAGTGTCAATGCCTGCTGAAGGAGGTATTGCATGTCTCCTTCCATTTGTTGTTTCCTTTTGGCTAAAACACCATGACTCTTCTGGTTTTTATTTTTCCTGCCAAAATTGGCAAGAAAGAGGCCAACACTGAATTGCACAATGGATAACTGAGACTGAGTAGATTGGGACGTGATTTTGCACTTGAATCTTAGTGCCCTCTGGGGGAAGCTACTTTACATTCACTATGCTATGTATTTTGGATTCCTACATTTGACACATGGTAGCATTCATCCTAACCATATTTCATTTATTCCTAAACAGTCAATTTTGTCCTCTCTGCTTTATTACCATTATTATTATTACTACTACTACTTTTGGTTTTTGATTTAGTACATTGACTCTGTTGACCCATAGGTGCTCGTATCAGCCTGTCATTTCCATGTTCCTATCATTTTTATTTATCTTGAAAATTGAAGACTAAAGAGTGAGGCAAGCATAAGAGTTAGGACAAAAAGATTCATCAGCAAGAAAAACTATGATTGGATTTTTAGTCTTCCGCTTCACCAAGGCATGATCTTGAGCAAATTTCTTTACAACTATTGGTCCTGCCTTTTGCATCTGAAAAAGGGGGTCACTCAAGACTGGCCATATAATTTGTGAGGCCCCCAGAAGGGCGTGTTGCCAGGTGCCCGGGAGTCATCGGTGGTGAAGTAAAATAACTCGGTATGGCTCTTCTTGCCATAAGATTTTTAACTCCCATCAAATAATTAGACTGGATCATAGAAATGGGGTATGTAAAATACAAATAGGGAAACTGGTCCGTTTTGCTGTTCTGAGGATCTAATTGAATCATTTCATAAACAGGAAGAGAGAAATCCCTTGACCATCAAGAAAGAAAAGCCACAAGCAGAGCACATGCCAGATACCTTCTTGAAGTGTCAGAAGCATCCGCCTCAGCAACAAGACAATGCGACAGAGCAGGGAAGCAACACCGAAGGGCCATGTGGCTGAGATATGGAGAGCCAGAGGGACAAGGGCCTCCCAGCATGGCTGCAAAGAGGCATTACAAACAAAAACATTGAATCCGTAACATTTTGTAACCTGTCGGCTTCCTCAATAAAACCCATAATTGTTAAGTCTTCTCTGGGAGCTCTGTGTGGCTGTTGGAACAAATTACCAAACCCACTACAGAAATAGACTACTGTAGGAGAGAGAGTTGGTGAATCAATCTGATAAAGGATGGCGGGTAAACGCATGTTTGACCTCTGCCTCATGAACCAAATCTGGTCACATGTGAAGTTGTATTTTCCTTCTCCATTGTGTAGCCAGACGAGGTCAGATGCGCCCTCTCCCCACCCAGGTCATTTCTTCTTGACCTTATGTACAAACAGAACAAACTATTGCCTCATCTTAAACCAGCGTCACAGTCAATGCTATGCTCATGTCCACTGTGGCAGCCATTGTGTCAATGTATCTTGTTAAAGGTCTTCCTCACTGACCCTCGACTCTTCAGAGAATGATGCCCTGTTGGAGGAACCCATCCCTCCTGAGAAACATGTCCAAACCAGCTAGACCAGAGCATGTACACTTGTACATATAAGAGCTGGAAAAACAGGGAAGCCAGGACCGATAAACCCCTCAGGGCCAATAATTAGAGTAGCAACCTGAGATGAAGGTTCGCTGTCTTTGCTTCTAAGAATCATTCTAGCTGTACCTCCAACACAGATAGGTTTGTTCTTTGGGCAGGAGGCAATGGTATGTTCAATATTCTTTGCTAATGTCGTAACTCAAATGCATAAATTCTTTTAAATTCTTCCTTGTTTATGAGCCAGCTTTCACATTCATATGGGGTAGATGAAAATAGCTTAGGTTAGGCATATCGTAGATCTCAAGGTGACATCTTTGCACATTAAATGGGTGTTTTGCAGCAGATTTGTCCAGTGCAATGCAGTGATCGCATACTATTAAACAAATGCAACAGGACCCTTCTAGGCATGGAACTGACATTGACTATACTGCTCAAACAAAGGTAAAGCCAGTTCTGGAGGAGCTCTGGTGGTACTACGGCCTGGGCACTGGCTTGCTAACTGAAGGGGTGGTGGTTCAATCCTACCTGATTCTGTAAAGATTTACAATCTTGGAAACTGTAAATTGGAATCAACTCTATGGCAGTGAGTTAGTTAGTTAGTGAGTTAGTTAGTTAGTTAGTTAGTTAGTTTAGTTAGTTAGTTAGTTAGTTAGTTAGTTAGTTAGTTAGTTAGTTAGTTAGTTTTTGAGGAACTAATCAGTTTTAGAGGCACTAACCATGCATCTTTCCTAGGTCTGGATGAGGAATAAATAAAGAACACAAGTAAGATGCTAAGCACAGTGTTTACCATACACGAGTTCCCAAAATCTACTTTACTGGTTCCTCATGGCTTACTTGTCTCTTGTTGATTATTCATTTACCATGATTATCCATTCATACAGTCAATGTTTATGATTTGACAGTGTCAGAAATTTTTCTATGTTCTGGGAAGGACCTCCATCTCCGTATCCCTGGCAAACTCCAATTTTATTTTTTAATTATTATGTACTCATTTGCTTTCCTTTTACTTTTCTCTCGATGTTACTCAGTACAATGTGAACTATTTCCCCAATATCGTGCATTAATCTTGTAAATAAAAGAGAGGGAGAGAAAAACAAAACACAGTTTCTTATCTTTGTAAGGGAAGTCCAGTGACTTCATATTCAACTGAGAGTGTTTGAAATGGGATTCTCCAAGGTCAAATTGGTACCCAAATTGGAACCCAAACTCACTGCCATTAAGTTGACTATAACTCTTAGTAACCCCATAGGACAGAACATAACTGCCCTGTGGGTTCCCAATATTGTAAGCTTTTATGGGAGTGGAAGCCTTATCATTCTCCTGTAGAGTGACTGGTGGCTTTGAACTACTGATCTTGTGGTTAGAAGTTCAATACATAAACCACTACACCACCAGGGTTCTTCCAAATTGAAACACAAACCATAAATCTCTCACAACTTGATTTCATCTCAAGCTTAATGTCAAATCCATCAATATAAATAACCAAAGATGAGAGAAAATAGAAAAAACAATTAGAAAAGCTGAAAGAAATGCCACTACTTTGTGATTCTGTTTTCCATGTTACCATTACTTGTTGGTTTTTTTCTTCTCAGATGATTTGAGGAAACAATTTTCATTTCTAATACTTTGAGCTTCATTTTAAATGAAGAACCCCAACCACATTATAATACAACCAAGAGGAACACATTGTAGTAGATGCCCTTGGAATGTTTTTCTCCCTCCAAGCACCAGGACACACTAGCCCCTTAATGACTTATTCACCTTTGTTCCAATCTTCAGATACAACTCAAGCATCTCTTTCTTCCCAAAACCTTCGGTGACAACTGCCTTCTCGTCATTGTCCACTTCATATGCCTTTGTCAGAGAGCCAATTCATCCACATCTGCAAACACCTTTCTCATAAGACTTTGTCCAAATAAGTATGTAAGTCCTCATGACAGACACTGGCTCATTTCATCTTCTCAGTCTTGGAATCTAACACATGGATGAAGCATAATAGGCACATCGAGGATGGCTGGATGAGCGTGGCCAATTAATTTTGTGTGGCTGTTTTGACAATTCATCATGTACTTTTAAGTTCACAAATGTAGTCATTGTTGCCTTAACTATCATCACTTTGAAATAATGAATTGCTACCTTGCAAATCTAGCTAGACCAGAGTATGTACATGGGGACAGATAAGAGCTGGTAAAACAGGGAATTCAGGACAGATAAACCCCTCAGGACCAATAATGAGAGTAGCAATATTAGGAGGGGAAGGAGAAGGTGGGGGAGAAAGAGTGAACCGATCACAATGATCTACATATAACTCCCTCCCTTGGAGACGGACGATGGAAGAGTGGGTGGAGAGACATCGGTCAGTGTAAGACATGGAAAAATAACAATAATAATTTATAAATTATCAAGGGTTCATGAGGGAGGGAGGGGGAAAACAAGGAGCGGATTCCAAGGGCTCAAGTAGAAAGCAAATGTTTTGAGAATGATGATGGCACCAATGTACAAATGTGCTTGACACAATGCATGGATGGATGGATTGTGATAGGAGTTGTACGAGCCCCCAATAAAATGCTTTATTAAAAAAGAAAGAACGAATGAATGAATGTGCTGCTGCTAGGCGAGGTCCAGTTGGTACTGAATCAACAGAGTAGAAGCGCCCATTAGTTTTTCTTTGGCTGCCACCTTTCCTGCCACCAGGTCTTTCTCCTGCAGAGCTGCTTGATAAATTTGACTCATCAACCTTATAGTGAGCAACGAACTTCCAATGCCACTGCATTTTCTGTAGCAAAAACAATGCCGTGTGCTTAAAGATGACCATTAGATGACTCTTTCTAATCTATTTGATCTCATTTAATGTAACTTCTCATTTTTTTTAGGGCTAGGATCCCTGGTGATGTAGTGGTTATACATTAGGCAGCTACTTAATGGTTACAGTTCAAAACCACCAGATACTCCGAGGTAGAAAGATGAGGCTGTCTATTCCCATAGAGTCTCAGAAGCCCATAGGGGCAGATCCATCCCGCCCTACAGTTCTATCCTCTCCATCAGTCAGAAATGACCCAATGACGGGGAGGTTTTTTGTTTGTTTTTAATTAACTATTTTAGAGTTTAAGGTTATTGTGGAATTATATGTACACATACACACACATATATGATGTTTAGGACAAGAAGTATAACTCTATCTACTCTTAAAAATATAGGAAAGAAATCCTCATTGACTGAGTTGTCAATAAGTGAAGAATGTTAACAAGCAATGAATCCTAACCATCAACTATCAGCTCACTGCCTATTTGTTATAGGTTATGAGGTTCATCCATGACAGTTGAGACACATTTTCCTTAGTGCCATTCAGGTATTCCTGTCAGTACCTATGCTCTTTTCTAAGTCCCTGCTTATTAGTCACTGGAGACATTAGCATCCTAGAAAAATTCCTCACTGTTGGCGGACAGACTTATCAAACCAAAAACAGACAGGCAAACAGAAAAAACCAATGGTTGTCATGTAGATTCCTATGCATGACAACCTCATGTATTTCCTGTACCCTCCCCCCGAAACTTAAAAAGAGTGGGCAGAGAACACGAGGAGCTTCATGAGCAGAGAACAGGAAGAGAAGTCATGGCTTCTGTAATTGCCACATATTTAAACGGCTGAGATGACTATAACACACACACACACACACACACACACAGAGCCCTTTGAATCACTAATGAATGAATCAAGGCCCTCCTCATAGCCTGAAGAAGAATTAATTAAGTCCTCAAGGTACTGTGGTATTCTTGAGTGCTTCCAAAGAACCAAAACATATGTTGATAAAATGCCTTCCCAAAATCGTATCACATGCACCTTACTTAAAATACAAGTTGACTTAATCAGTGAGTGCCTTTGGTGGGAAGGGGTTGTAAAGAGTATGGAGAAGTTCAATACCAACTTCTCACATACCTGAGAAAATGACTTAGCTTGTACAGATTAATCAGAATTTCTTGCTTTACCTATCAAGGACTAATCTTGCTTTCCCAATTCCCTCTGTTCCCAAGAGACAAATTTCCTTCTGACTTGCTCTTTAGTTATACTTCAGTTTGTGGTGTGTGGAGTGAAGAGTGTACTAATAATCTCCTTGTAAGGAAAAAAAATTGAGTTTTCTGTTCCCCTGCAGCATTGTCAACAGTAGTTCTAACTGCAAATCAAGTAAATTGAGACAGGGGTGTTTGACTATGACTTCTCTAACTGGATGGCTTTTGAAGGTTTTCAGAAATTTGCCAGAAATCATAGAAGGGCTGCTGGACACTGAACTGAAAATGAAGTACACTTGGCTTATAAATAATCGCTGAAAGAACAAATAAATGAATAGATAAATGTCAATGCTATGAAATACTACATTCCTTTTAAATACTTCATGTGACTTAATTTATTCAACCCAAGACTAATGTTATGGCATACACACATCTATCCCCTGAAAAAATCTGTGCATGAAAGATCATGTCATTTGCTGAAGAGCCTAGTTGTTAAGTAACAAGGCCTGGGATACTGTCCTAGCAGTCAGGCTTCAGGGTTTGTGCTCTCAATCATATTCTAAAGCCTTTTGTGGTCTGTGGCAGTTACATAATCTTCTGTCAACTTGAACGAAGGAATGGAGTCTAGCCTGTCAACCAGGTCATAGCCAATGATGCCTCTGTGTGGGCATGGCCTTCGCCTGAGGATTCTGGGAACACTGGACTTCCTCCCTGGAGGTAGGACACATGTTCTCTCTGCTTCACACTCTGTTGCCAAACCACATGAGGTTATGTTGATGGCAGCCAGAACCCTGGAGCTGAAGGAGCCACATGGAGAGCCACGCCAGTACTGAGATGCTTCCACAAGAGTTTTCACCCACTTGCCTGTGATATTCCTGCTTTCGGCATCATTGCATGTGCTGCGTGAGTATGTAGAAGAATTTATGGACTAATATTGGGCTTATGGGCTAATATGGAACTTACGGACTTGATCTGGAGTGGGCCAGGATGTTTTCTTAGTATACCAGTATTCTTGGATATAACGCTTTCTGACACACAAGTGTCTTTGTTTTTCTACTCCACCCAGACTAACACAGTGGTCAAGTCCTTTTTGTGTTCTAAATAAGATATGTTCTAAAGACTAGTTCTTTCATGTTACCAGGCCAACATTTATTTACTGCATGTTTAATTAGTCAATCGAACAAAAACATCAAAACATCTACTTTGTGCATACAATGACAAAGAACCCCAAGCCATATCAACCCAACAACAATAATAAAGCCTCTGCTCTCACTGAAGATAAATAAGACAAACTTTCTATGTTCAAGACTCCAGAATGGCGGGAAAATTGAAGAATACACAAGAGCTGAGTATAAAAGAGCCAGCAGCATGTTACATGAGATTCTAATAGGAACATCTGAATTCTGATGCAAGAGAAATTAATTTTCAGAGAAACCATTAGGCTCTTGGAAGCCACAGCATACTAAGAAAGGCCAGGGCCAGATGCTGGGAATGATACTTATTGGGATGGTGGCTTTGGAAGAGACTGAGGAGAATTGTGGGTAAAGACAGAATCTGACCCCCACCCACCTTTGTGACCTAATGTGTTGCCACTCTCTACCACTAGCCATCCACTCCAACTATCATTCTTTCCAGGAACTTTGCAACTGCCTCTGCCTGGACCACTCAGCATCACACATCATTATGTGGGTGCTTGTCATTCAGGTCTCAGCTCAGAGGTCAACTCTTCAAAGAGCCTTTTCTCTGTTGCAAAAACAGCAGTCCTTCTGCTCCATCTGTTTTACCTACCTGCTATCTTATTCCATTAATAAAAATAGAGATATTCCTTCAGAGAGCAAAAACTTCACTTTTTTTGTGGCTGATTTCCCAAGGCCCAGGAAAATGGCTGGCACACAGAGCTAAATAAATGTTTGTTGTATAAATAATAAATGAGTGGATGTTTGGTGGAAGGTAGGAAATTTCCAAGGAAGAATGGATGATCAGTGTGGCAATTACAAGTTACAAAACATTTGGCAGCCTGAAGAAGAGGTCAGTCACCTAAAGCAAAAGGAGTTTCTCGGAGACCTTTTAGAGGAGCAGGTGCAGTGAAGCATATTGAAAATATGGTGGGAAGCAAAAAGCAAATGCTGTGCACTTAAAGTGCATGGGAGGAAAAGATGTGCTTTCTTTCGTTCTCACTAGGTGGAGGAAGTGACAAAGAAGACAGTAGCATTTATTCCTGTACAAAGAATTCACCTTTTCTGTCCTCATTATACTAAGCAAGGGTTGGCTTCAGTCGTGGGGCGGATGATAAAAAGCACACTACATATGCTATAAGTGCAGAGGGCATTCTGGGACCTGGTGTATCCTTAGATTCCACACAATTCCAGTAAGGAGAAGGGCGAGTCATTGACCTTTTGTTTATTTTCACAGGATCCTTATGCAGGCTTTGAAAATTTCCATTCATCAATATGGATTTTTAGCTCTCCAAATTTGAGGTAACATAATCAAGCTGGGGCCGAAGTGAACTTCACTTGGGCTTACCAGGTCAGCTTCACATTATTGAAATCAATTAGTCAGTTAACCAATATTTATTAAGAATGTAATATGTTTACAGCTCCAGTGTTAGGTACTAACCTTATATAAGTGAGTGGATATAAACTGGCAAGGGAATTTCTTTTAAATATTTGGGAGATAGTTGTTTCAAGTACCTACTAACCCTCTAGAAAATTTACATGTAAGTGAAAAAAATCTCAGTGGTGTGTTGCTGCTGGCCTAGCTTATTGCTAACATTCTGGAAAATTATGAGAGTCTGTTGTGAAACACAGCCATTACTAAATGTTAAGTTAGAACTTTTCATTTTGTTTAATAAAACATACAAAAACTAAAAAGAATAACAACTCCAAGATAATAATTTCCTAATTATTTTACTATACTTTTTATCCACACTCTAGAGGTTATTTATACTCACTGAAATTGCTTGTATAGGCTTACACTAATGAGTATACCTGCCCACTTTTACTTTCAATCAAGTCAGACCATCCGTTGAAGTGGTTGCAGCTAAACAATGAAACTGGCAGGTGCTATAAATCAGAACTTTTTTTTTGTTTTCGATAGCTGAATGCTAGAACATTTACTAGTATAACACTGTTCAAAACTATGGATTAGAAACTACTTGATGCATGCCTTTGGCTAGTTTAGTCAGAGTTAGTATATAGATTTCCAATGGCAAGATTATCTTTAAAAAAATAAACCTCATTAGAATTTCAGTTGCCTAGCCCACCAGTTCAGTAAAGTTTGAGAGAGAGAGAGAGAGAGAGAGAGAGAGAGAGAGAGAGAGAGAGTGTGTGTGTGTGTGTGTGTGTGTGTGTGTGTGTGTGTGTAGGGGGTGCTTTATTCTCTTGGTACAATTTTAAGAGGGCTCCAGGATGCTTTGTTTTGGGGGGATTGTATTGGAATTTATATTGTATTAAGTAAATAGAACTCATTAAAGTTTGAATTTTTTTCTTTTTTTATTACTTTGTACCTTTTTTTTCTTTTTGTATTGGATTTATGCTTATATACCTATTGCTATGAAATAGATGCCAACTTATAGAGACCCGCCAAGGATGTAAATCTTTACTGTAGTAGATGGCCTCAACCTTCTCTCAAGGGTGGCTGATGGGATTAAATCCCTCTCGTGTGGTTTGCTTACCCGTCAGCACCCGCAACGCTTCTATATGTGCATACAGAAATGTTTTAGCATCACAGGACCATGTAGATGTTTCCTTCTGCTGTGCTCAGGGTTGCTATGGGAAGGAACAAACTCAAAGACACCTAACAACAACAGAATGAACTTGACAGGTAATAGAAAGTGAACGTAATAGAAGAGTTTGGTTACTTCGATGAATGTTTAGAGTGGCTTGATTTTTTTTTTACCCCTTCCAGAATCTTGGAAGATGAACTCTGAAATTTCAATTGTCTGAGGATGTTTCCTCCAAAGTGCCTGATCACGACACAAGGGTGTCCCCACTCCAGTGGAAGTAAGGTTTCGGACTTGAACGAGGTAGAGAACAAGCAACCACATAAATAAAATTACTTGCTGTTTATCGCTAGAACAATGGGAGGATTACATATCTTCATTTGGAGATTTGGGGCCATGCTTTCATGGGCACAATAATGTCTTCAATGCTGCCACTCTACTTCCCAGATAATTCATAGTGCCTGTATTCTTAAAAGCTTGCCAGGAAGCTATCCAAACCACAAGCGTTGGTCTCTACACCCTCAGAGCAACAGAGAAAGAAGGAGAGTCAAGACTAGGCTGAGGATGTGCAACGTGTGGATGCGCGCCTTCATGAATGACCATTGCCTTTGTCATGACAACGGAAGAACTGGACAGTGCCAGGTTACCATGGCTGCACATTTAATCAAAGATTCTACCAAAGAATCCTGATCCAGAGGCAGAAAAAGAGGAAAAGAATTTTCACTTCTCATAGACTCTAGACTTTCTGCACCTGCAGAGGGTGGAGGAACCCCTGAATCTCTGCCCTGAGATACTCTTGAAAACTTAAGCTAAAAGTATTCCCTAAATAATGGTTCTTAACTACTAAAGAACCTATGCCTTCAGCAATGCATTTTAT
This sequence comes from Tenrec ecaudatus, assembly GCF_050624435.1. Classification (NCBI taxonomy): domain Eukaryota; kingdom Metazoa; phylum Chordata; class Mammalia; order Afrosoricida; family Tenrecidae; genus Tenrec; species Tenrec ecaudatus. The sequence goes on along the minus strand of NC_134535.1, from coordinate 164,471,414 downwards.
CAATATTAATCAATGAGGGATGAGATTGATAGCAACAATTAAAAGGATTAGATAGGAAACTTAGTGATAGTGAGTTTAAGTTAAGAGGGCACAGGCGGTGGGAACAATTTGGAAAAAGGTGAGACTGAATACACAACTTGAAGAGTCAAATTAATGTCAATGGAATGTGAATGTAGCAATTATTGAATTGTTCTGTCTTGTGCATATTTCCTCTCAAGAGCAACTATACACACACACACACACACACACAGGTTATATATGTTTATAAGGTATGTATATTTAAAGATTTCAGTCACAAAGAGTTCTGTAACTTTATTATGGCCCACCAAGTTCTGGGGATGACATCCCTGTTTGGAGCAGTCAATGCACAGAGAGGACCGTAGGGCTGGCCCCACCACAAGACACTATGTTCCCTCACTGACCCATAGCTCTACAGGAGACAGCACTGGAGACCCTGTGCTTCAAGTGTGCATGGTCAGCCCCATGCACAGCGGGGTGAAATGTGAAATGTGAAATGCACAGCTTGGTGGGGTTTAATCAAGTGCAATGCAGCTGAGAGGAATCACTGAGAGCTGAATGGGAGGGAGGTGCATGATAGTGGGACAGGAGGAAGGTGAAAACAAATAGAGGAAAAAAGTAGAAAGCAAAGGCTATTTCTAGAGGTATAGCTACAGGCACGTATATATGTAAATATATAAGTTTATTATGAAAGTAATAGAGGCCAATTTACATATATTTATATGTTAAGTATTAAGACAGCAGATGAACTTTGGGCCTCTACTCAAGGCCTCCCTAAACACAAGAACACTTTGTTCTAATAACCTAGCACTCTGTGATACTCCCCTTCGGGACACGATCACTGAAGACAAAATGGGTTCATAAGTAAATGTGAATAAAGTGGATGGTGCCCAGCTACCAAAAGATAGAGCATCTGGGGTTTTAAAGGTTTTAAATTAACCAAGAAGCCATGTAGCAAGAACAAATAAGCCTACATGATCATGAGGTATTGATGGGAGCAGGGATCAGGTATCAAAAGATCCTAAACAAACAATGTCAGTGTGAATGAGTGGGGTTTGGGTGGAGAACCAGATCCCATCTGTTGATGATTAGGCATCCCCCGACAAAAGGGTTACAAGGAAGGGACAATGAAACCAGGCTACAGTGTAGCACTGATGAAACACACATCATTCATCTAGTTCCTGAATGCTTCCTTCTCTCCACTACCATGACCCAGTTCTGCTTTATAAGTCCTGCTAGACTAGAGCACGCACACTGGTACAGATAAGAGCCCTTAACACATGGAATTCAGGAGAGATAAAACCCTAAGGAAGAGAAGTGGGAGACAAGAGTATGGGGACAGTGGGGAGGGGAACTCATGACAGGGTTGGTCTATAGCCCACTCCCCAGGGTGACGAATAACAGAAATGTGGATGACAACAGACAGGGTAAGACATGAAATGACAGCAATAATATACAACTGATCAAGGATTCATGAGGGTATGAGGGTGCGGGAGGGAGGGGGGAAAAGAGGAACTGATACCAAGGGCTCATGTAGAAAGGAAATGTTTTGAAAAGGTTGATGGCAACATACATGTAGGCGTACTCAATACATCTGAATGATGGATTGTCATAAGATTTGTAAGAGCCCCCAATAAAATGATTAATTAAAAGAGCAAATAACCCAGAAGAAGACAAAGCAAAAACCAAAGAGGGCTGTATTGTTGAGGATATGTGTAGTCTCCTTACTCAAATGGAGTCCTACTAGCATTGTGGGTTAGGCATCGGGCATTCCCTCTCTCTGCCATCCAGTCAATTCTGACTCTTAGCGACCCTACAGGACAGGGTAGAACTGATGTTGTGAGTTTCCAAGGAGTAGAAAGCCTCATCTCTGAGGTGTTGGGCTACTGCCTGCAGAGCCCATAATTCAAACCCAATTTCTGCTCTATAGGAGACAGATCGGGTTGTCTGTTCCTGCACAGATCTATAGTACTGGAAACACTCTCTAGGATCATTATGAGTCAGAGTTAACTGGATGGCAATGGGTTTTATTGTTTGTTTTGTTTTGATTTTATCCCAAATGAACTTAACTAGAATTTAACAACAAACATAATCCCTTGGAATAGTCTAATTCTTTTTGATAGGTTGACCAATGAAGTGGTTCTTTTTCCCTCTAATTCCTATTTTTAACAATGTCACCTTATAATTTTATAAAAACTCTTTTATGAAAGTCTATTAATTACCATATTGAGATATACAGAATTTCCATATGATAAAGTTTAACATATACTTATGTGTAATCACTCAGAAAATATTTATTGATTATGAAAAGCTACTTACACTCTGCAGTTCTTATCTAGTCTAGTGGTATTTTATATTTCACCTTAAAGTATTTATTGGTTGTCCCAAAGTATGCAGGAGATTAATTTTATTAAAAGCCTACAGTTTTCTTTTTTTAAAATCTTTTTTAAAAGCATACACTTTCTAATAGAAAGAAATTAATTCTGTCATAAGCAGATGGCCTATAAGCCAATGCACTCATTATTTTTGTACTACCTACAAACAGAAACCGTTCTTTGAAAACAAAGAAATAGAAACAGATACTCTTTTTTGCATCAGTATGGGAACAGACCCCATTCCTCAATGGAATGCATCTGTAATTCTCTTAACCATCAATAAACCTAAGAAAGAAAAGTCAAGTTCACCAGGAAGGGTTATATCTAATGAGCCAGATGAAATATTTCCCCCCTCTTAGATTGATTATTCTTTACATAAAGATTTGAATTGCAATTCCATTTCAACCTTACCTTTAAATCTGACCCTGAAAGTACAGGAAAGTGTTAGCCTAGTCAGTGCTGTTTGGAGGGGAAAAGATGAAGTCCTTTAAAGATAAGAACTCAGTTTAGAGAAAGAAGAAAATCATCTCTCTCACTCTGTAATGCAAAAACTACTCTAAAGCCATGGTTTCTAAGAAGGGGTAATTTCACCCTTCTTAGGGAAATATGCCAAGGTCTGGGGACAGTTTCATTGATCACAATTGGCATTGAGGGGACAGAAGCCAGGGATCCTCCGAAAAAGCCCACAATGCATAGCACAGCCTTCCACCATATAGAACTAAGCAAGCCCAATATCAATAAATCTTCTAAAAAAAAACCCAAGCCAAATTCATTGCTATCGAGACGATGCCGACTCACAGAGACCCTATAGGACTATACAGGAGCCTATGGAGTAGAACTGCCCCTGTGAGTTTCTGAGACTAAATCTTTAAGGGAGCAGAAAGCTCTATCGTTCTCTTGAGGAGTAGATGGTTTCTAACTGGTGCTTCAGCCAGCACATATCCTGCACGTCACCAGAGCTACTTATAAAGACTAGATGAATAAACCACAGCGCAAACCAAGAAGATAACAGAGACGCAAAAGACCTATGATCTAAACATACGCTTAGAATTTCTCCTTCATTTACATCTGAATCATTTTTAGGGACAATTCTCAGCTCAGGCAGTCAAAATGAATGACAATAGTCACTGGATCTTTACTATGTGCTAGGCACTGGGCTCCGCACTTCTCTTGTATTATTCCAATTCATTTGATGGCCATCATATGATCTTGGTGCTATTATTGGTACAGAAAAACTATCATTTATTACATCACGTAACCTCTAGAGGTCAGCAGTCACTTGTTCTGCCTCTTGGTCAGTTACTGTCAGGAGTGTGACCTTCAAAATTATGACAACAGAGTCCAAATTCTGAAAACTATCCAGAACTCAAAAAGGTATTAATTGAATAAGTCCCAGAATCGTGTAACCACAAGCTCTAGAAAATACATAAATATGAGGCAGGATGTAAAAAAGGGATTTAGACTGACATTGCACAGGCAGATGCAACGTTTAAAAAGCAAAGGTTAAAATCCAAGCAGGACCTACACAGGCCACAGACCCAAAATTAGAGCAAAGACAAGTTGACAACTAAGCTCTTTCCTCCCATCCGCACACGTATCTGAAGGACATTGATAAATGGACCTTGAGGGAGATAAGCATGTGTCCCCAGAGTGGCTAGCAAGGATTCATTCAAGAGGGGATGATAGAAATGATTTCTTTGGTGTGTAAGACCAGAATGTTTCAATGGCTACACAAATAGTATCAATATTTTTATGTAAATGTGCTTGTGCATATTTTATATTTTATGTGTTTCTATTACTTAAGAGAATTTGTCCCACCAAAACAGAACAACCTTTTTTAATCCTAGTTTGAAATATGATGTTTTAGATAACTCTTCAGAAACAGTAACAGGAGTAATGGTTCCCTGAGGGTCTAGGAAGAGAGGCAGCAGAGGAGAGCAAACAGGAGCTGATAGCAGTGATGACTGTATAACCCCACTTGAAGGGAGTGGACAACAGAATTGCATGTGGATGGATATATTGGAAGGTGTAAGATGTGACAAAAAAATAATAAGGTCTCCTGGGTGGGGGAGGGTATAAAGGGGAGCTGATATCAAGGAGTTCAGGAAGAAAGAAAATGTTTTGAAACTGATTGTGGTAGCAAGTGTACAATACTGTTCCATATGTCTGAACTATGGAATGTGATGGTATGTGTAAGAGCTCCCCCCCCCAAATGATTTTAAAATGAAACTAAAATAGAGCATGATGTTTTTAACCTGAACTTTTATTTAGTTCAATTACTACCTTGAACATTTAGGACCCCTTCTCTGTCATCCTATTTTATAATTTTTCTTTCTTAAGGTATACTTATAGGGGAAGTTTTAGACAATGGGACAGTTTACATGCTCAAAAATGACAAAAAATGAATTCGATACAGACATGCTTTGAGGCCACATGAGGATCAAGACTTGAAGGTAAACATCAGTATCTTCACAAACATCAAAGGGGGTATTGTGAGATGAAAGCCCAGGTGGTGGCACTATGGGATTAGCATTAAACACTCTCGGGAAGAAAGATGAGGCTTTCTGCTCCTCACTGCAATGTACAGTATTGACAACACTATCTAGGGTCACTATGAATTGGGATTTACTTGATGGCAATGGGTTATGATGGTTTGTGTGTGTGTGTGTGTGTGTGTGTGTGTGTGTGTGTGTGTGTGTGTGTGTGTGTAGGAGTTAAAATTCTGACCTGGTAAACTGGTGATTGTGGGGTGCTTGCCTGTTGATCTCTGAATAGACACCTTATAGGGAGGCCTGTTTGACATCTAAAGCCAAACCCAACGGCCATCAAGTTGATTCTAACTCATAGCAACTTTACGCAGGGTTTTCCAGGCTGTCAATCTTCATTGAGAGCAGACTGCCTCATCTTTTCTCCCATGGAGCCGAGGCTGGATTTGAACCATTGACCTCACAGTTAGCAGCCCAGTGCTTACCCAACAGCATCACCAGGGCTCCTTGACTGACATAGAGTCCCATCAAATATATATATAAAATGATAACTAGCCTTCTGATTCAGATATAAAGACCCAACCAATGGAAAAGCAGAACTATAAAATTATGGAGAAATCCATACTAGCTGCTTATATAAATTATTGAATCACACACAAATACAAATACAAGAAATAAAACCAAACATTTGGAAGTAAAAAGAACAGCATGAAGTGTAAGGTTCAGATAGAAAAACTGACCATTGTGGAAAGAGAAATAAACAAACATGAATGAAAATAAATCCAAATTAGCCATCTTCATACAGTCAAGGGATTCTTGTATGTATAAAACAAGAACAGAAGACTATGAAAAAGTACTAATAAGGCAACAAGAATATCCTTGGAAATTGAAATGTATTTTCCAATTAAAAATTAAATAGCTCTGAAATTAATAAAACATGTTTGAAGTCCAAAGTGGAGATCAAAAAGAAACAAAAAAAATCAATGTACAAGAATCAAGAAAATTTACAAAACACATATCCTACTTATGAGGGAGCTTCAAAAGGTTCGTGGAAAAGCGGAATTACACGTAATGAACATTTCCCATAACTTTTAAAAGCCTCTGTGTAAATGTGTGTGTTTAATGACTAAGCATTTTGCAGCAAAACAAAACGAATCCAAAAATAAAGACTTCATGGAACACAGACTGCAATATCAGCTGACTGTACTGAGAAGAGGTAAAGGGAACTGGAAGGAAACAAATTAAAGAGCGATGGGTCCACTGGTTGGGAGTTTTGAAAGAGCTATGTTTGAGTGGGAACCTTTTTTTGTTCAATCATTTTATTGGGGGCTCATACAACTCTTATCACAATCCACACACACATCCATCATGTCAAACACATTTGTACATTTATTGCCATCATCCTCAAAACATTTTCTTTCTACTTGAGCCCTTGGTATAAGCACCTCATTTTATCTACTCCCTTCCCATCCACCCTCCCTTATGAACCCTCGATAACTTATAAATTATTATTTTGCCATGTCTTATGCTTTACGATGTCTCCCTTTACCCACTTTTCTGTTGTCTTCCCCCCAGGGAGGGGATTACGTGTAGATCCTTGTAATTAGTTCCCCATTTCTACCCCACATTCCCTCCACCCTCCAGGTATCACCACTCTCAGCACTGGTCCTGAAGGGATCATCTGTCCTGGATCGCCTGTGTTTCTAGTTCCTATCTGTACCAGTGTACATCCTCCGGTCTAGCTGGATTTTTAAGGTAGAATTGGGATCATGATAGTGAGGATGGGGTGGGGGGAAGCATTAAAGAACTAGAGGAAAGCTATATGTTTCATCATTGCTACACTGCACCCTGACTGGCTTGTCTCCTCCCCGTGTCCATTCTGTAAAGGGATGTCCAGTTAACTACAGATAGGCTTTGGGTCCCCACTCCACACTCCCTCTCATTCACAATGATATGATTTTTTGTTCTTTGATGCCTGATACCTGATCCCATAGACACCTCATGATCATACAGGCTGGTGTGTTTCTTCCATGTGGGTTTTGTTGCCTCTCAGCTAGATGGCCACTTGTTTATCTTCCAGTCTTTAAGACCCCAAACACTATATCTTTTGATAACCGGGCACCATTAGCTTTCTTCACCACATTCCCATATGCACCCACTTTGCCTTCAGAGATCATCTCAGGAAGGTGAGCATCATGGAATGCCAGTTTAATAAGACAAAGTGTTCTTGCATTGAGGGAGTACTTGAGTTGAGGCCCAATGTCCATCTGTTACCTTAATACTAAACCTACAAATATATGCACAAAGATCTATTTCCCCATCATCATATATAAATATATTTACATATGTACGTGCCTGTATTTAGAGCTCTATAAATGTGCTTTGCTTCCTAGCTCTTTCTTCCATTTCCTTTTACTCTTGTTGAGTGGGAACTTTTATTTTGAATCACTTGGCAACTTGTTTTACTCATTCATAAATACGCAGTGATACAAATTGTTAGTACGTGTGCTTTTGCACAGGTGGCTCTTATTTAATTATTAAAACAGGAAACTTTCAGCTCATCTGATTTTTTAAAGCAGTATATTTAAAATCGTGGTAAGTAGGTAAGAAAATATTTGCGAAGTCAATATTTTTACATGTATAATTCAGGGATGTTAATTATATTTAACATGTTGCTGAGCATAATTTTAATGATATTAGAGGACATTCCTTCTCCATGGAAATATTTTCATAACCATGATGTTATCAATGCTATTTACTCATTTTCAAGCAAAATATATACTATAAAGCAGAGTCAAAGGCTTGGTTCCACTATGAGTTGAGGCAACTCCATGACAATTAGTTATTTGCTGCTATACACATTTCTTGACTTATCAATTTAGTAACCCTAAAGATTACCATCAAAGTAGATCTGACTTATATTAGGTGAAAGTGTTATTATTACAAAAGCCAACCTCAATTGGTAATGTATAGAATTTTAAGACTGACCTTAAAAACAAATTTCTAAAACCTCAAGAGGGGAAAAACTGAAACATGTATTCAAAATTGGTAATAAACCATTTACAAATCATACTAATATTAGAAACAGCCCAATTGAATATCAAGGAAAAAGCTTGGCATTAGCAGCTTTGCCCTGATTTTGGAATATTGGCAGAAATCGTACACAAACACTAACCTCCTGGTACATGTGTTTATGTCTCTCCTCAAATGTTATCTTAGCAGGTGAGGCATCTCTGGCTACTCACTAGAAAAATGCACCCCACTGTCCAAACTGTCAGCATTCTAAATTCCTGGAATTGTTTAATCTTTCTTTATGGCCTGATAACTCATCATCTGACACACTTTCACTTCTTGATTTGGTGCCTTCCCCAGTTCTCAGTGCAAGGAAAGTGCCTTGGGAGCAGTGACCCTGCCATCACGGATTCCTCGGTACCCAGAGCAGGTATGCAAAGCTTCATAGTTGAGTGTTCAATTATATCTTCAGATATGACTTCCTCTCATAATTAGTCTCAGAGATAACTTTCTTTTATTTGTTTCAAACTGGCATAAGCAAATGTTCTCATAAAACTATTTTTGCTATTTTCTATTTGAATTGTCAAATCAATAATCCATTTATTAGATACATGCTTAAGAACATGTGTCTTCCTAACTCTCCGTAGACTATGAATCGAGGCATTAATTCCAAAAAGACATGGAAAGTCAATGCAGCAGATAAAATCGACACCTTTGCAGGGAGGTGCAGTTGTAGAAAAAACACAACTAGAAAGCTCCTTATTAGCAAGGAGGGAGGACGAGACTTCCACCCTTGGTTAGGCCATCAAGAAGCCCAATTGCTAGAAATTGGCATCATGCTCCGTGAGCTAGAGGATCCATCAAAACAAATGATGAAGCGACACAATAGGCACAACAGTGGCTTTCAATATGCCATCAACCATGAAGGCGTCGCAGGACTGGGCAAAGTTCGGTTTTGTTATGCATGCCCACCTCAGACCAAAGCCACTGCTATCAAACAGATTCTAACTCAGTCACCCTACACGGGGTTTCCAAGGGTTTAATTTTCACCGGGCAGACGGCTTCATCTTTCTTACGCAAAGCAGCTGATGGATTTTAACCTTAGTTAGTAGTTATTTTATATATACAGGCATACTTTTTTTTAAACTACACTGCATTTGATTGTACATCACAGAAACTGCGATGTGTACAAAATCGAATAGTTGTGGTAACCCTCCATTGATCAAGTCTATCGGTGCCGTTTTTCCAACACCATGTGTTCAGTCTATGTGAACTTCCCTACAAGGTTATCTCTGGCCCTTGTCATAATATTTCAAACTTTTTTCACAATGCTATTTTACACTTAACAGGTTACATGCAGCAGAAACACATGTGACTCACGGTAGCGCCATAATCACTTCATTATGGTGATGTAGAACTGAACCTACAATATCTTACAGGTCCGTCTGTTTAGATGGTTGCTGGGAGTCAGAGTCACCTACCAATTAGTAACCATGACTCACCACTATGTGCAAAGTCCTGGAATGGGTAGAATGGATGGGTGTGGATCCGGCCCCAGGTCTCCTGCCTTCCTAGTCCACCACAGCTATACTGTAAGTCAATCAATGTCAAAATGCTCAAGGGCCTGGGACTAAGGAGGCTGCTAGTGAAGCTTTGCCTCTGTCTTTTTCTGGTTTTGAATCGTCTTCCTCATGTTATAGATCCAGGAGAAACACCCACTTCTCCCGTTTATGCCCACAGAGTGTAAGATAACACATTTATTCCAGTATAGCACAATCCTATATTTTAAATTTTTGAGCAGCACATCACTTGACTTTTGCTTCAATGCTTGGGAAAGTAGTTCAGTGGAAAAAAAAGGGGTCATGATGGTCATGAAGAGGAAAAATGCAATTAAAACCTGGGGCGGGGGGGGGGGGGAGCTTAAAAAACCTTTCCAAATATAATTGGGAATCAGAGTCAGTTTATATTAAAATATTATTGTTTTAAAAGAACAGATTTAAAAGTACTCAATTCTGGCAAATACATGTTGGTGAGCTGACGTTTTATACAAAAGGGACAACTTGTTCTCCCCCAAAAAAGCTGCCACGTCATACCCTTGACTCGTTTTGCCAAGATCCAAAGGTGTCAGGCATACCTTATGCCTTCCTCCTCTGCTGGCTCCTGCACTTGGCACACGTATCGTTGTTTTTGGCAGGAAGATGTGCCTCCAACTTACTATTCATTATGACCCCAACAGCAAGCTTTCATGAACTGCTGAAAGTGACCTTGTGGAGAAACTAAGTGGCAACCCAAGAAACCACGGTGACTGCTTTTAAAGGGTTATAATTTGTAAACTCCCCCTGCCATTTTACAATGATCATTGCAGCAACGTGGGCAATACTCACTTGGGTGTGTGGGATTTGGAATGAATCCAATCACATGTTTGGTCTATGTGACGGAAGCAGTGTTGTCCCCTCCTGCTTCCCTTTTGCCTTCTGTGCAGAGGCAAATGTTTGAGTCACTTGCATTTCTTTGACCCTCATTGTTTTGAAATTTTCCATTTTTTATACTTCCATCTTTTAGCCTTTTATCAAGAGACAGGTTTCCTACTGCTCCTGTCAGTCCATTTTTGCCTTGCTCACTTCATGCAGCGAGCGAGCTTACATCCTTTTAAGTCCCTGACATTAAGTTGCATGGCCCCACCCTATCCTCGTTGCTCTCTTTGAATTCACACAGCACATATTTATTGAACATGGCTACTGTCAGAAACCCACCAGTGTCATCTCCCTGTCCGACAGGGTCTCCATGAGCTGTTATCCATTCGGTGACACTGAGAGGATGAGGTGATGCTTACTAGGAGCCATCACTGTGGTAGCAACCGGGTCGAGAAGGGGAACAGATTAGATCAAAGATGGCCTTTATCTCTGTGGAGTTTACAAGTTAAGGGGAAGAGGGTGGCAGAAAGCACGGCATAATCTCACATTCAAGTGTCGCGAAGCAAAAGTGCAGCATCAGTTAGTAAGCTTGCATGTGTTTCCGAAGATGGGTCGCACACTAGTTTACCTGGGTCAGCTTTCCACTGAATCATGTTCTCTGGTATGATCCAAGATGCAAAATACAAAAATACTGTCCTCAATGTTTGCTCCCAGGCTCTCCTCGTACCAGGGGGTTTTAATTCCTCATCAGAAACGCACATACACAACTACCTCCTGCTTTTACCCCAAATTGTCAACACCAAAATTGCAAAACTTTTGATCTGAAACACACACACACACACACACACACACACACACACACGAGCTTGGCATTGAACTCCCAACCCTTTTACAACCCTACTGTATCTGTTATTGCTCTTACAATACGCTGATGCTTAGAATAAGCTGAGTCTTAATACGACTCCCAGTCCTCTGATGCCTCTGCGATGTCTTCAATTGACTCACCTCCTCTTCTCTCCCGGCCCCTTCTTCAGATCCAGCACTTCAGCAAGGCCACCTCTGGCACCCAAGAAGCCGTCCCTCCTGTATCACCTCTAGGTCTCACCGTATTAACTGCAAAGAGACGTTCAGCCATTTCCTCCAGGGTTATGAGAATAACAACCATTTCAATGTGTGTCGCTTGATCCAATTTCACATGGCTTTCAGTAGTGCTGGGCATTCTTTTGTAAGAGATCAGACAAGAAGCAGGTCCCATTCGTCTCTCTCACTTATCCTGCTCTCCTCATTTTCCAAAGACCCACTTTCTAGTCTAGACAAGGCTAGTGTCCACTAAAAGAGAATTTACTCAAAATTCATGTCATTAACAGCAAAACTATCTCCAGGCATTGCCCTGTGTGCTCCTGCGCCCCTTTAAATGCTTCACTTTTTCAAGGGCTAACTTACAGCGTCTGTATTTAGTCTCATCTTTTCTCACTTCCTCCAAAATTCAGGCTCTACCTATCTCTGCCGAAATTTCTCCTCGGTCTATCAAATGATACAAGTGCCTTCTCTCAACTTAATTCCCTTCTGAAAATTGCAGTTTATATTTGTGTGTTTCCGCTTTGATCGCTTCACTTCCCATAACTAATAACATTTGGGACTGACTTTGAAATTCCTCCTATAATAGCACCAATTAAATGCCCTTATACGTAAGCTCATTTTGACCCCAGGGAACCCCCTTTTCTCTTCCTGCAATCCCTTCCCTACTATGATTACTAAGGTGTCAACATGACCTTGTTCTTCCGGCAGACTTTTCCATTGCTCTTTGATTTGAGTCTGGGGCCGTGTGGAAGTTCCTCAGGATTCCTCTGTCACAATTCTCTCCTCCCTCAGCACCAGAGCCCATTTGCGAATATTCTGCCTTTGAGGCATGTTGTGTTTGACACACAGAGTTTGGGGCATACGTAAGCCAATACGTACAAATTAGGAGGTTTTACATAACACCTGGACTTCCAGTTAGTCTCAAAATATCTCCTGTGTACTAAACATGGAATACATAAAACAGAGAGTAGAATGTCAAATAAATACAAGTGCCTGCCTGACAGTGAAATAATACTGAACGTTTGGCTTTCTCCATTAAGTAGAAACCAAAGATGTCCCCTGCAGATTGAGTAGATTCATCCAGATCACCACAGGTGTCAACTACCAAGTTATAACTTCATCGGTGCTCTGTTCTCACCCTTGGAAGATTGATCTGCTTCTTCACATCCCCATCGTCCCGCTTATTTGATTGCATCTTCAGGTAGACCCCCGTCTTATTTCCAAAGGGATTTAATTCAGACTCTTTTCATTTACATTTCTTCTGACCTGCCTACATGAGAGCTGATCTATGAAACAAGTGAAAGGATGTGAACTTTAAATTCAAATTGGGTTCCAACTACATTCTATTACCCATTCTCATACATATTACCCAGGACGCTTTTCTTGTTCTAAAGAGGCCTCGAGTAGATGCTTGGTACCAGAGCAGGGTTTACTGGGTTACAATTTTTATGGCAGGACACAACCAGGTCTTTCTCAAGGAACAGTTGGATGGGTTTGAACCACCAAGCTTTAAGGTATTCCCTAACTGTAACATCTCCAGGGTCCCATCAAGTAGACGACGACTATTTTCTTTAATCTAAAGGCTTCCCTTAGGCTCAATTTTAGAGGTGACAAAAGTTTCCACAGGGAAGAAGATAAGAAAAGAAATTATATAAAGATGAAATGGGTAGAGGAATCCAAACAAGAAAAGTCACTTTAATCAATTTCTCCGTTGACTGCCTTGTAGAAGACTCAAAAAGATGCTTGACATTAATTAATCCCAAACTTCTATTTTTCACTGTTGACACTTCCATTTCCATTACATCTTATTCCAAGAATAATACATAAATCTCTCTCTACAGAAGAACTGGAACGTGAGCCTGAAAAGTGCAGCATGACCTACAAGTAGAAGAATGGCCTTTGTCTTAATTAAGGAAGAGCAGGGAGAGAGCTGTTGCTCCATATTAATTCAACTCGGTTTACATGTTACCTAACATTCCATAATCTCCAGCTCCTAATAGCACTGAGCTCACATCTTGAAGGATTTACTGGTATTTTGAAAATCAAAATCAAAATCCCTCCGCAACCCAGGAGAATGAATCGCCAACCCACGGCAGCATCAATCAAGCTTTTGCAGCTGCATTGGGTTTCTTGTCTTGGAATCTCCCTAGCCCACTGAGCCTGGTTGCCAGGCAATCAGGGCAGCTCTGCTGAATATAGATATTCACAGGTTTAAGTTACACTGAGAAAATGACATGAAAGTGAGCACAGGCTTATCCTTCACCTGAAAACTTGGGGAAGCCATCAAGCTTTTTAACTCGATATTTTAAGTCCGCCTGACCTCCTACATTTACCAAGCTCGATAGCTCTTTGGTGGGGAGGGTATCTATTACCACAGTTGTATTTACACACTTTGCCCATGCCACCATGACTGGTAAGTCTGGGTTTAAAAAAATCACTGATATTTCTGTAGGCCTGAAATGAATTTCAATCTTGTTCTGATGGAAAAAGGAAAACACCTCTATAGAGCTTTCTGGTTCCAACCCACCCAGAGGCATATAAAAAAAAAAAAGACTTGATATTTTTCTGGGGAAAAAAAATCATCCCTGGGAAACTCTATGGAGGACAATTTACTCTGGTGCACACGGGTCTTTATGAGTTAGGGGTGACTCAGCAGCAACGGTTTATATTTCCAACAGCCTCCCACAAAGCCTGTTCCATTCGCTCCTCACTCTGCAGAGTGGACAGGACAGGACAGGTACAACTCCCCCCTGAGGAGGTTAGAAGACCACTCCATGAGGATGTGGGCAGAGACAGGCACCAGTGTCCTCTTGACAATGCTTTCACTTCATGACCGAGAACATGACAGTAAATGAGCAGTCAGGGCTCCCAAGACTTCAGGACCGACAATAATGGGAAGAAGCGATTGTAACATGTGTTGACACGCGGCATTGAAATGGGGTTTTCTCTTCTTCCTCCCTGTCTCAGAACTCTCTCCCACCCCTTCCTCTCTCCATGGGAACTTTCAGAGCCTTCCAGGGAAAACACCAAAAATGAAAACAAGCTAGTCCTTTATCTCTCATGACCACGTCGGTAACAAAGCAGGCTCTCGCTACACCCCTTTCAACAGCGAGTCCCAGGCAGGAGAGGAGTCATCCCAAGAGAGACCACTGTGAAGCTCGCGGGTGGAAAGAACCCCTACACTTGAGAGAGCCAGCTGATTCTGCGCAGCCCAGATGGCATCAGCGCCCAGAGATGTGCACTCTGCACTTGACTGCCAGTTGAGTTCACAGCTGCCTCTTCCTGCTCCGGCTGCCGTCCACATCTGCACGCGGCCACCAGGGCCACTGGCAAACGCCTCGGACTAGTTAGCTATTCAGGGTTGAGGGAAACTTCGCGATACTGTCACAGCAAGAGTCTATTCTCAAACCCTTGACTCCACCGCCGATTTCTCTGTGTCAAGCCGGAGGTGCGCATGCTGGTAATTCTGAGAACTCTGTGACAATGAGATTGCTTTCACCTGCTACAATGGGTTGTGACATTTTTTTTTTGACACCCAGCCTTTCCCAAGGGTATGCTACTATTCAAGAGCATGCATAACCTGGGCTCTTTTCTGGGGTCTGAGGAAACAGTAGATACTCGTTTGCTTCTTATGCATGTGGAGTACTGGGGGTAGAGGCTGGACAGCCTGGCCTTATGGACGGACTGACAACACACCTTTGGGTTTTCTTCTTTCATGACACTGTAGAGAGGAAGTCATCTCATTTTATTCTCTTGGTTTGACCGAGGAAGTAATAATAAACATATACCTAAGAATGGAGAACTAGCGAATTAAGTTCTCATGCCCCAAACCAACTTTGGCGGTGAAAGAAGTACTTGCATGCATTCCTGAATCATGAAATTCCCTTTCCAGAAAGAGGGACGGCTGGCTCTGAAACTTGGTACTTTCCACCTCACCTTAATCCGTGGGTAGACTTCAAGTGAAAATAGAACTTGTTCCTCACTAATTATCTCATTTTCCTGTGAATTAGCATAAGCCTTTAGGAAATCCCATCATCCTCTCTTCCCTAGGGTACTTTGAATATTCTGGTAATTTTCTCCCCGAACAGACATCTTAGTGGATCATAAAAACTAACAGATTTTGATTGCATCTAAAATGTGTTAATTATCAAAGAGATGATAAACACGTGGAATTGAAAATTTTCTCTCACACGATGTTAGTTTTAATTATCTACATGCAAATTTACTTCGCACAGGGTCATCTCTCGAAGCTTGGTGAGGATAATCTCTTTTATTACACATGACCTTGGCAGAATAACTGACTTTCTTAGTTTCAAAAAAAAAAATGAACAGCAGAGCACCATTGCAGGAGCACATCCAAGGAGTGGTGGAAGCTGCAGAGCCCAATGCACCAGAGGCTGAGTGCCGCAGAGACCCGGAGGAGCAGCACTAACACTACGGGCTCATCATCTGGTCTGAGACTGTGGGACTATGAAACAGAGCCACAGGTGGACTGGCTTCCTGGTCTACAGGGGCCCAAATCAAGGGAACATGGAGCCGAGAAGTTGAGGACCTAGGAGAGACATGAATACTGGCTAAGGGCAGGTGTTACTGTGGACCAACGACTATATCCTTACTGTGTGTTGATCCTGAGTTATGGTAACCTGCTCATTTGTCTTGTAAATGCCTTTCATCGTGAATAATAAGAAGGAAGGAACAGCAGTTACATTTCAGGGATGTAGGAATCCCGTTGGTAGGCACTCCATGGGCATTTCGATAGGGAGAGAGTCTATCTGTGGAAGTGGTAGAGAGCTGGGTCAGAAACATCGATGGGGTTGGGAGTGTAGATGCTCTTGAAAGCCAAGCTTTGGTATACAAGGTGATTTTAAGTAGCACAGGCAGGAAAATTCTTGTCTACGACCTCACTTGTCTTTCTTATGACCTCACTTGTCCCCAATACAGAGATTTTTTGTGTCCCTATGATTAATTCCAAAACCACCATGAGAGTTGCGTACATGCTGAGCTCCATTTTGCAGGTGACGACAGTGATCTTTAAAGGGATTAATCGATTTGCTCAAAGTCACAAGGCTCAGGCCTTCTTGCAGAACACTAGATTCATTGGCGAGTATATTCAAGCCCTTTCTGGGGGGAACTCACATCTCCCCTATGAGCCTTCCCTCGCCCAACTCCTCCCCACTGTCATCACCCAGCTTCCTCTGTTACAACAAGGACAATGACAAACGGGACGTGTTTGCACATGAAGGAGACACTAGTCATAGGGGTGGAAGGGCAACATGAATGAGATGGGGTTGGGTTGAGGGTCACCCCAGTTTACAGGTGGAGTCCTGGTGGCATCGTGGCTATGAGTTGTCAGCAGTTCGAAAACACAGGCCAAAGCATAGGAGAAAGACCAGGCTTTCTACTCCTGTAAAGAGGTAGTCTAGGAAACCCTCAGAAGCAGTTCGACCCTGTTCTATAGGGTGGCTGCGAGGCGGGACTGATGCCATTGCAGTGAGGTTGATTTTCTTCCTTCCGTGTGGTAGAGTAAAGGAATCCCTGTAAAGGGGATAGCATCTATTAGGGAACTTGCTGTAGTTTGAAATCTCACATAGAGGAATCCCCACAAACCTTAATCCAGAAGCACTATCCCTGAATTTATCTTCCTCCAGGAGCACTGCAATCCCCACATCCCCCCAAATCCTGCATAGCAGCTTTATCAGTGTAGACAAGCGATTCTCAACCTGTGGGGTAAGACCACTTTGGGGGGCAAACAACCCTTTTACAGGGGTTTCCAAATTCATAAAAGCAGCAAAATGGCAGGGATGAAGTAGCAATGAAAATAATGTTATGGTTGGGGGTCACCACAACATGAGGAACTGTATGAAAGGGTCGTGGCATGAGGAAGGTTGAGAACCACTGGTGGAGATGGACGGGAACACCCTAGCACTGCGTCACCATCTACCTAAAAAGCAGGATTACCACACCTCTTCTCTGCCCTTCGCACAAAGCACTGCCACCAAGGAATGTGGCCTATTTCTCTGAATAATTTGCTGAGCCTACTGACCAAGGAAGGTAACATTCACCGGAGCTGTGGCTCACAGACTGGACCAGTCAGAACAAAATTCCCAAACCGGGCACACACCCAGTACCCTTTGAGGAGACTGTAATTTGATAACGATCACAAATTGTGCCCTGGTAATTTTGGAGACCAATTCATTATTAGTCCTCCCATTACAAGGGTCACGTGGAAAGGGCTCTCGAGTATGAGTTATAGGTTCATATAAGGCACTAACTCTAGGGCATTAATACCCTCTCCCCAAATGGCATACGGTACCAGTCTCTTCAGGGTTTTATCTACATATAGTGATCTCAAGTTTAAATTTCAAGCACTATCTTTCCCGAAGCAGCTTGACCTCTCTCTGTTTGAGCTCTCCAAGGTCGAAAATGGAAAAAGAGTTCAGGAGCACATGTTAACTTAGGACACATAGTGGCTTGAGAATTATCTGACTTGGCTCATTGGTATTCACATTTCTGTCGATTTCGGCACACCATCTTCCATCTCAGGAACACCTAGGCTGGTTCCCAGAGGAAATAGGATTGTCCCCAAATGCAACGTCTCTTTGTAGAATTATATATAAGGATCTTCCCGTGAATCTACTCTGACTCCTGATGGATGGACTTATGTACAAGAAACAAAACGTGGCCCCATTGTGCACCATCCTCACGATCGGTGTTGTGTGTGGGTCCACCCTTGTGGCGAATGTCCAACCCCATCTCACCAAGGGTCTGCCTTGCCTTTGCTGACCCTCCCCTTCAGCAAACATGATCTTTCCCTCCAACGATTGATGCCTCCCAAAGGCGTGTCCAAACGAAGCAAATTGGAAAGTGTTCAGTTGAGATCCCTATGGGTTTCACTCGCTAATTATCAAAAGTAGCTCATCAGACCTTTCTTCCTAGTCTTTAAGTCTGGAAGACTTACTAAAGCCTACCTACCATGAGGGACCCTGGTAGTATTTGAAATCCAGTGGCATAGTGGCCAGAACCATCCTACCAGGCAAGACCCCACAGAAACGGACAGAAGACCACAGAACGCCACAAGAAACAGACAGGCAGGTGGTGGCCACAAATGACTAACAAAATAGACAGAATAAATTCCATTGCTCTTGAATCAATTGTGACTCATAGCAGCCTGATAAAACACAGCAGAACTGACTGATCTCATAGCAGCCTGATAAAACACAGCAGAACTGACCTACTGGGTATTTAAGGCTGTAATATTTATAGAGACAGGCGGCCCCCTCTTTCTCCTGTGAACCAGCTGGTAGTTTCAACCGCCGACCCTTTGGTTTGCAGCTGAGCACAAACTCAGGTACCACAGATAATGCAGGTGGCATAAGTAGTGTCTGATTTACAGTGAGCCACCCTTATGGCCATCTATGTAGCTGGAGCACTGCGTCTACCCAGGAGGAAGTTATGGGAAAATGCAGGCATACAGAGGGTATGGGAAATTTTGCTGAATTATATGAACATGTTCCATACATTTGATCAGAATAATAGGATGGGAGGAATCGGTGAGAAAATTATCTGTATGGCAAAAACGATGAATTTAGAAGGTGCTATCCCAAAGGTGGGCTACCTCATAAATAACAAAGAAGGAGGATTGGCAGATGAAGGCTCAATAGAGTTTGAAGAGGAAAGACATGCTGAAGAAAGGGAGAATATGAAAGAGAAATTGTTAAAATGTTGTACAGTGAAAAGAACACCGAGATTTTTTCCCCCTAAACTAAGCCAATCTCTTTAATTGCTTGAAAACACGGCCCCAAGGACTGATAGTGTTGCTATGGGTGATGGGCAGAGTTTGGAACCAATAAGATATTATTGCAAAATGCATGAGGGTGTTGTGGAGGAATCATCTCACCTTAATTCTCTAATTAGAGATGCCATCCCCATTGCCAAGGATAATACATATGATCCAGAACCTTCCACCGGTGGAGAAATTACCACAACTGATGTTAATATAATCCAATTCTTCTCCATCATTGAAGGACATTTTTATGATTTTATGATTTGTGTATGCATTACATATGCATATCTGTATTAAAACATATCTGCAAGTTTATATGTAATGTTCATAACCCCAAAAGACAAAGACTGAATTTATAAAGATCTGATTGTAAAACACAATAAGGAAAACTTAAAAAAAAAAAAGAAGAAGTATTCAATGTATGTCAGACTTAGGCTGAAGTCATTGACATGGGACCCTGTACTAAGGTGGGGACTGCTGATATAGGTCTGTCTAAATAGGATAGGCTGGATGAACAATCTGGAGGAAGACCAATGGGACCGACAGTTCCGGGTGGAAATGGGATGGGAGGAGGTTTGGGGTAAGGAAGTGATGTAACAAACCCAGGGACAAGGGAACAGCAAGTGTTCCAAATTGGTGGTGAGGAGGGTGTGGGAGGCCTGGTAGGGCATCATCAAGGGTAATGTAATGAAGAGGTATTTCTGAAACCCAGGTGGGGATGGAGCATGATAGTGGGACAGGAAAGTCAAGGGAAATAGAGGAAAGAGCTGGGAGGCAAAGGGCATTTATAGAGGTCTAGACAAAGACATATACATATGGAAATAGAACTATGTGCCTATATTTATAGGTTTAGTATTAAGGTGGTGGAAGGACATTGGGCCTCCACTCAAGTACTCCCTCAATGCAAGAATACTTTCTTCTATTAAATTGGCATTCTATGATGCTCACCCTACCAACACAACTGCTGAAGACAAAGCGGGTGAATAAGCAACTGTGGCAAAGGAAGCTGATGGTGCCCGGCTATCAAAAGATATAGCATCTGGGGTCTTAAAGGCTTGAAGGTAAACAAGCAGCCATGTAGCTCAGAAGCAACAAAGCCCACATGGAAGAAGCACACCAGCCTGTGTGATCATGAGGTATTGAAGGGACCAGGTATAAGGCATCATCAGAACATAAAAATCTTACCATAGTGAATGAAGAGAGAAGTGCAGAGTGGAGACCCAAAGCCCATTTGTCGGCTGCTGGAGATCCCCTTGCAGAGGGGTCTAGGGGAGGAGATGAGTCAGCCAGGGTGCAATGTAGCACCAATGAAGAATACAGCTTTCCTCTAGTTCCACAATGCTTCCTCCCCGCCTCCCGCCGCCCCAACTATCATGATCCGAATTCTACCTTGCAAGTCTGGATAGAGCAGAGGATGTACAGTGGTGCATATAGGAGCTGGAGGCACAGGGAATCCAGGGTGGATGTACCTTCAGAACCAGGGGTGTGAGTGGCAATACTGGGAGGGTAGAGGGAGAGTAGGTTGGAAAGAGGGAACCAATTACAGCGATCTGCATGTGGCCTCCTCCCTGGGGAACGGAAAACAGAAAAGGGGGTGAAGGTGAAGGGAGACAATGGACAGGACAGGATGTGACAAAAGAATAATTTATAAATTATCAAGGGCTCATGAGGGAGGGGGTAGTGGGGAGGAAGGGGGTAAAAAGAGGACCTGATATGAAGGGTTTAAGTGGAGAGCAAATGCTTTGAAAATGATGAGGGCAAAGAATGTACGGATGTGCTTTATACAATTGATGTATGTATGGATTGTGATAAGAGTTGTATGATCCCCTAATAAAAACGTTTAAAAAAATAACAATACAGATCAGGTATTAGGTAACAACCTTTTTGCCAAGAAATAGAAAGGAAAGTTTGGCGCTTTTATTCAATCTCCAGCACCTTTTTCTATGTGAATGTAATTCATTTATGTTCTCTGTAGCTTCATTTTCTTAATTAAATTTTTCTAATTAAATTTCATTAGTTCTTTATAAGACATACCCAAGACATGAAAGAACATCCAGCATACTTGCTAGACATAAACATATAAGGAGTCTTGGAGACACAATTGCTAACTGCTTGGTTGCTAACTGAAAGGTTGGAAGTTCAAACCCACCTAATGGCTCCACAAAAGGACCTGGATATTTGCTTCCATAAGAATTACAGCCTAGACAGGGGCCAGACCAAATTCAGGGATACATAAGGTAGCCAACTAAAAAGGAGGAGGGAAAAAGAAAAAAAAAACATGAGTAGCAGGGGCACAGGGCACTAACCCCCACAAGAGGAGGGTACTGTTTATGTCTCCACAGGGAAAGAGGGACCAGACTTCAACCCAGTGCTCCAAGATGTGAATGAAGTAGGGAGCCAGTAGAGAGGTCTGAGGGGCGAGCACCAATCCCAACTATGTGGACAGCTGCCCCTCCCCCCAGAAGATTTACATCCCATGACAGCACTGAAACTACAGCTCAGGGAGAGGGACATGTCTGATTAGAGCACACAGGAGCAAATAAAGGGAAAGGGGGAGGAAATGAAGCATAACCTGGTCCACCAAGCTTGAGGATGATATCCCTGCTCAGAGCAGCCAATGAGAGGACCATATGACTGGCCCTACTACGAAACAGGCTATCCCTCACTGATCCACGGCCCTACGGGGGACAACACTGGAGACACAGCGTGGGAATTGCGCCAGATCTGACCCCACCACACCGAGGCAAAACACTAAGGGCGTGCAACAGAACAGCAAGGGGAACAGAGCAAGGAAGCCCCGAGGGAATACCAAACTAGACTTTGGGGCCAGGGAATGGCACCACATCAGATTCGACCAGAAAACATACCTAAAGGTCAGCAAACAGACCTTTAACAATTTACAGGCTTTTCTTTTTTTGGTCATTGGTTTGTTGTTGTTTTGTTTTCTTTTCTCGCTTTGTTTTGCTCTGTCTTCCTTTTTGTGCATATTATTATCTATGCAGGTCTACCCAGATAAGATAGGCGCAATAATCAATCTGGAGGAGAAAACAACAGGACCGAAGGTTCTGGAGAGACATGGGAGAGGCGGTGGGGGAGGGGGGAAGTAAGTGGGTTTTAATGAACCCAGGGACAAGGGAATAACAAGTGATCCAAAATCAATGGCAAGGAGGGTGTAGGAAACCTGGTAGAGCTTGATGAAGGGCAATGTAACCAAGAGAAATTACTGAAACCCAAATGAAGGCCAAACATGATAGTGGGAGACAAGAGGAAAGTAAAAGGAAATAGATGAAAGAACTAGAAGGCAAAGGGCATTTATAGAGGTCTAAATACAAGCATGTAGATATGTCAATATAGGTATATATGATGATGGGGAAATATATTTACATGCAAATATTTATAGGTTTAGTATTATGGTAGAAGATGGACATTGAGCCTCTACTCAAGTACTTCCTCGATGCAAGAACATTTTGTTCTATTAAACTGGCATTCCATGATGCTCACCTTCCCAACACAATCGCTGAAGACAAAGCAGGTGCATAAGCAAATATGGGTGAAGAAAGCTGATGATGCCCAGTTAACATAGGCTGGCTAGTCAAAGAAAGGTGGGTGGGTTGAGTCTGAGGTGCCCGGGAAGAAAGGCTTGGCATACTACTTCCCCCAAAATCAACCATTGAAAAACAGCAGGAAGCACTGGTCTGTGCCCCATCCAGGGACTCCTGCCATCTAATCTACCACTTAGGAATTTTTGTTGAGTCTGCCTCTCCTCCTAAGAAAGTCAACTACTGGAGAAGAGGGATTTCCCAGGAGCTCGCTTGTCACTGTCTTCTCTGTGCTGAGAATATCACAGGCGAACCACTCAATAAGCAGTCATGGAACCGTATAGGAAGATGATCTCATCATCTGAAACAGCTCAGAGGAATAGTTAACCAGCACAGATCTGAATTTTGCAGACAGAACATTTCTTCCAGGGCTGGTTTCACAAAGGCCCCCATCCCATTCCTGCATGGGGCGTGCACCCGCGAGGGAAATGGGGTGTCCGAGGAGTGTGCTAGTCAATGCAATGTGCTTGTGTGACTTTCCTCTGGTTGTTTAATGCTTAACCACCCCCGCCATAGCCCACTACCATGACCCCGATTCTACTTTACAAATCAGGCTAGACCAGAGCATGTACACTGGTACAGCTAAGAGCTCACAACACAGGGAATCCAGGACAGATGAACCCCTCGAGATAAATAATGAGAGTAGCAATAGCAGGAGGGGAAGGCGAAGGAAGGTGGGGGGAGAAAGGAGGAACCGATCTGCATATAAGCCCCTCCCAGGGGGATGAACAACAGAAAAGTGGGTGAAGGGAGAGATCTGTCAGTGTAAGACATGAAAAAAAATAATAATTATAAATGATCAAGGGTTCATGAGGGAGGGTGGGGGAAGAAGGGAGGGGGAAAATGAGGAGCTGATACCAAGGGCTCAAGTAGAAAGACAATGTTTTGAGAATGATGATGGCAACATACGTACAAATGGGCTTGACACAACGGATATATGTATGGATTGTGATAAGAGTTGTATGAGCCCCCAATAAAATGATAATAAATAAATAAATAATGAGTTTGTGTGTGGCATGAATGTCTAAGGAGCCAGAGGAAGCAGGGCTGGTGAGAGATACATGATTTACCCTCATCACTGTGAAGGTTACTAGGTGGTTAAAGAGACCATAAGAACCATTTCGTTCTCTTCCTGAACTTAGAGCTCCATGAATGTCCCAATGGAAGCTAGCCAAAGGCAAAGGCAGGCATATCGGATACATTTCACTCTCTGGAGCCAAAGAACTCAGAGAAATGCCATTCAATACCTAAAACAGCCATGACTGATTACAATCGAAACAACGGCTCACGATCAAAGGTAGTGCTTTACGCATTATTGTTAAGAAAAGGAATTTGGTAATATTAATTAACACGAATTGCCGGTTCGCTCAATCACTAGCACACCACCAGCGAAAGAGCGCCACCATTAACTAGTTAATTGAACTGGCTAGCTTGACTTCACACAGACTCTGGCACTGAGATGTTTGTAGCAAGATGGGCTATACTGTGAAATTTTAACCTATCACAACACAACTGTTCTTGCTCTACTTAAATGAATCCTACATTTTTAGCCAACAACTTGAACTTTTTCCCCCAAATTAGCATAATTGAGTCTGACATAAAGGAAACCCAGAGGATACTGGGAGTTCATCAAATGTTTCAAGGTTTGCTCTCCCAGCAGAAGCATTCCTGTAGCCAGCCACTGTTTGGGGAGAGTTAATCTTTTAGGAGGATTAATCAGATGAATGAGGGGATAAACTTCTGAAACTACTCCTGTCTTGGCTGCTTTTGTGCTGAAGGGAAGGGGTGGGCACTCACGTAAGCAGCAGAATCAGCCACTGCAGCCCCTGGCACCGGAAGCCCAGGGCACCTGACAGAGTCTCAGTGGCAGCTGGAGGTGTGAAAACAAGAATGATAACTTGTGTATCAAGATACAAATACAAAAAGTCATCGTTTCTTTTTTAAAAACAGTGATAACTGGTAAAAACTGCTTGTCAAGTCTTCTTAAATTTGGGGGGTATTGTTCCCTATGATGCTTCTCTTTTCATCCACCACTCTGAGGAATAACTACCCCTCGCAGAACACATCGCTACGTTCTCATGTACATACTGGGCCGTTTCATATAAAGCGAGAATCCCTACTTCGTGAGTTTTGAAGTAACGTAGCCGAACCGATTTCTGAAAGAAAAATGCAGGATCTTTACTTTCTTTCTTTTTGAGTGGTCTTAAGACAATCATATTAGTATCACATCATCAATCCTGGAAGGGGTGTGATGGGTTTGGATGAGGTGGTGCTGGCTAAAAACATGGGTGTGAGAGACACATTTTACACAGCGAGGTGTAGCTCATTCATCTGCCTATTAATTTTAGTGTGTCAGGCTCACGTGGTAGTGAGAAATTGAAATCACTTTTGAAAAATGAGTTTACAGCTGCTATTATTTTGAGGGGCATCTGATACATTTCATACTTTGGGCACAAAGCTGTTTTTCAAGTAAAATGAAAGAATCCCGCTGAATTAGGATTCACGGGCCATTGCTATTCCTGGAATGCCAGCTTTCCTCACATGTGTCCGATACTAAGGAAATTACTTAACTTATAAAATTAAGAAGTATCGACTACTATCTTGCTTCTAAGGCAAGAAAAGAGCAAAAAAAAAAAAAAGGATAAGCTGCAAATGCTACCAAGAAAACGTAATAGTTCCCAAAGAAACCCCATTCCCTTTATCAAGCACAAAGGACTCTGAGCTGAAGATGTGTTTGGTTTTAGCCCAAATTCCGGGCTAATGCATTTGCAGAATGCATAAATAAACGTGAAGCAACTTCCCAACTGCCAAACAAACCCAGAGTTTACATATCTGACAAATCAACCTCTTAGCAAGAACACCACCATCCTGCTGCCAAAGGATTTCTCACACTTCAGGATTAGTTCTCTGTTTTTCTAAGCACACAAAAGGTACTGGAAGGTTTTCCAAGCGCGTTTAATAACAGGAAACTCCTAGGTGTCCTGAAGTTTTCAAAGTACGCAGTCTTACTCAAAATAGATTGTTAAAGATATTTGGGGAGGGGGGGTGTTGTCTACTTACCCAGGAGACGTTTTTACCCTTAGGTGCTTTACGCATGGCAATATGCAGGGCGGAGATGACCAGAAGTCTCACCAACATGGGAAATCCAATGAAGAAAATTCCAAATGTCTTTGTCACCCAAATGCAGAAAGTTCCCTGGCTTGCCAGACACAGGCATCACAAGGAACAAGGAAGAGAGCCCTTCGGAAACCCATGACTCTCCTTGGCATTAGGCACAGGGCACCCGCATGAGACAGAGGTCACTGAGGGTAGTAGTCAGGCAGCCTATGCAGGCTGAGGCTGCGATGTGCAGTCTCACCGTTTAGAGCAGATTACCTCCAGGGGCAAAAATGAAACTTCAGACCAGGTGGAAACATCCAAACCCACGGAGCCAGTCCTACTCGGTGAGACTGCCATTCCCGAGCGCGCCCCACACTTTGCTCAGAAACGAGATAGCTAGCCAGGACAAGTCCCCAAGGCAGACAAGTTCACGGTAAGAAGACCTGGCCCACCAGCTGCTGGTGGCATCCATTTGAGGAGGGACGGGACTCCACGGCGGTCTGGAAAGATCAAGAGAATGCAGAGCTCAATTTCAATAAATAATACATAGTCTCAGGTACCAGGCGTACCTGTGAGTCCGTCCTGCGCAGCCTCACACGTAGGCATCGCTGCTCTGTGTGCAGTCCCAGAGACTCACAGTGCACCTGTTGTTGATGAGGGCCGGTCTCCTAACAACCAATCGCATCTGTTTATAAGGCAACAAGCGGAGAAGCCCCAGAGATGAGCGAATGAGCAGCAGCCCAGGATGAAGAGCCAGGCTGGGAGTCAGGGTTGGCTCCCTTTGTTTCTGGGCGTGTGTGTCCCTCCTGTCAGTCTAGATTAACCAAGCAGATCCAGGCTAAATTTTGCTACTATCAGTAGTGATTAGTGGGAGTTGATGAAATCGGATTATACAAGCCGACATCTGCCTTCTCCCTCAGCAAGCGACCAGGTGTTATAGGGACACCAGTTGGGCTTTTTTACACTGTATGAGGAGGGAGGAAATGGAGGGATGAGACACAGGTTGGCCTCCTGGGGCCTTTCAGGTACAAACAAGGTGGAAGGCACCTTTTGCCGATATTTAACTGTTCAATTTGTTTTCGGGCCCCCCTGCCTCCCTCCAAATCCGGATGTTTTCTCCGATTGAAAGTTAAATGATTAGAGCAGACATGTAAAACATTGCCTCCCGCCCCCCAACATGTCATTGACCGTTTGTCTCCTAGTAGGTTGACAGATAGTACAAAACTCATTGCTATCGAGTCAATTCTGATATAGCTGGAAGTTATAATATGCTATTTGTTCTTGTTCTTGTGGGTTGCTATTGAGTTAATTTTGACCCATGGTGACCCCATGTCTGGAAAGAAGAATGGCTGTGACCTTTTAGAAGCAAACTGCAAGGTCTCTCTTCTGAGACATCACTGGGTGGTCAGCATCGGGCTCTAGTCAACAATGAGGTAGTTAGTTTATTGTGCCAACCTGGCCAATAAACACATGTGGGATTAATTGAAGGGCGGAGAGATAAATGGCTTGGCGAGCGTCACCTTTTTTGTCTCTTGCTCTTTGGTCATCAGAGCAGTATGTGGCTGCCTTGCTTGTTCTGTGCCTCAATTTGCAAGCTACACTACCTGTGGGACACCTAACCCGTGGGCTGTGTCACTGTAGTTTGAGATTCCTTTAAGACCTGCTTCACCACATCATTGGAATTTACATCTCTTGAGGTGGGGACTGTCGGATCCTGTCATCTGGCTGACTGTTGGTGACCTGCCTTGCTGTTTGCTGCCTGTGCCTGGATAGCCTGAATTGCTCTACAGAGGACTACCCGGCAGCCCATAAGACTTGAAGGACTGCCAGTGTCTCACAACTGTCTCACGGGAGTGAGTTGCACTGAGCCATTTGTACTGCTTTATAATTTAATTAACTGTTTATTTCGTATGCTATCCATCTATCCATCTGTGTAAATATATATATAATTATTAGCATTCTGGTTTTGTTTCTCTAGAGAACCCTGTCTAACACAAACACTTAACCCAGGGTCCTAAATATGCTAGTTAAAAAAAACAAAACAAACCCAAACTCACTGTCACTGAGTTGATTCTGACTCAGAAGTGACCCTATAGGACAGGGTAGAACTGCCCCCTGTGACTTTCTGAGACTGTAACTCTTTACAAGAGTAGAAAGCCTCATTATTCTCCTTCAGAGCAGCTTGTGGTTTCGAAAGACTGACCTGGCAGTTCACAGCCCAGTGCATCACCACTATGCCACAAGCACTCGTTTTATAATACTCTCTACTACACGCTACTTACAATACCAAGCCTTGATTCAGGGACTTACAGCATCTCAAGAAGCTCTGAAATTGGTATTGCTATGAATACTTTTCAAAGGAGAGAATTTAGAGATATACAGAGCAATGCTTCTTAGATTTCTCGCTCGTGGAAATCAAATGGTTTCTGGAGTTTTGTGTGTGGGTCTTGCTCAAAGTACACTAAACATTTTGCTCATGTATATATTTTCCTTAAGCATTTTTGGCAATCAGCACTGTTGCCAAAGTTCCCGAATCCCTCATGATTCCACACTAGGCATCCAACATACATAGGAGCATTCAGTAACTATACCGTACATTTACTGATATTTTGCTATGCTGTAAGTATTTCATCTCCCTTCAAACAATAATGCCATGAGGTTGATTTCCAATGATCTTGGTCATTGGTGTGTGTCACAGTAGATTTCTGATGTACAGCAACCCAATCCAACAGGAATAGAGCTGTTCAACGGGGTGTTTGTAAAAAGAGCCCTGCACTGTTGCATAAGAATTGGCCTGCTGCCTCCACTCAAGTACTCCCTCAATGCAAGAATACTTTCTTCTAGTAAATTGGCATTCTACGATGCTCACCTTCCCGACATGACCACTGAAGACAAAGTGGGTGAATAAGCAAATGTGGTGAAGAAAGCTGATAGTGCCTGGCTATCGAAAGATATAGCATCTGGGGTCTTAAAGGCTTGAAGGTAAACATGTGGCCATCTAGCTCAGAAGCAACAAAGCCCTCATGGAAGAAGCACACCAGCCTGTGTGATCATGAGGTGTTGAAGGGATCAGGTATCAGGCATCATCAGAACAAAAAATCTTATCATAGTGAATGAGGGAGGGAGTGCGGGGTGGAGACCCAAAGTCCATTTTTAGGCCACTGGACATGCCTTTATAGAAGGATCTCGGGGAGGAGATGAGCCAGTCAGGGTGTGATGTAGCAACAATGAAAAATACAACTTTCCTCTAGTTCCTAAATGCTTCTTGCTCATCCTCCCAACTCCCCCACCCCCACTATCATGATCCCAATTCTACCTTGCAAGTCTGGCTAGACCATAGGATGTACACTGGTACAGATAGTAACCAGAAACACAGGGAATCCAGGGCGGATGATCCCTTCAGGACCAGTAGTGTGAGTGGCGATACTAGAAGGGTGGAGGGAGGGTGGGTTGGAAAGGGGGAACCAATTACAAGGATCTACATGTTACCTCCTCCCTGGGGGATGAACAACAGAAAAGTGGGTGAGGGGAGACATCGGACATGGCAAGATATAACGAAATAATAATTTATAAATTATCAAGGATTCATGAGGGAGGGGGAAGGGGGAAGAGGGAGGAGATGAGAACCTGATGCCAGGGGCTTAGGTAGAGAGCAAATGTTTTGCGAATGATGAGGGCATGGAATGTACAAATGTGCTTTACACAATTGATGTATGTATGGATTGTGATAAGAGGTGTATGAGCCCCTCATAAAATGATTTTTAAAAAAAGAATTGGCCCGCTAATGACAAAGTTGGCAGTTTCAAATCCATGAGTTGCTCTGTGGGAGAAAAAGGAGGCTGTCTAGTCCCGTTGAAAAGGTACAGCCTTAGAAACCCTACCGAGGACCCTTATGACTTAGAATCAACTAGATGGCAGAGTTTTGTTGTTGTTGTTGTTGTTGTTGTTTTCAATCTCAGGAGCAGATTGGCAGGTCTTTTCTGCCTCGGAATTGCTGGTGGTTTTGAAGTGCCAGCCTTTCTGTTAGCAGCTTACCCATTGCACTAACCAGACTCCTGATTTTAGTAGAGACAGTATTACTCAGTAGTGCATTGGCTTGTAAAAGAGACAAAGAAAAGTCTCATATGACAATTAAAATTGGAGACCTGAACCAAATTTCTAACAACTTGAACATCAGGAGGGGTATAAGGAAGCGAGGGAAGCAAAAAAAAAAAGAAAAAGAAAGAAAATCAGAAGAAACAAACGTGGGAACGAAAAAAGTTTTCTGAAACTCACAGATTTGCTTTACTGAGTTTCTTATGACTATCTTGTATGTCTCTGTGTGTGTGTGTGTGTGTGTGTGTGTGCGCGCGCACGCGTGCGTGTGCAAACATCACTGCCTCCTTGTGGTATGAGTTGTTTCAGAAATTGGCTCATATTTACTGTCTTTCATCTCTTCAGGGAACATGACACTCATGGATGTTCAATAACTGTGGTTGACTAATTGGTGAGAGTTGTATTATAAACTGTAGGAAATACCCTTGACTATAATTTTCAGCTAGAGACTTTGGCAATATAATACTCCTGAAAACAAATCAAGCATCTTGGAATATGATGCTTTGACTGACATGTAAACACTAGGGTTTAGACTTCTACTTCTGTATTTCAAGCTTCCCTGAAGTTACGAAGGAATATCCCAGTCAGTTAGTATTCTAGAATGGAGATGGTATAAAAACGATAAACCAGATCACACAATATTTATGGAATATATAACATTCAACGGATACATTTCAAGGTACTTTATGGTTTCACACTAGCACTAAGTTTTTGTTCCACTGAATCATACTTATTTGAAGTCAAATAAGAAACCTTCTCTTTCTTTCCAATCACTGTCGGGAGTACACTAAGCAGCGTTCATTGATATGGCTGTAAAATCCTAGGATGAACATGCCAGAATTTATTTTTAAAATTTGAATTTTAAAGTATACCTGGATTACTTACATACATGCTACATTGCAACTTCTTGGACCATTTGCACATTTCACATGTTTGGGCTCTTTCACGGCCATGTCTTGGGCCCTAATGAGCCTCGAGGCACAATTCAATGGGTTAATGAACTTGGATGGGAAAAATTACATCTTTATTCTCAATGGCCTCTGATTCGTGTTAGCTTTGTTCTTTTTTTAATTACGAATGCTAGCAAAGAACTGTATAATCTTGTCACAAGATACAATTAGCAACAGAAAGGAGAGTTAATTTCATATCAGGTTGTAAGTGGTTCAGAGAGGTTGAAATAATGTGCTCTCCTCTAGTTTCAATTCTGACTCATGGTGACCCACTAGGGCAGGGAAGACTTACCTGTGTGGGTTCCCGAGACCGTTACTCTTTACAGGAGTAGAAAGTCTCAACTTTCTCCAAAGGAGCATCTAGTGGTTTAGAACTAGTGACCTTGTGTTTAACAGCCCAAATTGTAACCACTGTGTCCCAGGGTTATGAGATGAAGACTAAATTATTTAGGGAAAGTTTGCAATCTAATTTCCAATTTACTTTGAAATTCACACCAACCCTTTTATATTCTCTACTTTCCCCACCACCACCACTTTTGTGTCTATTTTAATTTCTTCCTTCTGATTTTTCAAGTGGTTAAAATGAGATGTTTCGTGAAGGGTGAATAGAAGAGGGGAGACAGGAAGGAAGGGAGAGGTAAATAGGGGGGGATAATAGTAAAGTAGTGTTTGTTGTTGTGAGGTGTTTTTGAAATAGTTCAAACTCTTAGTGACCCTGTGTCTACCAGAAAGAAATACTGCCAGTCAAAACAGATATAGTTAAATGTTAACGTGAGAATCCAGGATATGGTGTTCTCTGTAAGATTCTCTCAACTTTGCTGTATAGTTGACCTTTTTCATAATAAACAGTTTTAAAAGACTATTTTCATGGCTAGTTCAGAACTGTGGCAATTATAGCCATCGTTAATCTTGTTTAATGCATTAATAAGAAATGCATAAATTGCTGTACCACACATTTGGCTTGGAGATCATCCCGGATACAGCTTATGATAGTTTTTGTTGTAATTTTTGTATTTCATATTGTGCATTTAATCATATGTCTCAGAGAAATGGTTTCCTAGGTTTCACCAGAGCTCAAAGGGTCCAAGGCATAATAAATGTAAAGATCTCATCTATAAGATCACCATGGTATACTCTAGCCCAGGTGGCAATGAAGCATGGTAGTAGGGCAGGAGAAAAGTCAAGGGAGATGGAGGAAAGAGCTAGGAGTCAAAGGGCATTCATGGAGGTCTAGACAAAGACATGTACATGCAAATATATATAGGAAGATGGGGAAATAGATCTATGTGTCTATATTTATAGGTCAAGTATTAAGATGGCGGAAGGACCTTGGGCCTCTACTCAAACACTCCTTTAATGCATGAATACCTTCTTTTATTAAATTGGAACTCTATGATGCTCACTCTCCCGACACAACGGCTGGAGCCAAAGTGGATGAACAAGTAAATGTGGTGAAGAAAGCTGATGGTGCCCGGCTGTCAAAAGAGATAGTGACTTGGGTCTTAAAGGCTTGAAGATAAACAAGCGGCCATCTAGCTCAGAAGCAACAAAGTCCACATGGAAGAACACACCAGCCTGTGTGATCGAGTGGTCCCGAAGGGATCAGTTACCAGGCATCAAAGAACAAAAAATCATATCATTGACTGCACACCTCCATGATAGGATCGCTGAAGACAAATGGGTGCATAAGCAAATGTGGTGAAGAAAGCTGATGGTGCCCGGCTATCAAAAGAGATAGTATCTGGGGTCTTAAAGGCTTGACGGTGAACAAGCGGCCATCTAGCTCAGAAGCAGAAAAGCCCATATGGAAGAATTACACTGGCCAGTGCGATCACGAGGTGTCAAGGGACCAGGTATAAGGCATCATGCAAAAAAACGATATAAGTGTGTGTATATATGTATATATGTATATGTATATATATACCATATTAAATGAAGGGGGAAGTGCAGAGTGGAGACCCAAGGCCCAAGTGTCGGCCAATGGAGATCCCCTTATAGAGGGGTTTAGGAGAGGAGATGGGTTAATTAGGGTGCGAGGTAGTACCGATGAAGAACACAGCTTTCCCCCAGATCCTGGATGCTTCCTCGCCCCAACTACCATGATCCGAATTCTACCTTGCAGGACTGGATAGGGCAGAGGCTGTACACTGGTACATATGAGGGCTGGAGGTACAGGGAATCCAGGGTGGATGATACCTTCAGGACCAAGGGTGTGAGGGGCGATGCTGGGAGAGTGGAAGGTGAGTGGGTTGGAAGGGGGGAACTGATTACAAGGATCCACATGTGACCTCTTCCCTGGGAGAGGGACAGCAGAGAAGGGGGGAAGGGAGACTCCGGATAGGGCAAGATATGACAAAATAACGATGTATAAATTACCAAGGGCACATGAGGGAGGGGGGAAAGGGGAAGGAGGGGAAAAAAAAAAGAGGACCTGATACAAGGGGCTTAAGTGGAGAGCAAATGCTTTGAGAATGATTGGGGCAGGGAATGTATGGATGTGCTTTATACAATTGATGTATGTATATGTATGGATGGTGATAAGAGTTGTATGGGTCCCTAATAAAATGTAAAAAAAGAAAAGAGGAGAAAAAAATGATTAGGGCAGGGACTGTACAGATGTGCTTTATACAATTGATGTATGTATATGTATGAACTGTGATAAGAATTGTATGAGCCCCTAATAAATTGTTAAAATTAAAAAAAAAAAGATCACCATGGGGGAAAAAACTAATAAGCAGCAATGTTATTTCACAGTGCTATCCCAAAGAATGAACTTTATAGTATATATTTTAAAAAGATTATTTTAAGAGCTATGTAATAACAATATGAAAATGTAAAATCATGTTGACATTCAAGATATAATTGATGCATACTCTCTTGTATTCCAGTTATCTATCGCCATGTTACAAACTTACAGACTTAAAATAAGAGCGCATTATCTCTTAGGGTTCTGTGGGCTAATTGGCTAGCTGGTCAGTGTCCACTGGGGGACTCTGTTAGTTAGCTGCTGGGCCAGAGTCCATCTGAAGGCTTGGCTGTCTTAGCCATCCTTGATGCGTCACCATTAAGGTTGATATTGGCTGAGCTCATGACCATGTGCTACATGTGTCCATTCCATGATCTTCGTTTTCTTATAACATGCCATCTGGATTCCAAGAGGGAGCATCCCTAGAGCAAACATTCTTAGAAACCTTGGAAAAGCTGCAACGCTTCCTACCGAGCTATGGAAATCAGACAGCATTACCTGTGCTACAATTGACTGGTCAAAATCGCACCACAAGGCTAATCAGATTCAGAGAGAGGACTCTATGCAATGGCCTGGCTACTAGGACATGCGGCTCATTGCGTGCACAGGTGGGAGTGAGGAGAGGGGACAGATAGCCATAAACCATCGGGCTCACTTAGGTAAATGACCAAGTATAGCATTGTATTTGATTCGCAAGGGATTTCTGACTACTAATCACATTCATCTATGTCTACAATCTGATTAGCTGGATATTATTTTTAAAATAGTCTCATTCTGAATTCTTCTCCCTTTGAATTTCTTGTTTTGGCCTTCGGTAAGTAAAATGGGAACTCACTCCTTCTTAGTTCCACATTACCCCCTCAAATTCAACTGCTCTCAGTCAGCCTTTCCAACTAAAGTGAATCTTCCTTGAAGACAAGGGATATTTTCTGTTTTTTTACCTTTACCTCCCTCCCAGTTCAATATATAATTCTTGGTAGTCCCCCAAAATTAACCAAAAAATTTTTACTGGCATAAAAATAAGATGAGCAAAGCTGTCTTTGCAAGGGGGTGAGAGGTAAACAGACAGACGTTGTCATCAATATGAACTCTCAAAAACAATTAAAAAATAAAATATGAACTCACCACACAGATAACGGGAATCATTCTGTATCTAGGTTCTAGACGAAGAATGGAAGGAAATTTTGATTCTGAACTTTGCTCCTAGTGTTTATGCTTTCAACAAAGGAATTGATCTTTGTAATACTTTAATGGTATCCAACCAGTATGCCCCAATTGATCTAGGACATTTCAGTATATCTCTTATTCTTGAGTGGAATTTTAAAAATTCTAAAGGAATGAACTGGTCAGATTAGCAGCAAGTCAGATTATCAAGAAATAACAAGTACTTAGAAAAACAAATCTTTGTCTGATCATGACACCTCTTTTGAGGTCTCTGCTTCTTGATAGTTTGACTGCCAGACATAGGCTAAAGACTTATGAATTGCCATGTTATTGAGTCATCCTAACCAAGTATATGACAGCTACTATTTCTCTCTCCGTCCCATAGAAAATGAAGACCCAGAGAGGTTTAGGCACCATAGAAAAACTCAGAGTTGAGCTCCTGCAGTCTGATACCAGAACCTGCACACTTGCTTGATCTTGCTTTCAGATGCGATAAGACCAGCTGTCCAGTCAGATGCTTTCTTGCTGCAACAAGTACGTGGCCAACACCTAAGTTGCTCTGTAGGCCATCTTTCCACTCGCCTCTGATTTCAGCCACAGCTCCAGTAGCCTCCATGTTCCATCCTCAAGCCATAACCAGGCAACTTTCCACTCTCAGTCCCAGGATCTTTTATGACATTGCAAAACCCCACTTGACTTGCCAGCTTAAAACTGCCTACACTGAGTCTCAGGCTCTGATGTAGAGCAAGAAGGTCTTCTACTGCAAGGCACAGCCAACACAAAGTGATGGTTGAGTGGAAAGCAAGCAGCAGGCTGTTGTTGACTCAGCAAGACAGTCCACAGCCTGTGTATCTCTTCTGTGAACACACAAAATGAGCCCTGACTCCAAAGAGCTCCTCGGAGATTACTGAGTAGCTGCCGTTTTCCCCATCCAGGACCGTTAGTTACCTCACCAATTAAACTGGGATTCCTTTGAGGATACGTGATTTGACTTCAGTGTTGTTTCTCACACAGCACCTTAAGTGGCTGCCTGGCATTTAACAGTTGCCCAATAAATACATGTGGATTAACCAAGCAAATGGTTCTTACTCTTGAATACATCACCTCTTGGTGTTCTAACTCACTTAAAATGCAAATGGCTCCTTCCCTGGTGTATCTTCCAGAGGCAATTTTCTCTGATGAAGCACTGTTTCCTCTGGAACACCAGCTATTTAACATGATGAAAGAGCCTTCGGTAGCACTGCAGTTAAGCGACCAACCATTAATAAAAAGGCTCATGGTTCAATCCCTCCAGGCACACCATGGAAGCACGACATGTCGGTCTGATTCTGTCAAGAGAGCAGTCTTGGAAACCCAATGGGGTGAGTCTTCTGTGTCCTGTACGGTCCGCACCCCTGGCTTTCCTGACCATACATTGAGTGTTGGCTTTACACACATGCTTCTTAAGACGCATACTTTTCACTCTGTGCCATTACTGATGGCTCTCTACCCTTTCTGTAGCTTCTGTTTTCTATTACATTGATTTGAAGCTTGGGTTTGCCACAATTCCTTATGACTCCAACTCAGTAGTAGATGCCTGCTTCTGCTGCTAACTTCCTGATCAGATAAACCTGGGCTGCCAGGTTGGGCAGAGAGCTGCCTTTGGCAGTCACTATGGGTCGGGCAGCTTTATATGCAACACAATGGGCTGGCACTCGCACACTGACGTTTCTGATATGGTTGGCATAATTATCCACTTCTTCATATTGCTTATATCGGTTTCGTTCTCTGCTTCCAAGCATGGTTTGTTATGAAACTGTCTGAGATCACTGTGTTTTTCATTTTTTTTTCAAGTTTGCAATTGTTGTTACCATTTGTATTATGTGAAGCTAAAAACAATGCATATGACATGCATTGTATTTATTCATTGGTTATTTATCCCATGAAATGTTTCAATAGTTGGCTCTATTTAAATTTATGGAAGACTGGCAAGGAGTGAAGAGAAGTGGGAGCATATATTCCATATTTAGTCTGTCCAAAACTTCACCACTCGGGGTGCGATTAAGTCAGACAGTTTGAAACCAGAAAAGTAGATTCATGTTACTAATAAAAGCTGACTTTAAAGCTTTGGTGTGGGATGCACGGTTTTATGTCGAGTTGCGTTGCTCTGTAAGCTAGAAACAGTTAATGAGCAATGTATGGGGTCAGTCTACACCTTACAAGAAATACAGGTACTGAGTGATACACAAAAACCATTTCC
Source organism: Tenrec ecaudatus (assembly GCF_050624435.1). Lineage (NCBI taxonomy): Eukaryota > Metazoa > Chordata > Mammalia > Afrosoricida > Tenrecidae > Tenrec > Tenrec ecaudatus. The sequence goes on along the minus strand of NC_134535.1, from coordinate 164,434,354 downwards.
ATAGTCGGTGTATGACATACAAAAATAATAGTAATTCATAAATTATCAAGAGTTCATGAAGGATGGAGGGTAGGGGAGTGGGGAAATGGTTGGATACCAAGGGCTCAAGTAGAATGAAAATGTTTTGGGAATGATGATGGCAACCTAAATACAAATGTGCTTGACCCAATGGATGGATGGATGGATGGATGGATGGATGGATGGATGGATGGATGGATGGATGGGTGGATGGATGGGTGGGTGGATGGATGGGTGGATGGATGGATGGGTATATGGATGGATGGATGGTGGTAAGAGTTACAGCAGCCCCCAATAAAATGATTTTAAAAAAACCACAAAAAAACAAACAAACATTTCCAAGCAGTATTTTTTTAAACCAGGATGAGTTGCCCTGGAGATGATAAACAAGCCTTCTTCTCTTCATGTACTAATTCACTTACTAGAACACTTTGCCGTGTACTTCCTTCCATCATCTCTTAGACCATGATATCCATGAATACATATGTCTGCAGTCTCTAGCATGGATTCCTTCTTATGAACAACCCTTTCTGCTTCAGACAGAAGAGCTGGCATTCACAAGATGCTATTGGAAAGTGAATGCTGAAAGCTAGTGTGCAGGTGACGTGTCAGTCCTTACATCTGACCCACCAGAGAGAGGTCTGTCTGGCAGTTCACTGAAGCTCTGCCCCAGCAACTCCAAGTTACTGCCGTTTGCTCTCAAGGAAGGCCCAGAGTTGTCAGAGAGACTGAACGGCTGTCTGAAGTGCCACAGATGAGTGCCTGCCTCAGACAGGGCTTAAAAAGGCAGAGTAAACATGGACGGTCCAATCAACTCAGAGAAAGAACAAAGCTTGCCGCCTCATTTTCTCATGAAGCTATACGGTGAGCAGAAACAAACTCAGGGTCGTGTAGAAGGATGCTCTTCCGTCCAATTGCACTACCCATCATTGCCCACGAGTGCAGTGCCGAGCTAAAGCAGAGCCCTGAGAAATTATTCGGGGAGAGGATAAACGAGCAGAAAAGTACCCTCAAGCCGTGCTGGTAGCTTTTTGTTTGGTTGGTCGGTTGGTGCTTACCTTTAAAGTAGAAGCACCGTTCGAAATTTTTCATTGTTCTTTTTGGTCAGAAGAAAATAAGAATTCTATTATTGAAAGAATGGTCACGTGCCCATCATACCTGAATATTGGTCTGAGTGGCTGGACAAAGAGGAAAAGGAAAAGTGAAAATGACTTGGAATCTTTTGTGACACCCAACTTAGTTTCAGATGAGTAAGAAATAAAATATAAGATAGTAGCAAGCACATTCTAATCGTAACACAGAAATTAAATGTTTAGGATATTGGTTGCTATGGGGGGGGGTGGTTATTGACCAAGTGTTCTCTTTTAGAAATATATTTTTTATACTCAAAAGATTTAAATAAAGGGAAGTCCCAATTAAGTAACGGCAGGCCGATTTCACTTTCTAGATGTTTGTGAAGCTGCACAAGGCTAGGGACCACCTTCAACCAGGTAACAAATTAATAGCTAAACTGTGCGTGGAGCCTTTACAATGCAACATTCTAACCTCCAGGGTCGAGACACACCTATGTTGCTGCCATCTTGGGATCAACAATGGGTAGACATCGGGAGCCAGCTGGTGATTTTTCTTGTGGTTTATTACATAATTGTTCAAGCTATTTTCAGTGTGCATTCCGAAAGAAAGAAAGTAAAAATAGGAAGAGATGCTGAGGTGTGTATACGTCGAAGGAACTTATGAGACGGCTTTCTCCATCCTGCCCCAACTCTTCCCCTTCTCTATATTTCCAGGACTTTAAAATTTATTTTCAGCACAGCAAGTGCCAATTCAGTATTGCCAAATGAACCTTGCTTTAGGAGCACTGCCAGCAGACTTCATCAAAGTAGCCATCACACCACGACACACCAGGTGTCCGATTGCCTCCTGGGGCCGCGACAATGGATTCACAGTTAAAGGCGTGGGGGACCCTTGGGCGGACTGGGATTTCTGAGAAGCAGAGCCCACTTGTGTCTTTGCTCCCTTACCTGGTCTCTCAGTCGGCTGCAGGAGCTCTCTTGATCTGGTAATTGAGTGTCCATGGTTCAAATCTACCATCTGCTCTGCAGGAGACAGGTGTAGCTGTCAGCTCCCATGCAGATTTCTAGCCTCAGACACGCAGTGTAGGGTTGCCATGAGTCAGAATGGCCTTGATGGCAGAGATATTCAATAGGTGATTCAAAGTGTTGTTTAGTTAATCCCCTACGCTGTGCTCTTAAGTCAGTTGCCAATAATTACAGCATCTCTAAATCAAATTTCAATTCAAATATTTATTGAGTCTTTCAACAAGTTTTTGCCAGGCATTGATTCTACTCAAAGGCAATTTGGGATTTTTCCTTAAAGCTTCATTGCTGTTAACTCCCTCCTCCGTAAGCCCCACTTACGTAACTGGGGCACATCAGCCTGGCCTTATAAGCTAAACTATGTTAATGATTCATTTTCCAAACTTTAAATACAGGAGAGCACGGTGCATTTAAAAAGCTCCATCACTGTGTTCTTCAGGGTAGCTGGAATGTTTGGGGGTCTTGCCTGCCCTAGACTCAATCCCTTCTTTTTCTGGAAGCAGTATTTGACTTTTCTCTTGAGGTGTTTTGCTGCTCCGTTGTCGGCAGCTTGATGAGAGATGGCCAGTGAAGCAGCTACGGCCACTCCTGACCTAGGAGGCAGGGTAGGAGCTCTGAGCCTCCGTCCCAGGAATCGGAACCCTAAGTAACTTGACACAGTTCACTGCAGATGAGCTGGCTCACATCAGAGGAGGGACTGGGGAGAATCTAGCCATAGTCCCCAATTCTCATATCTCTAGAGCAACCCTGGTCCTGATTTTCAAATTCTTTTTTATTCTCTGGTCTCTTTCATAGGCTAGTGAACTGCAAACAAGGGTGTGCATAAAACTGACATAGAGAGTTCATTAAAAATTCAATTATCCGTGGATACCTATGTAGATACATAGGTAGAAATCTAAATAGGTAGTCAAATTTTTTTTTCTACAAACATCACTCGATATTATCATGCTAGTGACTCAAAGAACACTTGAACAGTTTGTGGACATTGCTATAAATCTCCAATAAATTCGATTTTTGATTAATTATTGTTTAATTGTTGATTAATGATGTTTAGCATAAAATACCCCTATTCCAAGATTTACAGTCTCAGAAACCCACAGTGACAGTTCCACTCTCTCCTCCAGGGTTGCTATGAGTTGTAATAGACTCAACAGCAGTAAGTGAAACTTATAGAACACCATCTATTAAACTTGGGCATACTTTAATAAGTAACAAAGTGGCAGGTGACCTCAGTAGGAAGTCTCCGGGTGGTGTAAGCAGTTTGTTCTTGTCTACTAACCAAGAGGTTGAGGGTTCAAATACGCCCAGGTGTGCCTCAGAAGCAAAGCCTGGTGATCTCCTTACATAAAGATGATAACCAAGAAAAACCGTATAGGGCAGTTCTACTCTGTAACACAGGCGGTTGCCACTGTGTCAGAATGAACTTGCCAGTAACGGGTTTGGCTGTTGTGTTTGGTTTTCACACTGGGTGAGGAGGAAGAGGAGAGTGCAGATCTTCCAACTTGATATTTTTACTGCCCCTTCTCTCCTACCCCCAGGGCTCTGGAAGATCACAGGGCCACCTCTGTTACTCCCGAGAGTGAGCCCCACTCATTTTCATGGACAAGGTGTGCGATGGACCCCCCCTTTGGAGTAGCATCACTTGGTTTCATAGGCTACTACCTGCCCAAGACACAGACCTGATTCTCCCCTGCAGGACACTCCCAAAGGAGAGTCCTGGGGTATTTGGGAAAATTTCACAGGCTCCCAGAGACCATCACTCTGCCTCTTCCTGGCCCTACGGGGTGGGGGTTGGGGGTGGGCGCATAAAGAAAGTAAAGAAAGAGCCTGGAACAAGCCTGATACCTTAGTCACAGCAGTGGGGGAAGCTGTCTTGCCCCTTACTCCCTTGATTCAGGCATGTGGTTTGGAAATCAATGTGGATTACGTAAATGATTTATTTCCTTCCTGGTGGGGAGAGGAATGGTGATAGGCTCATCACAAGAGTCCAAGCAAAATAAGTCCCACTAAATAAAAAGTGAAGCTGCTTCTGATGATTCAAACAGAAGGGACCGGCTGTATTGCTCAATGTAGTACCAAGAAAGAGAACAAACAGTGTCTGGCTCAATGGGAAGCGGATCTATTCAGCAGAAAGGTCACCTGGCAATAAAGGCCTCAAAGGGAACAACACACAAAAGACTGCATGGGAGACCAGCTACCTGCTTGCTTCAAGAAGGAAATGGGGAGGAATAACACTTCTAAATTAGGAGCCCCGACTTTTCTATCGGAAAAGATGGAAGGCTAGCTCTTATACATGTAACTACTAAAGCCTTTCATTCCAGGTTTTGAGAAAATAAGTTGGCGGCATTATTTTGAAACAACCGAGCTTGAAAATATGGGAAAATATGCTTTTAGCAAAAGTCCTATTTACTTATTTTGTAACCACTGCTTTTCAGCGAGTCGCGATGAGTCAGAATCGACTTGATGACAGTGAGTTTGGCGCTTTGAGTTTTTAAATGAACAGGAGATTTGGGGATAGTGTGTTAGAAATTAAGCTGCTAACCAGCCACAAGGTCAGTGGTTCAAACTCACCAACCACCCCTTGGGAGACAGAGGAGGCTGCTGCTCCCGTAAAGATTTGGAGCCTCCCACACTCACAGGGGCTGTTCTCCCATGTCTTACAGGTCACTATGACGAGATCTGACTACAATCAACTCGATTTGTTTGTTTGTTGGGTCAACCTCATCTAAATCAGCACTAAGTTCTCTTCTGCACTTGACCAAAACTTGAGCTGGTTCTTGCTCTAGAGTCTTAAAAGATATACATATCTATTGTAGCATAGTTAAAATAAAATTTCATAAGAATAAAAAGGCCTAAAGAGCATATGATTACATTTGGCAACAAAATTCATCCTCTACTTTACAAATACTGATGGGCCCAAGGAACTTACTTTATATCATAGAAAAACCATGTGTATTTATGTACACAATTTTAAAAAGAATTACATACATATACATGCACATATATAAAAGAAATTGCACATAATAATGAAAAATGGAAACAGATGAGCAGTAGTGAAAATCTGATATTGCTTCAGCATTATTTATTTATTCAGCAACTATGTCTTGAGCACCTGCCATGGGTCAGGCATTCTTTCTAGACAACAGAGATATTAATGAAAAAGGAGTTTGGGGTACCTAGAGCTCAGTGGGGGAATGAAAAGGAGTAATCATGCCAATTCTTCATTATGGGAAGACTTCGTGGTGGCATAGCAGTTATACCTTGGACTGCCAACCACAAGTTCAGTAGTTCGAAACCACCAGCTTCTCCTTGGGAAAAAAATGAGGCTTTCCCTTCCTGTAAAGAGTTACAGTTTTAGAAACTCACAGGGACAGTTCTACCCTGTCCTATAGGGTCACTATGAGTCGGAACTGACTCATTGGTAGTGTTTGTTTGTTTGTTTCATTATATTAAGTTCAAGCAAACGTGATTTCAGAAAGAGTTGAAAGCACTTCCCCCAGACCTAAGGATTGCTCCTTTAAGGCACGGTGGCACCAGAGAACCCTGGAAGTTTGAGAGACGGGAGGACACTCAATGCCTCTAGGAGTCTGAAGGGTGAAGGTGCTGAGGAGACCCTCAGAAACCCAGTGCAAAAGAGTCTGTGACATGCTCCTCAGCTACCTGATCCCCTATGAGAACTCTCTTGTTGGCCGTTACAACATTGCAAGTGGAATGCCAAAGAAGAGAGACTTCAGACAGGGACACCAGTCAGGGTGACGGTTATCTGGGAGTGAAAATAATGGGGGACTGCATTAGGGTTAAGGAGCCACAGTGGCACCATGTTGAAGGGCTTGACTCCTAACTCAAAGGTTTATGGTTCAAATCCACCAGTTGCTTTGCAGGCCAAAGAGTTGGCCATCTGCTTCTAGAAAGATTACAGTCTTGGGAAGTTCTATGGGGGTGGTTCTCTTCTGTCCGATAGTGTCACTTGACACCAACTCGACAACTGACTTCAAAAACAACATGCTGAATGTTGGGGTTTGTATTAATGTTTCTCACGCACTGCCATCATGTTATTTCCAACTCATAGGAACCCTATCAGATGGCTTTAGGGTTTAAGTAAGTGGACGAGGGAGAAGAGAACAGAATCCTGTGTGGTGGAGGAGCTAGATAGACATGATTGAATATGATGATAGACAGGAGGTTCAATGATGGTATCTTTGACTTGGAAAATTGGGAACTTAATGATGACATTGACTGTGACCAGGAAACTGGGAATAGATAGCGACTTTGGTGGGAGAGTAGAAGACAGCCGAGTAGGTGGGAGAAGAAAGAGACCCAGAAAACCGGGTTCCTTTTATGTAAACCATACCTGTGAGTTCTCTGGGAGAGATGGAGGCTTTGGGAAGGTTATCTGTATTTAAAACCCAGAGGAAAGAAGTAACGCAGCAGTAGAGAATTCGTAGCAGCCAGCATGCACATACTTTTCCTGAGCACTCCTTTTAAAACCTTTTGAAGTTTTCCTTCTACACATTCTTCAAATGTATCTTGGTATTCATTCCTCTGGTTCCTTGAGGCTTCCTCACCCCCAACTATCGTGAATCCAGTGCTGCTTCTCAATCCAGACCAGACCAGAGCATGGACACTGGTATAGATACGAGATGGGGGGGGGGGGGTTCATGACACATGGACTTCAGGAACAGGAGTGGGAACAGCGATACCAGAGGGGTTGGGGGAAGTGGGGGAAGAAGGGAGAAAGGGGGGAAACGATCCCAGTGATCAACACATAGCCATTACACCCCTCTCCAGGGGGAATAGCAACAGAAAAAATGGGGGAATGGAGACAGCAGTCAGTGTGAGATATGAAAATAATAATAATTTATAATCTATCAAGGGGTTGAGGGTGGGAGGAGGGAAAAAAGAGGAGCTGATATCAAGGACTCAATAGAAAGTAAGTGTCTAAAAAAATGAAGGCAACATATATACAAACACGCCTGATGCAATCGATGTGTGGATTGTAACAAGAGTTGTAAGAGTCCCCAATAAAATGAACTTTTCATAAAAAAAAAAACAATAAAAAGAGTTGAAAAGAGGTTTAGGACCAACAAAGGAACAACAAGATAGAAAACCCAAGAGCAACCAAGCTTTAAAATGTAGATGAGAAGGGATAGTACAAGAAACAAGAAACACGGAGATGAGTGTATCACGGCATGGAAGGGAAAAGTGTCTGAAGACAGTGGAATGGGTCCAGGCCACACAGCTAGGAAGGTTTGATCACCGGGCTTTGACGTATCTTTAATGAAAGAGAATGACGTACGAGGTCAACATAAATTAATTTAAGATGATTCTTCTGCTTACAATTTGTATAGTCCTCTGCTCTTCAGTTTCTTAAGGGGTCTATTTCTCACTATCACCCTAGAGTTCAAAATACAGTTGGCCTGAAGTCAATTCAAGTCCTGGCCAAAGCGCAGGACTTCAAACTCACAGCCGTCAAGTCAGTTCCAGCTCAAAGTGACCCTCTAGAACAGAGTGGGACTCTCCCTGTGGGCTCTGAGATGGTCAATCTTTTCTCTCAGAACAGCTGGTAGTTTTGAACTTGACCTTGTAGTGAGTGGTCTGACATGTTATGCCACCAGGTCCTGGGCCAAGAGCAGATGCTGAGTAACTGCTCTCTGAAGGCCTGGGTGGATGACTATTACTATAGCTCTCCATGATTCAACAAGCTACAAACACTCCTTAAAGCAATGAATTCATCTCTCCAAAAGTGCTTGCTCCTTCCACACTTCTCTGACACAAAGGAATTGGTACTCAAATGCAGATGGAGGTGAGACTAACAATAATGGATACGGTGAAAAGAGTTAACATTTAATTGAACCCTTGCTAGGTACCAAGTCTTTTCACAGCTGTAACATGAATAGAACATGTGAGCATCACATCAAATCTAGGAGTAGAATTCTGGTAGTCTCATTTCACAGATAGGGAAATTGAGGCGAAGAGGGATGAAGGGACTTCCCCGGGTTCTACCATGTGCAAGCCCCTTTGTCATTCCTATAACTAAGGCCCTCTTCAACAAGAAACAAAAGGAATGAGTGATCACAGTGTACAGACTAAGAGAGTTTTCAGAAAAATGGTGGCTCCATGTTCTGGGGTGTTGTCAAGTCTCTGGTGAATCACACTGGCCCTAAAGGGCAGAGTGGAACTGCAGATCTGTAGGGCTTTCTAAAGGGGAGCGCTGGGGTGTCTAAACCAATGACTTCTCGGTTAGGGGGGAAGCATTTAAGCAGTGAGGTAGTTTATTAGGCCAACCTGGCTGACAAACATATGTGGGGTTCATTGAAGGGCAGAATGATAAATGGCTCAGTGAGCCTCACCTTTCTAGTTCTCAGGTCTCTTGCTTTGTGATGGTTGGACCAGGGTGCAGCTGCCTTAGCCAGTTCCCTGCTTCAGCTGGCAAGGCTCAGTTTCTGCAAGACACTCCTGAGGAGAAGCCACATGGACCTATTCCAATGCAGCCCTGAGTGATGGAGCACTCGTGTGGCGATCCCTGCTAGCACTGAGATGCTTACGCGTTCACTGACTCAGTTTTCCTCCTGTAGTCAGCATCATTGGGTGTGTTTTGTGAGATGGAGGAGGGCTTTGCAGATTGGTGTTGGACATACAGTGTTGGACTTGTGGGCTTGGGCAGTACTGGCTTGGAATGTTTTCTTGATGTGCACTTAACCTTTATATAAAACTGTCTCTTATACATATGAGTTTCTATGGATTTGTTTCTCTCATATGCCCAGACTAACACAAGCAGTATGTCACAAGCCCTCCTTGAAGCCCGCGGAAAAGAAAAGAAAGAAAAAGAAAGCCGTTGCTATCAAGCTGATGACAACTCATAGCAGCCTTAAAGGACAGGGCAGAAGTGCTTCACAAGGTCTATAAGATTATAAATCTGTATGGTGGAAGACACTCTTCCAGTGGCTAGTGGGTTTGCACCACTGATGTTTGGGTCACTGCCCCACCAGGGCTCTTTGGAAGATGACTCTCACCTCCCCAAAGGGAACCAATGAGCTGCTCTGATACAGGTACCTTAAAAACAAACCAAAAAAACCTAAGTGCCATCCAGTTGCCTCCGACTGCTAACTACAGGTCAGAAGGTTAAAACTTCCAATGGGAGAAGATGAGGCTTTCTACTGTGCAAAGACTTCTCACTCATTGCCGTCAAGTCAATGCCCACTCCTGGTGACCACCTGTGGGTTTCCTAGGCTGCTGTGTGTACTGGTGTAGAAAGCCCAGTCTTTCTCCCTTGGAGCTGATGGTGGTGTTGAACTGACAGCCATGCAGATCACAGCCCAAAGAGGAACCACTACACCAGTAAGGCCCTCTTCTGGCTCAGATTTTCTGGCTCAGAAACGTGCAGAGGCAGTTCTACCCTGTCCTATAGGACTGGGATGAGATGGAGGACCTATGCTCTGAAAATTCATCACATCCACTCTGCAGCCATGCCCCGCAGCCGCCCACCCCCTCACCGAATCTCCTCTTTCTCTGTGTGCTCACTCTTCACAATTATGGGAATGCTCATGTAGTTCATTTTCTATTAATACAATGTCATTATGCAATGATGCTTATAATTAAAGCAAAAGGTAAGGTTCTGAAGTAATTAAGCCATTAAGTGACCTTTTTCTTGTAGAGTACTTTAAATAGTTATGTTTGCTATTTCTAAAACTGAGGAGTTTTGCTCTAAGGGATGGCAGCATAGATTATTTTCATGGATATTTTCACATCTTAGAGAGATGGACATGAGGAAGGGAAATCAAAAAGCTAAAACATTTGAAGAGTCAAGTTAAGGACTTGAATGGTGAAAGTTAAGCTATTATAAACATGCGCCGTTCCAAATCTGCAAAGTCAGCCATTTCTTGTTCAAGCTGAGACACGTACCTTGCCAAAACTAGGTGTATCAATTTGACTTTCAGAAACACAGACTTTAAAAGCCAAATATCAGTCTCAGAGGACATCTCAAGACATGTCTGGAAATTTTTCAAGTGATTATAGGTACCTAATAATATCATAGCACTTTTCATCTGAAGGTCTGTGATACCATAACCACTATGCATATCAATCTTATTTATTTATGGAGGAACAGAATTAAGGACATTAAAAGCTCTAAATGGATAATTTACCATGAAAAGATATTTTTGAAAACATTGGAAATAAGTGCACAGCTTAAACTTATTTTAACTAATGACTATTCAGGGATATTGGAAAAAGTATGAACTGTGAAGAAAACCTATAATTGAAAAAAAACACCTATAATTCTACTAATAAGAAGTCTCCATTATTAACTGGCACTTGAACACATCTCAAGTTCAACGGCTGGATTTTATTACTCAGAAACATTACAAAATCTAGTTTAAATCAAATGTGATTATAATCCAATTATTTAAAGTTAGAAATTCATTCCAAATAGGATGAACAAAATACCGTGCTTGGAATAAGAATGCATTTCTGTTTGCATCCCAGCTTGGCCACTCCATAGTTCTGTGGCCTTAGGAAACACAGTATCTTCTCTGATATGAGTATTCTCATCTATTTCATCACTTGCCTTCCCTACTTTTGAAGTCAAATGAAATAAGCTCAACAGTATTGAGGAGCCATTAAAACATAGGTGAGTACAACAGAACAACAATAGGCCTGGTACTTTGTGAGTTATATGCCGTGTTGGTCAACGCAACAAGGTCCAGAGTTCAGACCATTATCTGCTCCATGGGACTTGATGGCAGTGGGCTTGGCTTTCTGTTTGCTTGTTTCCTATGCGGCTCAGAAATGATAGAATATACAAAAATGTGTTATCATTGGTCATCTTACTACAAAGCTCAGATGTGATCTTCAGCTCAGGATATTTTGGTTTTATTAGATATTAGTAACAAGTGGGGCATGGAGAATTTTATGATGGGATGTGGTAACCTAGTTATGGAGCAATGAGGGGGCTTTCCTTACAAACCTTTCAAAGCTCCCTTGGATCACCTTGGATAGTCGTACATCAAGTAGAGGCAGTCCTCAACTTAAAGGCATTTGAGTGACAAAAAACTGCCTTTCTTGTTTTGTGTCTCTTATCAATTATACATACTACATACACTATGGAAGCACTTAATTGACTGACATTCTCATTCTCATGGTACCCCAAAACACAAAGAAAGACACTAGGGACTTATACAGACACTGATAATAAAAGGCAGTAATAATGAAAAATCAAGTACGATGAAGCATTTGGTTAACACCGAAACAACTTAGACCACGGTTGAACGGGACCTTATTGTAAGTCAACGCAAGGCTACCTGTATATGGACAATCCATTCTCCGACATCTACTTCACTTACCAACGCTTTCGCAGACAGCTGACATTACATAACCAACAGAGGCATCAAAAGAACTGGCAATTCTCTGTCATCATTTTTGCCCTCCATGCCGAGAGACTCAAGTTCAATGAACAGGCAACCTACCTCATGCATAGTCACTAATTGCCTCTTCTCCTCATTGGTTCTTTTCTGGACCCAAAAACCCCTCAAAAGACAGATAACTTACTTGGAAAAGGAGACAAGAGGGCTGAACATGAACTTTACAAAAGGATTTCCAAATGGGCAATAAAATATACAAAAAGGTGTCTGACTTCATTGTTCTTCGGGGGAATGTAAATTAAAGCCATAATAGAGTACTTTCATATATTCTGTCGACTGGCTAAAATTTCAAAGATAATATTACGTCTTGCTGATGAGGGGACTATAAATTGATCAAGCTGTGTTGGAAACTACTTAGCAGTGACTACTTATGCTGAATATATGCATACCTTATGATGGAATCAGTTGATCCTTTAGATTTATAGCCAGTATGAACACATGCATTAGCAGTCACACAAAGGACAGATGCAAAGGCACTGGGGCACTCTCTGTCATAGTACCAACTTGGAAACAACTTAAATGCCCATCAAGAGTAGGATGTGACTAGGGTGCTCCTGTATGACAAGGTTAGTCACACAAGAGAATACGATACAGCAAGGAGAGTTAGCAAGCTACAAGTACCTGCAACCACCTGGGCCAATAAGCTGGGAAGGGCGGCACAAACATGGTAGGAGTACCATTCATGCAGAATTCAGCCACGGGGAAAAAGAATCCAGGATCTTCAAAACACCCACTGCCAGGGAGCCGATTCTGACTGAGAACAACCCGTTAGGAAAGGGAAGCACTGTTCCTGTGGGTTTTCCACACTGGAACCCTTTCAGGCCGTGGTCCTTCCTACTACCGCGACCCTTTCATACAGTTCCTCGTGTTGTGGTGACCGCCCCCACCCAACCAAAAAATTATTTTTGTTGCTACTTCATCACTGTCATTTTACTACTGTTATGAATCCAAGAGACCCCTGTGAAAGGGTCGGTGACCCCCCTAAAAGGGTCACGACCCACAGGTTGAGAACCGCTACTTTATGGGAATAGAAAGTTCTATCATTCCCCTCTGGAGCAGTTGGTGTCTTGAACTGCAGACCTTGTAGTTAGCAGCCCAACACGTAACCACTATGCCACCAGGGCACAGTATCCATGATCTTAGAAGTCAGTATACTGGTGGGGGAAAGGCTCAGGGATATGGCCGTTGGAAAACGAGGTGTCGGTGCCAACAAGGCTTGGTTTTTCATCTGGGTGCTTGTCACACAGGGGTGTTCATTGGTGAGCATTCATCAAGTTCAGCACTTTCCCCACTCTTCTGCAGGCCCTCTCTATTTCAATCAAAAGTTTGTCAAAAAGAGCTCGCGCCAATCTCCATCTCCCCAGACATCCAAATGCCAGTGTTCCAGAAGTTCTTTACAGAATGTGCGCATCGTTTTTCATGTTTCTATATTCTTTTAAATTTAACAGTGTTTATCCAGATGAGAGATTTTCATGCCAGTTCATAAAAGAAAAATGGCAAGAGAGTTTATGTGAAGACAGAAATGACTTGTGAGACATAAACTGGGCTCTAAGAGAATGCGGATCCGGTGTAAACAAACTGATGGGGACAAGGTGGCGCAGTGGGTTACTCCATGGGCTGGGGGCCACAGGTGCAGTTCCAAACCACCAGGTGCCGTAGGAGACAGATGAGGCTCCCGATTCCCATAAAGTTACAGTTGTGGAAACCCACAGGGGTAGATCTACCCTGTACTAGAGGGTTACTAGGAAATGGAATTGACTCCATGGCAGTGAGGGAGAACTAGGAAAGAATTCATGATACCCCAAAGAGAGGTCTATGCATTCATTGCAGTCTAACAGAGAAAGGGCAGAGCTTCTTTCCACAGAGAGCCCACTGCTCACAGAACAGTCCTTAAACATGAAAGCAAAGTCAAACAACTAGAGGAGGGAGAGAATGGATCTAATTGAGGTGACAGCAATGGAAGGGGGGTGGATGGAAATGAAAAAAACGATGGCATATACATGTAACTTAATTTGAAGCCCACATAGCTTTTATATTCTTGCTGAGAGATAATGATGCTAGAGTAGGAGGAAGCCGTAACACAGCTGCCTCTTATATACTTTTTAAAAAAAAGTATGCCAACTGGTGGAGGATCTGTGTCTCTCTGTCCCCCTCTCATTTCTAAGCTTTGGTTGGAATGTAATATTGGTATAGCCTGAGTCCCCAGGCCCTTGCAAAAGAACACCTGGGAAGCCCATTTGATTTAGCCATCCCGCCTCCATCACTAGCACACTGGATTCTTCAGTGAGCTGCATCCGAACTCCACCCAGCATATGGTTTACAGGCACATGAGAGGTCTCATGGCCAGAAGAACACGTCATGGACTCTTGCATGCTTCCGACTGAACATGCCTACTGCTTTGAGTTGCCCACCTATAAAACACTGACTGCAACCCACCAATTCATCTGCCCAAGAAGAGAGGCTCCAACAGCAGCAAATGGGCTACAGGTTAGAGATCGCAAGAGAAAAAAATGCTCTCAACTAAGGGGAAATTCATTTTCTAGTGACCCAGCTGCAGAGATGTCTTTTATCTTCAAAAGGCAGTTGCTGCAAGAAGTATTTGGTTCCTTAACAAAAAGACCGAAAAGTTTGAGAATCAGTAGGTGAATCAAACCTCCATCCCTTTCCATCAGGATTCCCTCCAAAGATGCAGACTAGGCTGTCTCCTCTCCCTATTCCCTGGTCAATGTCAGTAGAGGTCAAAAATAAGTCAGGTAAGAATTATTGCTCTGTTTGATGCTTTACTGGTGAATTCTTGATTCCATTGGCTACCCAGCTGTAGAATGCTTCTAGTTCATTATTTAAGAATAAACAGAAATATATAAAGCTAGAGAGTCCTCCTCTTTCACTGTTTTATAGAGAGAAAGTATTTGAATTTCAACTTAATTTTATTTTGAATTTAAGATTTCTTGATGTGGACAATTTTACATACTAAAAACTTGTAACCACTTGGTCTCCAATCTTATTAAATAGAAATTCTTCTCTTTTTTTTTCTGGAACACAGACATCTCTCTCTGCAGATGTCGTCTTTAAAATGTGTTGCCTGCTATTTGAACACCACATGCATTGCTTAGCTATCAACTGTTGCATATCAGGAAATAAACAACACTGGAAACACAGCAATTAAAAAAAACCTTTATGCTCCAGGGATTTCAGTGCTTTGAGTAATTTTTTAAAATGGGATGTTTTCTTTAAGATTGGCTGGGAATGTAGTGGTCCCTTCCCACATACTGCCTTCAACTTCCTTATCTAGATGAGCTCAGATTTTGACCTTGTTTGTACCAGAAGTGTCACCTACATCTCTTCTACTGGCCCATTTTCCAAGGTCGCAGATTTCTCCACATTACACCCTAACATACTGATCAGCTTCCTTGTCGGGTTTTCTGTGTGTTTGCAAGGCATCTCCAGCCAATGCCTGGCAGCTCAACACTGCAGTCTGGCCAGCCTGCATCCCCCCACCTGCGCCCTCTCACATCACTCCCTGGAAATCAAGTGGCTTAATGGAGAAGGGGTAAGGAAATACAGCAAGCCTAAGCTCGGAGCTCGTGGGCTAGCAGACTGCACAGCATATTTCCAGTCATCCAATCCTGATACTTAGGTGTTTTTAGAAGCCTTCCTTTTAGAACTTAATACCCAGACAGCCATTTTGCAAAACACAGCAGGTCTGTGAAATAAAGGCGATTTCAATCTCCAGCGAAATCGTCCCAGGATGATAAAGCTGTGCAGATGCTGCCGTTGTCGCAACAGCTGTATCTTCCATCAAACAAGGGCCAGCACTCTTTCTCTGAGACGGCTCAATATTGGTGTCTGTGTGAGCCTCTGGGACCAGCTGTAATTTGACCACCTCTGTATTATCTCTTGCTGGGAAAGATTCCCCCCATCCGCCCGGCCACCAAGCATGCCACAATTCAAATATGGAGACAGAACTACTCTAGGGAAAAGAGAATATCAACTGGTTTTCACAGGCGCAGGTCTCTGAGGCAATCAACTTCCCAAGCAACCCCAGGGCAAGCGATTTGCCACCTTGCTCAGAGGAACACGGCACTAGAGAGGATTAAAATCAACATTGCCAGCAAATCTCAGAAGCTCACGCACCTCAGGTGCCCCGAAGTCTCTTTGTGCAAATGATCGAGCCTCAGCACAGGGATGAAAGATATCCGACAGAGGCACAACGCACGCGACAGACACAGATGGCAGGTTCAGCCCCTAGCCACAATCCCCCGGCAATAGAAACTTACATAGGACACCCGGACTCGCCTCCGATGCACCAGCCCACAGCACTGCATGAAGAGGAGAGCCGGCTGCAGTCAGCGTGGGGCTTCACCACGCTGCACTGTGCCTCGCTGTCTCATCAGAGCGTCGGTCTGTCCATTTCTTCCCACCTTCCACTTGCAGGTAGGAGGCATGGGCAAACCAGCCCTTAGTTTCTGCCTCCTAGGTAGTTTCTTTAAGGGAAGAAACAAACCAACAGTCCTGTAGGCATGCCAAAACTTCGTCGTCCCCTTTCGTTCTTGTTCAGGTCATTTGAGATCTTCCTTCTCGAAGGAGTTGTGTCTTCACCACATTGACAGAGAGTCTCACTTATTTCCCTGACCGAACTGAGGCTAACGCCCGGTGCTGCAGGCTGTCCAAATGAGCGGAGTTTCCCAGGCACACTGCTACAGCAGCCGTCCTCAACTCGGGAGACAGTCAACCACGGGAAGCTCTTGCATTTCACAGCGCGGCAGCCTCTGGCTTTTCAAAAGAGAAGGCCTACTCAGGATGCTGTTTGTGTTACTGCTTCTGAGCGGGCTGCTGCTCCCGCGGCGGCTCCGCTGTGATTGCTGTCCTCACAATGCACAGTCTGGCAGGCGGCATCCTCCATTCAGTGCTACCTCTGTCACATAGCGGGCATATCGGATCTGCGAGTTCCCCCTCCCTCCTCTACCCTGAAACATGCATCGTCTAGACCTTAATGCACTCTGGATTCCTCGGGCTAAAGAACACCCTCCAAGCCGCCAGACGCTTTGTCTTTCAGGACGCGTCTCACATGAATTGCAGGAAGGCTTGCCGGAGTGGCCTCAGTACCTGACTCACTCAGCCACTGCAGCTGCACAGCTTCGCCTGCTCCCTGCCAACTATGCCTCTCCTACCTGAAAGCACAGCAGTGAACATCACTCTAGCGAGCAAATTTGATCAGCTCAGGCCTGATGAATTAGATAATACATCACCTACGATTGGGATTCAATCAACAACCCTCGGCTCCCTTCCAAGCATGAAATCTTACACATGAGCACCCCTTGGAAGCTATTGTTTGCATCCTTCACGAGAGAGCCAGTCTGAGGACACAAAACAAAACAAAAACACCCCTTGCCACCAGCCAATTCCAACTCATAACGACTTTATACGACGGGATAGAACCACCCCGTGGATCTCCGACACGGTAACTCTCTAAGAGAATAGAAAGCCTCGTCTTTCTCCCAAGGAGAGGCTGGTGGTTTTGAACTGCTGATCTCATGGTTAGCAGGCCAATGGGTCACCACCGTGCCACCAGAGCTGATTAAATACGCTTCCTCAAAGACTTTGCAGATGCCACAGGAAAAAAAACATGAATTATCGGTCAGTTATTCGTTCAATTTAACTATGACAACATCGGTCAATTATTAGTTCAGTTTAACTAGTACAAAGCTCTGCCTTGAGCATCATGCTCTTTTCAGAAGTCTACGGGATCACGCCGACTATAAGAATTCAAAAGATTAGATCCTAAACTTCGGGGGCAATGGGTTTATGCTAATGAGGGTTGAGGAAGACCAAGATGGGAGTCGAGCAAGGATGTAATGGTTGCAAAGTTGTAACTGTAGAAACTACTGAACGGGCATAGGCTTTTCTGTGCGCATATACGCTCGACAACGATAGCAACAAAATGCATAAGAATCCAGGTGACACGGTTGAATTATTAAATAACTGGGCAAAAATGGTTCATCTGTATGCTACACACAACTCCAACACACCATGACTCAAAGGACCTTTCACTGGGCCACGGCTACTGATCCAAAGGGGCCCACTTTGTCCACTTCCCTCCACATACTGCTGCCACTCAAGAATGATTAATTAATTCGTATCAAGGCAGTCACCGAAGAGAACACGGCAGATTAAAATCACCTCCCGTTGCTGGTTAGGTTTTATGACAACTGGTACCCGGAGAAAAGGGAAAGGGTGGAGTCCAACCTATCAAGCAGATCACAGCCTGATGATGCTCCCGACCTGCAGGGGCCATTTTATAAGAGAGACACTGGATCCCTGCCGCACTGTCTATTACCCTTCACCTCCCTGCTCGCTTGGACTCTGTGTCTGCCTCAAGATGGCCTCCTGTGGGCTACTGGCCCTGGGAGCAGTGGGTGTCCTGCCAAGTTCCCACCGACCTTGAGTCCAGAGAGTTCTGTAGCCCTATCACGTGATCTCCTTCCCTCTCACTCTGCCTTCTGCATCAGTGGCCTGCAGCTACAGGAGTCCCACGTGAGGCTCTGACTACCATTGGACCAATGGACTTGAGTTGTACTGTGGAGGTGCCTTCTTGACATGAAATGATATCTTGATATGAAGTTATTTCTTCTTTCTTTTTTAAAAAAAATAGTTTTCTTAGGGTCTCATACAACTCTTATCACAATCCATACATATACCAATTGTGTAAAAGCACATCTGTATATTCATTGCCCTCATCATCCTCAAATAATTTGCTCTCCACTTATATTTCTTATTTCTTATATATACAAGAGTGTCACTGGTGTTGTTTCTCTAGACAATCCAACCTAACACACTTACTAACATGCCATTTTGACCCATGGAAAATGGAAACCGATTAATTCTCAATACCTAACCAACATTTTCTTAAAAACCTGTGGTTTAAAGTAGTACCTCTCTCCAAGGAAACTTGAAAATGTTCATAGAAAAAAATGGACTTTTTATATTTTACTTAATGAGAAATGATAGATGATAGGCAGAGAGTTCATAGTATGATTTTCTGATTCATCTGATTCTTGGAGTCAAAGAATAAATCTTGGATAGATTTATTCTTGGCAACACAGGGACTCAGGAGATATAAATCCCCCAGGATCAACAATAAGAATAGAGATACCAGGAGGATAAGGGGGAAGTGTGGGGAGAGAGGGGGAATTGATGACAAGGATCAACATATAACCCCCTCCCAGGGAGATGAACAACAGAAAAGTGGGTGAAGGATGCTAGGGGACAATATGATATGAAAATAATAATCTATAACTTATCAAAGATTCATGAGGGAAGGTGGGCAGGGCAGGGAGGCAGGGAAATGAGGAGCTGCTATCAAGGGCCAAAGTAGAAAGAAAATGATTTGAAAATGATGATGGCAGCTTGTGTACAGATGTGCTTGACACAATGGATGATTGTGTGGATAGTGATAAGAGATGTAAGAGTCCCTAATAAAAGTATTCAATTAAAAAAAGAAGAAGAAATCTGAATTGTATTGCAAGTAAGTCTTGGGGGGGAAATCATATCATTTCCTAAGTCATATAATATATTCCCAGTAGGCAGGCTTTCAATTAGAATTTTTAAAGAAACCTGTAGAAAATATAGCCAGAATTATCGGAGAACATATAATTACAGTTGAAGCTTTTTTGAGGACTCTTTACCCCTGCCACAGCACACTCAGTTACTAGAATAACCAAAGAGATATAAAGAACAGAAATGAACTCAGAGCTAGAATTAAAGGAGAACACTGGGGAAATAGTGTCTTCTATGGCTGGATGTGAAATTCACCTTTTCACTCGCTGTGACTTTATTTGACACACTATGTAGAGCTCTCCTTTTCTTCAGAGAAATTATCCATCGCGCCGTTCAAGAAACTCCTCAAGGATGCCAAGTGCTCACCGATTTGAATCAGGAAACACTTATTGAGCACCGTTTATTTTCTTGGCACCGCCGTGGGTTTGGGAAATCAGACGCAACCACCATGCAGTCTGCGCCTTCCTCTGCAGTACAGCAGAGAACGGGAGCGCGGCGTGTGAGCGCTGAGAGTCGGCACACAAAGAACACACCGAGTTTTGCAGGGCGGGGAATACTTTCGTTAGCCTGAAAGTACCAGGAGAATTGCATCCACTTGGAAACGGTGGAAGACAAAGAATCCCAGGCAAAGGGGGCTGTAATTGCGAAAGCACCGAAGAATATATACAGAATTAATTCTGCTTTTTAGGTTGTATACGGGGTTCATATTCATGGTATTTTCAGACGAGGGCTTGATCCTAATCCCTTCAGCCCAAACCAACTACTCCCTCCAAATCACTCCCTTCTGCCCTCTATCTCCCTAGATAGTCACTTAGCACATGGTAAGCATCATAGACTCCCATTGGCCCATCATATGGCTGCTTCCCATGGCACGTTTCCTAGTCTCCCTTGCAACCAGTTATGGCCATGTGACTAGATTCTGAACAATGGACTACGAGTAGAAACAATGCAGACCAACATCCTTGTCTTCCTCTCCATGGAAATGGGATATGCCTCCCTCTTTCTCTTTTCCCCGGCCAGAATATAACTATGTCGCATAAGAAGGAAGTTTTCATGTCAAAGAGAACAGAGCAAGAAGACAGAAGGAGCCTGGGTCCTGACATCACCCCATATGACATCACCCCATATGACTGTGACATCACCCCATATGACTCTGAACTGTGACATCACCCCATATGACTCTGAACTGTGACATGCAGGAGAAACACTTTCATTGTGACCTCAAGGTAAACCTGGGTCCAATGAGGACTATGCGGAACTCTCGGGGGGAGCCGAAAGCTTCCTCTTTCTCCCTTGGGGTGACTGGTAATTTCAAACTGCTGACCTTGTGGTTAACAGCCCAAGGCCCAACCACTATGCTATCTTGTAGAGCATGAACATTATGGAAGTCTTAAAATATGAAGATATATTTTGTTTTATTAAGAAATAGGAAAAAGAAACCCCTCCTGATTATTTGACTTTAAAAAGTGATCACTCGTCCAATATCTGTGTGAAATTGGAGTCTTGAGTTTCTGTAATTATCTGCAATGCAGGTTTACCTATTGAAAAGTCAAGTTAAAAACTCACTAAAACTAGACACTTGCTTTAGGAAGCTAAATCATAAGCCTACCGAACTGCTAAATTCACTGTTTGTTAAAAGACCACATACAGTAAAATGAAACCATCAGAGAGAAAGTGACAGGAGCAACAAGTTGTCAGAATTAACAACAACAACAATATGACGTGAATGCCGGACATTTCTTAACATCCAGGAGGTTCACTTCTGGGCAATCCTGACAACTCTGGGAATTAGTGTTTATTTACTATTCGCTTTCTGAGTCATTCTTTGTTTAATTGGTTAAACACCAGAGTTAAATAAGTGTACCCAGAGGATGTCAAGTGGTTGAATAAAATGCCCGTTTTGAGAGGCAAATTCCTTGAGAATGAAGAAAAGGGCCAAGAATTGAGAAGCCTTTGCAAGGTGAATGGATGGTTTCCTGCTCGGGGAGAAGCCTTTGCAAGGTGAACGGATGCTTTCCTGCTCGGGGCTGACTTCACTTGGTGCTTAAGGTGCTTTTGGCAGCTCTGGTTTCAGGAAAGAATGTCACTCCCCCCATAGACAGTCCAGTCATCCTCTCGGTGTACTCCTCCTTGATAGGATGTTTTTATAACTGCGACCACTCAGGGCTTAGTGTTAAATCCACCAAAAACTTCTCTAATTCAGTAAGAGCCAAAACAAACAAGGACCAACCCTAATTATTCTTACGTTCAGCCAAGAATATCAGTTGAGTGTTCGTACCACATGCACATTGTCTGTTAGGCACGCGTCATGAAATCAGACCAAAACCAAACCCACTGGTGTTCAGTCAATTCTAATGCACCGTGATTCGATACAAGGCTTTCACACTCTCTAGCATTATGGAGGCAGGCAGCCTCATCTTTGCTGGTGAGTTTGAAGCCAATCTTACAGCCAGCGGCCTAGTGCTTAACCCATAGTGCTAACAAGGCTAGTAATTAAAAGACACATGAAGTGGTCATCCAGTCAGTTATGACTCCTGATGATTCCACATGCTTCAGACGAGAGCTGCGCACCAAGAGGTTCCTAATGACTGTGTTAGCCCGGGTTGACCAGAGAAGCAAACTCAAAGATACACTCATAAAGGTATATGAAAGAACTTTATAGACAAGAGCAATGGAGTATTGAGAAAACATCCCAGCCCAGTCCAGATCAAAGTCATACGTCCAATGTGCGCCCATATATGCGATACCAATCTATAAAGTCCTCATCAGACTCATGAAACACATGCAATGATGCCAAACGCAGAAAGATCACAGGCCAGTAGGGGGAAGGTCTCGTGGATCCAGTGGCAGTAGAAGCATCTCAGTGCTGGCAGGGGTCTCCATGTGGCTTCTCCAGCTCCAGAGGTCTGGCTCCATCAGCCTCTCTCCATGTGTTTTCTCCACAGGGATGTCTCACAGGGAATGAGCAGAGAGACAGAGTATCTCTGACCTCCAAGGAAGAATACAGGAGTTCCCAGAAGCCTCAGCTGGCCAGTTCCAACAGAAGCCTCATTGGCCTCTATCCTGATTGACAGGCTAGACTCCATCATGACATGCTTAATTCTCAAATTGACACCAGATTTTCTAACTACCACAATGACAAAGTTTGGAAGTAGATGGTACAGCCTTTCTTCCACCATGAGGAAGGGTTTAATTAAGACCAGGTAAGTTCTTTGTCTGAGTAGATACTCTACTAAAAAGAACTGGTTGGCATTCAGCCATTTCAGAGGTTAGCATATGATCAAGAACCACTTATACTGAAGAAACAAGTCCAAGCTGCCCTAAAGGCATTATGAAAATCAAGGATCCAGAAATGGACAGAATACCAATTGAAGAGTCTCAACAAGCTGAAGAAGCACAGGACGCCCCAAACCCTGGAAGACCGTTAGTTACCTGACTAACTAACTGAGAGAGATTCAAACCTGGTCCCATTCCACAGAAAAGTGACCCAAGTGAACATGGAGTTAATCGGCAAGATCATGAATATCACAGGCAAGTAACGTTTTGTTGATCATTCAACAATGATTATAGCAGTACAGTGACAGGAAGCTGCCAGAAATTCAAGCCTGATGCAGAAGAAGACTTGGAGTGAGGGCTATCATTGCCAATGTCAGATTGATCTTGGCTGGAAGCAGAGAATACCAGAAAGATCTTTACTTGAGTTTTCCTGAGAGTGCAAGGGCATTTGACTATGTGGATCATGACAGATTATAGATAGGATTGAGAAGAATGGAAAGGCCAGAACACTCCACAGTGCTTATGCAGAACCTATATACATGGACACTCGGGCACAATAAGGGACTAGTGAATGGCTTCACATGAAGAAGAAGGTGATAACAGGCTTTGAGGAAGCATTGGTATTAATCTCCCATAAGCAGATGGCACAACCTTGATTGCTGAAAACAAGGAGGACTTGAAGCATTTGCCAGTGGAGAGCAAGGACTGCAGCCTTCAGGGTGGATTGAAACTCACTGTAAAGAAAACCAAAGTCCTCATGACTGGACTAACTGATAGCACGGTAAGTAGAGAAACGATTGAAGCTGTCAAGGAATTCATCTTGCTGGAATCCACAGCAAGGCTCATGAAAGCATCAGTCAAGCAATCGAAGGGCACGTGACATTGGGTAAATGCGCTGCACAAGATCTTTTGCAAGTGCTGAAGAGCGAGAATGCCACTTTGAAGACTGAGGTGTGCCTCCTGCTCCAAGCCATTGTGTTTCTTACCACCTCATATGCACGTTCAAGTTGGGCCTTGACTAAGGAAAGTGGAAGAATGGATACATTTGAATTATGGTGCTAGCCGAGAAGATTGAAAGTACCAAGAACTGCCAAAAGAACAGACAAATCTGTCTTGGGAAAAGTGCAGTCAGAATACTCTGTAGAAACGAGGATGGCAACAGTTTAGCTCACATGCTTTGGACAAGTTGTCAGTAAGAGTCCAGTTCCTGGAGAAGTAAAAGGGAGGAGCAACAACGAACAGCATGCACCTCGATGAGATGGACTGACACAGTGGCTGAGGCAATGAGCTCACACATAACATTTTTAAAGATGGGGTACCCCAGGCAGTGGTTTTTTGTGTTATGCATTAGGTCGTTATAAATCAGAACCGAATTGGTAGTACCTAACAACAACAGCGTTCTTTGAAAGAAAACATGGATTGCTACGGAAATATATACAGGTGGACATGTTCTAGAGTTAAAGGAGTCAGAAAAACTTCCCTGAGAAAGTCACATTAGAATCGAAGTCTGAAAGAGTTAAATTAAAATGGGTAGGGGTGGGTGGGGAGAGAGATCAGGCAGAGGGAAGGAATTGCAGTAACCCTTCCAGATAGAAGAAATATTAATTACAACAAGGAGAATTCTGAAGCTATGCAGCTGGAAGAGAGAGACAGAGAGAGAGAGAGAACAGTGAGGTTAGAGAGCCTGGTGATTGCCAGATCACGAGGACCATGCTAAATATATTTATCTTTCTGGAAAGATGAATGAGAGGCTGGAGGCATGGTCAGATTTGTATTATTTAAAATTCATTTTTGCCAGAGGAGTTGAAACCAGGTTGGAAGGTGCCCAGAGAGGAAGTGGGGGCACCAGGTAAAATGTAGCTGTACTTATACGGGTGAAAGATGATGGGAACTAGTTCTACCGTGATCAGGTAGAAGGCAATAGAAATGACTTTATTGATGATATATTTAGAAGTGAGAAATATATGAAGTACAGATATGGAAAATAGAAAAAGAAACCCATGTAAGAGATACGTTTCCCCCAGTTTCCCCCCAATGTTTTCTAGATTTTCTGTATCTGAGAGCAGAACCCCTGCTAGATCTTTATTGTCATGGCAGTTGCAGCTTGTGTCTACCCTTCATCCACGCCTCATTTCTCCCCTCTAGGATCCCCATCTGGTCCACCGACTGGACCAATGAGTTACAGAGACACCCAAATATCCCTTTAACTTATTCTAGTTTCTACAGCACTGACCACATTCCTCTCTCTACTTTTTGTTTCTTTTTTTTTTCTCCTCTTTTCTTTTTTTATATTTTATTAGGGACTCATACAACTCTTATCACAATCCATACATATACATACATCAATTGTATAAAGCACATCCATACATTCCCTGCCCCAATCATTCTCAAAGCATTTGCTCTCCACTTAAGCCCTTTGCATCAGGTCCTCTTTTTTTTTCCCCTCCCTCCTCGCTCCCCCCTCCCTCATGTGCCCTTGGTAATTTATACATTGTTATTTTGTCATATCTTGCCCTATCCGGAGTCTCCCTTCCCCCCCTTCTCTGCCGTCCATCTCCCAGGGAGGAGGTCACATGTGGATCCTTGTAATCAGTTCCCCCTTTCCAACCCACTCACCCTCCACTCTCCCAGCATCGCCCCTCACACCCTTGATCCTGAAGGTATCTGGTTTTACTTCTGATCAACAGCCAAGTATTTCTTTCAAGAGTAAGAGTGATATTCTATTTACTTACCAACCATCTACACATATCAGCAGAAGTAAAGAAAACAGATGCATGCAACACCATAGGACACACAGATTTGGTGGATAAGAAATCACATTCCCCGGAATTATAATGCTCAGGCAATGTGTCACATCTCAGTGACAAGTTGAAAACACATTTTGGGCTGTTGAGTTAGAGTGCATAGTGTGTAGAGAGCTAGCTAACCCTAATACATGCCAAGTCCCTCATAGCCCAATCAGATTCAAATGAGCTCAATCCAGCAAAGAGAAGCACAATTTAAAATAGAATGCTAATCATTACTTGGGCATATCAAAGAACATTACAAAGAATCTTTTAAACCATAGCAGCATTTCTCAACTAGATCTTCTCTCCTTGCGATCATCTCATTCACCAAAACTGCTCCACAGTTGGTCCACTTTCCAACATGAACAAAAACATCAGAAAACAGTGAACCAGGCACCCAACCCCTTGGCTTTTCCCCCCTCAATTCCCAACCCCAGCTGTCTCCTTAATTCCTGTACCATATTCTGTTTTCTTTAAAT
Organism: Tenrec ecaudatus; assembly: GCF_050624435.1. Lineage (NCBI taxonomy): Eukaryota > Metazoa > Chordata > Mammalia > Afrosoricida > Tenrecidae > Tenrec > Tenrec ecaudatus. Next base: position 164,408,723 of record NC_134535.1, on the reverse strand, counting down.
TCCCTCCTTCCACTTACTACTCAGATTGTGAAAAACCGCCAACAAACTTAACTATTTCCCTTTATGCTTCATCTCCATCTCTAGCTTTCTAGAAAAAAAAATAGATTTTATATTTTGGAGTGGCTGGCATGACAGAAAATTATTAGATGCTACTGGAAGAAGACATGCTGAATAAGCAAGGATAATTCACCCCCTTCTTATTGGTGCATATGCCATGAAAATATCATGGCTGATAGTTGATGGGTTTGGGCTGAAAACAGAGAACACCAGAAAGATGTGCGCTTGTGCTTTATTGACTATGCGAAGGCATTTGATTGTGTGGATAACAAACCATTGATGGTCTTGTAAAGAATGGGAATTCCAGAACATGACATTGTGCACATATGGAACAGATTATCTTTTGATTCCCATGAGAACCATGGGAGGTGATTACTGAAATTATCCTTACTTTACAAATGAGAAAACGGAGACACAGTGAAGTTAAATAAATTGTCCCAGAAAATAGAAGAGTCGGATTTTCTATTCAGAAAGTTGGCTCTTGAGTGCGTGATCTTGAAAACCCTATAATGAGTCTTGGTGGCTCAGCAGTTCAAGCACGTGGCTACTAACCCCAGTCAGTGGTGGTTCAAACCCACCAGCTGCTCCCTGAAGGAGGATATGACAGTTTGCATCTATAAAGATTACAGCCTTGGAAAGCCTATGGGGTAGCTCCACCATGCCCTCCAAATATTCTAGAGTTGACATGAAATGTATGGCCATGGGTTTGGTTCTTATTTGTGTTTTCTAGGAAAGGTAAGCATCCATTTTGGAATGTGAGGGAAGTACCCAATTATTAATGAACAAATTCAATAATTCAACTGACACCCTTTTTGCTTCGGTGAGCCACAGTCTCACTGGTTCACACTCACTGCCCTTGAGTAGATCCCATATAGTAAGGTAGAACTCCTCCATCGAATCCCACGACTGTGAGTCGTTCTGGGAATAGAAAGCCTGATCTTTCTTCCCTAGAGCCATTGATGGTTTTGATCTGCTGACTCTTCAGTAGCGGCCCAATGTGTAGCCCACTATGCCACTATGGCTCTGCAAACCATTCTTACCCTTGAATTTTTCCCTTCCACTTTTGTGAAACGTATGAAATGTTACTATTTGGATAACTTGTATTATGTAACAGGTAGCTTTTCATAAGAATTCAAATATGTCTCACTGGAGAGGTACAAGTCATTTACATAAATTGAAGTCGTAAAAATTTATTTCAACGATTTCCATTTAGCTACCTCTTCACTTTGTTTCAGAAATAATTTGACTTGGCTTATTTTAAATAACACATAGAATAGCATGAAATATATAAGGAATTAAAAGATAATGGAATAGAAAAAGATCCGGACACAAAGCTAGAAATGAGGCTTCTCCTACAATAATCAGTATACATTCTACAGATGAGTCATACATTTGGCTGTAAGCTTTCTAGCAGTCAACTCAAAAAAAGGAAACTTGGTCAGTTATATAATTTACTGTCCATAAGCCTAAAATAAACCAAATTCTCATAAGATCTCTGCTTGGCACTAACCCCAGCCATTAAATTCTCTGGAGGGCCCATAAAAAGGAACACGGTGTAAAGTAATAAACACCACTCCTGACAAGAGCCTTGTGGGAAATGGTACGATGGGTTTTATAAACCTGTTTCATGGAGTGACCTTCAGTGTTGGCTAAATGTGTCATGTCACAGCAATCTTCAACTTAAAAATCTGGAGGCTGTGGGAAGGGCTGGAATGGACCAGATCTATAACTCTTTATAGATCTGGTTAGAACCAAGGGCAATAACACCACCACCAACACAAAAACAACTCCATTACTTAGCAATGCCAGCACCGAATAAAAGACTCCTCATTACTATTCATAGAATCCATATAGTCATCGTGTGGTTAGTTATTCTATAGAATAGAGAACAATTGGCCCACAGTAGTCCAAGGCTGTGAGTACTCACAGAGGTAGACTGCCACATCTTTTTAAAAAAATCATTTTATTAGGGGTTCATACAAGTCTTATCACAATCCATGCAGACATCAATTGTGTAAAGCACATTTGTACATTCATTGCCCTCATCATTCTCAAAACACTAGCTCTCCACTTAAGGCCCTGGCATCAGTTCCTCATTTTTCCCCTCCCTCCCCACTGCCCCCTCCCTCATGAACCCTTGATAATTTATAAATTATTTTGTCACATCTTGCACCATCCGACATCTCCCCTCACCCATTTTTCTATTGTCCGTCCCCCAGGGAGGAGGTTATATGCAGATCCTTGTAATCGGTTCCCCCTTTCCACCCCACCTTCCCTCCACCCTCCCGGTATCGCCACTCTCACCACTGGTCCTGCAGGGATCATCCATCCTGGATTCCCTGTGTTTCCAGACTGCCACATCTTTTATCTGGTTAACTGTCTAGTGAGTTCAAGTCCTGAGATAACTGACTGACCTATAGAACTAGTGACACGAGGAAGATGTCTTAAAACAGTAAATACAAACTTGTGTTTGGTGGCATGTCACTAAATCAGTAAACTCTCACAAAGTTTTAAAACTGCTTTTAGAGGATTAGACATGCTAGGAGCTAAAAAGGGGTCAGCAAAGTATAAATGTGTGCAAAATTATATATATATGTGTGTGTGTGTGTATAGTCATATATGTATATATGTGCTGAAGGGGAAATTAAATTATATTAAAGTTAACCAAACCTTTATGTTAGGATTCACACACACACACACACACACACACACACAAACACTGCCATCTACTCAATTCAGACTCACAGTTACCATATAAAGCAGAGCAGATCAGTGCCCTATGAATTTCCAAGGCTGTACATCTTTCCTAAAGCAGAAAGTCTCAGATTTCTCCTGAGAAAGAGATGATGGATTTGAACTGCTCACTTGGTTATTAGCAGTTCATAAACCTATTGCATAAACCATTTCACCACCATGGACAGATGCTAAAAATCAAATAACAAATTATCTAAGAAAAATATAGTAGGTATCAATGTCACCTTGTGTTTGTTTTATACTTCAAAAAATCCATGTGCCCTTTTTGTTTATGCTACTCTTACACAAAAAACTTGCATATTGTCATATATCAATATAAAATAAAATGTTTCCAGAATAACTTAATAACTTCAGAGTAGAAAGAATTTCTCCAGTGAACCATATTCGACTTCCCAAGATTATTGGATGCCTCCTATGTCCTAAGCACTCTAGAAAAAAGGACTCATTTCCATCATGTCAACACTGACTCAAAGGGATGCTACAGGACAGAGTCGAGCTGCCTCTGTGGGTTCCACGGCTGGAATCGCTTATAGGAGTCGAAAGAGCCGCATCCGTCTGCAGTAGAGGGACTATTGGTTTCAAGCTTTTAGCAGGCTGACTCATAACCACACCACTGAGGCTCCTCTACTGGGTGTTATGCAAAGAGAGTTGGGTGATAGGCACAAGGCTAGCTAAGACCCTGGATAGATTCTCTTGACCCAGACTTTAGACGCAGCTAGACCTTGGTGACCTTGCACATTCAGTTCCAGACGATCACAAAGAAACATTGCAATAAAGTGAGTTATCTGGATTGTGGGTGTTCCATTACATATGAAAGTTATGTTTCTATTATATTATAGTCTATTACGTTTATAGGGGCATTTTTAAAGAATTAGAAATATTGTGAGAATTACCAAAATATAACCCAGAAACACAAACTAAGCGCATACTTTGGGGAAAATTGTGCTAGTAAACTTTCTGCAAGCTGATTTGCCTCGAAACTTCAATTTATAAAAAGTGCAATTATCTAAAGAGGAAATAAAGGATGGGTGCTTGTTTCTAAACAATGCAAAAATTTACACTCTGGGTCAGAGAAAGAAAGCATTCTCCATTGCCAAATTTCCTGTAGATTCTATTAAACATCTCTTGAGAATTTTATTTAATGCCCCCCTCCCCGGTTACTGATATTTTTATTTCTGTTCTGTCCTTTTCAAATGATGTGTTATACATAATAGGACTTCAACATTGCTTTCTGGTTATTTGAATAAATATTCTTACACCATTAATTGAAATTGGGACATAGACCTGGCCAGCCTAGGCATCAAACATACTAAAGAAAACCAATATAGTGGAGATACGAATAGCTTTAGAGAAAATAAATTGCAGAGCGAGAGAGAGAAGAAGCAGAATTTAAAAGGAGAGGAAAGGGAAGAAAAGTTATAAAAATATATTATTTCATTAAAATAACATGAATGGACCAAAAAAGAATTAGTAAGAATATTTTTACACACTAGGACATTGGACATGCTAGCCCATATAATATACAGGCAGAGCATATCCATTGAGACCATTAACCATTTTTCTACTGGTAAGTTTCTGACATAAGGGGAAAAGTGTGTGAACCCAAGAAGAGACGGGGCAATAATGTAAAGCTGATTAAAATGTTACTAGAATAAGCTGCCACCACGAGTCTCTCATTTTGCTGTACTGAGATGACTTAGTTGTTCTTGTGTTGTTAGAAATTAAGCTATTGGTATTTCAAATAACTGCAGGGGCAACCGTAATGGACACATTTCAGCAGAGCTTCCAGACTAAGACATGGTAGAAAGACATATTTGGAGATCTATTTCCAAAAAATAAATCTGACATGTGAAACCTCTGTTACAAAGCCAGAGGATAAGCTCCTCAATTGTAAGGCACTCAAACTGTGTGGGGGAAGAACTGCCTCTGCTAGTGTGGACCTTAGTGACTTGAATGGGCTAAAGCTTTCAGGACCCATGTCTGCTGGTGTGGGATCACTCAAAACGCGAACAACTACAAGCATCCATAAGTAATTGGAATATAGATTGTACCAACTTTGAATCTAGGAAAATCTGCAGTTGTCAAACATAAAATAGAATGCGTAGCCCAAGAGCCCAAGTGTTATTGAACTGAGTTGTAATGGCCACTTAAATCAGACAACTATATGGCCAACTATGCTGGAAATGATCAATTGAAGGAGAATAGTGACATATTCATTATGAAAAAGAACACTTCAAGATCTACCCTGAAGTACAATGTTGATGATGGTAGAATGATATCTATTTTCTAGGAGGAATAGTTAATGTCTATTACTAAATTTACCCATCAACCATTAATTACAAAGATGAAAATATAAAAACTTCAAAAAAATTAATTATGTTACTTTTATTGATGTTTTTTGCCCCAAAGCGTCTTCGGTTTCTTATATCCCTATTGGATTCTTTGATTTTATTTTTTGCTTCAATGAGAAGATGGCTCTAAATCAATTTAAATATAATGAACTATAATAAAATATAATGAAATGTGGAAAGATCTGGAGTTAGAAAACCAGAAGAGAACACGGTATTGTTCTGTTGCTACTGTTGTGAGATCAAGTTATGTGTCTGCTTAATTTACCAGATGACACTAATCCCCTCCACCTGAACAGTTCATCCCACCAACAGAAGCACACCTGAGCTTGCCTCAATAGCAATGAGAAGTTCAGACTCATCTTATTCAAAGTCAGTTCCCCTGACTCCCAAGTTTCCAGGATCACTTGCACCTTTCAACAACATAAATGAGAGCAATGAATGTGGACCTCCCAGGGGAAATATACAGGAATTAAATCTACTGCCTCTGTGGGAAGAGGCAGTAGAGGAACGCAACATTAACAATCAGAACAAGGCCAGAGGCCAACTACTTAACAGATTATGTAACTGCTCATAGGAAAGTTCAACCTGAAGAGGAAGAAAAAAATTTTTTTAACTTTAATGAACTTTATTGATGGAACTATGCCGTGTATCATCATTTGTATTATTAAAGCTATTGTTATGTATTATTTTCATTAGCAAACCATCCCATGACGATGGATGAACGTTAAGAAAAGAAAATATAGTGATGGTTTTTTTACAATATGTTATTTTTTTGTTTGCGGTCACCTTTTTTTAATAAATCATTTTATTGGGGCTCATACAACTCTTATCACAATATATACATACATCAATTGAGTAAAGCACCCTATACACTTGTTGCCTTCATCATTCTCAAAATTCGCCTTCCACTTGGGTTCCTGGAATCAGCTCATTTTCCTTTTTTCCCCTCCCCCTCCCCCATGAACCCTTAATAGTTTATAAATTATTATTTTATCTTATCTTACACTGTCCAGCGTATCCCCTCACCCACCTTCCGATTGCTCATCCCCCAAAGAGGAGGTTACAGGTAGATCCCTGAGATTGGTTCTCCCTTTCTACACCCCCTTCCCTCCCGGTGTTGCCACTCTCACCGCTGGTCCTGAGGGGTTCATCCATCCTAGATTCCCTGTGTTTCCAGATCTCTACTGCACTGCTGTGCATCCTCAGGTCCGCAAGGCAGAATGGGATCATGATAATTGGCAGGGGGAGGGGGGAGAGGAAGAGGAAGAGGAAGAAAATTTAAACGAGTCTACCAGAGCCAAAGTATAACCACAACTATATTCTATTTGTATTTAGCAACTATCACAAGAATAGATGTGATGCACTGAGCACTCATTACCAAAGACCAGATATTCTGAGATGACATCAAGAACATGATACACGAGTACACGAGGACCTGATGCCAGGGGCTTAGGTGGAGAGCAAACGTCCTGAGAATGATGAGGGCAATGAATGTACAAATGTGCTTTACACAATTGATGTATATGTGGATTGTGATAAGAGTTGTATGAGCCCCTAATAAAATGACTTTAAAAAAGACAACCATGATACACAAATAAAGCAAAAGGTCATTAAAATAAACAAGCAGGAAGGAAAGAAAGTACCAAGTAGATGTTGAAAGAGACTGAAACTTGCTCTTGTATGGCGGGTAACTAAAATCAATGAAAGAAATGAAGTAAAAGAGTGGAATGAAGATTGCAGAGGTGGTTTGAGAAGACAAAGTAAAATATTATAATGAAACGTGGAAAGATCTGGCTTTAGAAAACCAAAAGAGGAGAACATGGTATTGTCCAAACTGAAAGAACTAAAGAACAAAAAAAATCAAGCCTCAGGTTGCAATATTAAAGTATTATATGGAAAGAATATTGAATGATGCCTGAGCACCCAAAAATATGGAGGCAATACCCAGAGTCATAATACCAAAAATAATTGGCCAACATTCAATCATTTCAGGATTCAGCATATGATCGAGCGCTGATGCTATTGAAGGAAGAAGTCCAACCTACATGGAAGGCACTGGAGAAAAATTAATGGAATTAATGAAATACTAATTGAGATGTTTCGACAAACAGATACAACACTGTAAGCACTCACTCATCGATGCCAAGAAATGTGCAATATAGCTACCTAGCCAACTGGCTAGAAAAGGTTCACACTGGTGTCTATTCCAAAGAGAAGTGATCCAACAGAATGTGGAAATTATCAAATAGTATTATTAAAATAGTACTCAAGTAAATTTTGCTGAAGAGCATTAAAAAATGGTTGCAGCAGTCCAGCAAGACTACTAGATATTCACACTGGATTCACAAGAAGATGGATCTTGGCAGGAAGCAGAGAATATAAAAAAGATGTTTACCTATGTTTCACAGACTAAGCAAAGACACTCAATTCTGTGGATCTTAACAAATTATGGATCATATTGTAAAGAATGACATTCCAGAACGCGTCCTTATGCTCATGTGGAACCTCTACACAGACCAAGAGGCAGTCATCTGAATAAGGTGATACTTCCTGGTTTACAATTAGGAAAGGTGCACTTCAAGTTTGTATCTTTTCACTGTCCTTATTTAATCTGTCTTGGAAAAATAATCTGAGGAGCTGGACTGCATGAAAAAAAATTTTAAAGGGGGAGGAGGAAGACTCATTAACAACCTATGATACACAGAAGTCTTAACCTTGCTTGCTGTGAGTGAAGAGAACTTGAAAGTCACAGCCTTCAGTTTGGATTACACCTCCACCTAAAATAAAGCTTTGCACAAATGTATCAATAAGAGTGTTAGGCATGGTTCTCTAAGGGAAATAAAACCAGGGTACCTATGATTTTCTATAAGTATATATAGGTTTATACAGCGAGAAGGAATGTAACAGCTAATTAGTCCCCAGCAGTACAGAGGGCTCAGTTCAACTCACTTTCATGGAACAGTTAATATACTAGAAGTCCTTCAACTCACATGGGCTGCCAGGTTCAAGGTCAAAAAAGCAGACAGAAGAGTCCTCCTTTAGGCAAGATAAGCAGAGCCTGCCTGCAGGCAGCAGACAGCAGGATGGGTCTGCAGTAGTCAGTGGCTCAGGAGCTTAGCAAAACAGGCCCAGTGCATTCTGGAACTCAAGCTATGCACAGCGACAGATTCCACCAGTTCAACTGATGTGTGCCCAGCAGTGTGGTGAAACAGGTCTCGAAGGAGCCTTAAGTTCTAGTGACACAATCAACGGGTTGGCTTGCCCCACAGGTAGTGTAGCACAGAGGCTGAGGCAGAGAACTAGCTAAAGCAATAGCACACTGGTCCATCACCAGGGCGCAAGGGAGAAATGGGATGCCAGCTGTCTTCAATTATCTTGGTCACCCTACAATCAAGCTGTGACCTGATCAAACTCTGCCCACATGTTCCAATTGACCTGGTTGGCACAATAAACCTTTCACAAGAAGTGACATCATGATAAATGGAGAGAAAGAGAAGCTGTCAAAGACTTTCAATTTACTTAGATCCACAAACAATGTGCCTGGAAGTAGCAGGCATAATATATAAACCACATAATATATTGCACTGGGCAAATCTGCTGCAAAAGATTCCTTCAAAGCATTAAAAAGCAAAGGTGTCAATTTGTGGACTAAGGTGAACCTGACACAAATCATGGTATTCTCTATCAGTACATAAGCATGTGAAAGCTGCACAATGAATAAGGAAGACAAGAGGAAAAGTGATGCCTTTGAAGTATGGTGTTGGCAAAGAATATTGAATATGCCGTGGGCCGTCTTGGGTAATGGACTGCCAGGCGCTCCTTAAAAGCAAGGAGGCAAGATGCTGTCTCCTGTACCTTGGACATTTTATCAGTAGGGATCAAGTCTCGGAGAAGGTCATCATGCTTCAGGAAGCGGAGGGTCAGCATAAAGAAAGATGTCCCTCAAGAAGACAAAACAATGACAGCAGCCACGTGCTCAAACACAGCTATATCTCTGAGGAGGCCCAAGGGCTGGCCCGTGTTTCATTCTGTTGTCAAGGGGGTTTCTAGGAGCCTGGATCAAGTGGACTGTACCTAACAGCAGAAACCGAATATGGCAGGACTTAGCTGTTGTTTTCAATTATTTACTGAAGAAATATATCAAAATTCATAAAAAATCTATCCAACAAAGAACTCTAAAGTACTTTTTGTGTTTCAGGCCACGTTCTAGACACTGGGGAGAGCGATAACACTGACAACATTGCTGCTCTCACAGATTTGTTTGTTAGTGATGTGGATATTTCACAGAAACAACAACTAACATAACTAACTATCTCTCATCATGCCATGAAGGGAATTACAGAATGTATAAGTAAAGGGTGGGGCTAGTGAGAGGTATATATTGGGTTGGAAAGAAAGGCACAAGGATAAACCCAATTTGGGGTGGAAGGGGGGGCTCTACCACTGTGTAAATTATAGTACTGTGTCGAAAGAAGTACACTTGGAGGAGAAAACAAAAAACACCTTGAGAAAGATTAATTCTGAGAGGCGCACTGGAAATCCATATGGAGATGTCAAACACAGTTCAGTATATGAGTTCAGGGAAGAGGTTTGGGCGGAGAGAGAAACCGGGAAATCACCATGTGCTCTTGAAAAGCCGTAGGCCTTGTTGAGCTGACTTAGGGAAATAAGGATAGAGAAGAGGCCTGGGGGCTGAATCTCAAGCAATTCTCATTCAGAGGTCAGACGAGGGGACGAATCCAGTCATGGAACAGGCGGTGAGGCAGCAAGAACACAGAAAGAAAGAATACGGTGTTCTGGAAGACAAAGAGAGTGATTTCCTGGGTCCAAGGCCAATGAGGGGTCACATAAGGTGAACAAAGAGATCGAATCATCAGATCTGATAAGGTGAGTCACTCATGATCAAGACTTGAGTGGATTCCGAGCAAGGCACATTCTCTTTTTAATATATTTAAACCAGTGCGTTCTATGGTACGTGAATTATATGCCAATAAAACTTGAAAACACGGTGATGATTCTGATCGTTTTACCTGACCATCTAAACTCGTGTAGAAGCCGAGTTTTTCAGCACGTTGTTAAGGCAGTTGTTGCTGTAAAATTAGGTGCCTTGGCTGATACTCGGGTCGGATTCTACTCGAGTATATGCGGGATCTCTGTCAGATGAGAGCATTGGCTCCCAATCCCAGCTGCCCGGGTTTACCCCCAAGCTCCAACACTGATGAGATTTCTGACCTGGCTTACAGCAGGGACTTTATTATTTGGCAGTTCGTTATTCTTATCTATTCAATGAGCCTCTACTGTACATGTTTGTCATGACTGTATGGTTCATTTTAGTCCCTCTTTTCCCTTTTTTTTTTCATGGAATTATCTCAAGAGCATCAACTCTGTCGCACGGTGTGGGTTTTTGCCTGGTTGCAGGATGAATGCATAAGAGTCACGTCATGATGTTGCAGGTGTGAGGTGTCATCCAGCCGGTTACAACCCATCGCGACCGATGCGCCACAGAATGAAACACTGCCCAGTCCTGTGCCCGCCTCACCAGTGTCTTTACGTTCAAGCCCATTGTTGCAGCCATGGTGCCAGCAGATCATCTCCTTGACGTCCTTCCTCTTTGTCGCTGACCCTCCACTTTACCCATCATGATGTCCCTCCCCAGGGACTGGTGTCTCCTGACAACAGGTCCAAAGTCTGTCAGACGAAGTCTTGCCATCCTTGCCTCTAAAGAACACTCTTTCTCAACGCCTGTAAGTAAGGGCGACATAGCACATTTGTGAGAACCCAGAGGAGTACTTCGCATTAGGTTCTACCCCCAGACATCAGAAGGGATTTTGTATTTGTCACACCTATGAGGGAAGGGCAGCGAAGGGTTTCCGCAAGAGGGAAATATGATCAAGCTATCATTTTGAAAAGACCATTCTGGTTCCTACCTGAAGAACACATTGGAGAGAGTGCCGAGTGGAGGTCAGTAGATCAACACTAAGGTCCAGGAAAGGGCCATGTAGATTAGGTTTGGATGGCAGACGAGGAAAAAGAGTACAGGATCTGTTTAGAATACATGCATGCTAAAACTCAAGAAATCGCTGGCTGAGTCCATGTCTGGGTCCACGGAAAAGGAGGATTATTATGAATGACTATACGGTTTATGTTCTGTAAATATTTTGGCAGAAAAAAATACCACTTGCTGTCGGTGGGGAAGAATGCAAAGAAACCATTTTTGGGGAATGAAGCATTTAGTCCTTTCGGTCATATTGAGTCTGAGGTCATTGAGGAAAGAAGAGGAGAGGTCACGAAAGCACTTCAAATGTTTCCCAGATAAAGGACTCATAAGGAATCGCCTAAATAGGACCTTCATTTTCTCACTGCAGACAAATTGCCAAAATGCAACAGAGAACAAAACTCCTTTTTAAGAACAACATCATAGGTTCCACTGCTGCGAAACTTCATCCGTTACCCATGAAGACCTTGATTTATTCTCGGGGGGGAGTTTGTAAATGTAATAAGGGACGTTTTAGCTATTGGAGTCACGGAAACTCTTTTGCAACGTGTTCTTTAGGCTAATACTGTCTAAGAGAGAACCCAACTGGAACTGAACGAAATGTCAAGTCAAATATGTTACTAGGCACTTGTGTAATTTCAAAAGAAGACTCATATTTTTCTGCTACGCTTGTTTCGGAGCATGACCTATTCCTTTCATTGAAATCGTTCAAGGTTTATCAGATTAAAAAATATATATCAGGCTACTCGAGAGTTATGGAAGGCTGTTGTAACAGACAAGGCAGGGAAACAATTATCTGTAATAATGTTCAAAAGGACTCATGAAAGCTCAAGTAAGATGCACACAGCCTGATCTATGACCTGAGCATCTCAGATCCCACAAAAAGGATGTCGTAGTTATGGCTTTGTGTCAACTTATCTAAGCCAGGAATTCTGGTGGTTCGGCAGCTAAGCTCTAGTAATCCCCCATGATCAGATCTCTTCGAGGGTGTGGCCTACTTGGAATAGTAGATGCTGTGGGAAAGCTGGGCCTAGAGGCTGCGTCTGGCTTGTCTACATCTCAGTTTTTGCACTTGAGCCCACAGTCTGTCATCTTGTCTGCTGATCATCCCGTCTTACCCACTGACCGTGGATTCAAGCCTGACCTGCCAGGCTTGGATTCCATCATCTCTGCAGCCACAAGTCTGCTGTCTTTGTGTTGCCCTTGGGTTCATTAGTACCAGCAGCAACTCAAGGTAGAAGCCTCCTGCCTAACATCTGGCCCAGGGACTTGGAACTTGCCCAAGATTAGAACTTGTCTGCTTCTACAACTGTGAACCATTTTCTGGATATAAACCTAGTTTTCTCTTCTCTTCTCTCTCTCTCTCTCTCTCTCTCTCACACACACACACACACACACACACACACACACACACACTCCTATCTTTGTTTCTCTAGAGAATTGGCCTAAGACAAAGACCACAAATTCCTTGTCTGTGACAAATAAAAAGTACTTTTATAAAGACTTTTTTTTAGAAGGGGGTCCAAACACTTAAATATCAACAATATCAAAACTACTGCCATCAATATCATTGATTCTGACTCACCACTGCTCTGTTTGATGTTTAAGAGACTCTAAAATAGACAGCCTCATCTTTCTCCCATGGACTGACTGGTAGGTTTGAACAGCCGACCTTGAGGTTGGCAGCCTAGCACTTAGCCACAGAATCACCAGCACGCCTTAATAAGAACTGGGAACATCCAGGTCCTAATTCACTGGTAGCCTGGACAATCTCAGGATTTTCGAAGAAGTGTGCTAAATTTTTTTAAAGGAATGTCTGCATTGCATTTAATGGCCAATTAAGCTTAGTAACCAACCAGTTGCCATCTTGTTGATTTGGCTCATGACCGCGCTTCATAAAGATTCTGAGGGCTAAACTTCTAGAAGCAGATCATCAGGCCTCCCTTCTGAGGCTCCTCAGGGTAGACTCCACACACCAATATTTGGAGTAGCACTGGCACCAGGGAACCTTTTGCCCACCCGCCAAACTTTCTGAAGTCTTTGTGCGCCAAAGCGATGTTTTAGTCTCTCTGGCCACAAGGTGGCAAGCTTCGCCCAAGAATGCTGCCACCATTGCCAAGATTTAAAAAAATAAATAAATAAAATACAGCTCTTGGGAGAATAATTTGGGCTACAGCAAACTCACTGCCATTGAGCAGACTCTGATGCACAGTGATCCTACAGGCATGATAGAACGCCCCCTTGTGGCTTTCCGAGGTTGTACACCTTTACGGGAGCCCAAAGGCCTCATTGATGCTGCAGAGATGCCACTGGTGGGTTCATTTGGCTATGTTGGTGTTATCTGCCTAATGCACAACCCACTGCATCACAGCAGCCCCACTTGTGGAAACTTGTGCACGCTGCCTCTGGCTCCATCCCTTCTTTCAATTTTCTTCCCGAGAGAACGGAGGTTAAAAATAATGGTTATTAACAGCGGAGATGCGACTCGGACTCTGGTATCTCCATGCAGCACCTTTTCACACTAGGCTTTTGTTTTGTTTTAACTGTAACACTGTCACAGTAACTACTATCCGAAGCTATTCCAGCGGATCTAAAATAATGCTTAGGGTGGATCACAAAGGCCTTTCTAATTACTCTGCCCCCATCTTGTGTGGCAGTCAACTATTTCATGTGACACTATGTAAAGGAACTTGGAAACTCAAAAGATTTACTAGAATCCTTTCAGGAGGTGTAGCAAGTAGTCCCTTGCATTGGATTGAGATAGAGTCTACGGGAATCGTCCACAGAAAACATGCTAGTCAGAAAATACTCGGAATGGTCATTATTCAACTAATGGGAAAAATGAGAAGGCTGAAGTGGGTCTGTGATAAAAACCAAACAAACAAAAAGCCTAATAATTGAAAAAAACGGAACCAAGTCAGACCTCAAAGCCCTGGCTTTCACCACTTCAGTATCGGTTCGCATGTGTGAAGGCAGTCTTTGAATGCTAGCTATCAAATGTTTGGGTTTTGCTAAGTGAGGACCAGACTATCATTGGACAAGTTTCAGGAAACTGTGCCAAGAATCTGAAAAACAAAACAGGCTTTAATTATGTTTTGGATCCAAGCACACTATATGCCAATCATAAAAGTTATGTTTGGGGTGGAGACGGGGAACTATATAAAACTAAATGCCAAGTGCAACGAAGGGAGATGTTTCAGAAAATACTCTCCATATTTCCCATCCTAAAGTCAGTCCGCATCTGGCCGAGCCTTTCTCTTGGAAGCACTCCAGAGGGCAAGAGAACATCAGGTCCTTACTAGGATGTGCTGTGAGCTGGCGAAGGAGAGGGGGAGATCAGAGGAGAGTATGTGAGATTACGAATTCCCTCACAATCCTTCAACCATAAAATCCTCAGAGAAGACAGTCCAGACTTTTCAGCAGAGCAGAGAATGCACTGTCTGGGCTACTTCCTGCCCACCTTTCCACCATCATTTCCAGTCACAGCTCCACTCTGTCTGCAGTGGCCAAGGAGATCAAACGTGGCATCCAAAGTCCTTTCTAAACACCTTGCTTTCTTCCTTGGGGTACTCCCCAGCCCCACCTCTTTCTATCTCGGCTTCTCTACGCCAAGAACCACTCCGGTGTCTTCTCCGAGTCCCACTTCTACTTCTGTGCATGATTCTTTATTTGCACAGCTCTTGAAGAGCTAGCCACCTGGCAGGCAAGTCTCAGGCACATCTCTCCCTGGAGACTCTCTGGACAGCAGTTAAAGCACTTGGCTGCTATCTGAGACGTAAGCGGTTGGGATCCACCCAGAGCGGTGTCAGCAACGAGACCTGGGGATCTACTTGTGAAAGATCAGCCACTGAAAATCCTCCGGGGCACAATTCTACTGGGACACACAGGGCGGCATGGCAGCTGGTGGCGATCTCATTCTTCAGTCTGCTTGACCCCGGGGTAAGCAGGGGCTCTTTCTTTTCCGTTTCTGCATTTGCCTTGCTTGGCCTGGTGCCTGGCACTGGGTCATTTGAACCCATGGATGAAACCGTCGAAGTCTGCCATACATCCAGCTTGCTGGAATTTTCGAACAGGGGACATCGTAGAGATAAGCTAGGCTATCACAGGAAGCAATTCACTTAAGGAGATCCTTAGCTAAAAGGACAATTAGGCTGGAGAGCTTTGAACTAAAAGTGTAGGGTCAAAACATGCCCCCTTTCCACCCACCCCCAAACTCACTGACATCGAGTCCATGCCAACTCACAGAGATCCTATAAACTGTAGGGTAGGGGGAGAACTATTGGGATCACAGAAGCAAATGTTTCCCCAGTGTCAATGCTGCTAGGGGTAACGGTTGGGGAAGGGAGTGGAGAATGGGTGAGTTCTTTTCTTCCGTAACGTGGTTTTCTTCTATAATGACTCCTAGGGGAATGTGTCTTTTCTGAAGCAGCCTGATCGCAAACCAGTACTGTGGGGGTCACATAGTCTGTTGTCAATTTGAGAGGATTAAGACTGAAGGGGTGGAGTTTAGCCTGTCAATCAGATCAAAGCTTGATACCTCATTTGGAGGCGCAATCGAGATAAATAGCTCCCTGGAGGAGAGACACATGCTTACTCCCTGGGACACTCTCTACTGACAAGACTCATGGGGCTATGCTGATGGCAAAGAGAGCCCTGGACCTGGAGGAGCCACGTGGAGACCCACGCCAGTGCTGAGGTACTTCCACTGTCACTGAATCCACAAGACTTTCTACCCACTGGCCTGTGACCTTTCTGCATTCTGCATCATTGCATATGTTGCAGGAGTCTGAAGAGGACTTTATAGATTAATATCAGACACATATGGGCTAATAACAGACTTATGAACTTGATCTGGACTGGGTTGGGATGTTTTCTCAATATTCAATTGATCTTGTATATAAAGCTCTTTCTTGTACACATGAGTCTCCCTGGATGTGTTTCTCTAGTCCACCCACACTAACACAAGTACATTCAATTCTCTCCACTCTCTAACCCTTTGTACTAATATTGGCATTGGAGTTTTCAGCTTCCTTTGTCTCTTGGGAGAAAGCACAGAAACAAAAGAGGTCCAGTTGTCCAGGAGTGGCAGTGGGAAGCCACAACACACCTGTATCACTGTATCTTCTCCTCTATCCCCCACTGGTTCCTCATTCCTTCTCAGCATCAATACAGAAATGCCCGTGGCTCAGGCAGACACTGAGTTCACCATGTCAGATATGCAAGTACTAACATACCAACCAATCTTTTCTTTGCCCCTGGTTTGGTGCACGTTACCCCGGCTGGCACCTGTAAGGAGACTGGGTAATGTTATGGCACAATCTGGGTCCAAGTCCAAGTGAGGCTGCAGCCAAACTGCAGTTGTCATGCCAGAAGTCCCCGATGGAGAAAGCTCTGACCAGTGTCCCTCATGCTAGCTGAGTCAGTATCAGCAAGGCCATCCAAGGACTGAAGCAGGGCTACACCAGCCCGGCCACCAGCTCCCCTAGCAGACAACTTGTTGGCTATGTGACAGGCAGAGAGTAGTGCAGCCCCAATGTAAGTAGACATCCAATCTGCACCATTTGGTTCTATGTCCTTCCTGCATTCTATATTCTTGTGTTAAGAAACAGTGTTAGTCTGGGTAGACGAGAGTAACAAATCCATAGACACTCATATGTCCATAAGAAAGAGCTTTGTATTCAAGAGCAGTTGAATATTAAGAAAATATACCAGCCCAGCCCAGATCAAATCCATAAGTCCGATATTAGCCCACATAGATGCCCTATACCGATCTATAAAGTCTTCTTCAGACTCACATAACGCAAACAATGACGCAGAATGCAGGGTGATCGCAGGCCAGTGGGTGGGAAGTCTTGTGGATCCAGTGGTGTGGTAAGCATCTCAGTGCTGGCCGGGGTCTCCATGTGGCTTTTCTGGCTCCATCAGCCTCTCTCCATGTGTCTTCTCCACAGGGATGTCTCACAGGGAGTTAGCAGAGAGAGTGAGTGTCTCCAGTCTCCAAGGAAAGAAGTTCCCAGGATCCTCAGGAGAAGACCACACTCTCACAGAGGCCTCATTGGCTATATCCGGTGTGACAGGCTAGACTGGACCCCTACACTCTTAATCCTCAAATTGACAACAGATTATGTAACGACCACAGATAATAATGAGAAAATGGTGACCCACACAGCTCCAATTGGTGTAAAACACATCAGAGGACAGGACCTCGGCCATTCCCCTGACCATCTTGGGGCAAGTTGTCAGAGCATGGGACTCTCCTAGGTAAAGTGTCCCAGCCATGAATCTGTATCCGAGGCCAGGACTGAGCCTCGCAGCCTCACATCTTTGGTGTATCTTGGTGTCAGGAGACAGGAATCACTGTTCTCTCTACTGAAAAGCCATTTTCTTCTCTTAGCAACGTTTTAAGTTCAGAGGAGGACTATATTGGAGATCCGTGGGATTTCAGAAATCATGTGGCATCATGGTTTGATGGGTTGGACTGTTAACTGCAAGGTCAGCTGTTCAAATCCACCAATTGTTCATCAGGAGAAACATGAGGCTTTCTACTCCAATTACAAGTCAGAGTCTCAGAAACCCACAGGGGCAGTTCTGTCCTGTCTTGTCCTATGGGGTTAATATGAATCAAAATAAATTCACTATCACAGAGTTTGGGAGTTGGAGGCTGGTCCATGGTACATAACCACAGCGACCCCCACAAAGGCAGGTCTTCCTAAGCATAATCACCCACAGGACACTCATTGGCCTCGTCTACTGCACCATTTGTACCAAAATCAAAGTTAATACTGAAACACAATTTCCGATAAGATTTGTTGTGCCATAGGTGCCTAGTGTTTGGATGGATACGTTCTTGTGCGAGGGATTTTACTTCATACTGTTTTGTGCTCATGTGGCATAAAGTAGTACTTCTTCTCTACAGAGTGCAAGCACAAAACGTACCTGCTGATCAGGCACTTAGCATACGGACTAACAGTTAACGCCAGGTGCAATCGAGACCACTCAACACATGATGACCTGTGTGTCAGAGTAGATGTGTGCTCTGTACAGTCCTCAGTGGCTGATCTGTTGGAAGTAGATGCACGAGGAGGTCAGTTTTGAGTGATACTCAGTTAATATGGCCCTTCTAGTCATAATTCCTCATGTGACATACACGGGGTCCCCCCCCCCAACACCCGGGATCTCCTCCCCGCCGCAAATTGTACTTGGTGAAGTGGAACTTTCCTAGAGAGCATTTTTCCTGCTAGGCGAGCATCTAGCAGCTCGCTCTGAGTTAGTGCACCCAGTGGTCTCGCCTGGTAAGATTCTCTCTGGACACAGTAAATTTTTTTCATAAAAGTAGTTTCACTCTCCCTAATAAAATGTAAAAAAAGAAAAGATGAGAAAAAAATGATTAGGGCAAAGACTGTACAGATGTGCTTTGTACAATTGATGTATGTATATGTATGAACTGTGATAGGAATTGTATGAGCCCCAATAAATTGTTAAAATAAAAAAAAAATTTTTTTAAGTAGTTTCACTCAAACCTTGTTTGTGTGTATTTGTGTGTGTGTGTGTGTGTGTGTGTGTGTGTGATGGCTGATTTAAGAGAACAGCGTCCGTCTGGGCAATTTTGTTTCCCGCTCCGGAAAACTGCTGCAGAAACTGCTGTGATGATGAACACAGCTCACAAGGATGGCGTTATGGGGAAAACTCAAATGTATGAGTGGCTTTCTCATTTCAAAAAAGGATAAATGCCGACTGATGATAAATCTTGTTCAGGACTTCTGTCAACTTCCCGAATGGATGAAATGTTGACTTAGGGTACATTTTGGAGTTCGTCCCACCACGTCAGGCTGTTAATCAAGCTTTCTATTTAGAGGTTCTGAAAAGATTGTGTAACAGTGTGCTACAAAAAAGGCCTGATTTGTGGCAGATGGGGGACTGGTTTTGCCACCATGACAATGCACCTGCTCATGCGGCCATCTCAGTGCTCCAGTTTTTGACCAAAAACAGCATGCCTATCTTGCCCCATGCACCTGACTCACCTGACCTCCTTCTGTGCAGTATCTTTTTGTTTCTGCAAATTCAGAGCGTCATGGAAGGGCAGCAATTTCACCATTTTCTTCACCAGATGAGGTGAAGATAAAAAGCAAGGGAGGTGCTAGCAGCCATCCAAAGAGATGAGTTTGGAAAATGTTTCCAATAATGGAATTGCAGATTTGACAAGTGTATTAAGTATAATGGAGAATACTTTGAAGGTGATAAGGTTGTTAAGATTGTTTTGTTAAAAAAAATTAAGTATATAGCTTTGGGAAAAAAAATCTGTTTTTGGGGGGTTGTACCCCTCTCATTATAATTTTGGACCCTATGCCCCTGTGGCTATAGTCCTGTTTTGGGGGACATTCTCTGCTACACTAATGGACAGGCTTAGAGTAGGATTAAGACACAAACTTAGTAGACAGTGTGAACCAAGTCACATCCTTCATTTCCTTTGAAAAATCTTTGTTCTGAGACTTGGCCTTTTTCAAAGTCAGCCACACCCCTTGCTTCCTTGTGGGGGATCTTTTCCTCTTCCTTAGTAGAGGCTGTGACTTAAGACAGCATCTTCCATTTTCCTTGCATGGAGTATTTATAAGCGGGCACTGCCAGACCGTGCTAACGCCCATCACCTCACCTGGGAATCTAGGCTTCTCTTTCCCGACTGAGCATTGGTAGAAACAAGAAGACCTGCTAGGACGTTTGGACACTTTAGGCTTCTGGCTCCGGACCCTGCATTTGGCTCATCGCTGCCTGACCTGAGGATTTAGGATTTGTGCAGTAGTCTCTCAAAGTGTCGTGAGTGTAAGCGGGATGTTGCAGCGAGTCGCAGAATTCAGGAACACGAGGGAATATACACAAGGGAGGGGCATGGGATGGAGCAGAATCGCATCCTGAAATTGGGAGATGTTTTATCTGCAACCCCTTGGGACTGGTCTGGATTGCCACATATTTCTTTTGAGATGCCCCTTGGTGGATTCAAACCTCCAACCTTTCTATTCCCATCACCCAGGTGCTCTATCAGTCTGTGCTCAATCAATAGGTTGGCAATTACATGGGGTGGCCATGACTTGCAATCACCTTATGAGCTCCAGGGCTTGGGCATTTTAACAACGACGCCCTCAAGTTGACATGACTTGCCCAGAGTCACAGCTTTTGCAGAGCGTGGGTTCAAAGCCCTCCTTGAGCTTTCAGCGAAGCACTTCTGTACGTTGTTTTATGCTTTTGTTTTGTTTTTTTAAGGTCACCATGGTAGTGATCTTTATCTTTTCTTTTAAGCTATTCGAAAGGAACCTCGCGAGTCACAGTAAGAGACTAAAACAGATGTTTCTGCTCACAGGAGCTTCCAAATCTCAAGTGCTTACAAGTTCTAAAAGAGCTATACAAAAAAATTACAAGTTAAGTCACTAGACTCATAAAAGTGGCAACAATGCTAATGAATTGCGAGAGCAAACTCAAGTGCGCCCTCCGTCAGCATCCGCCTACGCTTCACGCAAGGAAGCTGCCTGGCAAGAGGCTTCAGTGCTGTCTGGGAGGCCGGGCAGCTCTCAGATTTTGAGAGCCAATGTGCATCCACCGCCCACGCGTTGCTGCTTTCCCGGACCACCACAGATTCCATGTCAACACATGTGTGGCGTTGGATCGGCAAGTGCTGTGTCACACACAGTTTTACAATAATAATAAAAAGCACGTGCGAAGACAAGTTCTACAGGCCTTTCCAAGCACTCAAAGTTTTTCAAAAGGTCTTAGGAGCCCTGGTGGTAGTGTGGGTTAGGCACTGGACTGCGAACCACAAGGTCATGGGTTCAACCCCATCAGCCACTCTTAAGGAGACAAACGAAGGTGGATACTCCTCAAAAGATTCACGGTCTTTGAAATCTTTTATAGGATCATGATGGCTCCGAATTTATCCAGTGCCAGTGGCTGAGGGGAAACCTTAGGCTCACTGCTTTTAATGAACACACAAATAGCTAAAAACACTTACAGCAGGGCCTTTGCTAACGAAGGCAGCAGCTAGAGGAAGAACAATCTGATTTTCTCTGATAGCAAATTTTAGGCAAAGCTGACGTGATAGCCCCACTCTCACAAGCTGATAGATAACTCACTTTCATTGGGGGTTCAACAGTTATAGGAAGATTAAAAATCATCCTGATTTAAGAAAAACACATTCTTACTGACTCATGTACATCTACTTCCCTCCCCCTCAGCCTACCCCCCGAGTCAACAAGGTAAATCAGAAATGTCAGCAGATTTAAAATGGCTCTTTTCCTAGACTTTTCGTGAGGAGCTCTGGTGGCTGAATGGTTTAGTATGTCACTCCCTGAAACGTTGGGGATTTGAGTCCAGACAGCAGGTCCAAGGGTGAAAGAGCTGGTGATCTCTCACAAAGACTGCAGAGGGCTTAGCAACGTGGTCCCATGGGGCAGCCTGGGTCTGTCACCTGGGGGCAGTGACAAGATGGAGTTGGAACTGATAATGGCCATACCTTTCATTGATTTCCAGAGGGGCACAGTGGCCAAGCCCTGGGCCTCAGATCTTGCCTGAGAAGCCTTGGATAAGTGACTGGATCTTTGCCCTTCGAATTAAATGTGGGATTGCATAGTAAGCGCTGTGGACAGTGTCATGTATCACCAACTCGTATTCCCTGTAGGCTTATTCTTGGTAGGCCTTTAAATTCTCCTTATCAACCCCCCCCCACCAAAATCATTAAGTACGCATCATCCTTATCTTCAAACAAATGTTCAAAAATGTTTTGTATAAATACCTTTGTGGTCATTTTTATGTGTTTGGGCAAGGGAAGTTAAATAAAACCACTTGAGGACAACTTCCAAAATAAGGCATTCAGATGTTTTAGATGGAGGTTTTGGCCCATTCCAAATGTGTTTTTCTACAGATATTATCAGTGTTACTGATAAGAGTTTTTTTTTAATTTTAACAATTTATTGGGGCTCATACAATTCTTTTCACAGTTCATGCATATACATACATCAATTGTATAAAGCACATCTGTACAGTCTTTGCCCTAATCATTTTTTTCTCTTTTCTTCTTTTACATTTTATTAGGGACTCATACAACTCTTACCACAATCCATACATGTACATACAACTGATAAGAGTTTTACCAAAGACAAGCACTATCACTTGTTGCTTACAAAGAAGCTAAGGCTGGGGAAACAATGCTGACACTGAGACACAATCTCTGCCTGTAGACCCTGCATCTTGGAAAAGGGAGACAGGAGGCAAGCAGAACCTTCCAGGACAGCTGGAGAAGAAAGCAAGAAACAGTGCGACTTAGAACAATGTGTCTCGTTATCATTCGCCACCTCTGCATCACCCAGAGGAAGACGCCCGACCTTCTACAGTACAGGGACAGGGTCAACCAGCCACAAACCGTTAAGTTTAGGAAGGACCACTTGCCAGGCCTCCTCCAGTGTACTGCACAAGGGACCAACTAAAATATACCATATATACTCGACTATAAGCTGAGGCACCGAATCTTAAAATCAGACAGTTACCGTCTAGCTTTTAACTAATTTTAAAATTAGGTGCCTCAGCTTATACTCGAGTATATACGGTATTACATCAAATGTGCCCAGAAAGAGGTCCCACTCTAGTTGGAGAGAAGATTCAAATACATGGGAAACATACCGTATATACTCGTGTATAAGCCGAGTTTTTCAAATGCCGTTTTTGTGGTAAAATAAGGTGCCTCGGCTGACATTCGGGTTGGCTTATACTCGAGTATATACGGTAAATGGTACAAACAACACCATATGCCATGCTTGACAACAACCAACTGCCTAGGGTTTGGGGCAGACGTTTTTAGTTGGCATTTAGATAATTCCTAGCGAGTACTATTTCCATACGGGCCATTTAAAAACATAAAAACCGAGTTTCAGAGAAGTAGTTTTTCCCTGCAGCTTACTATCCTTTCCTTGTGTTCCTTCCCACCTACCCAGGATGCACGTGACTATTGGGCAATTTTTTGGTCTTCGGTCTTGAAAGACATTAGGATTCACTTCAATCCTTTCCAGAATCTCACTGTGAACTAGAAGACCTGAAAGTGCCACATGGCCCGGTCCAGCCGCGGACCTCCTTCCTTCTTGCAGTTCAGTTTCACATCACATGGGACTTGAAATTATTTTTTCCCTCAATGAAAGAAATAAAAGGATGATAGAACTGGAATAAGTGATCTTTAAGATTCCCTCTAGAGCAAATGGCCAATGACCCCTTTAAAAGAATAATTTTATTAGCTTTTGTTTTCTTTCCCCAAGGAGAAAACTAGTTTCATTTCCTTTTCAGAAGCTTAGCCAGAAAGTAGCATGAGTCAGAGCTGAGTGGACAATAACTGGTTCCTGATTATCAAGACCAAGGTGGTTTTGGTTTTGGTGTTGTTTTTGGTTTTGTATTATGTGGCTTAAAACCATACAAGTGTATCATCTTATAGTTCTCCAGCCCAGAAATCCAACGAGAATCAAACCAGTGTCTTCAGGGCTACAATCCTTCTGGGGGCTCTAAGAGTGTGTTAGTCTAGATACTTTTAGAGAAACAAATCCACAGAAACTCCTGTGTAAGAGAGCGTTTTATATAAAAGGTAAGTGCACATCAAGAAAACATCCCAACCCAATGCTGTCCAAGCCCACAAGCCCAACATTAACCCATATGTCCGACACCAATCCACAAAGTCCTCCTCCATCTCACAAAACAGACCGCAGGAGGAAAGCCAAATCAGTGAGCGTGTAAGCATCTCAGTGCTGGCAGGGCTCTCCACACAGCTGCTCCAGCACCTAGGACTGCAATGGGGTAGGTTCATGTGGCTTCTCCTCGGGTATGTCTTGCAGGAAATGAGCCTTGCCAGCTGAAGCAGGGAACTGGCTAAGGCAGCTGCACCCTGGTCCAACCATCAGAAAGCAAGAGACCAGAGAACTAGAAAGGTGAGGCTCACTGATCCATTTATCCCTCCGCCCTTCAATTATCCCCCCATGTGTCTATCTATTGGCCAGGTTGGCACAATAAACTACCTCAAATGGAGAATGTTTCCTCTCTTCTTCCAGCTGCTGGAGCCTGCGTACACTTCTTGGCTGGTGGCCCCTCACTCCACTTTCAAAGTCATCAGTGGCCCAGTTGAGTCTTTCTCACGATGCACCACGCTGACTCTCATTCCGCCCTCTTCCGCATACTTATTTTGAACTTTTTATTGGGAAGGTGGTGACCGCTTCCGGAACGGATCACCAGTGTAAGCTCCACAATTCATAGACCTTTTGTTTCAATGCATGGGTTGCAATCCCTTCTATGCACCATCGCTGATCCCACGTTCTTCTCCTGTGTCCTGTTTCCATTCCTACTTTTCCTGAGACTTCTGAACTTTGTCCTTAGGAAAAAGCTATCCATTTGACCTTAGGAGTTGGAATATTCTAACATGGGGTGAGTTCGGTTTCAGATCTGAATGGTGAGTAAGGGGCATAGTCTTGGGGCTCCCACGAGTCTTTATCTGACCAGTAAGCCTAATCTCTTTTGTGATTCTGACTTCAATTCCACGTATTTCTCCAACTTGATCTAGGATTTCCTTGTGTGATCCTTTGCAGAGCATGTGGCAATAATAGTCAAGCACTTGTAGTTGTAGTCTCGAGGTTGGGGGTGGGGGGGATTGATATTTCCATGGTCCATTAGTCCACTGGGCTAATTGTTATTATCCACCATCTTTCAATTTTCACCATTCTTTCCTCTGGGCAAGGAGAGATCAATGGTTGCACCTTAGATAAGTACTCACAAGCTCTTAAGACCCCAGTTGATACTGACTGTGTTAGGCTGTGTTCTCTACAGAAGTAAAACCAGTGGTGTTTATATGCATATGCATGCAGAAATAGACTTATGTCAAGAGATAATTTACATGGTTATAGAAGTAGGCAAGCACAGTCTGGTTCAAGTCAGGCTTCTCCTGATTCATGGAGCTGTGGAAGTTGATAACCAGAGAGCAAGATGATGAAGCAGGAGGGCCACCGGCTGGTGGATGCAGAGGGAAATGAATTTAAGGTCAGTCTAGTGAATCCAAAGTCAGCAATCTGCTGACAGTTCCTGGAGACACCAGGGAGCTGAGTGAACCACATAAAGGATCCGGCTCCAGCAGGTGAAGGGAAACAATGAGCTCAGCCCTGCTCCAGATGTCCCTCTTATACAAAAGACCACCCCCCTCAAGGAGGTGTCAGCAGGCTGTGACCTGATAAACAGGTTAGGGTCCATCCTTTCCTTCACCCAGGAGTGTCTAGTTGCCCTAACCTCTCTCCATCACAGTCACCAAACAAGGTTGTAGAACAATGTTCTTTGAACTATATGATACCTACTGACCTTGGTGCCTCTGAATCTATGGTCTTGATGTCTCCGGCCATCTTCTTCCCTTCAGATGTCCTGTGGTGTCTATGATGTTTCATCACTTTGCTCCAACACATTCATGAACATAACTTGCAGCGATGGTAAATACAAATACATACACAGCCTCTGCAAATTCTACGGATATTCTTGGGGACACTCTCACTAAGCCTCCCGAACCTCTCCCCACTGTGTATCTTTCCAAGTGTCTACTCAAGAGATTTCCACTGTTGCAGGATTGTGTGTGTAATAGTCTGTGCCCTTGTGGTCTTGGCGCTGGTAAGCCTCCCACTGTCTTCCCTTGCCTCTGTCATTCTGGACCAGGTTTGAGTGTGCAGGCACTATCACAGAAAGTCACCTACTATGCACTAGTGCCCCGAGATGCTTTCCTTTTCTGGGGATAGATCTCATCCTTGTGGATGAAATAATAACATTATTGCAGCATGATCTGTAAACTGAGATTGGCCATTAAATGACTCAGGTTAAAAGAAGTTCTGGATTCCACAGATTGTTGGTCCTCCAAATTTTCAATTCTGGTTCAACCAAGCAAGCATCAAAAATCTTCCAGGAGCAATTCAGTGATCACAGAGCTTCCCTAAAAGGCCAAGAGGGAGTTCAAAGGGCTGTTTACATAGCATTTCCATGGTATTAGTTGCAATGAGTAAACAAGGGATAGTTTAAAGCAGTGGTTCTCAAATTTCCTAATGCCTCGACCCTTTACAGTTCCTCATATTGTGGTGACCCCTCCAACCATTATTATTAATCATTGCATCATATGAAGGAACTTTAAAATTATTTCGTTGCTACTTCATAACTGTAATTTTGCTATTATGAATTGGGCAACCCCTGCGAAAGGGTCATGGACCCCGACCCACAGGTTGAGAGCCGCTGTGTTAAGTATGAGGGTGGATGCTCTGGGTTGGTGATATGCACATAACTCTACACCATTCTAAATAGGGGATTTGAGCATCTACAGAGTATGGCTTATGGAGTCCCTGGTGGTGGGATATCCTGGAACCAGTCCTCTGTGGATACTTAAGGAAAGGTGTATTCCAGGAGGATTTAAAACTGACTGTAGAAGGAAAAGAGAACAGGTTCTTCTTTGACCTTGCTTTGGAAATAGGGACCTCATTTTAATATCGGAGGGTTTAAACGCCATAGGTAAGAAACTACACGATAATCTAATTTTCTTATAGTAAACCCTAGTTGAAATCCACTCAACTGCATAAAAAAGAAGAAATAACCCAACCATCAATATTTCCCAAAGTAGTCAACAACATACCTTTAATAGCAGTTATCCTCACCCAAGAATGCCTGGGCTGGGCTAGCAGATACCACTCTTGTTGCTAACTGAAAGGCTGAAGTCCACCCAGTGGTAGCTTAGAAGAAAGCCCTAGTCATTGAATTCCAAGTAATCAGCCAAAGAAATCCCGAGGGAGCACCGCCCTACTCTGGCAAGCACAGGGCCTCCACGACTCAGAACTGGCTTATTTGTTTGTTTGTTTTTTAATTGCACACGTAACTATAGAGTGATCCAGAAATGTCTAGATTAAATGTATTGTTAAGAGTACAGAAATTGTACCACCAACAGAAATAAAGCAACTCCAATATTCACTAAAAAAAAAAAACCTCTTTGTTGAAAACCCTCACTGTGTTAGTATTTTAATACTTGATTCATTTCTCATGCCAGTCCCTTATCATTTATCATGAAAATATAAATGCATTCCTTAAATGATTTGATAGCTTACCAAGTAAAACCAGAAGAAAATAAGAGTTGGGAAGTGCATTTTCTCTTTGTTTTGTACAGTGCTGCTTTGCACGGTTTGACCTCATGAACTTTAAACCCTCACATTGACTTTGGCTGGGTACATGTCTGTGGTCTTAGGAGACTAATTTTAGATTGCCGCTATTTTCCCAAGCAGAAATACAACAGCTAAAATTCTGAATTTCTGTCTCAACCCCTGGATAGGGGAATAATGATTCTTGCTTATCGCAAAACAATTAAAATCAAGTCACTAAAATAATAGATTTAGTTTTTGGACTGATGAAATGTGAGCCTTTCTTCATTAGCATCACAACTGCCTGAATTAATGAATAATACTAATTTATCATGCTAATTCATCACATTAACATTACTCGTATGACTACATTCAGATATTTTACTTTACATAGTCACTGAAATATATAGTTTTGAAAACGGCAAAATATGCACACATACATACTCCATTATGCCAAAAGAGGAAAGGATGAGAGAATGAAGAGTATGTATTTGCTTCATTTAAAGCAAAATTAGCAGGTCTGTAACTACCAGCAACGAATAATGCTTGTGCTGTGTGCTGCTGTTGTGTTTTACCCAAAGTATGCAGCCGGTCAAGGTTACAGGTCCTAGGATGCAGCAAAGCCAGGATCCTGCTACTTAAGGGTTCCTACTGCTTACCATTGTCCCATGTTGTCTTATAAAATGAATGGGATATTTCTCATCTTTGCTTAAGAATATTACTTCTGAATGAAATAATCAAACATTTTGTCTTTTCATTTGCATATGTAAAAAATACTCAGTGGAAAAGGTATTCTTTCTACTCACCTTCCCCACCTCCTACCCACCTTCACCCCCCTCCATCTAGAGGACAGGTGAGAGGTAGGACTTGGCTGTCTCTTGGCGATTGATAAACGAGTTCAACATAAGCACACACTTGAAGGGACATGCATGGGGAGAGCTCTTTCTCTGGCCTTCCTCCCACAGTGAGTCCACGCCCATACTGGGACCCCAGGTCCACACAGGTCTTTGATCTTTTCACTTGGGGCTCTGAAGATTCCTGTGTTTCAACCATTCCTCAAAAAGTGGGTCACCCCAGATGATGTACACTGGTGCAGATAGGAACTGGAAACACAGGGAATTCAGGGTGGATGATCCCTTCAGGACCAGTGGTGTGAGCGGTGATAATGGGAGGGAGGAGGGAGGGTGGGCTGGAAAGGGGGAACCAATTACAAGGATCTACATGTGACCTCCTCCCTGGGGAACAGACCAAAGAAAAGTGGGTGAAGGAAGACTTTGGACAGGTCGAGATATTACAAAAATAATAATTTATAAATTATCAAGGGTTCATGAGGGAGAGGGGAGCCGGGAGGGAGGGAAAAACATGAGGAGCTGATGCCAGGGGCTTCAGTGGAGAGCAAATGCTTTGAGAATGACGAGGTCAATGAATGTACAAATATGCTTTACACAATTGATTTATGAGTAGATTGTGATAAGAGTTGTATGAGCCCCTAATAAAACGATGGAAAAAAGGATATGACAAAAGAAAAAAAAAGAGTTTCACCTCTATTTCACTGACCCACAACTGGACCCAACACCATGTTCTGCTCTGGCTTCCTCTCCCTCTCTGCCCATCACATCCCTTGCCATTTGACCAGAGAAGCAAAGCAGTCATCCATCTTAAAGAGCTTCCTAGAGTCTGGATTATTCAACTCTGTATTATCACTTAGCATGTCCCACAGGACTGCTGTTTAGACACAGCAGTTTGACCTGGTTTGAATTTGAATTTGGCAAAATAGGGGAAATGCCCAACGTTGGATATCTTCTTTGGTTCTGATCTGAGTGATTTCAGCAACTGTTGACGTCCCACTGCCTTGAGTCAGGAAACCACCGCAACAGCAGAAAGATGACATCCGAATTCCCAGATCAGTTAAAACACATCCATCCAGAGAAGTTCTACCTCAACAAGAATTCGATTAATGCTAGTAGTGTTTTTAAAAAGTAAATATGAAAAGAAAAATGAAGAGTTGATTCCAAGAGCCCAAGCGGAAAGCAAATGTTTTGAGAATGATGACTGCAACAAAGGTACAAGTGTGTTTGACACAATTGACATATGTATGGACTGTGATAAGAGTTGTATCAGCCCCCAATAAAATGATTTAAAAATATATGAATGGACTGTGATAAGAGTTGTATCAACCCCCAATAAAATGATTTAAAAATATATATAAAAAGTAAATATAACAAGTTTGAGATCAAGACAGTACAGCATGAAGACCAAAATTCTGGACTACTTTCATGGGATAAAAGTAAAATTGTATTAGGGGAGAAAGAGATGTAATTTTCAAACATCTCACTTCTTCTTTAATGGATTTGAAAAGGTCTTTTACAATGCTTTTAAGTGCTCATAAGGGGGGGGGGCGGTTAATTGAACTTTGAGAAATAGCTAATGAATTCTGAAAAGAAAAACAACGGTTCTAGGAATTAGCAGATGTGGTGCCAGCATGGATAAAGGGAAGCCCTTAAGCTCCATATTCCTCCAGGGCACAGAGGCTCTTACTCTGCGTGGCCTTGGGTTCCTGCTCTGCTCTAGTGCAAGCATGCTGCTCTGTACAAGGATCACGAACATCATGGGACGTGCCTACCCTCCTCTCCCCTCTCTTCATGGGAGTCCCTCCCCACCCCAAAGCCAAAGAGCCATCCAGCAGATCGTGATGACCTTGGAAAAGGTACTTGACCTCTTCCTTTTCCCTACTTCTTGTCTCTGTAAAATGACCTCCACTCAGAGAAAGGGACAAACTAAACATCTCTCTCTAGAAGGTGGACCCACAGGGACTTGGGGGTTCCGTCCACCGACCTTGCAGTGAGCAGCCAAGCATTTGGTCAGGGTGCCCTTGGGGCTCCTTGACTGAAATGATAGGGGGGAGACGTGGAACCTTCTGTGCCCACCCCTCAAACGAATGCAATGAGTGTAGAGAAGACAGGGCGTGAAATTTCACAACAGGGGAGCAGGCACAGGTGAGTACGTTTCTGAAGTGTGCCTCAGGGAACCTAAATGAACAGGAAAAATGAGAAGATAACACTTGAATTTCCCCCCATGTTTATATTTCAGATGATGCCCCCACTGGCTATTTACTACTTATCTATATTAGAATCTGACCCTGGACTTAGTTCCCGCTCCTGGGGATCCCGCGTGTGAGCTGGGCTTCACAGGGTGAGAAAGTGGGCGGCTTAGACAGACTTTCTGACCGGACTTCCAGGTGAGCCCGTCCATGTCTGCGCCCATCCAGCTCATGGACGCAAGCTCTGCACATTAAGAGGAACTGCATTCTGGCAAAATACCTAGAAGAAGCATTATTTAATATGAGCTATTTTGAATCCCCACTACACTATCTTTAAAAGTTGAGAATGCCATTTCATGTGGCAATGTGCTATTAGGGAGAAATTACCAGTCATCACAGCTGATGACACATTATCTAAGGAGCACTGGTGGATAAGTATTACACCATTAATTATACTGTTGGCAGCAATGCCAGTGGTTCAAAGCGACCAACCTCTTTGGGGGTGCGGGGAAATGAAGCTATTGCCTTCTGTACAGATGTATCGCCTTGGAAACTCTACAGGTTGTTATAAGTCAGCATCAACTCAGCAGTGGTGGGTTTATTTATTTATTTTTTGGTGTTGACAGTACACATCTCATGACTATATCTACTTTATTGTCTAAAACTAACATTTCAGACAGTATACACATGGTAAAATTAATTAGTAGTGCCCTTTAAACTTTAATTTTTAACTTAAATACTTCTATTGTAGAAATCAATCACTAAAAACACTCCTGTCATATTCATAGTGAAATTCCCTGTAGTTAAAAACAATAATAAAACCAGAAAAAGCTACTCAATTATAAATGCTTTGTAAATTATTATTAAATACATGCTAATATATTTAATAAAAATACCTATAAATCAAATGTGGTGAAGAAAGCTGATGGTGCTCGGCTATAAAAAGATACAGCATCTTGGATCTTAAAGGCTTGAAGATAAACAAGTGGCCATCTAACTCAGAAGCAATAAAGCCCACAGAGAAGAAGCACACCAACCTGTGTGACCATGAGCTGTCCAAGGGATCAGGCATCAAGCATCAAAGAACAATAAAATCATATTGTAAATGTGGGTGAGTGGAGACTCAAAGCTCATCGGTAGGCAACTGAACACCCCCTTACTGAAGGGTTGTGGGGAGGTGATGAGCCAGTAAGGATGCAGGGTAGCAATGATGAAACATATAACTTTCCTCTAGTTCATGAATGCTTCCTCTCCCTCATTATCATTATCCCAATTCTACCTTGCAAATCTGGCTGGACCACAGGATGACATAGGTACAGATAGCAGCTGGAAACACAGGGAATCCAGGACAGATGACTCCTTCAGGACCAGTGGTGAGAGTGGCGATGCCTGGAGGGTGGAAGGAAGGTGGAATAGAAAGGAGGAACCGACTGTGAGAATCTATGTATAGCCTCCTCCCTGGGGGATGGACAGCAGAGAAGAGGGTGGAGGGAGACGTCAGAGAGTGTGACATATGACAAAATAATAGTAATTTATGAATTATGAAGGGCTCATGAGGTAGGGGGAGTGGGGGGAGGGAGAAAATGAGCAGCTGATATTAAGGGTCAAGTAGAAGGCAAATGTTTTGAGAGGGGGGAGCGGGGAGGGAGGGGAAAAAAAAGAGGACCTGATGCGGAGGGCTTAAGTGGAGAGCAAATGCTTTGAGAGTGATCAGGGCAAAGAATGTGCGGATGTGCTTTATACAATTGATGTATGTTTATGTGTGGATTGTGATAAGAGTTGTATGAGCCCCTAATAAAATGTAAAAAAAAGAAAAGAAAGTGATTAGGGCAAAGAAGGTACAGATGTGCTTTATACAATTGATGTATGTATATGTATGGATTGTGTTAGGAATGGTATGAGCCCCCAATAAAATGATTTTTTTTTAAACCTAAAAAGAAAAACCAAGTTTAGACTATCTAGTCTTTCAGAGATTCCTTCCGAGAGGGCCGCATGTCTCTGGTCACCGCACATAGAAACGGAATTGTGATCAGGCCATCTTACTTTCTCCTGTCTGTCGACACAGCTCAAATCCTGTTTCTCTTCCTCTCCTCAGGGCGCATGGACTGCACTGCGGCGCCCTTCTGGGTTAAAGACGGGGGTGGGGACACGTGACTCAGAGTAAAATTCTGCCGTTTACTTCTCTTCTTGTAAGACTAGAAATAGAAAGCGATGAGCCTGGATTTTCAACAGGGCAAAACTGCAGTTGGTTGAGTGGTCATGCTACAGAAGCGAACACAGACAGACAAAAGGAACGCATCTTGATCGGTCTCCGTTTCCTCATCTGTTAATTAAAAAACTACAACAGAGAATATCTAATACCCCTGAGATTTAAAATTTGAAGATGGTTTTTACCATGTAAAACGAATTGAGTGGAATTAGATTCGATGGAGATCAAAACATTAGTTCTTCTGGCGTCATCACTTGGTCATTTAATGAATTGATTCATTAAAAAAAATTGAATGCTGTCCACACCGTCTACTAGCTGGAAAATGCTTCCGAATTCTGCAAAGCAGACTCATGCACAGTAATAAAGAAGTTACAGCTGATATAGAGTAAGCAAGAAGAAATATTTATATTAAAAAAGTGGTCATGTCAGGAAAAAACTGGCCGGGCCTCCAGCCTTACCCATCAAAGCCGCAGTGTGTGCCACACCTCAGCATTCAACCCAACCACAGACCCTTCAGGATGTGCTGCAAAGTGCGCTCTGTGGAACACAGGACACGTCAATCATGACACAATCGGAAGCCAAGGCTGGAAGGGGTCCTCTAGAAGTGCGTGGGCTTCTTAATGAAGAACTAAACTGTACACGTTCCTCTCAAGCACAGTCGATCACTGCACATAAATGAGAGGCACACGGTTCTTGGGGAGGGGACAGGGTGGCAAGCAAGGCTGGATTACCTAAGAAGCAAGGTAAGCAAGTGGCAGGCACTAGATGACACGGGCACCTGCTCCAGGGCAGGAGAATGTGTGATGGGAAATAAAATTCATGAGGGTGCCCTCGTTCCAGGTTCTTCAAGCTATCAGGTTCCTACCATTTGAACTTGGTTGACATTAGTCTCTGATAGTTCCCTCCTGTGTAACTGTTAGCTCCTTAGCTCGGTCGATCCCTAGGGAATGTACAGAGTTGTTCTAATAAACAAGAAGTGGCAGCAATTAAGGCAGCAGATGGACACTGGGCTCCACTCAAGCACTTACTCAATGCAAGAACACGTTGTTCTAATAAATTGGCATTCTGTGATGCACACCTTCCCGACACGATTGCTGAAGAAAAAATGTGCGC
Source organism: Tenrec ecaudatus (assembly GCF_050624435.1). Taxonomy (NCBI): domain Eukaryota; kingdom Metazoa; phylum Chordata; class Mammalia; order Afrosoricida; family Tenrecidae; genus Tenrec; species Tenrec ecaudatus. The sequence continues at coordinate 164,375,047 of NC_134535.1, read as the reverse complement.
ATTTGCAAATGTGGTGAAGAAAGCTGACAGTGCCTGGCTACCAAAAGATATAGCATCTGGGGTCTTAAAGGCTTGAAGATAAGCGGCCATCTAGCTGAGAAGCATCAAAGCCCACGTGGAAGAAGCACACCAGCTTGGCTGAACACGAGGTGTAGAAGAGACCAGTTGTCAGACATCAAAGAATTAAAAACCGTAGCAGATGGTGCTCACCTTCCTGACATAACCACTGAAGACAAGTGTGTGCATAAACAAATGTGGTGAAGAAAGCAGATGGTGCCCAGCTTTCAAGAGATATAGTGTCTGGGATCTTAAAGGCTTGAAGATAAACAAGTGGCCATCTAGCTCAGAAACAACAAAGCCCACATGGAAGAAACACACCAGCCTGTATGACCACAAGCTGTCGAAGGTATCAGGTATCAAGCATCAAGGAACATAAAACCCTATCATTGAAAATGTGGGTGAGTTCAGAGTGGAGACTCAAAGTCCAGGGGTAGTCAACTGGACACCCCTTACTGAAGGGTTGTGGGGAGGAGATGAACCAGTCAGGGTTCAGGGTAGCAACGATGAAACATATAACTTTCTTCTAGTTCTTGAATGCTTCCTCCCCCCACTACCATGATCCCAATACTACCTTGCAAATCTGGCTAGACCAGAGGATGTACATTGGTACAGAAAGCAACTGGAAACACAGGGAATCCAGGACAGATGATCTCTTCATGACCAGTGATGAGAGAGGCGATGCCTGGAGGGTGGAGAGAATGTGGGGTAGAAAGCGGGAACTGATTACAGGAATCTACATATAGCCTCCTCCCTGGGGGAGGGACAGCAGAGAAGAGGGAAGGGGGAGATGTCAGACAGTGTAATATATGACAAAATAATAATAATTTATGAATGATGAAGGCTTCATGGGGTGGGGGAAGTGGGGAGGGAGGGGGAAAATGAGCAGCAGATATTAAGGACTCAAGTAGAAGGCAGATATCTTGAGAATGATGATGGCAACAAATGTACATATGTTCTTGACACAGTGGATGTATGCATGGATTGTGATAAGAATTGTACCAGCCCCCAATAAAATGATTAAAAAAATAAAAAGAAGTGGGTGGGACGTGGTGTCTAACTTTTGCTACATGCACCTCATGTACATCAGGTTCCAACAAGGGTGGCTGCTGCGGAAGGGCAGATTATATTCATAGGAACAGGTCTTTGATCCATTTTGAGAGAACGCTTCTATCTATTCATGTGGGCTGATCCCACAGTTGCAGATAGCAGTGTCATTAGGGTGCTTTGCCATGACTCAGACACCTCAGTGGGCCCTGCTCCCCCATCCTGGAAAACCACCAATGAGAACTCCAGTCCCAGGAGACGACGCACAAAAGCTAGGGAACGATTCCTGGAGAAAATAAAACTAAGTGACTATTTAGATAATACAAGTTACAGAAATGTATTTTGTTTCCCATTTCTCTTCAGATAGGCTTGCTTTTCAGATGGATTTCTATCATAAAAATATTATAACTCCCCAAACAATCTTACTTGGGAAGAAGTAGTATAATTTTCATATCAATTCTTACACGTCCCTAAGGTTTGGGAGTTGAACAGTTCTGCTGGGAAATAAAATGTGCATGTTGTACCATTTATATTCTCCCTTTTCATCTTAGACTTATTGGATATAAGCGCATATTCAGTGCTCTCTCATAAGAAGGCGCCAAACCAGAATGGCAGTGAAATCCCACTCTGTCCCACACAAGGTAACTATGAGTTTGAAGGTAGCAATGAGTTCGGTGGCAGGAAGTGTCTGTTTTGGATACTGTGCTATTTAGATGTTACATCAACCTGATGAGTGGCGTTCAACCTGTAGCCCACTGATGTCTCCAACCCTAACTGATGTCTTGTTGGAGGTGTGGCCTTTTTATGAGCAAAACACGAGGAGAGCTGAGCTCTCTCTTGTCTCTCCTCCTCTTCCTCTTCCTGCTTGGTTGGATACTGCATCTGGTTCCAGACAGGGGCTGGCAGACCAGGTGGCCTGCCATCCCTGGGAAGAGCCAGTGTCTTGCCATGGTCCTGCAGACCTTGGACTCACAATGGCCCACATCTGTGGGTCTGTGATTTCCCAGCTTCCCACTTTATGCTCCTGCCTCATCCACTGAGCTGCATGAGTTGGAAAGGGGCTCCCATGAGCATCGGACGCAGAGACTTGTGTTAGACTGGGCTGGGCAACTTTCTTCATATAAAGTTCTAGATAGATAGATAGATAGATAGATAGATAGATAGATAGATAGATAGATAGATAGATAGATAGATAGATAGATAGATAGACAGACTGACTGATTTTGTTTCTCTAGAAAACTCACTTACCATACTAATGTGATCAACAGGCTATGTCCCGAATTCTACATCCATTCCTTGCTGTATTAAAAATAGTGCATAAAGTGAAACTATTCTAAGGCATGAACCTGTTGCCTCTGCAGAACCTATAAACAATAAAAATGCAGATCCTGCTTGGTGGGATAATTTTCATCTAATCATTTAAATGATGAGATCCCAAATTGGCCACAGATAACCAGCGTCACCGTGAGCCATTTGAATGTTGGATGGTGAGTAAACAAGGTTCTGTCCCTACCATATCCTTCTAGGGTGCCAAGCTGATGGTGAAAATCTTAAGAGGAGGTATGCCCCACCAGTTGGCTGCGTGTATTGTTTGGTTCACAAACTCTTCGGCCCCAAATCGTCTCGTTTTCCATTTGCTGTGGATGGATTCGCACAGATTTGCACAACCGGTGTGACTTGAACAGGATCGCAAGCACTGAAAGAGCTCAGTTTACAGAATGGATGGCGTCATAGTAAACCCACAAACGTAGGTTTGGCTTTAACGAAACAACTGGAAACACAGAGAACAACGTCAGTATTAGAAACCCCGCTTGCAACGTGTTGTTGCTGCCATAAGAGTTGCTGAACATGAACTACCTTTTGGGGAAGAAACGGAGTGTTTGGATCGCCACAAAATGGAAAATGTGTGGTTTATGGGAAGCGGTTGTTTGATCCATTTCGAGCAGATCACACGAGGTAGTTTATTGTGTCAACCTGGCTGATAAACACGTGGGCGGTTAATTGAAGGGCGGAGGGATAAATGGCTCACTGAGCCTGACCTTCTAGTTCTAGGGTCTCTAGCTTTCTGATGGTCGGACCAGGGTGCAGCTGCCTTAGCCAGTTCCCTGCTTCAGCTGGCAAGGCTCACTTCCTGGTGCTGAAGCAGCCATTTGGAGATCCCTGCCAGCACTGAGATGCTAACACGGTCACTGTCTCGGCTTTCCTCCTGCATTCCGCATCATTGTGTGTGTTTTATGAGATGGAGGAGGACTTTGTGGATTGATGTCAGACATATGGGTTAATGTTGGACTTGTGGGGCTTGCGCAGCACTGGGTTGGGATGTTTTCTTGATGCGCACTTACTCTTTATATAAAACTCTTATACATGAGTTTCTGTGGATTTGTTCTTCTAAAGTACCCAGACTAATACATCACATCTTCAAATGTGGTTAACACAGAAAAGAACAACCCGCTGTATAAAAGCATGTGTGGAATTAACAAAATTGATAAGGGACAATGTTAGATCCACTGTTCTCAAATGAAACAAGCACAGCTTGAGGTTTTGGTTTGTCTGTAGATTTCACGCTTGGCCTTTCTCAGATAGAGCAGCAAAGTGTTGCTTTAAGAGACATTGAAATACTTCCAACAGATGGAGAAACCTGTTGAGGGATGTATCACATTTACTAGCTTAAAAAAAAAAACATACCAGAGAAGACATTGCAAATCAGTAAGTCTACTATTCAGATGGAGTTAATAAAATTGATTTCTCTAAGTACAGAGGCCGGTGATCATGTAGTCAATATGGTTATTGTTTTTAGCTGTCCTCTAAATAAAAATATAAACTCCGTGTGGACAGGGGGAAAGACAGGGTACCAAGACATTTTTTTTACCCCATGTCTCCCAAGTGACTAGTTAACAGTGGTAAGGAAATATTTGTTGGATAAATATAAGCCTGTATGAATCAATGGGTAAGTGTAAAGGTTCTGTTTATCCTTAAGAAAGGATATTTGGATTACCTCTGGGAATGGAGTCCACCTTGCTCAAACATACGAACTGTTTAAAGTAAGGTTTATAGCTCCCCAATCTTGAGTTGGTCTATCAGTTCTATATCCTCGCCGTTATTCACTCCACATTTAAGGACTATTGCCAGAAGGCTGTACTCAAGTATATATTTTTTCTTGTTTTAAATAAATTTTCATTGAGACCTGTGTTTTGTAGTTTGAAGAGGTGAGGACTGGTTGAATTTCCTAATTGTCTTTAAAGAGTTGATGGGGAAAGAAAAGGCACCAGCAGATGGCGCTCCAGCCTCCTTTCCCCTCACCCCCACACACTTGCTGGGCATCTATGTGATCCAGTCCAAGTTTGAATCTCAAAGAATGTGGAACAATAGAGAGCGTCTCCAAGTTATGACATCTTAGAGACTATGTCCAAGTCAGTGCTGATATGAATCTAATTAATAAGTCTAACTTCTTTTTCAGTTTTCATTACTCCTGCATTTTATTATCTTTTTTTAATCACTCCAGGGGCTCTGGTGGCAGTGGGATATGCATTTGGGTGGCAGATGACAGGTGGTCGGTCTGCTTCTGTACAGGTTTACAATCCTGGAAACCCTGCGGAGCAGTTCTACTCTGCCCGAGAGGGCGGCTATGAACCGAATGACTCCAGGACAGTGGGTTGGGTTGTTGCTGTTGTTTGTAGTGTTGTTCTTTGTTTTTCAATAAGTTGCATCTGTATTTGTCTTTAAGGGTAGAGAACAGGACACATAAACTTACCGATATTTCAAAACACACACATGTAAATGATACAAGCACATGGTCCCTGACCACGTGCCCCAATGATGAAGAAGAGTTGAGTGACAATCGTACTTTGTCCTTTGGGTGATAACTGAAGTGTGGATGCTCCTGGAGCGCATGGATCAGACCTGGCCAACAGAGTGACATTTCTAGTCACAGAATGAGGTAGCTAGTTTACTGTGCTACCCTGGCCAATAAAAACATGTGGGGTTAATTGAAAGGCAGAGGAATAAATGGCCTGGTGAGCCTCACCTTTTAGTTCTCAGGTCTCTTGCTTTGTGATGGTCGGACCAGGGTGCAGCTGCCTTAGCCAGTTCCCTGCTTCAGCAGGCATGACTTACTTCCTGCAAGACATCCCTGAGGAGAAGCCACATGGACCTACCCCAATACAGCCATGGGTGCTGGAGCAGCCATGGGCAGACCCCTGCCAGCGCTGAGATGCTAACACGTTCCCTGACTCGGCTTTCCTCCTGCAGTCTGTGCCATAGTGTGTGTTTTGTGAGATGGAGGAGGACTTTGTGGATTGGTGTTGGACATTTGGGTTAATGGGTTAATGTTGGACTTGTGGGCTTGGGCAGCACTGGGTTGGGATGTTTTCTTGATGTGCACTTACCCTTTATCTAAAACTCTCTCATGCATGAGTTTCTGTGGATTTGTTTCTCTAAAGTGCCCAGACTAGCACACAGAATTAGTGCGAGTTGCCTGAATGGCCCATTTTCATTTATTTCTTGGTCACATCTCCTTGCTTTTCTGAATCTGCCTACCTGCTGCCATAAAGACATCAGAGTTTGGGACCATGTTTCAAGCAAATGGAGGCCCTTGGTTTCATTTAGAAAATGGAATCTTCATAGCAGTGTTTTGAGAAGTAAATCTAAAATGGGACATCCGCAGGTGAACATCTGAAAATGTGTGTATTTGGAGACTTCCACAACCTTCCCTAAAATGTTAGTAATCAATTGTAAAAGTTGAAGCAAAGGTCCCCCCACCTCCACCCCTGGAGAAATACATCTTTCTGTCAAAGACAACTATCAGTTGTCCATCAGTTTGACCTTGACATTGCCCTGTCTCTTTCTTGAGGCATAAAAGCATATGTTTTGCCACAAGCGTATGGGTCTAATGAAAAGTCCCAGGCTGGTATCGCTGGTAGCATTCATGGGACATACGTTCGCTTTCTGTTTTCATGGGCATGCCTTGGCTATGTTGCTATTTTTGGTTCCAATTCACCAAGAAAAAGCAAACATGGCAATGGAATGGGTTGTAGAGACTTTTAGTTTGCCTGTGTCTCCCGGTGCATCTAAAAGGCATATTCACACGATAATCTACAAAGTGTGAAACAACATTATCAATAGTGTGAAATACTGTAAGAATGACCAACGTGGGACGCATGGACACGTTGAGCCCAAGCCGTCAGGAAAATGGCAGTCACTGACTGGCTGCGTGAAAGCAAGGCGGCCGCAGACCTTCAACTCATAAAAGCCCCCAAGGTCTGCGACACACAACAAAACCAGGTGGGCCTGCCGATGTTCTCCTCACAACAGAGGAAGGGAGATTACCGGAGGCCATCTGCAATGCCAAGAATCTGGGAACTATTACATTAGCTTTGCATTGACTATTCTAGTTTCTGCTTAAATAGAGGCATTTTCCATCAGAGGCCTGATGATCAAATGGTCGGAGAAAACCAAGGTGCCCTCATGGAATCCTACAGAAGGGAAGCTTGACTTAGCAGGCAGCTCTTCATTGACCAGTTCTGCAGAATGAGCCCGTGCTCAGAATGAGTCTGTGCTCAGCGGCTTCCTCTCTGTGCATGTGGTCGCGCCTGTCACTTAGAAAGTTGTGTCTCATATTTGTACCTTTTAAAAAGTCCGGAGGCTTAAAAGAGCTCATTGTTCTGTTTACTGGGGGAGCCTCAAAAACACCAAAGGCAAAAATGACTATTATTTTTGCATTCCATTTTTCCAAGGCTTCCACATATATAGAAAGAGCGACACACAGACCTATGCAGATATCAACTGCCCCTATTCATATTTTTACATCAAAGCTCTATTAACTTGCTTCCTCCCCACTCTGCTGGTACAATGGCAAATAGTTTTTCATAATAACAACTCTTTTGTAGCAAAGGAAGCTAACGTTCCTTCTATTGGCTGCGGCATGGAATGATGTTCATTAAAAATGCACACGTTAATAAACATGCGTGGAAAGGACAGTGAACGCAGCGTTAAGGTGTAAATGAATGTGTACAGGGTTTTGGTACTGAACCCCTTTACACGACAGACTTTCACGCCATTGGATATTATGTCTGCTCCAGCATTACGTTGGGGAGCTCTAGAGTTGGGGAGGATTCAGCACATAATGTTTACGAAGCCAGATGTGCCAGTCCCTACCCCGTCATGAATGTAAGGTTTTATCTTCAAATGTCCCCTGTTGGCACAGCCGTGCACTGCTTCGGGGCTCTTCAAAAGGTTCGTGGTGCAAACCCACCCAGGTACTCCACAGTAGAAAGATGCCTTGCGGGACACTCCCCCAAAGGTGGGGCAGTTCCAGTCTGTCACGTGAATTCGCTCCGTGTTGACATCGATACAACGGCATCTAACAGCAACAAGGAAGGTGCAAACAGGTCCTACTTTACCCGCAAAATGGGGCCTGGTCTTTTCGTCCTTATCCTTTGCCTGTGGAGTCTCAGCGCCAGTCGGCATTGCCCCCTATTGGCTTCTCCTTTGGAGAGGCTCAGAGCTGCGTGGGGCCTTCCCCTGAGAGCTTGGATGCGCCACCTAGAGTTTGTTTGGGGGATGGCAGGGGATGGACAAAACCTGTGCCGGGCTTCCTGCTCAGAAACACCGGAAAGCAGGAGGAAGGCGCATTGACCCAGAGGGTGTCACTAGCAAAGGAGGGTCATGGCATCATACGGGGGCGGGGAAGAAGAGGCACAATGGGGCTGCAGGGCATGGGAGTTTCCAGGGTCTGTGTGACTTAGGAGCTTTGGGGAAACAGATGTCCCAGTGAAGCGATGGCACAGGTGAGGCCATTGCCTGTGGAGGAATCACAGGGACCTAAAATTGAGTGAGACCTCCTGGTTGGGAGGGACAAGGGGACAGGAGAAGTATGCCTACTCTCTCCCTGGGACTTGCCCACAGAGGCCAGTAGCTACAGGCCAAGCCAGTGCAAAAACAAATTATCTTCTTGCCACTGAGAAATGACACAAAGTATTCATACCCCTGATTTCTCTCATTGACATCACGCACCATTGAATGCCTCTGTAACGCCACCAAGTTGGCGTGTTTGACAAATTAACGAACAGCACACGCCTCCATCCACATAAGTCTAGCACCAGGTCTTGAGCACATTTGCAACAGGACTATTAAACCGGAGAGGGTATTTGTTTTGTTTTGTTTTGTCTTGTTCATGCAAAAGTAACTTAACTGACGAGTTACAGAATACTCAAGGATTACTCACCAATCCTCAACCAATGGGAAACTAAGAGCTGACAGCTCAGTTATAGGCATTGGAGACACACCTAAAGTAATAAAACCTACAGATTTAAAACTCTTAATAACCCCGAGAGACAGACATTAGTTACGCACAGATAACAACAAGAGTCCCGGGTGGTGGTAACAGTGAACAAACTGGTGCTCGCCCAAACACAGGGGTGGCTTGAGGTCACTCAGAGACACCTGGGAAAGATGAGCCTTTGAAAACCCTTTGGAGCCCAGCTCTTCTCTGACACAGCCAGGTCACCAGGCATGAGAAGTCAATGGGATAGACAACAACTGTGATTTGTGGAACTGTTAGGTAGCTAGAGACTGGGACGGGGTGTCCCTCTCCATGCCTGGAGAGACCCCTAGAGAAGGTTGGAAGAGAACCAGGTGAGGCTCAGCCAGCCAGAAAGACTAAGGGGTATGCCCCCAATTCAAGCCTGAGCCAGGTGGGCGGTATACCTGGGTGGGCCCAAACTAGGCCAGGTGGGCTTAATTCAGCCAATGGGGTCAACCAAGACCTTCAACCACGCCTCCCAGCCTGAGGCCCATAGACAGACAGGGACCTCAAGACTGCCTGGCCCTTAGGCTGCTTCTCACCATTCTGCTGGGCCACCTGTGCTCTCTCTGGCCTCAGGCCGCCACCTGGAGGGCTGCAGTCCACGAGTTGTTCAGTGACTGTAAAACCTGAAACTTTTTCCGTCTTTTTATAAAAACTCACTTGTTATCACAAACCAGGCTTCACATGCATTCTTTCTCATGTGAAGCCAAGAACCAAGTGATTTCCTGCCTGAGAAATCTATCAGAACTCTTACTGGGTGTGATGCTAATCCCACTGCTAGAGAAACCCCTTTAATCTCCACCACAGCTGGATGAATGAGGTAGTAGCTATGTAGATGAGAAGACAGAGGGTAGAGAGAGGGGAAGCCCAGTGCTCCCCAAATCTACAATGCATCTTATCCTGAATCAAAGGCTCACCTTTTCACCCTGTCACAGCATGCCTTCTGGTTCACAAAGGCCCCTGAAAGCACAGATCGGGTAATTTAGATGCAAGAGCAACACAGGCTTGAGGAAAATGGATGGAGGGCCACAGCTGGTCTCCCTCCTCTGGCTACACGAAGGAGAAGGACCATCTAACTCCACACCAGCCCAAGATCACACACCCCTTCACCCTTCCTCACCTTACTCTGACACTAGCCATCCTTCCCAAGGCACTCACTTCCAGGCTGGGTCCCCTCATCCAGTGCAAGGACCACAAAGCACTCACATAGGATGCGAATCTATCAGGGAAGCTATCAGGTGTCAGGTTACAAAACAGGAAGACAAAGTTCCTTTGTCTGCCTGTGCCTCTTTTCAGCCTAACAGGCATATGTCCTTGGCCTTTCAGTCACAGGGTCCCTTCCCCTCTGCCTTGGTGGGCCAGGAAGCCCACCTGCGCTCTGACTCTTGGTCTCAGCACTGCTCCTCTGCTCTGTGCCATGGTCTCAGTGCTGCCTCTGCCGTCTCACGTGGGCGTGGGCTCTGCTGTGGAGCTTCTCTATTGATGCTCACGGGGTTTCCCTTGTTCCCCTTTCTGAGATGGTGGCCTTTTACACCCTTGGTGAACTGATAACACTAGCAATGGCCTCTACTGGTGTCTTTTCACATATCTTGTTTGCACGGTCCCATCCAATCTTCCCATTTTGTGGAAGTTACAAAGACATGGAGGGAAGAGCCATTTCAAGTAATTCCACTTCAGAAAAAACCCCTTGTGATATGGCAGGTCGGGAGAGGGGTATGCAAGTAAGAGTAGGTTTGATATACAGCTTCGAGACTATAAACTTAATTTTATCCTTCTCCTTCTTCAAGTAAAAAATCCAGTATGGTCTTTTTTTTTTTTTTAACCACAAATAAGCCTGAATTAGCTCAAGGGTACCCTGGTAGTCAATAAGTATTTGTCTGACTAAAATGCTATTAATTCTACTCTTAAGAGTCCAAGATATGAACTCCTCATGTAATCAGAATCCATGTCTGTCCTTATTCACCCAACAAGTGTTTTTACTATTTCTAGACATGCATGATCTTAGACGCTTATTAACAACTTGCAATATGCAGAAAACACAACCTGGATAGCTGAACATGAGGAGGAACTGAAGCACTTACTGATGAAGATCAAGGATGGTAGCCTTCAGTGTGGATTACATCTCAATGGAAAGAAACCCCAAATCTTCACAACTGGACCAGTAGGCAACATCATGGTAAAGAGAGAAGAGGTTGAAGTTGTCAGGGTGGTTTTGAACAACTAACCTCAAGGTTGGCCACCCCACACGTAACCCACTAAGCCACTGGTGTGGGGATGGGGGGGGTGGGAATCAATAGTCGCAAGGTGGTATCATAGGGTCTTTGAGCAGCCGCCACGCCATGGCTAGAGGCACGTCATGTTTATAAACCTGTCTGGTATTGGCAGTGCGAAGTGAGAACCCCCTAACTAAAAAATACTTTGCACCTTGCTTGGCCATTAGCCATGGATTCAGTCTTGCCTGGATCCGTGTTATAATGGATAAATTATGAATCCTATCACCAAGCAAGCTTTCAGGAAACCTTATTTCGAGAAAATCCAATCACAATCCAAGCCATCTATTAATAAGAAATCCTACAGCTGCCAATGAGAACGTGGGTTCTTTATCACGTTATTATGGTTTCAAGTATGTCAATTAAGCAAACGATGCCTCTCTCTACCCATGGGCCCACCTATTCTGTTTAACAACTGTGGGTGAGCAGTAATGCATTTGTGTGCGCTACACTTGTTGGTTAATGCAGGATCGATACACTTCATTAGAAGGTCAGTTATGAAGAACACAAATGGCAGTTAGACACAGTGGATATGCAGCAACCCTAAACGCACCATAGCAACCGAGAGCAACTCATGACAAAGGCCTGGTTTCTATAGCAACGGTCACATGGACCTTCAGTAAGCAGAACCACAGCAAGAGAAGCAAACTGAGCATTTTTAATATCTGCAGTATGCCCCTTTGTTGATGACACAAATCATTAGCATGGAATCGAATTTCTTTTTTCATTGAAGGAATCAGGCTCGCCTTTTACTTAGCCATTTCAGAATCTAATTGCTTTTCTGTTCGATTCAACCTTGTTTTACTGAAGTTTATAAATGCAACCTTTACCTAAAAACCTGTATTTCCCTACTGAAACACCATGCAGAGAGGAATAATCACAAACACAATGAATAATATTTTTTAAAAAACAGAGAAACTTAGATTACGGAAATTTTTATATTTCCAAATATAGATAGTACAGCATGCAACTATAAAACCACAATTCTTTGTTTATTTAGTGTTTTCCTCCAACAACTTGCTTTTCGTAATAGCCGTCACAGCGAAAACACAATGGGAAAATCATAACACAATTACTTGTTCCTGTTTCATTACCATGTAAGTAATTATGCTGCTCACTCTCCAGTCGCTTCTAAAATAATAAACTATCGTTCACATCGAGCCAGTAAATTTCTGTGTGTGTGTGCGCGCGCGCGCGAGAGAGAGAGAGAGAGAGAGAGAGAGAGAGAGAGCACTTTGTTTACATTTTCCCTCTCTTTGTCTTCTGTTCTTAAAGGTGCTAGTTGACATCATAGGACAATAATGAAACATTGTGATCTTGAACAAACTTACTGCCTTTATGAGATTTTTTTTTTGGCACTCACTCATGGTGTGCTACTTAAAGTATAAAAACAGGAAATGAGAAAGGCATAAACCATCAAAGGAATAAAATGGCTAATGACCAAGCAAGGTGCAAAGCGTCTTTCAGTTAGGGGTTCTCACTTCACACTGCCAATGCCAGACTGGCTTATAAACACGACGTGCCTCTAGCCATGGCGTGGCTGCTGCTCAAAGACCCCTTGATACCACCTTGCGACTATTGATCCCACCCTCATCCCCACGCCAGTGGCTTAACTGATTACTTGCTGGGCTATTAACCTTGAGGTTAGTTGTTCAAAACCACCAGCCACTCCACATGGAGGAGAGGAGACTTTCTACTCCCATAAAGAGTTACAGTCTCAGAAACCTACAGAGGCAGTTCCTACCTTGTCCTACAGGGTTTCCCAAATCAGAATTCGCACGATGGCAGCGAGTTTGGTTTTAATGGCTTAGTAGTTTCTAACCTTAAGTTTAGAAGTTGAATCCACCAACCACCTTGTGGAAGAAAGGCTCTCTGCTCCCATGCAGATTGAAAGTCTCTGAAATTAAAATGGGAAGTTCTACTCTGTCCTACAGGCAAGGGTGCTATGGCACCACCCCACATCCCACCCCTTCCCATGCAGGTTAGCACTCAGATACACTATCGACGAATTAATCCACCGAAGAGACTCTGAGAATGGTGTTGAAGTGACAGAAGATCTAGCACAGCCTTCTCAAGTTACTTAAATTGTCTAGGATTTACAGTCGTGACTATGTCTCAGACACTACGCTAAATCCTTAGACCAATTTATGTGTCATTTGTAAAACCTCCTTGTTCAAAGCCGACTCCTACTCTCACTTGACATTGACGAATTTGAAAGTAGCACAGATTGTTGGATCCAGGTCTGTTGCCATGTTCTGACCACTCCGACATGGATCCCTCCTTGAAGATATGGAGAAAGAGAGGCTCGAAAGAGCAGTGAAGAAACCAGGAATGCAGTGGGCTTCCCCTGAAGACACTGATCTCCCAACCCATGCATGGTGACCTTCTTGGAGGTTCTGTTTGTTCCCACCACAGAGAGATCAATAGATCGATCTGAGCACAGCCTAGGATGCCTTCAAGAGTCGCCTTCTGTGTTGTTAGCTGTTTTGTTTTTTAAATGGGCTTCCTGCAGCCAACCAAGGGGACAATCCTAGATTTTATCGGTTCAAAGTCTTTCTACCAAATTATCTTCAAAATAAGGAAACATCGGTATCCACTGAACAAGTAAAACATTTTGGTCAGAACCTTTCACCGACATAAATAATAAAATAGCAGCAGCAACCACAATAATAATTATCGAACATGACCAGTGAGTCAATCCCAACTCTCAGCGACCCCATGGGTGAGCGAGATGGATGTGCTTCAGGGCTTCTTGTCTGTCTGTCATTTTTACAGAAACAACTCGCCAGACCTTTCTTGGGCAGTGCTGCTGGGTAGTTCCAAACCACAAGCTTTAAAGTGATCAGTCAAAGGCAAACCATTGGTGGTAGGTTATCAGGAGAGACCAGTCCCTGGAAAAGGACAACATGCTTGTAAAGTAGAGGCAGGGGAAAAAATGAAGAAGTGACTCAAGGAGATGGACGGACACAGTGGCTATCACAATGGGTTCATGCAGAGGAGCAATTAGGAGAACGGGGCAGGACTGGGCAGTTGTACACAGGGTCACTGGGTCGAACCGACTCCATGGCACCTAACAACAACAACATGGACTGAACCAACACTATTTCATCCACTTTCATTTTAGCTATGCCATGAAAGATTTTGTCTCTTGGCAAAGAAATTCTGGAAATCAAAGCATATGGAATGATACAGAGCAGAAAGGCTTAAATTTCCACCTGTTCTGTGTATTTGGTTTTTGTATTGCACACATTGTTTTTAAGAGGTGTTTTAAAAGTCACGGTGTTTCACTGTGACAAGTGGGTGAGAGATCCAACAGGACTTCTGGGTTTTATTGTTTTGTTTTGCTTAAAAATCACTTTATTGGGGGCTCATACAACCCATCTCCATCCATCCATACATCAATTGTATAAACCACATTTGTACATTCGTTACCCTCATCATTCTCAAAACATTTGCTCTCCACCTAAGCCCCTGGCATCAGCTCCTCATTTTCCCCCTCCCTCCCCACTCCCCGGCCATGAACCCTTGATAATTTATAAATTATTATTTTTTTCATATCTTACACTGTCCAATGTCTCTCTTCACACACTTTTCTCTTGTCCGTCCCCCAGGGAGGAGGTTAAATGTAGATCTTTGTAACAGGTTCCCCCCTTTCTACCTCCCCCTCCCTCCCTCCTTCTGGTATCACCACTCTCAGCACTGGTCCAGCAGGGATCATCCGTCCTGGATTCCCTGTGTTTCCAGTTTGGTTGGCAGTCTCAATGAGAAACCGAATGAACAATGCTAACTAAGACTGCTGTCTGCATCTTTTGGATGTAAAACACAATACAATCATCATGTTTAGAAACATTTCTCTAAGCAGTGAAGTCACTAAGTTATAAGGAAATAAAATTATAACACTTCTAGAGGGGCATTGGTGGTTGGTGGTAGAATTCTCAACTTCCATGTAAGAGACCCCAGTTTGATTCCCAGTCAATGCACCTCCCTCACAACTACTACCTGTGGGATGATGATTTTCCACTGCGGCTACATTGTTGATGGTGTAGCACGGGGCGGTGCATTGCTCTGTTGCATATAGGACCCCTACAGGCTCTAACCATCTCTGAGTGGAGGCATACCAGGCCATTCCTCCCCCACAGAACATCAGTAAAAATGTGTACAGGAAATTTCAACATAAGAAAATGTACCTAATGCAAAAGCCAGCTGTTCCTAGCGGCTCGGGCAATTCCACAGGGAGGTCACCTCAGGCCAGGGACATTAGGCAACAGCTTTTCAAAGGCAATGACTCACCCCCTATCTTTTAAATTGTCCCCACTTGGTGAATGAGCACAGTAAATACATAACTGCCACTTGATCACGATAAAAACATTGCAACATTAATGCATTTTATTAAGTTCAAAATTCCTTTAAAACTTTTGGTATATGGACACCATCTATTTGGTTTGTGACCAGCACTTTATATCAAAGAGCAAATAAAAGCGAGCCAATTCACTTAGGTTGATGAAGCAACGAACAACGAAACACTATCGGAACCGTAGTTCACAGTGACAGAAACAAAGGGTCGTTTTTACTTGTACTATTTTAAAGTCTGTGGACTTGTGTATAAGCATGAATCGAAGCAAACTTCCTCTCTGGTTTATCATTGGGAAGGAAAAGCCCTCTCTAACAACCCATCACTGCTGAGTCAATTCCAACTCATGGTTCCCCTGCGTGGGGTTTCCAGGCTGTACATCTTCACGGGAGCAGACGGCCTCATCTTTGTCCTGGAGAGCCCCTGCTGAGTTGACCTGCAGACTTTGTGGCTAGCAGCCCAAAGCTCCTACTCCACGCAAGTCATAGGATATACCAATGATTATAGCAAGCAAAATAAATTGTTACAGTCAATACAATATATGGATTATGTTTACAAAAATAGTATAACTGTCTTATTAATAATAAATATTATATATATTTATTATAGATAATAACTTATTTATAAGTGCCACACTGGATTTTAACACAACAAAATCAAAAGCATGTAATTAATACAATATCTAAAATAATAACATCTTAATTATAGTCATTTCAAAATGGCAAACAATGCCACACATTCAAATGACCCCTCTTCTTAAGTGCCCTTTTATTATTTTTGTCATCTATTTAGTAGGTTTAAACAATCTTGGGCCTTTCTAATAGTGGTTTTTGAAAGTTTCATAGACATATAATTCATGTACCATACAATTTAAAGGTTTGAATATATTTTAAAGTTGTGCAGCCATCACCCCAATCCATTTTAGATCCTCTTCATTTCTGTCCTCATTGTTATCAACTCCCCATGTCCCCCCAACATTCCCCATCAGAACTCTAAGAAACTATTATTTTAGCTACTGTTTCTATAGATGGACCTATCCTAGATATTTTCCCCTCAATTGTTCCAATGAGATGCAACTCACATATCCTACACTTCTGTGGTTCAGTGCTATTTTAAAAAACCTGTATATGCATCACCACAATCAATTCTGTATCTCCTCCCTATTCTGTATTCACTGTTTGCTCCCCATAATACCCCAAATTCAACCTTGTGGTGCATCCCTGATAGGCTATTACATCAATGACTGTCTCCATACATTCGCTCCTGTGCTTCATAAACTGAGAAACATACCCCCCAAAAAGAAAAACAAAAACACCAAAAGTCAAAAAGAAAGAGAAGACCACTGGCATTATGCAAATGAACTGGGGCAGGGGTGGGGGGAAAACCCTCTGTTGAGAAAAAAAAGCAAGAAATATTTAAAACTTGAACGTGTCCGAAATGGGTCAAGAGGGAGATCAAATGACTGGGTCTCATACTCCAATCACCTCTGTCTCATGGAAAAGTTATTCACATCTCTTGACTATGGTCAGAGGTGGGCCCACCAGAGGCTGGGGATCCACCACGGGGACTCTGCAGTTGGATTCTGGGCCCCCACCACCATTCATAGCCGGCCGAAAATTGAGTGTGGACAACTTAAGCTCCGATACTTTTCCTCCTTCGTATTTGGATCTTGCTGTTTATCATCGTTAGATCGCACATGTTGGTGTGCTTCTTCGGCGTGGTCTTAGTTGATGTCTCCCCTACATGGCTGCTTGTTTGAAGACCAGACAATAAGACTCCAGGTGCTATTCTTTTGATAACCGGGCACCATCTGTTTTCTTCTCCACACTTTTTAGTGATCTCCTCATAAGCATCCATCAGAGCCGTGTCATAAGAACTAACTGTTCTTGGATTGCAACTACAGTTAAGTGGGTAATAATCATGTATTTAAATGTTCAGCGTTAAAGGTATTTACTTGATTTTCTTAAATACAAACTGGGTAGTCTATTTGAAAAGACACCATTATCTCATTTCATTTTTTAATCATTTTATTGGGAGCTCATATAACTCTTATCACAATCCATACATACATCCATTGTGTCAAGCACTTCATTCGTTTTAAGGCATCTTTGCTTACAATCACACCCATGTGCACACACTTATGCCTCACACCCACTCCATCAGCACATCAGCATCCCATCACCTCTCAGCTCCACCGCCAACATGCTAGACCAAGCTCCCATCCTAAATTCACCGATGCCACTGCAATAACCTCCTGTCTAGTCTTCCCCCTTGTAATCTAGGTCCTTCCCAAAGTCTCTTCTCTGCACATAAAGACTGTGATTCTCTCAGAAGGTAAATCAGGTTGGGTCAATACCCTGCTCAAAATATTTCAAAGGCTTTCTATCAGGGGTGGGGGGTGGTGGAATGTAACACTTACTATTACCTGCAAGGCCCTACAAGATCCAACCCCTCCTGTCTACCTAGCAATTCCTCGCCCACCACTCTTTCTCATGTGCACTCTCCAACAAAGTTGGCTCTCTTGCTTGATCTTCAAGCATGCAGCGCATGATTTCTCCTCAGAGCTCAGCCTTAGGTCTCCTGGTTGCAGTGTCTCAGCTGCTCCGGTCTCCCTCTGGGTCTTCCCCATCACTCCCCTTTCACATTAAGCCCACTATCTTGCTAGCTTCCTTTGCTGTTCTTAGTCATTATCGTGTTCTGACATTTTATTTTACACTTTTGTTTATAAACACAAACTCTTTGAGAAAAGGGGCTTTATTTACTCAATGGTTTGCTCCCAGAATTTTGAAGAGTTTTCTATTAAATATTTGTATTCCTAAATCCAAAGATCTGAATAGAACTTCCACATTTTCCACTCTGCCTTGTGCACTCTTGGGCTACTGCTTTGCTTGGCTGGAAAATACGAAATATTCTTTGAGTTCTTACCTACCAGTTGTAAGGCAGTAGCTCAGGCATGATGAAGATTTTGAATTCATATTGATCTTTAACTCCAACTTCAGGAAAATTATCAAAAGATTAAACGGCAAATCTTACCGACACTAATGGGGGAAAAAACCCCATTGCTCTCAAGTTGATTCTGACTCAAGGCAACCCTATAGGACAGAGTAGAACTGCCCCTTTGGGTTTCTAAGACTGTACATCTTTAGTGGAGTAGAAAGCCTCATCGTTCTCCTTCAGTGTGGCTGGTATTTTTAAAGGGTTGGCCTGTGCTTAGCAACCCAACTGTGGTAATCACCTAATCTGGTGTCAGTGTAAGGATTAAGAGTGTAGGAGTGGAGTCTAAGATGTCCATCTGGAGATAGCCAATGAGGCTTCTGTGTCGACATGGCCATCTCCTGAAAATTGTGGGAAATCTGGGACTTCTTCCTTGGAGGCGGAAGACACTTTTCTCTCTCTCTCTCTCTCCCTACTTCCTGGGAGACATGGCAGCTGTTAAGACCTCTAAAGCTGGAGAAGCCACATAGAGACCCCTGCCAGCACTGTGATACTTACAATACCACTGGACCCAAAGACTTTGTAACCACTGACCTGTGATAGTCCTGCATTTGGCGTCATTGCATGTGTTTTGTTAGTCTGAAGACTTTATGGATTGGTGTTGGACATATGGCCTAATGTCAGACTTTTGGACTTGATCTGGACTGGGCTGGGATATTTTTTCAATGTTCAATTGCTCTTGAATATAAACCTCTCTGTTATACACATATGGGTGTCCGTGGATTTGTTTCTCTAGCCCACCCAGACTCACACACCAACCTATAACCCCCCAGAGCACCAGGGCTCATCACCAACCTTACAGGGCAACAGAAGGTGCTGTATTAATTAGAGCAGAGGCAGATTGATTCAGGGAAAGCAGTCATTCTGGGTGGAGGTGTAGAAGATGAAGAAGTAGTAGACTGCTTTTGACAACAACAACAACAAAAGCTGAAGCTGCAAGAGTAAAATGGGCTTGTGGAATTGTCTTGATCACCAGAATATTTCCCAACGGGCAGTGGGAGGTCAGGATTACATCGTGCAAAGATGCTTCTGAAAGGTGAACCAGTGGCACTGTACGGCAAGAACAGGATGGAGGAAGTGTCTGCCGGCAAGGAAAACCATTAGGAACTTTTGCAGAGGTGAATGCAGAGAGCACTGCTGGCTACTAACCACCACATCCGTCACCCCTTCCCCATTGCACCCAAATTATATTCAGGTTTTCACTCATCCCCCACCAGAAGCCATATGCTTCCAAAGAAGTTGATCCAACTGTAGTTTTTCCTAAAAGCAATCTCTTCTGTCATCTCACTGCCTGGATAGGAAATCCAAGTGCAGGCAATTTGTACCTGACAATCCTTGGAATTTGTTCAGCAACAGCCATGGGATTCAAGTCAAACCAAGGGACAACAGAGAGGGGTTTGCTACAACTTGTCAGGAACAGGGCACTTTCAGGATGCCCTTTGAGTGTCATTGTGGCCATCTCACCGGAAGGCCGTAACCACCTGGAGAAGACCAAGAGCAAGAGGATCACAAAGAAGAACCCTGGAATCCTTGGGTCCAGTCCATCTGGAGATCTGCTCTATCGCTGGGCTTCCAGTTCTGTCAGCTCATGAAATCCTTTAGAATTTCAGCCAAGCTGAGTTGCCTTTTCTGTGACTTGCCGGCAAAAGCATTACAGCAGAGCCACCTGAGAAGTGAGCTCATGAGAGTCTGCAGCAGGTACTGGCTGTAGAGAAGAGGGTGTGAAAAGGAGGAGATCTGCTCATTTAGCAAATCCTCCCTATGCAGTCTCTGTGTGCCAGGCCCACGGTGAGGTGCTACAGAAATAAGGAGAGGAGTCAAGCACGGTCCCTAGCCCCACCGAGATCTTTCTCTGACCAGCACGGACCAGTGGCATCATCAAGATGGCACAGAAATGGCACAGAGCCATGAGGAGTAGGGTATGTCCCGAAGAACATGAAGGACTCGTGGAGAGAGAGTTGAGAGGAAGAAGGGTCAGAATGAGATAGAATTAAAAGACCCCTGCTGGCATAGTGGGTCACATGCGGGGGTTGTCAGCTGGAACCTGCTAACATGCTCCTGGGAGAAAGATAAGGTGTCTGCTCCTATCAGGATGCACCATCTCCAAAATCCTAAGAGGCAGCAGTACTCCGGCCTGCAGGGTCGCAAGGAGTTGTAATCTACTCCATGGGAGTGGGTTTATTTTTTGGGTTCGGTCCTGTAAGTATCAGGGCAAGTGATGGTCAATCTCACTACAGGGACAGTGACTGTAATTTGAGTTGAGCTGCCTGGTAGACAGTTGTTTAAAAAGCAAGCTCAAACGATTTTTTTTCAGACAAAGAAAAATGCATTTCATTCATAATGATGGTATTGAAAAATAAGATGGAGAACCCTTTTGGAAAGAGCTATGAATCTGTTTTAGATATCAGATCAAATGGCGCAATCAAACCAAAGGCTCACCTTTATAAGTGGTTGTGACCGAGGGGCACGCAGTACATGTTTTATTGTTATTGTTGTATCATTAAGTAAGTGAGGGTAGCAGGGAAAGTAAACCCTGAAGTCGTATAACCATTACCGCGGAGTGGATTCTGATTTATAGTGGCCCTACGGAGCAGAGCAGAATTGTTCCATAGGGGTTCTGAAAAGGTAAATCTTAATTTCGGCAAAAAGCTTCTTCTTTCACCAGGGAAGTGGCTGATGAATCTGAATCATCAGTCTCATGGCTAGCAACCCGATGCTCAGCAAACCACCAAATCCCACGACTTACTGTGTGATTGTAAGCAATTTATGTAGTCTCCATGTGTCATCTTTACACATGATCAATGCTGGTGCCCATTACACCTTCTCATATGGTTAGAGGAGCCTTGGCAGGGCCGTGGGTTACATGTGGGGCTGATCACCTCAAGGTCAGCAGTTCAAAGCTGTGACATTTCTGAGAAAGAGGCTGTCTGCTTCCATACCGAATTACAGCCTCAGAAACTCACAGGGGCAGGGGTGGGGTGTGGTAGGAGGTGAAGGGCAGTCCTACTACAGAGAGGCTCCGAGTTGGAATTCACTTGATGTCAGTGAGTTTGTTTTCTGGTTCGTTATGAGGATTTCATGAACTAATAGTGTGTGTGTGTGTGTGTGTGTGTGTGTGTGTGTGTGTGTGTGTGTGTGAAGGATCCACCTTCCAAGCCCATCCACAGGCACATCGGAAGAAAGCCCTGGTGATCTACTTCCAAAAACTCAGGCAGTGGCAAATCTCTAAAGTCCAATTCTCCATCAACAGGACTGGGAATTACCTCCCCAACAGCCGGGTCACAGGTTCGTGATGTAGAGGCCATGCGAAACAAACGCTGGTCCACAGGAAGCCCGAAGGAAGCGCCCGGTGTTGGTGCTGGAAATCGGGAATTCTGAAAACATGCTGCAAGGAGCACATCAAAGCTCATATTTCAGGATGCAGATACGACTTTACCTGACACTGAGCAGAGACTTCTCTTCCCCAGAGGGTGCACTCTCCCATAGCAGTCAAGCTCATCCTTGCTACAGAGAAAGCAGCCCCTACTGCCCTTTTACCCATTTTTGCTTCAGCAGGAGCCTCGGGAGAACTGACAAGGGTCCAGGGCCAGTGACTCAATTTCGGGGTAAGCTTCACCTGTCAAGTTGAGGAAGAGCTGCCCGGACAGTCTGAACGGAGGACACCCCTGGCACAGGCTCCCCAGAATCACTGTGCACCCCCTGACAGGAGCCAGAGCACCTGCGCTGGAGGTTCTTGAATGGAATACACCGATGAGCCATTCTCCAGGGGCTGGGAGACAACCCAGGAGCCTGAATGGTTCAGGGGTTAAGCACTTGCCAATGAGCTGAAAGGTCAGTTGTTCGAACCCACCAGTTGTGCTGAGCCAAAACTGTGGCAGCGTTTCTGTCTCGAGCAAAGCCCTGGCAAGCCTCTGGGCAGTTGCACTCAGCTCACGGTGAGATGGAATCGAGTCCCGAGCAGTGGGTTTGGTTGGAGATGCGATTTGTAACCCCAGCATAGGACTGATCCACACAGAACAGGGACCCACAGCTGCTCTCCCTGCTGACCAGAAGAGATGACTAACCTCCTCCGAGGCTGTTTAGCTGCTGCTGGGACGCCTTGTGTTCATGTGCTTGTGTTTGTAAGCATGTCCATTGCAATGAGGCACAGTGCTGGTGCTTCCGTTTGAAGCAACGATTCTGGTCTCTTCTGTTTACACTGGAGCGTCTCCTGTGGCATGTAAAGCCTCCAAATAGGCCGCTTTGAATCAACTTACTCAACTGACTAACAACTGTGTAACAACTGCCGAAAATAACCCAAGTGAAGAAGAGCAAACCCCATTACGTTTTAGAAAAGCATTCCCGAGAAGATTCTGAGTTCCCTCTCGCAACAGCAGCTGGATATTTAAAGAAATGTCTTCACTTCCACTCCGTCAGATACTTTAAAATTCAATGGAAAAACATGCAGAGACCACAAACAGACACTAATAAATCGGAAGAAGTGCAGTTCTCCAGATGCTAAATATAGACCTAAAATTTTTTTCATCAAAAGTATTTTCTTTTATTTCCAAAACGAGTCACGGCTGACAAATTGGAATTCACCTTTGCAAAGTGACAGGATCTATGAAGTCTAATTATATCCTCCTACTTTACATGGATGTGGCTACTAACAGCATCGTGACGGGCATGTTTGTTTTATAACGCACCCATTTGAGCAAATTTAACTGTGAAAGGCCTGAAAAGATACGATCAAGTCCACATGGGATCTTCCTGTCAAACTGATTCTCCTAAAATGGCAGTCTGCTGACCAGAGACACCAATCAATAGTGCTTTGCCAGGCGTTGGCCATGGGCAGTTCCAAAATGAACAGTTCTGGGTAAGAGAAAATAACAAAGAGGAGCCAGATCAGTTGATAGGCCTTAGCCGGGTACACTCAGGGGTTATCTGTGAAGTATGAAAGTCTGGAACTCCAATCTGATAGGTTCTTGCCTACCTGGTGGAAGACCAGGGGTCAGTTCTCAATCAATGGGCCTCACCAGAGCCACCACCTGTGTCTCCGGTTGCCCCTGTGTGGCTGTGAAGCTGAAAGAGGTTCCAACGGAGCTTCCCCATGATGATAAACTAGGAAGAAATGCCTGGCGATCCACTTCCAAAATAACAGTCCAGGAAAAGCGTACGGACCACAACGGCCTGCTCCACAACCCCTCATGAGGATGGTGTGGCAGTAGGCACAGTGTTGTCCACTGTGCACGGGGGTACCACGGGTCAGGCGCCAACTCGACAGCAACTCGCCACAACAATGCTGTCCAGAGGGCAGGGAAACACTTCACCAACAACAGAGGCGTGGCCTGCAGGTCTTTACAACTCTGAATCTTAACCTCAGGCAAACAGGAAGTTTTCATTCACCCACTTCTGGTTTCCCTGCCTACTGTGATCTAGAGTTTTTGAAGACCTTACTATGTCTAATTTCACCATTCCCAATCAGGCTGTGAACCCTAGGAAGTTCTACTCTATCCTGTTGGGTCTCTAGGCGTCAGAATAGATGAGGTGGCACTGGGTTGGTGAGGTAGTTGGTTGATTGTGCCAACCTGGCCAATAAAAACATGTGGGGTTAATTGAAGGGCAGAGGGATAAATGGCTCAGTGAGCCTCGCCTTTCTAGTTCTCAAGTCTCTTGCTTTGTGATGGTCGCACCAGGGTGCAGCTGCCTTAGCCTGTTCCCTGCTTCAGCTGGCAAGGCTCACTTCCTGCAAGACATCCCCAAGGAGAAGCCCCATGGACCTACCCCGATGCAGCCTGGGTGCTGGAGCACCCGTGTGGAGACCCCTGCCAGCGCTGAGATGCTTACACATTCACTAACTTGGCTTTCCTCCTGCAGTCAGCATCATTGCCTCTGTTTTGTGAGCTGGAGGATGACTTTGTGGATCGGTGTTGGACATATGGGTTAATGTTGGACTTGTGGGCTTGGGCAGCACTGGGTTGGGATGTTTTCTTGATGTACACTTACCCTTTATATAAACTCTCTTATGCATGAGTTTCTGTGGATTTGTTTCTCTAAAGTACCCAGACTATCACAGTTGGGTTTGGGTTTTAATCCACGGCATCCCAACTTGCAAGACCTATTTGCATCCTGAGCCAAGGCAAAGCTGACTTAAGAACACTGGAAGATGACAAAGAACAAAAACCTAAGAAAGCAGAAACGTACAAAGAATCCACTTCCAATTTAAGACAGATGACGGGGAAGTACCTGGTGTCTTACTTCCTTAACCGTCAATGAACGTCTGGTGGATCACAAGAGAATATTGTCTGATGTGGTGTTGGAAGGCACAAGGCATGGTTGCTGCAATAGTGTGCTTAAGCATCTCACAGGATGGGGGTGGGTGTACAACACGACTCCTGCTGTACCTGAGCAACTAACACCACGTGAGCGCAGGAGGGACCTACCTGCAAGTTGGATTGAAATCTCTGACTGTATGGAGTAGCTGTTTTGGTGCAAAGAATCCCCTTATACCCAAATTTTACAAGTCTGTGCTCAAATATTAGATTCCCTCCCAAAGCAAACCCAAGTTGCCTTATTTAATACTATAATCTGGCTCCTATTTAAGTCTACAGAGTTGTCTCACTTTCTTCTGTTTTCTCTTTTTCCATAACATGTAACACTCTATAGCAGTTACATAATCTGGTATCAACTTGTGCAGGGGTGGAGTGTAGCCTGGTAATCAGGTCGCAACTTGATGATCTCATTCGAAGGCACTAAGGAGATAAATAGCTCACTGGAGGCCTCTCTGCTTCAGTCTTCCTGCTAACAAGACACATGGAGCTAAGTTAGAACCCTGGAGCTGAAGGAGCCACATGGAGACCCACGCCAGTGCTGAGATGCTTAAACCGCCCCTGGATCCACAAGATTTCCCACCCACTGGCCTGTGATCTTGCTGCATTTTGTGTCATTGCATGTGCTGCATGAGTCTGAAGGGAACTTTATAAACTGGTAAAGACATATGGGCTAATATCAGACTTAGGAACTTGAACTGGATGGGGCTGGGATGTTTTCTTAATGTACAATTGTTCTTTGATATAAAGTTCTCTCTCTCTCTCTCTCTCTCTCTCTCTCTCTCTCTCTCTCTCTCTCTCACACACACACACACACACACACACACACACACACACACAGAGTGTCTTTGGATTTGCTTCTCTAGTCAACCTGGATGAACTAACATACATCTAACATACTATGTAGTCTATCTATAACGTGTACTGTTCATGACAGAATAAAAGCTCCCGAGAGAAGCAGCCACAGTGGTCTCTGAAGTATCAAGAACAGTTAGACGGACATTGGGCACGCATTAGTTTGTTGCTGTTAGTTGCTGTTAATTTGGCTCCTGCTGACTGGCAAGAATATAGTAGCCAACAAGAGGGTCAAATCCCCAACAAATAGTTAACTTCCCTTAAAGGAAACCTGTAGTCAAGCAGGACAGGTTGGAACTCCATTCACAGAAGATTGCTCTTCTCAAGCCTTCTCCTCCCTCATGTACACTTGCATCTCTTAAGAGCCATGAGTCAGGGCCATCAGACAATATCATTGTCTTCACATGCACCCAACCACACAGAGTCAGGTGTTGGGAAATAACAAGAGAAATAAATGTGATCTCGGCATTCAAAACATAGATGGCATGTTCAGAGAATGCAATTCTTAGAAAAGCCAAATGGGAAGAAATATTTTGGGAAGAGGACAATATTGCCCACATGGTGGTATGTTCTTAAAGAACAGTATTTCCATGGAGATCTTTCTCCCTCCACTCTCCAGCAAAAGGACTACCACCACATGCAGGGGCCTTCTGAACTTGTTCAGTGTCCCAGCCTTAGGGCTGGGCATCTCGGGCATGTTTGTACAGAGGTAGAGGAGGCTACTATCCCAACAAACAAGCTCTTGAGGTAGCTCTGGAATTACCTCGGTCTTTGAGCAAACTCTAGGTCATGCATTCCAAGCCAGGGGAATCCCTCTAGTTATGGGATTCTATGTTACTTGAAAATGAGCAAAAAAGGTAATTTGGGGAAAATGGAAATTTTTCAAAACATAATATTTAACTTTAATCTGTTTGGCAAATCATAGAATCTTCTCAAGCCCACACACTGCCTTCTAGCCCATTCCATCTCATGGGGACCATCTAGGATGCTGTAGAACTCTCCCACAGGTTTCCGACGCTGTGAAATCTTTACGGAAGCAGACTGCCACATCTTTTCCCACGCTGAATGGCCGGAGACTTCTAACCATCAACCTTTTGGTTAGCAGTTGGGTACTCTGACCAGAGGGTCATCAGCGCTCCTAAAACTCAAATTTATATGGTGACTAGATTTATATAAATGTGTGTGTGTGTGTATATATATATA